>NC_064931.1:620965650-621596486 GCF_023897955.1 Schistocerca gregaria | reverse complement strand
TACGAAATAGGGGCGAGTTACCACAACATATCCGACGATTGTGGCTCGAAGTAAACCTTTCAAAGACCTCAACTGCCTCAAAGCTGATAAAAATGTGTCATGGTTGAGCCGATGTTATCATGGCATATACTGGAAAGAAGGTCTGGCGACATTACTTCGAAATTTCTATCATACAGACTCAACTGTTTACGTGAAAGGTAGTGAGAAGTTTTTATGGATACGTGATATTTTCAAAGACACCTGTGTTGTAGACCTACAAAGATATGAATTACTCCACTGCATCGTCGTAGACTGGAGATGAGGCAGAATTATTATGTGCAGGCTGACAATTGTTGGACTATATGAAAAAACGTAAATTAGTTACTAAGACCTACACATGCTGTATTCAATACGCAAACGTCACTACAGATAATCGGATTTAGGTTATGAAGGTTCGATATGCCTGCCATCATTAGCGGTGATGTGGTGCAGCCGAATAGCGAAATTCTGTATGACCCGCTGAAGTGTCGGAACATCAGTGCGTCGATGGCCTCCAGAATGGCTGTTTCCAGCTCAGCAATTGTTTTGGGATTAACGCTGTACGCCATGTCTTTATTATAGCTCCACAAAAACGAGTAGCATGTCTTCAGATCCGGAAAATATGGTGGGCAATCGAGACCCATGCCGGAGGCCTCTGGTACCCCAGAGGCAGAATACGGTCCCTAAAGTGCTCCTCCAGTACATCAAACACTCTCCTGCTTCGATGGGGTCTAGCTCTGTCTTGCATCAATCACATCTTCTCGAAATCGGGGTCACTTTGGATAATGGTGATGCAATCAACTTCCAAAACCTTCACGTACCGTTCGGTAGTCACCGTGCCATCAAGGAATATCGCAACAATTATTCCTAGACTGGACATTGCACACCTCACAGTCACAAGAGACTTCTTGATCGCGAGACGCGGATTCTCAGTCCCCCAAATGCGCCAATTTTGTTTATTGAGGAACCCATCCAAATGAAAGTGGGCTTCGTCGTTAAACCAGGCCGTATTCTCATCAAAGTCTTGTTCGTCAATTCTGTGGACAATAGTGTTGGCGAAACACAACCACCGTTCCATGGCCCTGAGGCTTAATGGCTAATGGGTTTCAGCTTTGTATGGAAAAAGCTAATGGTCTTCAACAACAATTTTTCGCAGTGTCTTCTGGTTGATCCCCACCTATTGTGCAGCTCGTCTGATCGATTTCCTGTTGCTGACTTGAAACGCAGCGCGTATTTTCTCGACGTTTTCCGGCGTTTTCACCCTTTTTGGACGACAGACGTTGCCAAAAATGTCATCACGAACACTATCCGTTCTTTCAAACATGAGAATCAAATTCTTGTTAGCACACTTGGACCGGATTTCTTCAGCTTGAACTCGATCGCAAACTTCCTTTGAGCCGTAGTTGGGCTGTTATTGCTCGCGTAGTAGGCCTTCACGTGCAAATGGCCGACAACAAAGAGGCGCGTGGGCATGCGCATATCAATTCGCATCATGCCCCACGACCAATAGTCCAGTTTCAACGTCCTAACGCAAACTGTTTAGAAGTGATGATGATTTTATGTCGCATAGTTCAATAATTGACACTCTCGATGTACAATGGATAATGTAGAATTACTATTTAATTAGATTATAAATAAACTACACTCCTGGAAATGGAAAAAAGAACACATTGACACCGGTGTGTCAGACCAACCATACTTGCTCCGGGCACTGCGAGAGGGCTGTACAAGCAATGATCACACGCACGGCACAGCGGACACACCAGGAACCGCGGTGTTGGCCGTCGAATGGCGCTAGCTGCGCAGCATTTGTGCACCGCCGCCGTCAGTGTCAGCCAGTTTGCCGTGGCATACGGAGCTCCATCGCAGTCTTTAACACTGGTAGCATGCCGCGACAGCGTGGACGTGAACCGTATGTGCAGTTGACGGACTTTGAGCGAGGGCGTATAGTGGGCATGCGGGAGGCCGGGTGGACGTACCGCCGAATTGCTCAACACGTGGGGCGTGAGGTCTCCACAGTACATCGATGTTGTCGCCAGTGGTCGGCGGAAGGTGCACGTGCCCGTCGACCTGGGACCGGACCGCAGCGACTCACGGATGCACGCCAAGACCGTAGGATCCTACGCAGTGCCGTAGGGGACCGCACCGCCACTTCCCAGCAAATTAGGGACACTGTTGCTCCTGGGGTATCGGCGAGGACCATTCGCAACCGTCTCCATGAAGCTGGGCTACGGTCCCGCACACCGTTAGGCCGTCTTCCGCTCACGCCCCAACATCGTGCAGCCCGCCTCCAGTGGTGTCGCGACAGGCGTGAATGGAGGGACGAATGGAGACGTGTCGTCTTCAGCGATGAGAGTCGCTTCTGCCTTGGTGCCAATGATGGTTGTATGCGTGTTTGGCGCCGTGCAGGTGAGCGCCACAATCAGGACTGCATACGACCGAGGCACACAGGGCCAACACCCGGCATCATGGTGTGGGGAGCGATCTCCTACACTGGCCGTACACCTCTGGTGATCGTCGAGGGGACACTGAATAGTGCACGGTACATCCAAACCGTCATCGAACCCATCGTTCTACCATTCCTAGACCGGCAAGGGAACTTGCTGTTCCAACAGGACAATGCACGTCCGCATGTATGCCGTGCCACCCAACGTCCTCTAGAAGGTGTAAGTCAACTACGCTGGCCAGCAAGATCTCCGGATCTGTCCCCCATTGAGCATGTTTGGGACTGGATGAAGCGTCGTCTCACGCGGTCTGCACGTCCAGCACGAACGCTGGTCCAACTGAGGCGCCAGGTGGAAATGGCATGGCAAGCCGTTCCACAGGACTACATCCAGCATCTCTACGATCGTCTCCATGGGAGAATAGCAGCCTGCATTGCTGCGAAAGGTGGATATACACTGTACTAGTGCCAACATTGTGCATGCTCTGTTGCCCGTGTCTATGTGCCTGTGGTTCTGTCAGTGTGATCATGTGATGTATCTGACCCCAGGAATGTGTCAATAAAGTTTCCCCTTCCTGGGACAATGAATTCACGGTGTTCTTATTTCAATTTCCAGGAGTGTATTTTAAAACTAGCTCTTAAGTCTTCTTATTTCGCAAACACCCTCCGTCGATGGAGCTATGATGACATGCAACCACTCCTGGTGAAAGTTGCAAGCATTTTACCCCCACCATCTCTCCGACATCTCCACACCACCTCTCAACCGACCAACACTATAGAAGATGACTCAGCAGGCATTGTTTCTCCTCAATTTGATTATAGCGTCATGTGTATCTCTCTGTCTCTAATAGTAGAATTCACCATAGTCATGAAGAGCTCATCCAGCGCCGGCCGCGGTGGTCTCGCGGTTAAGGATCTCAGTCCGGAACCGCGTGACTGCTACGGTCGCACGTTCGAATCCTGCCTCGGGCATGGATGTGTGTGATGTCCTTAGGTTAGTTAGGTTTAAGTAGTTCTAAGTTCTAGGGGACTTATGACCACAGATGTTAAGTCCCTTAGTTCTCAGAGCCATTTGAACCATTTGAACCAGCTCATCCAGCAACAGCAACATCGCCTGCAGCAGCAGCAGGCATCCTCGTTTTGAGGAGATTTTCGGCAATGACAGTGTCCCATCGAACCACTTCAATGATGAGGCTTTTGCTGCTTCAGTGTTCTGTGTTGGGGAAGATGAAAATCTTGAACGTAAGTTCTATTTTTGAATATTTGCTTGTTTGTGTCTGTCTGTATTTTCAATACTTAGGGATTTTTATATTGTTGTTCTAAGGCTGATGAATGGCGCCAGTTTAAAGGCGACTCCAATTAATGTTCCAAGTCCTAGGCTATTTTCAGCACCTCAATGTTGATATGCGAACGTTATTCTGTCACAGGGTGGTGTAGACATGATGTTCAATTATTACCTAAGTATATCTTTTACCTGAGTATGTGTGCGTGTACGCGCGCGCGCGCGTGTGTGTATGTGTGTGTTTTGGCACTGAGCACTATGGGACTTAACATCTGAGGCCATCAGTCCCCTAGAACTTAGAACTACTTAAACCTAACTAACCTGAGGGCATCACACACATCCATGCCCGAGGCAGGATTCGAACCTGCGACAGTAGCATGTGTGTGTTTTCGTAACTATATTTTTTACCTAGCCATTTTGTTACTTACTGTTTCAGAAATGGTTAATGTACCGAGCCCTAGCCAGTTTCCAGCATCATCAGCATCTGAAGGGTGGTGCGTGTACATAACCCTTTGTATTTAGATGCTGGTCACGCCACCAGAGGCCTCTCATGAGATCTTAAGGCTAGTGCCGTATAGTGACAGCTTGAAGATGACAGAACCGATTCCCCATGTAAGTGTCTCTTATTTCCAGAATGAGATTTTCACTCTGCAGCGGAGTGTGCTGATATGAAACTTCCTGGCAGATTAAAACTGTGTTACCGACCGATAATCGAACTCGGGACCTTTGCCTTTCGCGGGCAAGTGCTCTAACCATTTGAGCTACCGAAGCACGACTCACGCCCGGTCCTCACGGCTTTACTTCTGCCAGTATCTCGTCTCCTACCTTCCAAACTTTACAGAAGCTCTCTTGCGAGAGTGAAAATCTCATTCTGGAAACATCCCCCAGGCTGTGGCTAAGCCATGTCTCCGCAGTATCCTTTTTTTTTTCAGGAGTGCTAGTTCTGCAAGGTTCGCAGGAGAGCTTCTGTAAAGTTTGGAAGGTAGGAGACGAGATACTAGCAGAAGTAAAGCTGTGAGGACCGGGCATGAGTCGTGCTTCGGTGGCTCAGATGGTAATGCCGTCACGGCAGCACAGCGTGTTCGGTCAGAGGGTTAGCTGCCCTCTGTAATAAAAAAAAAAAAAAACTGAGTGAATTGATCAATAAAGAACTTCAACTGGCGTCAGGTGACGTCCGCCACGAACAATAACGAGCAAAATGAGATTTAAAAAAAATGGTAGAGCACTTGCCCGCGAAAGGCAAAGGTCCCTAGTTCGATTATCGGTCGGGCACACAGTTTTAATCTGCCAGGAAGTTTCATATCTCGTATTTGTCTGTTATTACTTAATCAGTGAAACGTTCTTGACATTTTCTCCATATATGTGCGTATACATGTCAGATATCATAGCTTTTATGTGTACTTAACAAAAACATTGTTGTTCTAGTGAGCTAGATGGAGCAAGGCATACGCTATGTGTGAGGCGAGATGATTCCTGCAAACCACGTTTCAGATAATGGTGGTGATGATGATGTTGATGAAAAAGATGATGATGATAAATTTTTATGTATGTATCTACTTGTGTGTGTGTGTGTGTGTGTGTGTGTGTGTGTGTGTGTGTGTGTGTGTGTGTGTGTCTTCTGATACCCATGGGCTGTTTTATTGTTGTTTCACAGAAATGCTCAATGACCTTGAGGTGCCCTCTCAATGAGGCAACCTCCAGTTCCGAGTAATAATCAGCTCTTGAGGGAGTTGAAGGAGAGGCTAGATGGGGCGATATGCAGCCCTGCATCAGTCGGGCAAGGCACAATTCCTAAGTTAGTATCTCTATGTGTGTGCGTAAATTTTCGGATATTTATGGAACTGCTTGGCAGTGTAAATGTGTAATTTTTATCTGACACTGATAGACTGTTTTTCTGTGATATTTCGGAGTTCTTCAATGTGCTGGAGCTGCCATCCCTGTCAGCGGCACCATTAACACCTGCATCATCACCGATAGCAGCTGGAGCGCGACGAGCGGTCCTATCTGCTTAGCGCCCTGGCCTCGGCTGGTAGTGACAGCAGCAGCGGTGGCCAGCTCGTCACGAGGAGCCACACCTGTGCCGAGAATCACATCCTCGTGAGCGACATCACCTTCACTAACACCTGGACCATCAAGATGGGTTCTCGGTAGTGATAGTAGCGATCAGCTATCGGCCAGCAGCAATCCCTACACCCATTCTGACAGTGACGATGAGGATGTTCAGGTATGTCACACAGAATGACCATTTTTAGTGATTCGACATTCACCCTGAGATGGAATCCTCCTTGCGCATCAGTAACATGGTCAGGTATCAAGACCAGATTCTTTCCATCTTCTTAAAGTTTCCGCTGTATGTAGTCATTAACTTCTTCACTACGATATGCTGCGAGTTCACTCTTCCACTTATGGGGTGTGTACTGAAAAATCTGAAAAATGTAGTCATACATAATCAAGGTAATAGTAGCGAGATAATGCAGAGCATGTCAATCACTAAATTGTTGTTGATTGTACCCTGAAGCCTATACTGGACCAGCTCTCTCATTTCCAACAAAGAGATTCGGGTAAAGCTCTCTGTAAAGTTCTGTATTTGGGTGCTCACTTACATTTTTATGATCCTCACATATCCACTTTTCAGAGGATATAGCTAGAAAACAGGGCATTATTAATGTCGAAAATAACGATCAGTACTTCTTTCGGTGGTCACTTTAGGCATACAAATGCAGTTATAAGAGATATGCAAAGCTACGTGGAAAGTAGCATTTGGATATTAGTGGATGTTATAAAGACAATAATATTAAATTGAACATGAGTCCTCAGGATATTGATAAATCTGAGAGGCAGAATTCCCATATATCTATTCATGTTGTGCTCTGAGGAAATACCAGTCAGATGATGGAGTTGTTACACACATGGTCGTTACACCCATTTACTTTTCTTAAGTTACTGTTCTGCGACTGAAACATGTAGCTTTATTGTTAATCTCTGAGAGAGACAGACAATAATACTGTTAGATCAGAAGCAAGTCCAATCTTCCCTCCACCCAAATGTCGAAGCATAATGGTAACCAGAAATTTTGCCTTAGATGACTGAACTCGTTTCAAATAAGTGAGGGTTAACAAAGCTTCAGGTAGATTGCTCTACCAAGGTAGTGTTGTAAGGCCTACTGAGGAGAATAACATCTTAGAGTTTAATAATTTTCTGTAAAAGGAATGTCTTCTCGCTCCCGTGGCAGGCTATATGGGTAATCCTACTGCCTTTCATAACACTCACACAGAATTGCACGTATCTTTCGCAGCTGCTCATCAAGTTGTATGCTCGTATGATTCAAGTCTTAATCATTTTGATTCGTACGTTGGGGATAAGCGTGTGGATTGGCTGCTCTCTGAACTTGGAAGGTTGGCAAGGAAAGTTGAAGGTATTTATGGCAACATTATTCGCATGACCAAAACGCAGGAGGATAAATTACTGTACAAGTATGCAGCTGACTGTTATATTTGTGGGCAGCTTTACACAAAGAAGCGGAAACGCATGTAGCCAGCAAATTCCACAGTGCTGCACAATGCTCGCAACTTGAATTACCAACCCCCAGGACACATACCCATTTTCATCCAGAACTTAATCAGGTATGATGCTCACTTCCTAGTCGAGGCCTTGGCTGATTACGGAACGAGCAAAGACCAGGTTAGTGTCCTACCTGACAGCACTGAGAGATACATTTAATTTTCGATGAAAATCTCCAAGAATGCTACACAGTAGTTTCTCGACTCTCTGAGATTCAGGCAGGTACCACGACAGAAACTTGCTGAAACGATGCATCAGGAAGACTTACACTTCACTCGAGCTGCATTTCCTGTTAATTGGAAGTTTCAGCTAGTAACGAACAAGGGGTTTTCTCCGTATAAATATTTGGATTCCTGGGAGAAACTCAACAAAACCGCACTGCCTGACAACCGCATTCTACAGCAAACTTCCAGGCACTACCATACTAGATGCGGAATATAGAAATGCAGCAAGTGCATGGCATGAGTTCGACATCCCCAATTTAAAGGAATATACGAAACTTAATATCGACATGGTTGTAGATACTTTCGAAGAAAGTGTATGCATAGACACATGCAAACTGGGTTTTGCTTACTTCTACACTGTACCAGGACTTTCGTGGGATGCTATGTTGAAAAGCACATGTGTCAACATTGAACTCTTGACTGATGTTGACATGCTGTTGTTTTTCGAACGAGGGATTTGCTTTGGTCTTTTTCAGTATGTCCATACACATTTGAAGGCAAACAACACTTGAATGCATGAACAGTTCAGTGCATCATGTACTTAGATGTAAGCAACTTATATGGGCAAACCATATAACAACCTCAACCAAATGAAAGTTTTCGGTGGCTGTCTTATAAGCAATGCACCAGATTGGGTAAAAACATCAAAATTGTACAGTCAGATCCTGAAAGGGTTTTGAGGTAGCTTTAACATACCCTATTAGTCTGAATGATGGGCATGGTAATTTCCCACTGTGTCCAGAGCACTGAGTTCCAAAAATCGATCCCCACCACAAGCTAATGACAACGCTGATAGGAAGAATAGGGTACATACTACAATACCGTAATCTACAGCAACGTCTCAAGTTGAGACTGAAACAGAAAAGAGTCATTCGCGCTGTTTCCTGAAGGCAGCGTCCCTGGCTGAAGGAATACATACATTTAAGCACTGAAAAGAGGACTCTCGTGATGTGTACATTTGAGAAAGATTTTTACGAACTTATGAGCAATGCAGTTTTCGGCCAAACAATGGAAAATATCAGCGAACATCGCGAAATTCATTTTGCTACCAGCTGGAAGGGGCGTTTTGGCGCAGCAGATTGTATTGCCAGGCCAAATTTTAAATGAGCCGCAATCTTCACCTAAGATTTCGTTGCTCTAGAGGTGGCTAAGGTTCCCCAGTGCAACATTTGCTACGTATGGTTAATGGCTTTTTCTACATGAGTTAACTGTGGGCAGAATGCTCTTGTAACTGCATGTGTAATCTGTAGAGAGATTGTATCTGTGGAGAAGGGGGACAGGGGGACATAATGGAGACGACCAAGAACAGGGAGCGAGATGAATTGGGGGCCATAAATGCCAAGTGCAGCGACCTGGCATTGCTAGTGATTCTGGGAAACAGTGGTCAGAGATTCTTACCTGCAGAGGGACTTGCGGCCAAAGCTCTCTCCTCCTTCCACTTAGGCTCCGACAGGAGGGAGCCAGTTCGCAAAACATTTAATCTGGGTCAGGAGCCAGTCCATCACGGAATATGGCCAGCAGATGGCTGTAAGTGGGTAGAGAAGCCATTAAACCCTTACGCGGTTACAAGAGCCGAGCGTCCTGGCTGCCCGGCTGGCTGACGGTAGGAAACGCAGTGTGCGCCTGGCCGGCGGGTGGCCAGGTAGCAGCACCCCCTATTTTACAGGGGGTGATGCCTGTAGCCGCTGTAGGCTACGGCCACTGTTGGCTTCCCGCACGTTCCGGCTCGCTCAGAACCACTGTTCTTCCTAAAAACAGTATACCCTGTGTGGTCATAGTGGCTATAGTTTCTGATAACCACGAAAGAGAATTTCGGAACTAACCAACGCTTTCAGTTATATGTTTATTATGGGCAGAAAAACAGTTGGTTTAGAAAACTGATGAGAACTGTGTTAATAGTAGCACCTTGAGATTTACACCGTAGATGTGTGCGTCTACAATATATTAAAATTTCATTAACATCTAAGGAATGTGTTCCAAGATATATAGTTTTAAAGTGAGTATTGCGTAGGAGAAAGGCTCAGGTCTCGGACAATTCTTGCTACTATCTTAAATAAAAAATAATTACAGAAATTTAAAACCAAATTGTGTCATGTATCTGGACTCAGAACTAAACAAAGAATATATCTGGATAACTCATTTTGCGATAGGCCCATGGCTTCGTTTGTAATGAAAGCCTAAAGTCGATTCTCCACAGTAAGAAATCGGGTAGTAAACGTCTACCTTCTTCTCGTACGGTTAACTTTAGTGGTTTCCCATCCTCATTTTTGACGCAGGCTTTGGACTACCGCTGGCTGAGTTAAAAACAATTATTTTTTACTTTTATTTACTTTTTTATTTTTGTTTTCTACTTTCCATTACTTGAAACGTACAAAGTTACTAAAACATCCTAATATATCTTTAGTGTCTGATATTTTTCGAAATATAGCACCATGCAGAGACTTACATAACAGTTTTTGCATTTTATGCTTGTCATTTCTCCTGGGGAATCTCCTTTTTCTCCGTTACTACGAGGAACCCTGGATAACGTTCCTTTTTATTCTGCAGTCGGCAAGGGCTTTCTTCTTTGGTTGTACGTGTGATCGCACTTTTGCACGTTTGACTACGAACAAGCACCTGACGGACTTTTTCCAAATGGTAATTCGTTGGTGGTATCTTCTGTTGCTTTTGTATTTCAAAAATAGTTTATGCATTAAGCATACACAGGTCAGTCAAATGAAAGAATATTTTCTTGTACCACTTCATTGTCTTTCGGATGCACTGTACAGAAGATAACAGCATGTCTGTCTTATCGACTGCATCCATTGGTTTATTATAGCTGACAACACAGGCAGGTTTCAATTTGTTTTGGCCTGTTCTGTGTTCTTTGTTCTCTGTCTCCACAAACTCTGATCAATTTACGGTGGAAAGCATCCAGACTTCTTTCTTGTCCGTCCGTTTTATTGACATTAATGTTCCACAGGACTTGAACTGTACTCCCCCATTTTTCAGCTTGTCTGGCAACGGCGATAGAAGTTTCCTGTTTTCGCGCGCTGTTCCGACGGCGTTTGTACATTTATCATGAAATCACAAGAAAAATTCGGGCCTCGAATACCAATTTGTAAATAAATGGTATGACCTTTGTCGAGGAATGGCAATAACAAACTCACAACAGCATAGTCTGATTTTCCCCAATTAGCATTTCAAGAGTTTATTTCCGTGACGGCACCAGTGTAGACAGCATAATCCAAAATATAATTGGTTTGTATGTCACAAAGGACGACACTTTTAATGCCAAAACGGCTACGTTATTTGGTATACACTGCTTAAATCAGAGCCTTCCTTTGAAAAGTAGCAGACTTTCGTCGGTCACTGGGTTCTCAAAGGGCACTACTGCCTCGCGGTATTTATTTTTTGCGTGATCTACAATAAGACGTATTTTTACAAGAGTATCTTGAAATGCGGTGGAACTGTCATTGACGTGAAATAAACGTAGGATCAACTTGTACCGGTCCCTGGCCATTATGTTAGAAAATACTGGTGTTTGAAGTAAAGAATCTGTCGACCAATATTCATTCATTTCTAACTTTTTACTTCTAGGAACGCTAGGAAGCAATAAAATTTTGCTGGCTCTGTATGCTTCCAGCATGCTAATCTTCGGGGCACTGTCGTCATTTTTTCAGTGATAAATTTATAATAATTATTGATCTGTGTACAGATGGCAGAAACGAATTCCATGAACAAGAAATACAAAAAAAAACAAAAACTAAATGACTTGCTGACTCTTCGAAGTCCACTTTTAAACCGCCAAATGTGTTCAGAAAACGGTGTCGTTTCGTCACTGGATGATTCTCCATCCAGTCATACTTTCTTTTTCCTGGCGAAGTTTCACTTGCTTCATCTTCTTTTCCGTCCTCAGAGGAAGAATCTTCTGTTCGTGATGTCGAGGATACAGCAATACGTTCAGACGCATCCAACTCATTGTCGGAAGAAAGCTCCGAAGTATCACAACAATCTCCCGTAGCCTTATGAGACATTCTACGAGAAAGACGTATAGTTCACTGCTCCTCTGTAATTCTTCTGCGTAAAAACTACTGACAATTTCACTACCTCTGCTGTCTTTTAAGATGTAAGTTACAGATTTTGTTCATTGCACCTTGGAAACTGTAAATATCTCCGTTGAGCTGTTTTTTTGGTGAGGGGGGAGGGGGGAGGGAGGGGTATTATTTCTCAGATATTGTCTTGGTTCTGAAATACACTGTAGCGCAAATACATTAAGACCATCTTTGCGGAGGTATGTGGTATTGAATTTCTACACACAAATCACGCAATTCCAGTAAATTACAGACCGATGGTTTGTGACCGCGGAGCTGGTGTTCGATACAGTTCCACATGTGTTGCATCGGGTTCTGATCAAGAGAATTTGGTGGACAAGACATCAACGTGAGTTTACTGTCATGCTCCTCAAACCACTGCAATATGATTCGAGTCTTGTTACGTTACAGTTATCCTGCTGGAAGATGCCATCCACTTGGCAGATGACATCAAGCATGAAGTGACATAAGTGTCGGCAATAATGTTCACATACTCCACAGCTGTCATAGTTACTTCTGTTACCGCCCAGCCCCTACTGAAGCCAATGTGAATGTCACTCATAGTGTAATAATGCCCCCACCGGCCTCTGTCCCTGGCATAGTGCACGTTTCCAGTAGCCATTAGCCCGAATAATGGCCTATCCGGACACGACCATCGAGCTAGTGTAACAAGAAACGCGATAAATCGAACTAACCGACACGATTTCATTGCTCCACGGCTCAAACTCAATGATCCCATTGGCCACTCCAATCTCAATTGACAATGTTGTTAGATCAACATGGGAACATGATGTGGACGCTGCTACAATGCCCCATGTTTAACAATGAGTACCGAACGGTATGCTCTGAAACACTTGTGACTGCATCAGAATTGTACTCTGTCGGCAAATCCGCCGCAGATCGTCACATACCTGCTTCATAGAGACGGAAAGCCTCCGCATTCCACGTCCTGTGCTGAGGCGTAGACTTCCAACACAGTGTCCCATACTCGTGGCTTCATCGTCCTTCAACTGCTTGTTATAGACGCTCACGTCAGCAGCACGTGAACAGCGGACGAAATTCGCCGTTTCTGAAATGCTCGTTTCCAGGCGCCAGGCCATAATAATCTGTGCTTTGTCAAAGTCGCTTATGTGAGCCGATTTCCCAATTTGAGGCCCATATTGTCGCTAGAATGATTCCCCATTCACCTATGGTCCGTTTATACACGTTCCTTACAGCGTCACATCGCCGCAGCGCTATCAGGCAGCATTAAATCTTGCGGTGGGCAGTGGTCATAGTTTTGTTTGCTGGACTGTAAACGGTATTTAGAAGCTCATTATCATGTACGTCAATTTGCTTGACTTTTATTGTCCAGTGAACACATCAGCTGTACATGTTGCTGGTTTGTGGGAGGATATCAATTCATTTGAAAGAACTGCGAATATTAAATCGATCCACAATTGCTCTTTTATTCTTCGGTTCACACACTCCACAATAGGCACTTTCAGTCAAGATAACGTCGAGTAGTGATGTATTCCATTACCAGGTTGAAATATCCAGAACTCACCACCGTGATCTGTTTGTAGACTGTTTGCGGTGCGGTTAGTTTCTGCTTGTAATAGTTGTTCAAACACTCACGCAACAGCCCTCCCCGCCTTTGTTTTCACAGACAGAGCCCAAACAAATTGAATGACTATTAAAATGCATTTGAAAACATTATTCGTTCGTGAATATTGTCTCAAATCTATGAGATCCGCGTGCCATACGTCATCGAAATGACGAATTATAACCGGCGTACTTGGGAAAGTCATGTCTGCTGATTTACCACGATTATTAATCGAGGATGCATCTTTCCCTAAGCTCGGAAATTACAGAAATAATTGTATTATCTAACAACTTCCGGTCGCCGCGCAGCGAGCGAGCGGCCTTATCAGCGCGATTGCGCAACGAACGGTGTCGTCTCACTAGAAGTGAAAAAGAGGACTGGCCGAATGTTAGACTCGTAAGCAGACAGGATGCAGGGAGGTGAAAACTAAAGCTCTTTCCTACATTACAAAGAAGACGAGATAATGACACTGTCATCAGAAATGCCGACACCAGCGAGTAGTCGTTCTACTGTGTACGTTTACCTGCTCCCGTGCTCGGGGGAATGTGAATGCCATTAGTCACCTGGACTTTCCCCCTGCCGGGCGTATATAAGCCCGTAGTTGTCTGGACTTCCCGCCCACTATGCTTGCATCCACAGCCGTAGCCGTCTGGCCTTTGTACTTGCCGAGCATACATGCACGCCCGTAGCCGCGAAAGGGTTAAGAGAGAGTGCTTTAAACTGAGCTTTTGTGCAAACAGTGGGAAGGTCGTAAAACTCCATGCATACTCACCTTAGAAGTTGGGATGATACAGACAGGGTGGCTGAAATATGTGTCTGATGGAAGTAGGACTGTAACCCCCCCACCCTCCCCGTCTTGACGCCAGGTTCTTTTAGTGAGCTTCGAAAACATATACTTCAAGGGCACGACTGTTTGGGAAGGTTAACAGCCTTCTTTCATAAATTGGAAATGGTCAGCCCAGAAAGATTAGACCACTCTGTAAACGAGCGACTGTAGTCCCGTCTAGGTAGACGTTTTTTGCCGAAACATGGCTATGCTTACCGTGAGAACGGCGCTTACCTGGTATAAAGTCTTCTATTTTCGTACAAGAGAGATTTGGAGGCGCTGATATGCTCCTCTCAGTATACACGAAGGAGAGGATTGCCCTCCCCCCAGGGTGGGAACCCTGGTGCTGTGTCTGGATTGACTACAAGGCCAAGAGAACAGCCAAGAGGGAAGATTTAATGAGTAGAATACAGTTTAGTTGGTGTGTGCAATGTGAAGGCGGTTTCGTTTTGCTAATTCGGCTGCCTTACTGAGGCGTGATGGAAAGTAGTTTGAGGACTTCGTCTCCTGGTCCTCCTTTGGGAGAGAACTTCTTCAGGTCATTCCCTAGGCCGGGTGGCCAAGCGGTTCTAGGCGCTACATCTGGAACCGCGCGACCGCTACTGTCGCAGGTTCGAATCCTGCCTCGGGCATGGGTGTGTATGATGTCCTTAGGTTAGTTATGTTTAAGTAGTTCTAAGTTCTAGGGGACTGATGACCCCAGAAGTTAAGTCCCATAGTGCTCAGAGCCATTTGCACCATTTTTTTTTTTCATTCCCTAGTGGGTGACACTTGTGGTCTTTTTCTTGTGGTGGACTACGAGTCTGTGGCAGCTTCCAAGTGTACCGACAGGTGAACTTCATATCACCTCGGACATATCGTGTGTCACTAGTGTGAACTTATTCGTCCTGAATCGGCCGTCTAACGTTTGACAATTCCAGTATGCACCGTCGTCCCTGTGAGTCAAATGGGTTTGGCCAGAACAGCGAACGGGTCTACCTCACACTGAAATCTACAGGGATTTCAGGACTCTGAAGGGACGTTTCCCGCGTTCTGTTAATTAGAACACCCGACCGCGTAGTTTACATATTTTCATGGACACGTCAGAACATTACAGTTGTCGCAGCGACCGCTCCTGGCCCACACCTCGCCGTTTTCTGCAGCCACTTGCATCAAGGTGAAAGGGTAAAGTTCTGCAGCACTGGTGTAGGATAGTTAAATGATATTCACAGCTTCCTGTTCTCAAGTAATTCAGGGGAGAATTCGTATAGCTTCCATCCCAGTGTATGCTTTGCCTATCAAACATCATTCCTTAACTGATTTGTGTTTGACATTTTTGTGCAAGATTTATCAACAGGCTCTCCAGAAAGATGTAGTTACTAAAAGTTCAATAAAATCTTTCATTATTTTGTAAATTAAATACGCCACTGTTCTCATTTATTCTCCCTCTACTATTCACTGTTTTCATTGTGGTGATACGTGAATACACTAACAATTTAAGGATCAATATTATTAAATCAGTTAAGTTGATTACTAATTTCACTTCTGAAAGTGATTACTTGCATAGGGCAACAAAGGTGCCATGAGTAAATTCACTAATTCATATAGAAGACTCGGTATAACACGATTCCAAGGTTATTCAAAAGACAATATTTTTCTTTATGTAAATATAACTCAGATATATATTTATTATTACACGTTGCAAAGTAGGGTTCGATGTGATGAATGAGAACAGTGTGTGGTGTTTCCCGGGAGCACCACAGTCACGCCTGCCGACGGTGAAGGTAGCCCTTTCTCGAAGCCGTTTGTATGGGACGTTGTGGACAACGATCTTGATAAAGGCGACGAGCAGCTGTTCCATTACCATGAGCTTCTCCATACAGAAGGATCATGCCAGTGTATTCTGTAAACGTGTACTCAGCCACGTTGCTCTAGCACTTCCAGACATGTGAATGAGGCTCGAACCAGGTCAGACGTCAAATGATATCAGCCGATCTGACGTAAGCACCCCTCCCCTCAACCATGATGCTGAAGTTTGGTTTGTGGGGCGCTCAACTGCCTGGTCATCAGCGCCTTTGCTCAGTGCAATCTCGCCACTTTCATAAATGATGATGAAATGATGAGGACAACACAAACACCCAGTCATCTCGAGGCAGGTGAAACTCCCTGACCCCGCCAGGAATCGAGCCCGGGACCCCGTGCTCGAGAAGCGAGAACGCGACCGCGAGACCACGAGCTGCGGACTCCCCTTACCATGGCTACCCTGTTCCCTCTCTACCCAGCAAACCTGTTTTGAAACGGCTGTAGCACGGAAAAAGCACGTTTCCGGACATGGGTTACAATTTCAAAATATTGTCTATTCAGTCCCTTTTACAAGTCCTGGAAGTTTGTACGGGGAATTTAGAGCACCCTGCATACAGCCTATTTGGAAATTGCCGTTACAGACTTCTACGACATGAAGAGGCGAGTGTGTACATAATACCTTGAACGGGAAACTATGTCAACAAACTTCATCCAATGACACTATAAAGCGTCATAGTTACAGGCACCGGTACTAGTAAACGTATAGATGTCTAGGGTAATTCCGTGATGATGGTTCAGAATTTCAAGGATGATGGAGATGGGTAAATGTATCAATTTGAGGTAAGACTCACTGGTTCGGAAACGAACGAGTCGAAAATTTCAAGTGATAATCATTCTGATACCTCTGGCAGTGGAATACATGTACTGGTACTGTTGTTGATAAGGACGTAAGGTATGTAAATTTCAGAGGTGGTAGTATGAACCAAAACAAGAAAAAATGTCTTGTAAAAATGCACTCTAAAATGCATATCGAAGGAGCTATGAGCACTTGTTCATCTTCGATAGTGCGAAACACGTCTCCTCTATCGATAATTGCTCATAGCTCTTAAGATATGCATATTAGAGCCCATGTTTACTGGACATTTTTTCTTATATTGGTCCACACTACCATCTCTGAAAGTTGCTCACAATACAATCTTAGCAACAACAGTACCGGTACATGTATTCCACCGTCAGAGGTATCAGAACGGTTTTCGATTGCAGCTTTAGATTCGTTTGTTTTCGGTACAGGGACCCTTACTTCAAGTTAATACATTTATCTTTCTCCATCATCCATGAAATTTTGTAATATCATCACGGAATCACCCTGTACGTACGTAAATTCCAGCAACCGGCGGCTAAACTTTAACAATGTGTCTCGTCGTTGGATGACGTTAATGAGGGGCACGCGGGGCGTGCCCCCCCCTCCCCCCCCTTGCGGGACCGCCCACGTTTCCGCCCACATTTCCACCCACGCTACTCCCCTGACATTGACTGTCCTATTGACGATATAATTAACCGATTTACCAGGAAGAATAGGCGCATAGAATTCATCATTTAAGGAACAGAACCACAATTGTAACTTTTTTTTATATCATAAGATGGTATTGTCTTGTATATGTGTATAATCAGTTTAAATAAAACTTGCTCAAACTTTGCATTTAACTTGGTTATTTTTTATTACAGTAAAATTAAAGGTAGCTCCGGATATCTTTAGCGCCCCCACCTTGAGGTTTTTCTGTGTCCGCCACTGGTGCGAGGTATATTGTTTCCTGCAAACCGTGTGTCCCAGTTATTTTTTCTGCACACCATGTGTGTATTAACTATACATTAGGCCACGTTTAACTACTGCAGCCCACACCAAAAGAGAGCACATTTAGTTTAGTGTCATTTCTCAAAGGAGCGAGCCGACTGAGCGAAGTGGCGCAGTGGTTAGCACATTGGACTCGCATTCGGGACGACGACGGTTCAAACCCTTGTCCGACCATCGAGATCTAGGTTGTCCCTGATTTCCTTAAATCTCTCCAGACAAACGCCGACAGGGTTCCTTTGAAACGGCGCGTCCGATTTACTTCCCCATCCTTGACACCATCTGAGCATGTGCTCCGTCTCTACTGACCCCAATGCCAACGGGATGGTAAACTCAGTCTTCCTTCCTTCCAGGAGAGCTGTAAATCAAAATTCCACACCAAAGTCTTGCTAAAATATAGTTGTCTATCAACTGAGCCACGAGTATTCAAATGGTTCGAATGGCTCTAAGCACTCTGGGACTTAAAATATGAGGTCATCAGTCCCCTAGAACTTAGAACTACTTAAACCTAAGGACATCACACACATCCATCCCCGAGGAAGGATTCGAACCCGCGACCGTATCGGTCGCGCGGTTCCAGACTGAAGCGCCTAGAGCCGCTCGGCCACACTGGCAGGCTTCCGAGTATTTCTATTATGTCAAGTTTGGTTAAATCGTGTAAGTCTATGTGATATAAGTATATCAAGTTGTAGGAAGAATAAAAGTCCATCAACTGTTTGTAAACTGTGTGTGAAAATCTAACGAGTGAGACATATTTTTGTGTATATATTCCTATAAATTGTTAAATTGGTTCACTAAATATTATATACAGTTTATTTTTGTAATATCTAATTGTGAGGCATATCGTTTATCTATGCTGAAAATATTTCAAAACTTTTTTATGTAAGTAAGCATATTATATGTACTTTATTTTCATCGTATTGTTGTCTGTGTTTCGAATAAATATATTATTATCTGAAACAAATCAAATAGCCCAAAATGTGGGACATATTTTTATATTAAAATACTCTGTCATCTATTCTGATGAACAATTAAATGTATTTGTTAAACCCTAGTCATTCATTTTCTTTCATTCTGGCCTGTCATATGTATATAATTGTTTACAATATGCAGTTGTATCAGCATTTCACGTGTTCTTTCTATAAGAAATGGCACATTTACATTTCAATTTAAGCAGAGACAACTGCATCACGTGTTCAAATTGTCTTACAATGGGTGGAGACATCTCTACTGCACGTGTCCTTTCTACATTACTGCCCATTAAAATTGCTACACCACGAAGATGACGTGCTAGAGACGCGAAATTTAACCGTCAGGAAGAAGATGCTGTGATATGTCAATGATTAGCTATTCATAGCATTCACATAAGGCTGGCGCCGGTGGCGACACCCACAACGTGCTAACATGAGGAAAGTTTCCAACCGATTTCTCATACACAAACAGCAGTTGACCGGCGTTGCCTCGTGAAATGTCGCTGTGATGCCTAGTGTAAGGAGGAGAAATGCGTACCATCACGTTTCCGACTTTAATAAAGGTCAGGTTGTAGCCTATCGCGATTGCGGTTTATCTTATCGCGACATTGCTGCTCACGTTGGTCGAGATCCAGTGACTGTTAGCAGAATATGAAATCGGTGGGTTCAGGTGGGTAATACGGAACGCCGTGCTGGATCCCAATGGCCTCGTATGACTAGCAGTCGAAATGACAGGCATTTTATCCGCATAGCTGTAATGGATCGTGCAGCCACGTCTCGATCCCTGAGTCAACAGATGGGGACGTTCGCAAGACAACAACCATCTGCACGAACAGTTTGACGACGTTTGCAGCAGCATGGACTATCAGCTCGGAGATCACGGCTGCGGTTACCCTTGACGCTGCATCACAGACAGGAGCGCCTGCGATGGTGTACTCAAACGACGAACCTGGGTGCACGAAAGGCAAAACGTCATTTTTTTCGGATGAATCCAGGTTCTGTTTACAGTATCATGATAGTCGCATCCGTGATTGGCGACATCGCGGTGAACGCACATTGGAAGTGTGTATTCGTCATCGCCATACTGGCGTATCACACGACGTGATGGTATGGGGTGCCATTGGTTACACGTCTCGGTCACCTCTTGTCTGTATTGACGGCACTTTGAACAGTGGACGTTATATTTCAGATGTGTTACGACCCGTGGCTCTACCCTTCATTCGATCCCTGCGAAACCCTACATTTCAGCAGGATAGTGCACGACCGCATGTTGCAGGTCCTGTACGGGCCTTTCTGGATACAGAAAATGTTCGAGCGCTGCCCTGGCCAGCACATTCTCCAGATCTCTTACCAACTGAAAGCGTCTGGTCAATGGTGGCCGAGCAAGTGGCTCGTCACAATACGGCAGTCACTACTCTTGATGAATTGTGGTATCGTGTTGAAGCTGCATTGGCCGCTGTACCTATACACACCATCCAAGCTCTGTTTCACTCAATGCCCAGGCGCATCAGAGGTGGTTGCGTGAAAATGTAATCACATGTCAGTTCTAGTATAATATACACTCCTGGAAATGGAAAAAAGAACACATTGACACCGGTGTGTCAGACCCACCATACTTGCTCCGGGCACTGCGAGAGGGCTGTACAAGCAATGATCACACGCATGGCTCAGTGGACACACCAGGAACCGCGGTGTTGGCCATCGAATGGCGCTAGCTGCGCAGCATTTGTGCACCGCCACCGTCAGTGTCAGCCAGTTTTCCGTGGCATTCGGAGCTCCATCGCAGTCTTTAACACTGGTAGCATGCCGCGACAGCGTGGACGTGAACCGTATGTGCAGTTGACGGACTTTGAGCGAGGGCGTATAGTGGGCATGCGGGAGGCCGGGTGGACGTACCGCCGAATTGCTCAACACGTGGGGCTTGAGGTCTCCACAGTACATCGATGTTGTCGCCAGTGGTCGGCGGAAGGTGCACGTGCCCGTCGACCTGGTACCAGACCGGAGCGACGCACGGATGCACGCCAAGACCGTAGGATCCTACGCAGTGCCGTAGGGAACCGCACCGCCAATTCCCAGCAAATTACGGACACTGTTGCTCCTGGGGTATCGGCGAGGACCATTCGCAACCGTCTCCATGAAGCTGGGCTACGGTCCTGCACACCGTTAGGCCGTCTTCCGCTCACGCCCCAGCATCGTGCAGCCCGCCTCCAGTGGTGTCGCGACAGGCGTGAATGGAGGGACGAATGGAGACGTGTCGTCTTCTGCGACGAGAGTCGCTTCTGCCTTGGTGCAATGGTGGTCGTATGCGTGTTTGGCGCCGTGCAGGTGAGCGCCACAATCAGGACTGCATACGACTGAGGCTCAGAGGGCCAACACCCGGCATCATGGTGTGGGGAGCGATCTCCTACACTGGCCGTACACCTGTGGTGATCGTCGAGGGGACATTGAATAGTGCATGGTACATCCAAACCGTCATCGAACCCATCGTTCTAACATTCCTAGACCGGCAAGGGAACTTGCTGTTCCAACAGGACAATGCACGTCCGCATGTATCCCGTGCCACCCAACGTGCTCTAGAAGGTGTAAGTCAACTACCCTGGTCAGCAATATCTCCGGATCTGTCCCCCATTGAGCATGTTTGGGACTGGATGAAGCGTCGTCTCACGCGGTCTGCACGTCCAGCACGAACGCTGGTCCAACTGAGGCGCCAGGTGGAAATGGCATGGCAAGCCGTTCCACAGGACTACATCCAGCATCTCTACGATCGTCTCCATGGGAGAATAGCAGCCTGCATTGCTGCGAAATTTGAATATACACTGTACTAGTGCCGACATTGTGCATGCTCTGTTGCCTGTGTCTATGTGCCTGTGGTTCTGTCAGTGTGATCATGTGATGTATCTGACCCCAGGAATGTGTCAATAAAGTTTCCCCTTCCTGGGACAATGAATTCATGGTGTTCTTATTTCAATTTCCAGGAGTGTGTTTGCCCAATGAATACCCGTTTACCATCTGCACTTCTTCCTGGTGTAGCAATTTTAATGCCCAGTAGTGTATAAGAAGGGATGCATTAAAACTGTTAAAATATGAACATCTATAACTAAACGTCAGTCAGACAGTGCAGTGGACTTATCGATAGCTCTGCAGATCGAGTCACAGGTGAGATGCCGGTTCCCCCGCTCATTGTGGTACTAACAGTCCAGTTTCCGGCGGCGGCCCGTGAAGGGTGGCCTCGTGCACCCTGCACGTTACAGAGCGGCGTGGATGGTGGGGACGACGTTGACCCTCCCATAGTGTTTGTTTAAATATAGACGCAGAGGTTGGAGGGAAAAACATGTGAAGTAGGTCATCAGGCAGGCCTGGATCTGCACAAAACATCCTTTATCTCAGACGTCATAGAGCCAGTATTGCAGACCTCGGGTCGTAGAACCAGTCCCAGTAAGATCAGAGCTGAATTATTCATGTTATAAATATCCCCACAGCTATGAACTGGATTGTGACGTCATAGAGCCGGTGCCAGTATTCCAGCTGCGAGGCAGTATACCTGAGTTCTGCACTGTTAGAAATAGCCCAACAGGTCTCAACTGCACCGTGATGGCATAGAACCTGTCCCACTATTCCAAGTCAACCTGCATGACAATTCTGAATTTCCCACTAGTTTATACACACGATAACAACCCTGCTTCTATAGAAAACACACTAGCACAACTGGGCTATTTTCTGAATTTCCCGACAATTTTGTAAGTAGCCTGTTTAGGTTTTTATGTTGGTAACGCCATGTAGCGCTCCATATGAAAATCGCTTACTGTGCTGTGTGCAGGCTCTGGTTGGTTTACATTGTTGGAGTAATATTCACCATTGTAGTGTTGGGCAGTTTGCTGTTAACAGCGCGTAGCGTTGCGCAGTTGGAGGTGAGCCGCCAGCAGTGGTGAATGTAGGGAGAGAGATGGAGGAAATTTGAAAGCCCATGATCTGGACGTGTGTCCGTCAGAGACAGTACATTTGTAACAAAAAAGTAGGGTTTAAGGACAACAGGTTTAGGTAGGATTTTCTTGGAAATAAGTGATGAGGTAAGATAATGGAAAATAAATAATGAGGTAAGAAATATGTGAACATATAAATACAGAAAGTATGCTTGGATAGGATTTTTTTGATGGAAAGAAATGTTGAAATAAGACGAAAGATCTATGGAATGAAGTTTTGGGTTGGACTGCAGTACCAAATGTTACACTGAAATCAAACCCTTTCCTGTCCTTTCATATTATTCCGCTATGTGTTTCTATACCCTTGTGTATTTGTGTTCTTCCTGTCTTTATGTTTTTAGCTAATAAGATTTATGTTGTAGACTTTTTCTAATGCTCAGCTACATTCACTATGATGAGGAATACTGTTATCCTCAAATATAATTTGGATTTATAATATGTTATTTACTTTGAAAAGATGTTTAGACATTATTTATTCTGTTTTTTTTTTTTTCAATGCTCATGTGTGAAGTTGATGTTTCGAAAGTTATTCTCATCTTTTGAAATGGTTCAAATGGCTCTGATCACTATGGGACTTAACATCGATGGTCATTAGTACCCTAGATCTTAGAACTACTTAAACCTAACTAACCTAAGGACAACACACAACACCCAGCCATCACGAGGCAGAGAAAATCCCTGACCCCGCCGGGAATCGAACCTGGGAACCCCGGCGCGGGAAGCGAGAACGCTACCGCACGACCACGAGATGCGGGCTCACATCTTTTATGTATGTACTTATGTCATAATTCCTGTAACACTGTTGTATCTGTTTATTTCTATTCTTTTGAGAAGCTTGTGCTACTACAAATATTATCTGTATTGTTATATTCTTTAATGATGTATTTTGTACCTTTGTAATTATATTCTTATGTTGTAAATTTATAATTGTAGAGACACCAGTTCTTCAAATTAAGTATGATTTCACTGCACACGTTTCTGTTGGTCATAATACATGCACAGTATGTGAGAAGTTGGGACTGTTAGTGCTTGCATGTGTATTAATAATTCAGCAAGGGACTGGTTAACAGCATTGCTGGTTCTAAGGACATTTCAAAAAAAAAAAAAATTGTGAGTGCACAAGTGGTGGTTCATGGACTTGCTATATTGTCCACAAGACTCTTCGATGGTGATTGTGCACCTGCACAGTCGCAACAGAGCTGCTAGCCATCTCTACAAGGATTACAGTAGGTCTACACCTTTGATGACTCACCAATACCATTATCTCTGCAAGGACTGCAGTGGGTCTGCACCTCTGGTGGCCCACCAATACCATAATCTCTTCTAGAACTACAGTCGGTCTGCTCTGTGATGATCTACCTACCAATATTCTTCAAAACTTCGACTGACTCTGCTGTGGGTTTTCTCTGTTGTGGCCCATTACCTGTCTGCATGTCAAGAGTCAGCATTGTTTTTCCATTAGAAGGACAACACTACTTCTTCAAGATTGCATGGAAATGCACTACTTCCGTGTGCATTTTCTTTTACTGCTCAGACTTTGAGAGAAAAAAAAAAACACTGTAATTTTGCTGCGATGAATGATCAGGACTGTCTTTATGGACTGTGAGAAAATTTTAGCTTTGACCAACATTGTATCAATAAGTGTGTGCATTTGATTTCTTTGTTATTGTAATTATGAAAATTTTTTTTCAAAGCTGTATTGGCCACTGCCTAAAACCATTTGCAAAATATTTTTGTGCTGTGCATGGGGGCTATGTAAGTAGGCTGTTTAGGTTTTTATGTTGGTAGCGCCATGTAGCGCTCTATATGAAAATCACTTACTGTACTGTGTGCAGGCTGTGGTTGGTTTGCATTGTAGTGTTGGGCAGTTGGCTGTTAACAGCGAGTGGCGTTGCGCAGTTGGAGGTGAGCCGCCAGCGGTGGTGGATGTGAGGAGAGAGATGGCGGAAATTTGAGAGCCGATGATCTGGATGTGTTTCCATCAGAGACAGTACATTTGTAAGACTGGATGTCATGAACTGCTATATATATTATGACTTTTGAACACTATTAAGGTAATACATTGTTTGCTCTCTATCAAAATCTTTCATTTGCTAACTATGCCTATCAGTAGTTAGTGCCTTCAGTAGTTTGAATCTTTTATTTAGCTGGCTGTAGTGGCGCTCGCTTTATTGCAGTAGTTAGAGTAACGAAGATTTTTGAGAGGTAAGTGATTTGTGAAGCGTATAGGTTAATGCTAGTCAGGCCCATTCTTTTGTAGGCATTTTTGAAAGTCAGATTGCGTTGCGCTAAAAATATTGTCTGTCAGTTTAAGCAGAGTCATGTATAATTTTTCTAAGGGGACGTTTCAATTTTAAATTTGAATTTCCTGCATTTTATACAAAGGGCAACTGGTCTTTGTCAGGCGGGAGAAGGCGTGAGGGTGGGGTAACCCATGACTCATCGATGACGTGATCGGTGATGTCATCGATGAAGTCATCAACGACACATTTTCCGCTCGTTCTCTCCTTACTACACTTCAAACGTATTCAAAAATAAGAAAAAAAATTGTGATTTGGTGTCCACTCAATGACGAGGATACGGGGGATGTAATGACAAATTCGAATTAAACAGGGCTAGATCAGAAAACCGGCTGCAGCCTTTTCGAAGAAATCCTTTAGGTATTCGTCTTAAGTGATTTAGGGAAACCTCAGAATACCTCAGTCTGAATGGCCAGGCGGGGACTGAGCCTTGCTCCACCTATCTGTGTAACTATTGTGCCACCTCTTTTGGCCACATGTGAAACCAACAAGTTTGAATTTTCTGTAAAGCTGCCGTGATATAAATGCCCGTGCCTACCCTAAATAACTTCATAAAAATACGGGAATGGTTTCTTGGACAAAGACATGACTCATCCCTTGCCCAGACAGTCTCAGTGTAATATACAGTCTATCCTTCGTGACTTTCACATGAATTCTGCCGAACCATCTATACAAGTTAGTACGAGAGACTGTTTCAAGACGTCGACTGGCTGTGTGCTGCTAAAGGGATACACTTATCTGAACAGCCTGCGCTAAAAATGTCTATATAGAACTCTATGAAATCAAGTCATCGATGTATGTGCTGAACTTGGCCAGGATGGGAAATGATCGGAAAGCGGGGCGTCCAGTGGTGCTGGGAGAAAATCTTCGAAAGAAGAGACTTATTCCAGTCACGAGTGAAAGTTTTATTTCGACAAAAGCTACACCTAAGAAGTACCTGTACCTCAAACTCGCTACAGGAACAAGAGGCTATCACAGTTAAACTGAGAGGAATTTCACCCTCAAATGGAGGAACTAGTGGACACACGTGGTCGCGGACCGAGCTGGCAGGCACCAAAGTGTCCCGAATACCGGCACACTCTTACCAACACGTCCGGTGCGAACCCACGTGGCTTTCCCCCAGTCCTCCCATTAGTGGGCAGCGGGTGCTTCAGTGAGCGTCGCTCCATCAGCGGTACTCAAGAATTGCGACCCGTTTCAGCAGTACTACTGTGGAATAATGTTGACGTGGGCTGAGCGTGGGTGTTATGCAAAACATCCGGTAATTACGCCGATACAGACCCAGCCACTGTCTTGTCAAAGACTCAGTACTGTATATCATATGAAAGACAATCAAGATGAAAAATTTGAAAAACTATTTTCAATAAAACTGCTCACCATGTACATTTCCTCCCTATTCTATGTCAGCAGTTTAAGGATCCGAAAAATGAGTTGCAAGTTATAAAACTGAATGCAAATTTAAATGGTTCCCGCAGAAAGTTATGCCGACATTTATGATAGGATGGGGCCTCACAAATACTGGGTAGGGGGTTGAAATGTACAAAATAGTTTAATAAGGAGCATGTTGTACAAATCATTCCTTACAATTATTTAAATTAATTAATTTACATTTGACATTCGTGAAATTCAAGTGTAGAATGACCACGTAGAACTTGTTTCAAAATTAAACAAAATTACAGGGAAGTGGCCTCGTAAGTTGGGTGTTGATGTGGGCTTGCTGATGCGAAGCCGTCGGAGTGAGGGCGTCGTCAGGAGAACGACGAAGGCCGGAGCTGTCAGCCAGACAGCCCCTGAGCGGTGCGCGGCAGGGCTTGGGCGCCGCGACGTAGGGCTGCGGTAGAAACCGACAGGGCTGGTGTTGTCGTCGGGTGATGGGCCGGCTCGGTGAGCAGGCTTCACAGATCACAGGCGACTGTAACACTCGAGGATGGAGCTGCATCAGTGGAGGGCCCAGCGGTGTATGGGGCCTCTTACAAGTAACAATGTTGTTGTTGTTATGGTCTTCAGTCCCGAGACTGGTTTGATGCAGCTCTCCATGCTACTCTATCCTGTGCAAGCTTCTTCATCTCCCAGTACCTACTGCAACCTACATCCTTCTGAATCTGCTTAGTGTATTCATCTCTTGGTCTCCCTCTACGATTTTTGCCCTCCACACTGCCCTCCAATACTAAATTGGTGATCCCTTGATGCCTCAGAACATGTCCTACCAACCGATCCCTTCTTCTGGTCAAGTTGTGCCACAAACTTCTCTTCTCCCCAACCCTGTTCAACATTTCCTCATTAGTTATGTGATCTACCCATCTAATCTTCAGCATTCTTCTGTAGCACCACATTTCGAAAGCTTCTATTCTCTTCTTGTCCAAACTAATTATCGTCCATGTTTCACTTCCATACATGGCTACACTCCATACAAATACTTTCAGAAACGACTTCCTGACACTTAAATCTATACTCGATGTTAACAAATTTCTCTTCTTGAGAAACGCTTTCCTTGCCATTGCCAGTCTACATTTTATATCCTCTCTACTTCGACCAGCATCAGTTATTTTGCTTCCCAAATAGCAAAACTCCTTTACTACTTTAAGCGTCTCATTTCCTAATATAATTCCCTCAGCATCACCTGACTTAATTTGACTACATTCCATTATCCTCGTTTTGCTTTTGTTGATGTTCATCTTATATCCTTCTTTCAAGACACTGTCCATTCCGTTCAATTGCTCTTCCAAGTCCTTAGCTGTCTCTGACAGAATTACAATGTCATTGGTGAACCTCTAAGTATTTATTTCTTCTCCCTGGACTATAATACCCACACCGAATTTTTCTTTTGTTTCCTTTACTGCTTGCTCAATATACAGTTTGAATAACATCGGGGACAGGCTACAACCCTGTCTCACTCCGTTCGCAACCGCTGCTTCCCTTTCATGCCCCTCGACTCTTATAGCTGCCATCTGGTTTCTGTACAAATTGTAAATAGCCTTTCGCTCCCTGTATTTTACCCCTGCCACCTTTAGAATTTGAAAGAGAGTATTCCAGTCAACATTGTCAAAAGCTTTCTCTAAGTCTACAAATGCTAAGAACGTAGGTTTGCCTTTCCTTAATCTTTCCTCTAAGATAAGTCGTAAGGTCAGTATTGCCTCACGTGTTCCAGTATTTCTACGGAATCCAAACTGATCTTCCCCGAGGTCGGCTTCTACTAGTTTTTCCATTCGTCTGTAAAGAATTCGTGTTCGTATTTTGCAGCTGTGACTTATTAAACTGATATTTCAGTAATTTTCACATCTGTCAACACCTGCTTTCTTTGGGATTGGAATTATTATATTCTTCTTGAAGTCTGAGGGTATTTCGCCTGTCTCATACATCTTGCTCACCAGATGGTAGAGTTTTGTCACCACTGGCTCTCCCAAGGCTGTCAGTAGTTCTAATGGAATGTTGTCTACTCCTGGGGCCTTGTTTCGACTTAGGTCTTTCAATGCTCTGTCAAACTCTTCACGCAATATCGTATCTCCCATTTCATCTTCATCTACATCCTCTTCCATTTCCATAATATTGTCCTCAGGTACATCACCCTTGTATAGACCCTCTATATACTCCTTCCACCTTTCTGCTTTCCCTTCTTTCTTCTGAGATAAGCCTCTACATCCTTACATTTGTCCTCCAGCCATCATTGCTTAGCCATTTTGCATTTCCTGTCTATCTCATTTTTGAGACGTTTGTATTCCTTTTTGCCTGCTTCATTTACTGCATTTTTATATTTTCTCCTTTCATCAATTAAATTCATCAATTTCTTCTGTTAACCAAGGAATTCTACTAGCCCTCGTTTTTTTACCTACTTGATCCTCTGCTGCCTTCACTACTTCATCCCTCAGAGCTACCCATTCTTCTTCTACTGTATTTCTTTCCCCCATTCCTGTCAATTGTTCCCTTATGCTCTCCCTGAAACTCTGGACAACCACTGGTTCTTTCAGTTTGTCCAGGTCCCATCTCCTTAAATTCCCACATTTTTGCAGTTTCTTCAGTTTTAATCTACAGGTCATAACCAATAGATTGTGGTCAGAGTCCACATCTGCCCCTGGAAATGTCTTACAATTTAAAACCTGGTTCCTAAATCTCTATCTTACCATTATATAATCTATCTGATACCTTTTAGTATCTCCAGGGTTCTTCCATGTATACAACCTTCTTTCATGGTTCTTAAACCAAGTGTTAGCTATGACTAAATTGTGCTCTGTGCAAAATTCTACGAGGCGGCTTCCTCTTTCATTTCTTAGCCCCAATCCATATTCACCTACTACGTTTCCTTCTCTCCCTTTTCCTACACTCGAATTCCAGTCGCCCATGACTATTAAATTTTCGTCTCCCTTCACTACCTGAATAATTTCTTTTATTTCATCATACATTTCTTCAATTTCTTCGTCATCTGCAGAGCTAGTTGGCATATAAACTTGTACTACTGTAGTAGGTGTGGGCTTCGTATCTATCTTGGCCACAATAATGCGTTGACTATGCTGTTTGTAGTAGCTTACTCTCATTCCTATTTTCCTATCCATTATTAAACCTGCTCCTGCATTAGGTAGGTGTGGGCTTCGTATCTATCTTGGCCACAATAATGCGTTCGCTATGCTGTTTGTAGTAGCTTACCCTCATTCCTATTTTCCTATTCATTATTAAACCTACTCCTGCATTACCCCTTTTTGATTTTGTGTTTATAACCCTGTATTCACCTGACCAAAAGTCTTGTTCCTCCTGCCACCGAACTTCACTAATTCTCACTATATCTAACTTTAACCTATCCAATTCACTTTTTAAATTTTCTAACCTACCTGCCCGATTAAGGGATCTGACATTCCACGCTCCGATCCGTAGTACGCCAGTTTTCTTTCTGCTGATAACGACATCCTCTTGAGTAGTCCCCGCCTGGAGATCCGAATGGGGGACTATTTTACCTCCGGAATATTTTACCCAAGAGGACGCCACCATCATTTAATCATACAGTAAAGCTGCATATCCTCGGGAAAAATTACGGCCGTAGTTTCCCCTTGCTTTCAGCCGTTCGCAGTACCAACACAGCAAGGCCGTTTTGGTTATTGTTACAAGGCCAGATCAGTCAATCATCCAGACTGTTGCCCTTGCAACTACTGAAAAGGCTGCTGCCCCTCTTCAGGAACCACACGTTTGTCTGGCCTCTCAACAGATACCCCTCCGTTGTGGTTGTACCTACGGTACGCCTATCTGTATCGCTGAGGCACGCAAGCCTCCCCACCAACGGCTAGGTCCATGGTTCATGGGGGGGGGGGGGGGGGGGGGGGCAAGTAACAATAACACAGTTGTTATTAACATAAATGCCACATAAAGGACCTCGTTCGGCAGATAAAGACAATTAGACATTCTCCGTTACTGTGGTTTATACAAAATGACTAATTATCTACGTTTCTTAATAAAAGTTGCAGAATTGCAGGACTTTTAAAGTTCAAATACAAATAATCCTTGACACACAATTATTCGCTTAAGTGATTCTGCGTAATCCCGTGCCAAGATACAAAATTTGACAATTTAAAAGGAGCATGAATACAGACCACTAATCTCTACATCTTAACATAAAGGAGGGCCATGCCTGAAGTATGACTAGGTATTAATGGTTCAAATGGCTCTGAGCACTATGGGACTTAACATCTATGGTCATCAGTCCCCTAGAACTTAGAACTACTTAAACCTAACTAACCTAAGGACATCACACAACACCCAGTCATAACGAGGCAGAGAAAATCCCTGACCCCGCCGGGAATCGAACCCGGGAAGCCGGGCGTGGGAAGCGAGAACGCTACCGCACGACCACGAGCTGCGGACTACTAGGTATTAAACACGATATTCGACTGATGGCTGTTGCTCGTGTATTGCTTGGCGTCGTGGTTTAAAACATTTACGAATGCCATGGGCAAGCAAGATCTATACAATAAAGCAAAAGACGACTAGAGTTACACGGATAGACGTAGCACTGGGAATAATCACTTGGTGCACGTAGTCTTTGGCGTTCCATTCAATGATACGCACATCTGCACGATCAGGAGTGATTTGTCCATGTTCTTTAGTTAATAATTTGTTAATAAAGTCTAAAAATAGAATCAGAATATTGGATAACACCGGAAAACTGTCTGGGTGTCGTAACGCAATAGGTACTTCAGGAACGTATAGCATAAAGGGCTGAAGACTAGCATAGTGGGAGTAGGTTGAATGAAAAGGGAACTTAACAGTGGGTGTAACTATGTCGCAAGAACAAATGTTAAACAGGAGTCCACATATGACGACTTGACTAGTCTGAGACAATGGCGTAGACTGATCAGAACTATTTAGATAGGTTGTGACACAGAGTATAGCAAAACTGTTTCCGACAGGGACGAACCAAGGTTCATTTATCTTAAGGATGATACGAGGGCAGGGAGAGGTTTCAATCTCTTCTAAGAACAATGCGATTTCACAGTTCCGTAACCTAGTATTAAATGATGGCGTAGAACAAATGTAATAATTGCGTACATAAATACAAACATTAAGAGATATCACCGCATGTATTTGACGATCTTTACAAAGGATCAGGAGATGCTGACTTTGTCAGAGGACTGACTGGCCAGGCAACTGGAAAAGAGTGTAGACGGTAATACTCGAATACACAAGTGAAAGACAGCAATGTTAGTGCCCGTAAAACGTCTACCAATCGTAATAAGTTCACCTCGGCAACGGAACAGTAATACTGCAGATTCCCATGTAGGATAAACAGTCTGCATTGACGAAAGTAAATGAAAAGAGATATTACTGTTTGGAAGAACAGTTCAGCGGGTAATAGATTAGAGCGGAAGTTTTGTTGTATGCCTAGCTGAATAATAGCAGGCTGCGTAGTAACATGTAATTGGATTGGAGGTGTTATAGAATAGAGTTTGTAGTGCCTTAATTACTTCCAGGGTAGCGGTTAGGTTTGACAGTCCTTATGCATAGTAACTAATTCATGTTGACTGAATCCCTCAGTTCGTCATATTGTATTAGTTCAGTGGCTACACTAATCATTTGTTTGGTGGTAGACAGGAGATAGCGTTCGCTATATGCCAGTCGCACATGCCGGCGTACGAAGATTTCAAGGTTTTGGGAAGTAAAAAAAACTAACTTGTCGAAGGGTTTTATCCCAACAATCAGCATCCGCTTGATCGGGGGTGCCTAATATTATTATCAGCACAGCGTCGCCTGCGTTGAACCCAGTTCGCTTGGTTCGTTGCAGCGGCACGGCGTCCGAAATACGTTTGTTCCTGGATGGTGATAAGCACCTCTTGAACGTCCCGTAAGGTACGATGTATTCTGCTTTGGCCCGACCTTCGCAGCAATTAATCAAGTGGCAATCTGTTGTGAAGCTACTTCTTTTTCTTCTTTTAAAATTGACAATTTCTGCACAGCCACTATATTGACTTGGGGGGGGGGGGGGGGGGGGGGTCGTACAGCGCAATGTCCAACCGCTGAAACATTAAACCCGATGACTATGCATGGTCTTGGAAAGGTTCTGTACCATCAAGGAATTAACTCGTCGGTCACTGAGAAGCCATATAAGCGTATTCACCAGACACGATTCACAAGAATGGAGCTTCTCCAGTGGTTGAGTCGGTAACGTATCTTTGCTATACAATGTTGTTATTGAGATCACTGTCATTGGCACACCCTCCAGAAGACAGGCATGACCTGGCTTCTTGTTGTCAGCTTTTCTGACGGATATTCTGCCGTTGCTCGAAATGCGAAGACTTAAATTGAATTCGAATATTCCATATAGTGAAAATCTTATGTTTCTATTCTTACAGCTCTAACATTCAAAAGATAGTTACAATAAGCGGCAGAACAGTGCCTGTGAACCAACAATTAATAAAGCAGTCATAATTAGTGGAATCTGACGAACACCATCTGAATTCTGGTAACTGTGAAAAACTTCTCTTTTCGTCTGCACAGCACCGCAGTATGAACTTAAGGGTTTCGTAGGATTCCTACGCTTAATTTCGTTGTTATCGTTTTCAATTACAGCTGAGGAGGAGCAAAAACATCTCACTTGAAATATACTTTTCCAGCGGTATTTGGATCCTTGGTTAGAGTTGCAGGAGTACAGTGTTAATCAGTTAAATGTCGAAAGAAGGCTGTCCAGGCTGCCACAGGGCGTTAAAATTACAGCTACGGCGGCAGATGAAAATTTGTGCCTGACCAGGTTCGAACCCGGATTCGTGGTGTCTTTTCTTTCGGACATGTCCGTATGAACAGATACCACACATACACTCCTGGAAATTGAAATAAGAACACCGTAAATTCATTGTCCCAGGAAGGGGAAACTTTATTGACACATTCCTGGGGTCAGATACATCACATGATCACACTGACAGAACCACAGGCACATAGACACAGGCAACAGAGCATGCACAATGTCGGCACTAGTACAGTGTATATCCACCTTTCGCAGCAATGCAGGCTGCTATTCTCCAATGGAGACGATCGTATAGATGCTGGATGTAGTCCTGTGGAACGGCTTGCCATGCCATTTCCACCTGGCGCCTCAGTTGGACCAGCGTTCGTGCTTGACGTGCAGACCGCGTGAGACAACGCTTCATCCAGTCCCAAACATGCTCAATGGGGCACAGATCCGGAGATCTTGCTGGCCAGGGTAGTTGACTTACACCTTCTAGAGCACGTTGGGTGGCACGGGATACATGCGGACGTGCATTGTCCTGTTGGAACAGCAAGTTCCCTTACCTGTCTAGGAATGGTAGAACGATGGGTTCGACGACGGTTTGGATGTACCGTGCACTATTCAGTGTCCCCTCGACGGTCACCAGAGGTGTACGGCCAGTGTAGGAGATCGCTCCCCACACCATGATGCCGGGTGTTGGCCCTGTGTGCCTCAGTCGTATGCAGTCCTGATTGTAGCGCTCACCTGCACGGCGCCAAACACGCATACGACCATCATTGGCACCAAGGCAGAAGCGACTCTCATCGCTGAAGACGACACGTCTCCATTCGTCCCTCCATTCACGCCTGTCGCGACACCACTGGAGGCGGGCTGCACGATGTTGGGGCGTGAGCGGAAGACGGCCTAACGGTGTGCGGGACCGTAGCCCAGCTTCATGGAGACGGTTGCGAATGGTCCTCGCCGATACCCCAGGAGCAACAGTGTCCCTAATTTGCTGGGAAGTGGCGGTGCGGTCCCCTACGGCACTGCGTAGGATCCTATGGTCTTGGCGTGCATCCGTGCGTCGCTGCGGTCCGGTCCCAGGTCGACGGGCACGTGCACCTTCCGCCGACCACTGGCGACAACATCGATGTACTGTGGAGACCTCACGCCCCACGTGTTGAGCAATTCGGCGGTACGTCCACCCGGCCTCCCGCATGCCCACTATACGCCCTCGCTCAAAGTCCTTCAACTGCACATACGGTTCACGTCCACGCTGTCGCGGCGTGCTACCAGTGTTAAAGACTGCGATGGAGCTCCGTATGCCACGGCAAACTGGCTGACACTGACGGCGGCGGTGCACAAATGCTGCGCAGCTAGCGCCATTCGACGGCCAACACCGCGGTTCCTGGTCTGTCCGCTGTGTCGTGCTTGTGATCATTGCTTGTACAGCCCTCTCGCAGTGTCCGGAGCAAGTATGGTGGGTCTGACACACCGGTGTCAATGTGTTCTTTTTTCCATTTCCAGGAGTGTGTATACATATACAGGATGTTTCAGAAAGAACAGTAGATATTTTAGCAGGTAGAGAAATAGACGAAATGTATAAAAATTCCGTATAAATGTGTCCAATTTTTATTGAGTGCCAAGATACTGCTGTTAGTACGTAACCCTAAAAAACTCAAAGTAAAGGCAAATGAGGACGTTCAAAGTTTATTTTCAAAAATTCCTGCCCCAACTTCAATACCCCTTTATAACACTACGTGTAGCTCTTTGCGTTCTTTTATGAGGGTTGCACTATTCATAGCCCGAACAATTAAATCGGCTATTACATTTACGTTTTCTTTGCAGACTTCGCCTTTCAACCGCCTACACAGGTAATATTCCAAAGGGATAAGGTCCGGAGATCTTGGTGGCTAAGAAAAATATCCATCTCTACTGCTCCATCTTCCGCGAAATCTTGACGACTAGAATGTGCAGGAGACCCGTCATGCTGAAGGAACATACGCTTTCTTGTAGCCAAAGGAACGTCTTCCAATAATGTTGGAAGCTCATTTTCAAGGAAGTGTAGACAACAGAGTCCTGTAAGGACCAACAAACGAAACGAAAATGCATTGAACCCAGCTGTATGTACTCAATAAAAATTGGACACACGTTTATGGCATTGTTTTAGCAGTTTGTCTATACTACCACCTCCCACCACATTAAACATTCCTCCTGAAACATTCTGTACCATTATTCAGGTCTCGATGGACCATCGAAAGTTTTTAGTGCTAGACGCACGTCATCGTCCATACTCCCCCCGGGAATACAGTGTGGCTGCGAGACAGTGGAATAATGGACGGCGGTGTACCGCGTGTGTGGTATGCGGCAAAGATGGGAATTTGCGTCTGACTGGAGGCGTGTGTAGATGGGACCTGCAGGCAGGTTGGCTGTTGTGTCCCGATATTGCAATAGTCAGCGCGTCCGCCTAGTAAGCAGGATGTCCAGGTTTGAACACCAGACGGGCACAAATTTACTTCTGCTGCCGTTACTGTATTTCAACGTCCTGTGACAATGTGGCCGTCTGTCTTTCGATATTTAAGATGAAACTGTTTACTGAGGCAATACGGGTGATTTGCGAACATTTATCTTGGCATCAATATAACGGGACTTCAACGACATCCCTTCCTTACTCATTGCTTTGTGAAAGCGCTAACCCATGTCATATACATGCGAATCGGATTCTAGCGCATATTTAGTCGAATAACGAATGGTCATTATACAAGTATTTATGAACAGTAGAAGCAGGATTGCAGCGAGCTGATCGTTTAACCAAGTGCAACGTAGACTACCAGTGTAGTGAGCCATTTCAGCTGCATAGCCGACGGTAATGCTTGTCAAGCAATCCACTGCAGAGCTTATGAAACGCCCGCACAATGATCTCAGTAGTCATACTGTATCATTAGCAGCTCGTGAGTGGAGCACTGTGTTCGTTAAATCAGATTACTCAAGCTGATACCAAATAAAGAGGAGCGACGACACCACCTCACTATCTTTACTTACGCATTCAGCTAGATTATGTGCGCCATCATTAACGTTATTGTAAGCAGTTTGACAGCATAACGCCACAACACCCACTGACAACCTGTACCATTATCATCACACAGTTGTTACTCGCAGTGATTACAAGTTGCTGATGTTTGTCAAGAATAGAGGAAAGCGCGTCATGAATGTGAATTTCCATTTGCATCACGCCTAGGACAGAAAGAATCGTAAATAACAGTAAGAGATTACCCAGCGAAGGGAAGAGCCCACGTATTGTCTCGAGTTCTTGCAGTTGCATAGCAATCTAGTTCCCGGTGGTTTCACACTAGCTGGTTCTTTTGGCTATCGGAATACTCAGATGGGCATTATCAAACTGTTATTGCTATGTTAATATCACAGCATTTTGGATTGAAAATGACTGGGAAAGCGACGTTAATTTGACGTTTCCGTCCGTCTCCTGACGACTTACTGATTGAAGTGCACCACAGTGCACAGTGCACAGTGCACAGAAGTGCACGACTTACTGATTGAAGTGCACCACAGTTTTTACCTGACGCGTGAATTATACACTCCTGGAAATGGAAAAAAGAACACATTGACACCGGTGTGTCAGACCCACCATACTTGCCCCGGACACTGCGAGAGGGCTGTACAAGAAATGATCACACGCACGGCACAGCGGACACACCAGGAACCGCGGTGTTGGCCGTCGAATGGCGCTAGCTGCGCAGCATTTGTGCACCGCCGCCGTCAGTGTCAGCCAGTTTGCCGTGGCATACGGAGCTCCATCGCAGTCTTTAACACTGGTAGCATGCCGCGACAGCGTGGACGTGAACCGTATGTGCAGTTGACGGACTTTGAGCGAGGGCGTATAGTGGGCATGCGGGAGGCCGGGTGGACGTACCGCCAAATTGCTCAACACGTGGGGCGTGAGGTATCCACAGTACATCGATGTTGTCGCCAGTGGTCGGCGGAAAGTGCACGTGCCCGTCGACCTGGGACCGGACCGCAGCGACGCACGGATGCACGCCAAGACCATAGGATCCTACGCAGTGCCGTAGGGGACCGCACCGCCACTTCCCAGAAAATTAGGGACACTGTTGCTCCTGGGGTATCGGCGAGGACCATTCGCAACCGTCTCCATGAAGCTGGGCTACGGTCCCGCACACCGTTAGGCCGTCTTCCGCTCACGCCCCAACATCGTGCAGCCCGCCTCCAGTGGTGTCGCGACAGGCGTGAATGGAGGGACGAATGGAGACGTGTCGTCTTCAGCGATGAGAGTCGCTTCTGCCTTGGTGCCAATGATGGTCGTATGCGTGTTTGGCGCCGTGCAGGTGAGCGCCACAATCAGGACTGTATACGAATGAGGCACACAGGGCCAACACCCGGCATCATGGTGTGGGGAGCGATCTCCTACACTGGCCGTACACCTCTGGTGATCGTCGAGGGGACACTGAATAGTGCACGGTACATCCAAACCGTCATCGAACCCATCGTTCTACCATTCCTAGACCGGCAAGGGAACTTGCTGTTCCAACAGGACAATGCACGTCCGCATGTATCCCGTGCCACCCAACGTACTCTAGAAGGTGTAAGTCAACTACCCTGGTCAGCAAGATGTCCGGATCTGTCCCCCATTGAGCATGTTTGGGACTGGATGAAGCGTCGTCTCACACGGTCTGCACGTCCAGCACGAACGCTGGTGCAACTGAGGCGCCAGGTGGAAATGGCATGGTAAGCCATTCCATAGGACTACATCCAGCATCTCTACGATCGTCTCCATGGGAGAATAGCAGCCTGCATTGCTGCGAAAGGTGGATATACACTGTACTAGTGCCGACATTGTGGATGCTCTGTTGCCTGTGTCTATGTGCCTGTGGTTCTGTCAGTGTGATCATGTGATGTATCTGACCCCAGGAATGTGTCAATATAGTTTCCCCTTCCTGGGACAATGAATTCACGGTGTTCTTATTTCAATTTCCAGGAGTGTATAAAGTGTTGTGGCAGCACGCAGTCATTTCTGAATACAGACATGTTCAAGTATCTTCACTGCGCTGGGGCAAATCGTCTTTGTTGCATTTTCCACACCGTAATTATCACAATAACGTAGGGCTCATTCTGCAGAAGAACTTCATCCCTGAAGTACTTAAATAAGAACCTGCGAGTGATAGTAATGCATGAAAGGAAACAATGTTGGACAAAAGGATGGAGAGCTGTCTGCTTTTTGCGGTTCCATTCGGCCTACGATAAGAATCTGCCGTCATATTATGCTTCAGAACCCTAAACTGTCTATTTTTCACTTCATACTATAACAAGAGCTATGACATGAGAAGAAGAAATGACTTATATGCTTTTCCAAAGCTTTAGTTTTTTATGTTTATTTTCTCACGTCATACAAAAACAAGGGCGTTGATATGAGAGGAGGAAATGAAGTATACGTTTCAAGACAAAATATTTCTTTTGTGCTACAAATGCGTGCATGAATGCTCTGCAGTTAATTTTTCGTGTGTTGGATAAATTTTGATATCGCCTCACATTACTTTGAGAGAAGGTTCCTATTTTCTTAGGATTCAAATAGAGTGCACATTTCATAGCTGGTTAATATTCTGATGACTAATGACATGATACCCTTTCCATTTGTTCCATGGTGCCTGAGAGTACAGTCTCACGTTGGTTACAATAAGAACAAGCAGGCAGTGAAGCCCGCTCACTGCACTCAGAGCCAAGGTGATTTCTTTCTGTTTATGGCGAAGCGTCTGCTGCAGTTTTCATGCTCAGCCAACATAAACAAATCGCGGCGGCATTGGGCACTGCGAATCTCAGCACTTGTTGCGAGCCGCGGCAACAAGAGCGCACTGTCTCTGCTAACGAAATTATAAAAATGGTTCAAATGGCTCTGAGAACTGTGGGACTTAACTTCTCAGGTCATCAGTCCCCCAGAACTTACAACTACTTAAACCTAAATAACCTAAGTACATCACACACAACCATGCCTAAGGCAGGATTCGATCCTGCGACCGTAGCGATCCCGCGTTTCCAGACTGTAGCGCCTGGAACCGCCCGGTTACTCCGGCCGGCAACGAAATTATAGAGTTAATAGATTATACTTACTTAACGTAATATGCAGGACATGGGTTGGATAAAAATTCAGTTTGTAACTTTCCATCACATTAAAATATTTTACAGTTATATTTGATGCAATTTTCGTTGTTGCTTGTGTCTAGCATATTAGTAGTATTAATTCAGATTGTGCGTGAACACAAACACACTCACTCACACACACACACACACACACACACACACACACACACATACACACACACACACATAGAGTTATTGTGACGACTGATGTCTGTTGAACAACACATGCACCCATCAGTTCCTTAGTTGGCGTCGAGTGGATGAGATTTTTCAGTTACCTTGCACTGTAAGAATTGTAAGGAGGATACTGAAAGTAAAAGGGCTTGTATGCTAAACAGCTGCGACAAAGCAAATCTTGAGTGATTATTATCAAATGATTCTTTACAAGGGTTTGGTGGACGATTATACTTTTAGTAACTATCTCACCGACCATCATTACGTAAGATTTCACAAAGGCGTCGGGGCATTGATTTCACTAAGGTCCTCGATAGCTTGATGCTTTACTTCCCATCATACGTTTTCTATGTTTGTCTAAAGGTCGCTTGCATTTGTAGGTCCACATGGCAATGGGCTCGTTATCTCTGCCCACATAATCGCTATCGGGTTGAGGCCCGGTGATCGTTGAACAGCTTTATCCTCTCTTGGCCCTGAAACCAATCCTGCACTGCTGTTCTCTGACGAATGAGACTGTGGTCTTGTAAATAAATTGCTATCTCGTTACTTCATATATTTACATTTAAATAACGTATTTGTAAAAAGCACATTGTATTAGTATTTTCCACAGTGTTTAAGAATTCAAACTCTGTCATGGGTAATTGATCTAGATTCAACAGTCTGATTAGGAATGGTTTACCGAGTCTATCATTCGATGAGAGTCGTGGTCGGAAATCCACGTTAAGACTGCCGGTTGTATTCGATTAGAACGATCTGGTATCGAACTGAAACTGCAGAAATCGGATAATTTGAACGTCTATATTGCAACCAAGCTGCACACATAAATTCCTTTGATAGAGTAACAGGTAGCAATGGCTAAGAAAAAGTGAGAAATATGTTAACTAGCAGCAATGTAACGTCATTATAACCTATATTTACGTGATGCAAATATTGAATCGAACAATACACATCTATTTCAGTGGTAGAAAAATACACCATATCGGATTTGCTGATGACATAATAAAAATAATAATAGCAATAATAATAATAGTCCCGTGTGAGGTTGTTAAACTCTCCATCGGGCGCCTGCGCAGGACGCGGATAAGGGAAAAGACTTCTAGATACAGGTGGTACCGCGGAAATCAAATACTTGGGCTGGGACAAATACTAACACAATCCTCAACGGCTATTGAACCTGTTGAACCCAAAAACCAGACACGTCTGAGTGAAAAACGCCGGTACTCTGGTCAGCTTCTGTTAGCGCAATGAGCTCTGCTGAAAATATTTGGTTCCAAGGACTTTAGCAACTTCTGGTCCTACCAAGTCCTGGTATCATCCAGACCAAACCAATGAAACACAAGCAAACATGATCTGTACAGGTAAATTCAGCTTTACCCCATGTGGTAGACAACCCCCCCTCGACAGAAGGCAACTGGTCTTTCGGATTCTGGGGAGTCCTGTCTAGCACAGCAGAGAATATGGGAGGTCTCTTGTAAACTTCCCTACAAGCAGGAAACATGCATTGGAACACTAAATATCAATACATTGATCCAAAAAGGAAAACTACATAATCTCACATAAGAAATCGACCAACAAAAATTTCTCATCCTTGCTCTTCAAGAAACATGAGTAACTGACAATGAAGCCTTGCATTACGGAAACTATCGCATCTTCAAAAGCAAAACGCAACAGAAGGTAGCGAAAGGCGCACCAATCTACTGCATGGCATTTCTCCTACACAGATCCATGATCAACTCTGTCAAAGAAATCACACCCATCAACAATCGACTTACGATTATGCGCATTCGGAGCACCAAAAAGAAACACACACTCATCATTGCACATGCCCTAACCCAAAATCGAAAATAAGAAAAACCCCGAAAATGTTGAAAAATTCTGGAACACATTCTAAAAAACCACAAGCAAAATTCACCAAGAGGGCGTGAAACCCCTAATGGGAGACTTCAACGCTCAATTTGGAACCTATAGAAAAATCATCGTTAAAAATACAGCACTCCAAAGCACTAACACAAACAGCACGCGTCTGATTGACATTTGTCAACAACTCAACCTCATAATGATGTCTACCCACTTTAGAAAAAAACAGAAAAAAAAGAAAACATGGCGATCCTCGATCGAGCATCTTGGTGAATACCAGATCGACCAAGTTGTCATCTCCTACGCCCACTACGGAATTATCGACGAAATTCAAGTCCGAACATTGAGTCAAACCGCTACCTCACACGAGTCGAAGCGAAATTCTCTCCAAATAGAGTTCAGCTCAAAAATCTCTGTATCGAAAAAATCGCTACATCCCAACTTTAAGAAACCAATATCACAGTGGAATGTGAGAAAGGACCAAGGAACAACTGGACTGAATTCTGCAGTAAAGTTATGAGAAAAGCCACAGAATTAATCCCACTTTAAAAAAAGTCGGAACACCCATGATGGGACTCCAACTGCTATCAGGCTATCATCAATCGTCGACTTGCCTTAAGAAAATACTACAGTAACAAATAGACAGGAAACCTACAACACTTCCTCGACACCTGCAAACAGACAAAGAGAACTATCATAAAAACCAAACGCAAACTACATCACCGAACAGCTGAAATCGAGTGAGGACAACTTCAGAAACTACAACAGCAGGAATTTCTACAGAACTTTCGCAAACAAAATTAAAGGTTAGTCTACTCATCACAAGATTTGACCTTCAAGAAACATAATGGAAAACTCGCCCCCACCAACCAAGAAACCTTTGAAGAGTTGGCACACTACATTTCCTATGTCCTTAATTGACCCGAACCTGCCGAACAATTCCCACACACGTCACCAAGATACAAAAAACCCGATGCCGATCCAGCACCACATCAAAAAACTGACAACGGAAAGTCGTCAGGAGGAGACGGAATCGTCGCAAAACCACTGAAAAATCTTGGACCACGATCACTACATGAATCCACACAGAACATTCAGGAAACCTGGCGAAGTGAAAAACTCCATGACGACTGGAAATGTGCACTGATCCACGCACTACGCAAAAAAGGAGACAAATCTGATGTGAATAACTACAGAGGAATTTCCCTCCTTTCAGTCTCCTAAATAATCATCTCCGCGGGACTCTTTCAACGCGCACAAGAACAAGTCGAACACCTAATTGGTGAATACCAAGCAGGATTTAGACCACACAGACTTGGCACCGGACAGATTTTCAACATGAAGTACACACTGAAAACACAAGCCGTAAGAAATCTCCCAACCGTCTGCACATTCGTCGACTTCAGGAAATCTACGATTCCATCGACCGGCAGTTCCTTTTTATATACTCGAAGAAAGCGATCTCAACCCTAAAACACGAGCGAGCGAGGTGGCGCAGTGGTTAGCACACTGGACTCGCATTCGGGAGGACGACGGTTCAATCCCGTCTCCGGCCATCCTGATTTAGGTTTTCCGTGATTTCCCTAAATCGTTTCAGGCAAATGCCGGGATGGTTCCTTTGAAAAGGGCACGGCCGATTTCCTTCCCAATCCTTCCCTAACCCGAGCTTGCGCTCCGTCTCTAATGACCTCGTTGTCGACGGGACGTTAAACACTAACCAACACCACCTAAAACACGACGGCGCATCCAACAAACACTAAAAGACACAACTTCCAAAGTGTAATTCAACGGAGAAATCTCACAACCCTTCTCCATCAAGACTGGCATCCGGCAGGGCGATGGCCTCTCCCCATTACTCTTTTAACATCGGCCTCGATAAAGTCATTAAAGAATGGGAAAAAGATATGAGAAACAGAAACGTCTGGAGGCCCATCAATCTAGGAAGACAACAGCATAGCACAGGAAGGCCTAGCCTTTGCTGACGATCTTGCTATCCTTTCCGTAGTTGCACGTACAGCAATTCATGAGATCCTCAAAGAATGTGCTGAGAAAGTTTTACTCTAAATTTCTTTCTCAAAAACCAAATTTATGGTCACAAAACACATCAAATCACAAAATTTGATTACAAAATACGGCAAGGTAAACAAGGTCAATACTTTAAATACTTAGTCGAAATCATTGAACCCACAGGTACAGAAAGATTAGCACAAAAAACACACGAACTCAAATTGTGGAAAGCATATGGAAAAATCGTAGGCATCTACAATAAGAAATGCATGAACATCAAAACCAAAAATCGACACCACACGACTGTTATCAAACCTGAAACACTCTACGCCAGTGAAACCCCAAGCATCATTTACAAAGGAGACCTCCACAACATCAAGAAAGCTGAAAGAAAAATCATCAGAAAAATCCTTGGGCCAAAACTCACAGATGAGGGATATGGTATCTGATGACCTGAGACGTTATGTCCCATAGTCCTCAGAGCCATTTGAACCATTTTTATAATTTCGTTAGCAGAGACAGTGCGCTCTTGTTGCCGCGGCTCGCGACACGTGCAGCGATTAGCAGTGCCCAATGCCGCCGCGATTTGTTTATGTTGGCTGAGCATGAAAACTGCAGCAGACGCTTCGCCATGAACAGAAAGAAATCACCTTGGCTCTGTCTGCAGTGAGCGGGCTTCACTGCCTGCATGTTCTTATAGTAACCAACGTGAGACTGTACTCTGAGGCGCCATGGAACAAATGGAAAGGGTGTCACGTCATTAGTCATCAGAATATTAACCAGCGATGAAGTGTCCACTCTATTTGAATCCCAAGAAAATAGGAACCATCTCTCAAAGTAATGTGCGGTGATATCAAAATTTATCCAACACACGAAAAATTAACTGCAGAGCATTCATGCACGCATTAGTAGCACAAAAGAAATATTATGTCTTGAAGCGTATACTTCATTTCCTCCTCTCATATCAACGCCCTTGTTTTAGTATGACGTGAGAAAATAAACACAAAAAAAATAAGTTTCGGAAAAGCATTAAGTCATTTCCTCTTCTCATGGCATAGCTTTTGTTTTAGTATGAAGTGAAAAAGAGACAGTTTAGGGTTCTGAAGCATAATATGACAGCAGATTCTTATCGTAGGCCGAATGGAACCGCAAATTGCAGGTAGCTCTCCAGCCGTTTGTCCTACATTCTATTTCCTTTCATGCATTACTACCGCTAGCAGATTCTTATTTAAGGACTTGAGGGCATCAAGTTCTTCTGCAGAATGAGCCTTACGTTATTGTGATAATTACGGTGTGGAAAAATGCAACAAAGACGATTTGCCCTAGAGCAGTGAAGATACTTGAATATGTCTCTATTCAGAAATAAATTTTTCAAAATAGACTTTCAACGTCCTCATTTGCCTTTACTTTGAGTTTTTTAGGGTTACGTACTAACAGCAGTATCTTCGCACTCAATAAAAATTGGACACATTTATATGGAATTTTTATACATTTCGTCTATTTCTCCACCTGCTAAAATATCTACTATTCTTTCTGAAACATCCTGTATATGTATATATGTGTGTGGTATCTGTTCTTTCGGACATGTCCGGAAGAAAAGACACCACGAATCCAGGTTCGATCCTGGTCAGGCACAAATTTTCGTCTGCCGCCGTAGCTGTAATTTTAACGCCCTGTGGCAGCCTGGACAGCCTTCTTTCGACATTTAACTGATTAACACTGTAGTCCTGCAACTGAAGCCAAAGATCCAAATCCCGCTGGAAAAGTATATTTCAAGTAAGATGATTTTGCTCCTCCTCTACTGTAATTGAAAACGATCACAACGTAATTAAGTGTAGGAATCCTACGAAACCCTTACGTATATAATGCTGTGTTGTGCAGACGAAAAAAGTAGTTTTTCACAGTTACCAAAATTTAGATGGTGCTCTTCAGATTCCACTAATTATGACAGCTTTATTAATTGTTTGTTCACAAGCGTTCTTCTGCCGCTTATTGTAACTATCTTTTGAATGTTGGTGCTGGAAGAATAGAAACATCAGATTTTCACTATATGGAATATTCGAATTCAATTTAAGTCTTTAGATTTCTAGCAACGGAAGAATATTCGTCAGAAAAGCTGACAACAAGAAGCCAGGTCATGCCTCTCTTCTGGAGGGTGTGTCAGTGACAGTGATTTCAATAACAACATTGTATAGCAAAGATACGTTACCGACTCAACCACTGGAGAAGCTCCATTCTTGTGAATCGTGTCTGGTGGATACGCTTGCAAGTTTCAGGTCCGCTTAAGACAGTAAAACATAAATAATTTCGCAGTTATTACTTTATGATGTTTCGTTTGCACTCAGTGCATCGACGTGTTACAAGTAATTACACTCTATCCGCTAAACCTAGTTAGAGAAATGCGAATAAGACTCCTTGACATATAATGAGGATATTCCGGACCTTGCCACCTGCAGCATTGAAATGAAGCTGTAGTCACTTCCGAGGTCACTCGCAGAACACATCAGCTGGTATCCTTCCTGCTAGTTTAACTGAAACACTGCAACTACACAGAATATGTATGGCTTCTCTGTGACCGACGAGTTAATTCCTTGATGGTACAGAACTATCCTGTTAAATTCACTTGATATTATCATGTCATTTGAATTGAATAATGTGAGTGATTTTATCTTGAGATGTGATAAAAGGACATCAGTTAATGCTTTTGAGTCCGCGAACGTTGTTCCACACGGGAAATACTACTCTCGTCTCTTGTGTTGCGATTTATCTGTCAGAGAGACTACTGGGTAATTAAGTAAGACACATATGCCGTACCTTCCCGCTAGGTCCGAGGTGAAGTGCTTGCCTACCAGGTGCAAGTTGCTTTCGTTCGCCTTTCGAGATTCTCTGAAAGCCAGGTTTTTAATTATTTTTGTAGGAGAGCTACAAGCAGGCAGGTAGAAACTCAATAAGGCAGTCGTAAGACAACGCTGGAGCAAAGTCGTCTTCCTACTTTCAGTACCCCGTAAGTGTCAGAGCGCAAACCTTATGGTGCTGCAAATATTCGTAATGCCACTTTTGTTTTCTGCCGACATATTTTTTGTTGTTGTGAATACGTAATTTTATCTATGAACTGCCACATTTTCATAATACTTGAGTATAATTTAGGACACGAAGTAAATACATACCTTATCGGACTCAAAAGTTGGTAATATCCTACCAATTCGTATTAAAATAGGCACAGTCGTGTTACGGGCACTTAATGCTTTATCGAGGTAGATTGCCGTCGTGATGTTTCTGTAGTATGTCGAATTTAATTTGTATCAGTATAGTGAAAATTTTAATTGCGAATCCAACAGATTAGTGAACACAACAGTAATCATCAAAGAGAAATTAATCAGCAACAGTATATTCTTCCACAATGTGTATAACAATCTGGCAATGCTAAAGTAGTTTATCATTTCTACGCCTGTAGAAACCTACTGAATTTAACGATGTCATTAAACCAGTGTAGTTTGAAGAGCATTTTCGTCTAGAAATGAATCGCCTTGACGGTTGATCGATCAAGAGCGGGAAACGTAAAAGGTTACGAGTAAACGATAAGAGGGACAAGTGCCCGAGAAATGACTTCCCTACCAATACAAGTGCCTGAAAGATGACTTCCCTATCAAGCTGCTGGATAGCTTTGTTTCTCAAATCAACAGAGTACGTTATCATGCAGTAGCGCACATGATGTAGTTTTGTTGGTCGTTTTTTTTTTTTTTTACATTGCGACCGAAAGGCGTCTCAGTTGTTAGCAACAAATTCCAGCTGTGATGGACAAACCCTTGGGGAAGAATTCGTAGTGCAAGACACACACGTCTGGTCCTGGCGGAGGTTCCAGTCCTCCCTCGGGCATGGGTGTGTGTGTGTGTTAGTCCTTAGGATAATTTAGGTTAAGTAGTGTGTAAGCTTAGGGTCTGATGACGTTTGCAGTTAAGTCCCATAAGATTTCACACACATTTGAACAAAACACACATTTGGAGCTATCAGATGGAAAATATTGTGTTCACATTACTCTTTGCTTGCGTTTACGTCTTTTGGTAGGGCTCAGCCTTTCATTTCTACTTACGAAGTTAACGATAAGGGTATCATAACTCGTCACCAGTAACAGTATTGCGTAAGAGCGACCTGATGACGTTCAAACAAAACTGCAATAATAGTCACTACGCTGTTTTTTGTTGTTTCGAATTAGTGCATGCATACACCTACACCTTCTGGACCTCGTTTGTTGAATGTAAGTGTCGCATGACAGTTAAATGGTAATGCATCACTTATATCAGTAGTCGAGCCTTCCTTAACGTGGAAAATGATTCAGGCCAGAACAATCTTTGTTGAAACAAGAATATCTTTTGCTGTCGTATTTTTCCGAAAAGCACTCACTCCACACACAGCTGAAATCTTTTGAGTTGCTTCCTCTTCATTCACCCCTCTATTATACCAAAAGTGAATATTGTGTTGCAGATGTTATACGTTTTTCCACTTGCGACCCTATTTTACAATGCTTAACCGTAGTTCATGGTTTTCAAGTATGCAAAATCCAATGCTTACCTGCAAGATGATAACTAGAACTGCAAATTCGAAAATGGCAGTTGATACATACACTGGCAGCGTCGCGTCACGTTCACCTGGGCGGCACTCAATTTCAGGCGGTGGGTGGCCTCTGGTCGGTAGCCGATAGCCGCTGCAGCGCGAGAAAATAATTGAGTGTAAGCTGCTGTGATCGCGACGCAGCCACGAGCTGTTGTGCGTAATTGTTTCTGGAATTATTCCTTATTACTGGTGGGTAGAATGTGAAGCCAGTTATCTTCGATGTTCAATCAGACTCTCAACTTTAGATGAGGTTAAAAAAAAAAAAAAAGAGTTGTACGCGAACACGCGACTATTACCACCAGACCACAGGCTCACCCAACACAACGACCTCTCGGAAGTAGATTACACTTCCTCCTGACACTTCCGCATCTAACAGTGTTGCCAGATTGTGCAGATGGCCTCAGCGTTGTGAGGGGCGGTCGGTTTTATTGGCCACCTTAAGTGAACGACGCAGACTTAGTCTCTTTGGCGGCCGGCCTGCGGTCAGTTTTTATGTCCAAGACTGTACGTTGCGACTGGGGGGGGGGGGGGGAGAGAGAGAATCATTCAATATTTGTAAAATATATGATACACTTTAGAGAAGATCATAGAAATGTGTTAAACTACTGCATCATGTTAGTGATCAACGGGTAGCAGTGACGTCTGTAGCTGACGAAATATACCAGAGACTGGAACTCCTTTTAGAAAGAGGGATTGCACCTGTAAGCCCTCTGGGGCATGTGGTGTTTCATTACGACGAATTACCATGTACGAAATGCTTGTAAGAAGGCAAGCCTCTTGGCCCTCCCACAAATGGTAGTAAGACTCATCACGCCAGTCTGTCTTCCATTATTACGTTTGATTCTGCATAATTGAAAATTGGCTTTACTTTGCGATGGACAAAATCATTTTGCAAATCTCTGATCCTAATTTACATGCCAGTTAGTGACATCCACATGTAGCCACGAGCTAACTTTCATGACTGGCGACCAGTGCCCTAGGATCGATCCTCCTGGTTTTCCACAACCCTCACCCATAGATTATTTTTCTTGTCTTTTCAACATTAGTGCAATGGTAGCTTTTAAGACCTGGCGCGTTTGTATTAATGGTTGTTCTTTTTCTTTAGTTAGCGGGTTACCTTCGGTGATAATTCATGGTTCTGTGGGTTCTGTCTCACATATCGGTATTGTCACCAGCGTCGATAACCTGTTTATGTTTTGTGCCTTTTTTTGTTTTTGGACGGGTATTTTTCTACGTCAAATTCTGCATGTAAAGAGGAGTAAATGTTTAGGTCAGTTTTAGTTTTAAACAGTTGTTGTTCGGGTAATGTCATTTACGCATGAACTCTGATGCGGAGTACAGCACGATTATTAAGAGACGAAGATCGTGCAGAACAGTGTATCGTGATGGAGCCCTTTGCCGGCAGCGACGAGAATGTAACCGGGGAGAATTAACGTACGGTACCACAGAGCAGTCAGGGCGACATGTGGATGATTACCACGCGTCAGAGGTAGATCATGGACAGAAAGCATGGACACTTGAAGCTAACGAGGTATTGGACACGACAGACGGTAGACGACATATCAAAGACAGATCGCTCAGTCGTTGCCATTTCAGCAGCTTTTCGGAATCGCGAGTCACTTCAACAGTTATCGGTATGGCTGACGAACTACCAGAAGATCAGGTAATTGCTCTTCTTGAAGAGATAGACAAAAGGAGGAAAGAGAGTATAGTAGAAATTAGAAAGCAAATTCAGGACGCTGAGAAAAGAAAAGAGGAGAGCTCCAAAGAACTACAAAAAGAAGTTATCCACCACACTGACGAATTCGGGGGGAGAGTAGCGGAGATGGCACAAGTGAGTGCGGAAGCGAGACAATGGCGCTTGACGCTAAAAGAGGCGCGCTCCAACGTGGGATAGAGGCAGCAAGGGCAAAGAAAATGGCTCTTGTTGCGGACAGCCGAGCAAAACTCACGAAATACACAACGAACAAAAATGTTACGGCCTTGACCACACGAGTGGGACAGACAGAATGCGGTCGAGCTGAACTCAACAAATTAACAAAATTGGACGACTGAGATAACGCTCAGGACTGGTAACTCAGACATAAATGCATCCGATCCGGCACAAAACTGTTGGTTCCCGACGGCGTGAATGATGCCAACGGGTTCTACATCCAGTAGCTCAATGCAAAATACGTGCGGCGACATGACGAGTGCGCACTCGAGGATTAACTTAGAACAGAAACAACTCCTTATACATTTAGCGCTGATTCAGGCCTTTATAACGGTAACAGACGGCATGAACTAACGCAAAAAACGCACAAATTCACATATCTGATTCCATGAGATCCTCATGTGCGAGAAACAAACCACTTTGTCACCACAAAATTTTCGACATTTCAAGGAAACCGGGAATAAGCTGCACTCCAAAATTTAAATCAGGCAGTTTAGTAGGGCGCTTCCAACTTCATGGCCCACCAGCGCAAAATTAGAGTTTATTTGTGACGCATGTGGAAGGAACAGCCTCCAAAAGGATGAGCGATGTGGCGGCAAGTTGTCAATCATATGATCAGTCCAAGGAGGCGTTTCTCGCCGCTTATTGGTCACGACACAGACCAAACAGGAGATAGTGATGTGGCCGCACTTTCAATCGTCAGGATGTTTGAGGCTTTATTGCGGAAGGATCAGTTCCTAGACACGCCTTGCAGCGCATCAGAAATAATTTGGTTCTGTGTTTCAATGCTCCCAACACAGTTTTAAAAAGCGTTAGTAGGGAAATGTGGGCACTGTACAGAGACATTCAAGACCTTAGAGTTAGAGCTGATATATGAAAAACAGAACGCCAGGGACAAAAATGAGTTAATGAGGGGAACAATCAGTAACTCTGCCAGAACGACGAGAAACGAAAGGAACAGGCATCCTAGAGCACCAGGGAAAACAGTAGGGCAGTGAGGAAAAAAAAAAAAAAAAAAGGAAACCTACAGTACAAACAAGATAACGCCCGAGGATTTTACCGAACTTGGCGAGATAAGGGACACAATCAACACGAAGGGAGCGGTTGGTGTGGACCTAACCGAAATCAACAGGACGGTGAAAGAATTGAGAACCGGTGTCCCAAACCCGTCTCAAGGACCGTGAAACCTAAGCCCTAGCCGTAGCTGGCGTCAGAGGCGAGCGTAGGCGGTCCACAGCTGCTCCACTAACACTTCCGGAAAGGACCCGATTCGTGTAATCGGGTACGAACACATCCATGAGATATTTAGAGAAATAAAGAAGAAGCATTCAGTGAGGATCTGCACCCTGCAATTTCGGTTGCTGTAGGCGAGTTTACGTTCGTGGCATTGTGGACAGCGGTAGCCTCATAATGGCCGTTCCCAAAGAGACATCCCAGCGCAGTACAGAAACAGGAACTGTCCAGCACTCACTATGAAAAAGACGAAGATCAGAGGTGCAATTGCGGGAAAGGACATAGTAGTCAACCTGCAGACGATAATCGAGTTTTCGTGTCAACGGCTCCGTCTAGGACCAAACCAAGCCAGACCAAGCGGATTTTTGGAATGAAATTCTTGAGGGAGTAACAGGTGATTCTCGACCTGAGTAGAGGAGTGGTCACCTTAGACAAGGAGACCGAAATTGTACTTAAGTATGACGAATAAGCAATAGGGGCAAAGTTGCTGCCTGATAGCCTGAAGCTTTGCTGCACTCAAGGTCAAGATGAAAAAGGGCTAGTCGATCGATCGGTAACGGTGGTAATGTTTATAAAAAGGAAGAGAAAATGATTAAGGTGCCTGTAGAGGCGAGCATGAAAACAGAGAAGGACTATGTTGCTAGTCCAACTGCCACATTCTACAAAGTCGACATATGTATAGCACCATTCACTGGAAAATGAATACTGAACTCTGCTGACAATTTGTCGAAAAAGGGCACAGAAAAAACTGACATACCAGCAGAAGATGGAATCCAGTGATAAAAATTCAGAGAAATCTTTTTTAGGAACAAAAACTAAAACTGAAACACTATATTCTGCTTCAGAGTAGTCAACAGATAATAATTCTGTGGCTAGCGCTCAAGGAGAGTTCCCAGAAATGATAACCACGCATAATCATAATATCAGTCATCCACAGAGGGAAGGACTATCAGAAGTACAAGGGACCGAAAGACAAGCAAGGAATTCATTATACACGGAAGAAAAAACAAGTGAAAAAAACGTGCAGAGCAAAAGGCCCATTAAGGAAAGTGAGCTGTCAGCACATTCACAGGGAAACAATTCTAATGATAGATTACAACAGAGCCTGTGAATAACAAGAAAATAATTATGCCAGGTTGCTCTGGAGAAGATTTTTCACAAACAAAACGTGGGGAAAAAAATAAATAGCAGTCTGCCATTACTAGCCAGGAGACCCCATCCTAGAAAGTCCGCTCGCCAGGCTGCAAGTCCTATTACAGATGACGCCACATTGGGTAACCTCCACGTCGGTGACATTCAAGACAACACAACAGACAGTCCATGAGCGGAGAAAATCTCCAACACGTTGCCACTTTTCATTCGGTATTGTTCGTTGCGTTAGATCCGGGCGGACGTCACATGACATACGTTCAAGATCGTCATTGATTTCTTTACTCAGCGTTACAGGAAGAAAACCCGGGGAAACAAAATGGGAAATACATCTCTGATCTCAACTCTTCAACAGACCGTCAAACCCTCGAAGAGCACAGGCCAGAATCAAAGCGTAGGAAACGCTAGGGTTCCTTACAATCCTCGGAGGACATCAGCCTGCAAAATACAGAGAAAGACAATGAAGCGGTTATTGGCAATGATACCAGCATCAATAAGATCATGAATATAAGTAACACGTACTTCAGAAACAATACTTCTTCTTTCACAGCCAACATAACTAGCGAAAACAGAATAAACGTTGAAGAACAAAACTCTGTATTCGAATGTACTAAAGGAAAGCTGACGAATTCAAGTCAAAACAGCTTTCAGTGCTCATTTACCAGTGCCTGTGGTAAATCTGCTAACAACAGAGACTTTTCAGTATTTTCAGTAGCACACATACTGCTTGATTCAAACACTCTAGCCATTGTAACACAGATGGCTGCGGTGTGGAATGCCGAGACAGGGAACAGTTCGCACTGAGCAATCAAAACAGCGTTACAGGAAGAAAACCTGAGGAAACAAATGGGAAATTCATCACTGATCTCACCTCTTCAACAGACCTTCAAAGCTTCGAAGAGCACAAGCCAGAATCATAACGTAGGAATCGCTAGTGTCCCTTACAATTTCCGAAGGACAAAAGTCTGCAAAATTCAAAGGAAGCCAATGAAGCGGTTATTGACACTGATACCAGTATCAATAAGATCATCAATATTCGTAACATGTACTTCAGAAACAATACTTCTTCTTTCACAGCCAACTTAACTAGCGAAAACAACAGAAACGTTGAATAACAAAACTCTGTATTCGAATGTACTCGTATCAGCTTTCAGAGCTCCTTTACCAGTGCCTGTGCCAAATCTGCTAACAACAGAGACTTTTCATTATCTTCGGTAGCACACATACAGATTGATTCAAACACTCTAGCCAATGTAACACACAGGTATGCGGTATGAAATGCCGAGACAGGGAGCAGTTCATACTGAGCAATCAAAACAGCGTAACAGAAAGGAAACCTGAGGAAACAAATGGGAAATACATCTCTGATCTCACTTCTTCAACAGACCTTCAAATCTTCGAAGAGCACAAGCCAGAATCGTAATGTAGGAATCGCTAGTGTCCCTTACAACTTTCGAAGGAGAAAAGTCTGCAAAATTCAAAGGAAGACAATGAAGTGGTTATTGCTAGTGATACCAGCATCAATAAGACCATGAAAATACATAACATGTACTTCAGAAACAATACTTCTTCTCTCACAGCCAACATAACTAACGAAAACAGCAGAAACGTTGCAGAACAGGACTCTGTTTTCGAATGTGCTGAAGGAAAGCTGTCGAATACAAATAAAAACAGCTTTCAGTGCTCATTTACCAGTGCCTGTGGTAAATCTGCAAACAACAGAGACTTTTCAGTATTTTCAGTAGCACACATACTGTTTGATTCAAACACTCTAGCCATTGTAACACAGATGGCTGCGCTGTGGAATGCCGAGACAGGGAACAGTTCACACTGAGCAATCAAAACAGCGTTACAGGAAGAAAACCTGGGGAAGCAAATGGGAAATACATCTCTGATCTCACCTCTTCAACAGACCTTCAAAGCTTCGAAGAGCACAAGCCAGAATTATAACGTAGGAATCGCTAGTGTCCCACACAATTGTGGGAGGACGAACTCTACAAAATTCAGAGAAAGACATTGAAGAGGTTGTTGGCAATGATACCAGCATCAATAAGATCATGAATATATGTAACATGTACTTCAGAAACAATACTTCTGCTTTCACAGCTAACATAATCAGCTAAACAGCAGAAACGTTGAGGGATAAAACTCTGTATTCGAGTGTGCTAAAGGAAAGATGTCGAATTCAACCCAAAACCGCTTTCAGTGCTCATTTACCAGTGCCTGTGGTAAATCTGCTAACAACAGAGACTTTTCAGTATTTTCAGTAGCACACATACTGTTTGATTCAAACACTCTAGCCGACGTAACGCAGAGGACTGCGGTGTGCAATGCCAAGACATGCCCCGAGCGAGGTGGCGCAGTGGTAGCACACTGGACTCGCGTTCGGAAGGACTGCGGTTCAATCCCGCGTCCGGCCATCCTGATTTAGGTTTTCCATGAGTTCCCTAAATCACTCGAGGCAAATGCTGGGATGGTTCCTTTGAAAGGGCACGGCCGACTTCCTTCCCCATCCTTGATGAGACGGATGACCTCGCTGTATGGTCTCTTCCCCCAAACAACCAAACAACCAACCAATCGAGCGAGGTGGCGCAGTGGTTAGCACACTGGACTCGCATCCACGACGGTTCAATCCCGTCTCCGGCCATCCTGATTTAGGTTGTCCGTGATTTCCCTAAATCGTTTCAGGCAAATGGCGGGATGGTTCCTCTGAAAGGGCACGGCCGATTTCCTTCCCAATCCTTCCCTAACCCGAGCTTGCGCTGCGTCTCTAATGAGCTCGTTGTCGACGGGACGTTAAACACTAACTACCACCACTACCACCACCAACCAACCAAAACAGGGAACACCTCACACTGAGCAATCAAAACAGCGTTACAGGTAGAAAACCTGAGGAAACAAATGGGAAATACATCTCTTATCTCACATCTCTTCAACAGACCTTTAAATTTTCAAAGAGCACAAGTCAGAATCATAACTTAGGAATCGCTAGTATCCCTTACAATTTTCGGGGGACAAAAGTCGGAAAAATTCTAAGGAAGACAATGAAGTGGTTATTGACAATGATACCAGTATCAATAAGATCATCAATATACGTAACATGTGCTTCAGGAACAATACTTCTTCTTTTGCACCCAACATAACTATCAAAAACGTAGAAACATTGAAGAACCAATCTCTGTATTCGAATGTGCTCGAATGAGCTTTCAGAGCTCATTTACCAGTGCCTGTGCCAAATCTACTAACAACAGAGACTTTTAGTATCTTCAGTAGCACACATATAGATTGACCCAAGCACTCTAGCCAATGAAACACAGAGGTCTGCGGTGTGGAATGCCGAGACAGGGAACAGTTTACACCAGTATGAAGAGATTTTGCATCAAAAACGAAGCAGCTGTAATGTTCAACTCTGGTAAAGAGAAGACGTAATTAGGAATCTTGTAGTCTTCCCACTGAGGTAGCGTGAGGCGCACAAGAAAGAGCTTGAATGTGCACTCAACAGGATTCGCAGCCAACATAACTAGCGAAAACAGCAGAAGCAAGTTCCGTGTTGTCGAGAAGGAAGTCAAAGCAGAAATGTCTTAAATTGTTTTTCGTATGCGACGGGCCGTTTCGAGTGCCGGGGATTGTCAATATCAAACGCGGCAAAGCATGAATCGCCGAGGACAAAAAAATCAGTTGGATTCCACTACATTTGCCAAATAAAACAGTGCCTAGAATAAATGTCCGCGCCGGCCGCGGTGGTCTTGCGGTTAAGGCGCTCAGTCCGGAACCGCGTGACTGCTACGGTAGCAGGTTCGAATCCTGCCTCGGGCACGGATGTGTGTGATGTCCTTAGGTTAGTTAGGTTTAAGTAGTTCTAAGTTCTAGGGGACTGATGACCTCAGATATTTTAGTCCCATAGTGCTCAGAGCCATTTGAACCATTTGAATAGATGTCGGCCATGTGATAATTTCTTACGTCTTACATTCAGGATGTAATTGTTTGTGAATGGAATTTCACTCTTAACTCCTATGCAGCAGTACAATCAATCTGGAACAACTGTTTGTGTGCACTGAAAAGTTTCAGGAGAGAGCATACTGAGTAACAACGAATATGCAAGAAGACTCGCACACAATCTGACGGACCCTGTCGACGGCACGTCACCATATGGTGCTATACCTCACTTTGGTGCTAAGATCTGTGGCCTCACCAATTAGCGTAATGAAGACGCTAGAGAGGTATAATCTATCCTACCATCCTGTTCTTTTAGATCTCAATACGCATTACGACAATGTTTTTCATAATCTTGTAGATGTCATACCATATATTTTGTCTGATGTGACTACTAAGGAATTATTCTTTTCTTAGGTGAGAGTATGTTTTCAATATGTTCACAGCAGCTGCACCCACAAAATACATTGGAGAGAGCCTGAATATGCCTGGACAGTGCGCTAATGCAGACTAGATAACAGTTTTTTAGGTCTCAAATTTCATAGTTATTCACATCTTACTTTCCTTTCTAGTTTTATCAAGTTAGTTTTATTGATTTCCTTATTTTGGCCGGTCGGGGTAGCCGAGCGGTTCTAGGCGCTAGAGTCTGGAACCGCGCAACCGCTACGGTCGCAGGTTCGAATCCTGCCACGGGCATGGATGAGTGTGATGTCTTATGTTAGTTAGGTTTAAGTAGTTCTAAGTTCTAGGGGAATGATGACCTTAGAAGTTGAGTCCCATAGTGCTCAGAGCCATTTTGACCTTATCTTGCATGTTAGATCATATATATATATTCTGTACAATTTCAGTGCAGTAATGAGTTCATTGCAAATAAGTGTGTATGTGTGTGTGTGTGTGTGTGTGTGTGTGTGTGTGTGTGTGTGTGTGTGTGTGTGTAAGTGCAATTTAACTTCTGCGCCATTTCAGTGCAGTAATGTGTTCATTGTAAATAAGTATTATAGTAGTTGTATTAGACGTTTATTACCTTATAAATAAATAAATAAACTTCTTTTTTTTTAAATTCAGTGTATTAGTATTTGTAAAATGATTCTTTCATATAGTGTTTATTAAAAAATTACGATCATTCCACTTGGGACCTGCGGAATGAGACATTAGCTTACTTGTTTGAGTTGTAAATATTTGTCATGTATTGTTGTTTTTCTGACATGTTCTACATCCTGGTGGCCCTCCTCACTACGGATCAATTGGAATGAAAGTAAATCTAATCTAATCTCTATAATATGAAGAAGTTGTTAGTGGAGGGTAGCCATATGTATCAGTTTTTATTAGCAATAATCAGTAATCTTAAAATAGTCAGTGAGGGGATATACGACACAAACAATTCGCTTTAGCTGTGCAATTTAAGTATCCTTAAGATAGACGATAAAATATTTTCTTTGCTACATTTCATCTTATGTTTGAATATTCCTTTGTAAACGACATTAAACACATTACCATTATAAATTTTGATTATATTTAGATATTCACTTAGGGTCACTTCACAAGAATGAGGAACATTAGACTGTTTTATAATCCTTAAAATTAATTTTTTAAGTGATTGAGCTAACGATGGATGCTACTGATAACACTTTAGGTAAACGTATTGTAAGGGTTGTGGTCATTGCATAGACGAATTTGAGCCCTAGTACTGTGGAGACAACGGAGGTCGAGAGGCAGAATCATTTGCGAATGCGCACAGTGAACAGCACTCAAGGGTGCTGCAGCAGACTTGGGGGAGCTGTCCTCCACCACGCAGCTGGGAGTGGCGAGCTGGAGTGGGCGCATTGCTGCGTGACCTGCAGGCGAGCCGGCCGAAGATAGAGGGAGCCCCGTCCCGACCGCCGCCGGGGCCAACTTATTCTCGCCGTCGCTGAGGGGGCGCTTCCCACACCGGCAGGGGGTCTGTGCTCGACTCAAACCGAGCCACACCATGGCATCTGGGCTGCGCCAAAGCCCAGGTTCAACACGCCTTCTGTGGTGAGGCTGCTGAGAGCAGCCGCCTAGCCATGCTAGCCTGAGGGCGGGGCATGAGGTATCTGTCAACCTGTCCGCCTGCTGTGGGGCACTTCCCAAACATGGGGTCAACGGACAAACTGGGCGTCTACAAGGACGCCGACTCATCGGACGCCTCCCCTACCGTGACATGCACATTACTACTGGGGAGCCACTATGGCGCAGCCCTACCTTTTTGCTGTGCAGACGTCTACTGACTTCAGAATGATGGGTCATCTGGCTCCGACACCGATTCAACACCGAAGAGCTGCTGCATGAGAGCCTACACATGCTACAGCTGCAACACACCCTCATTCTCCCTTGCAGCTAGGGCCCATGTAACTGTCCATTCTCTGCACCATCTCATCTCTTACCATACCTTCGTCACACCCATTGAACTTGCAACACAAAAGGAGACGTTGCGTGTGAGGAATGTGAGTAATGTTAGGATTGTGCGAGCAGACTATTTTCTTTTTAGAAACATAATGTTACGGACACAAAGGTACATATTCCACGACCCCATCTTGGTAGAAACTACATATTTTATGCTTTCACTATTGTCAAATATACGGGGTGTTCAAAAAGTCTCTCCGCAGTGCTGTATGATTGTTAGCCGTTGAAAGTGTTCCCCACTTGAATGGAAGTAGCCCAGGCAGGCGAACAATCATACGGCACGCTCGGCTAACAATCATATGGCGTTGCGGAGAGACTTTTTGAACACGCCGTATTATGTGCACAGCATTTACATTTTTTTAGTAATTGCCTCTGTAGTTTTTGTGGCAAAGGTTCGTATGTCATACATAAATTCTGGTTTAACATGTCACTATACTCATTTTCCTGTATTTTAGTTGATTTCAAATTCTGATTCATAATTATTTTTTGTGATAATATATTAGTATCTAAATATTGATTTTCCTTGACGCCAAGTTTGTTTACAACAGTCACTCGTATGACATTTTCAAATACGTCCAAGTAAACGCCTACGTCAGATATAACATTAACTTGATAGAGTCATTACTGTATTTATTTTCGCAGTTTTGGTACGTTCTTTGGCGTATACCTTCTTATTTATCAGACTCTTACTTATTATCTTCATTAAATTGTTCTAGTGTTTATTTGAGTTTATGGAAATGTAATTAGGCGCTGCAGTCGTGGGCTGTGCGGCTGGTCCCGGTGGAGGTTCGAGTCCTCCCTCGGACATGGGTGTGTGTGTTTGTCCTTAGGATAATTCATGTTAAGTAGTGTGTAAGCTTCGGGACTGATGACCGTAGCAGTTAAGTCCCATAAGATTTCACACACACTTGAAATGTAATTTCTTATTTAGGGTTCACACCCCTCAGGACAGTGACAGTCCATCACTACTGTAAACTTTATTATCTTATTTCTTGATCCTCACATTAACTACCATTAACGTAAATGTATATTGTCGACCTTATCTGATATGTTCAATTTTGATTACAATTGTTACATTGAATTGTCATGTTTTCAACAGATCTGTAATTCATAACTATCGTTTTGTCCTTAACACGTACGTGAGTGTGGAAAAAGGTTGCTTATTACGTGTTCTAAGCATGAATGATGTTAAACTTCCTGACATATTAAAACTGTGTGGCGGACCGAGACCCGAATTCGGGACCTTCGCCTTTTGCGGGCAAATGCTCCACCAGCCAAGCTACCCAAACAAAACTCACGGCCACCTACGAAGAGTAGCTCGTCCCCCACCTTCCAACGAGATGAGGTACTGATGGGAGTAAAGCTGTGAGGGCTGGTCGACAGTTGTATTCGGGTATCTCAGTTGGTAGAGCACTTGCCTGCAAAAGGCAAAAGTTTAGAGTTTGAGTCTTCATCCGCCACACAGTTTAAATCACTCAGGAAGTTTCATTTAAGCACACCCTCCACTGCACAGCGAAAATTTCATTGTGAATGATGCTGTTTGGTATTTAGGTCATCTCCATAGAATCTGTAATTTTTGTACTGGGTCGTAGAATGAGTGTGGTAAATTCGTTCAGCTGGCTGTACGATCTTGATGAGATATGGCCTTTTTTGTATTGTTAACATGCGTGGTTGCACTGGGCACACATCATTGTTTCTCCATTGTGGCATTCTTTTGTGTGAGAAATGATAAGGATCGCAAAAACCAATAACTTCCATTTGTGGCATACAACTGGCCCTGGGCCTGGTGCCCAGTATTCGTGCATGTGTGTCAGAGGATGTGTGGATGTCTGTTGGTGATCCAGAGGATGGATCTGTGTTGTCAGTAAACTTAAATACACTCCTGGAAATTGAAATAAGAACACCGTGAATTCATTGTCCCAGGAAGGGGAAACTTTATTGACACATTCCTGGGGTCAGATACATCACATGACCACACTGACAGAACCACAGGCACATAGACACAGGCAACAGAGCATGCACAATGTCGGCACTAGTACAGTGTATATCTACCTTTCGCAGCAATGCAGGCTGCTATTCTCCCATGGAGACGATCGTAGAGATGCTGGATGTAGTCCTGTGGAACGGCTTGCCATGCCATTTCCACCTGGCGCCTCAGTTGGACCAGCGTTCGTGCTGGACGTGCAGACCGCGTGAGAAGACGCTTCATACAGTCCCAAACGTGCTCAATGGGGGACAGATCCGGAGATCTTGATGGCCAGGGTAGTTGACTTACACCTTCTAGAGCACGTTGGGTGGCACGGCATACATGCGGACGTGCATTGTCCTGTTGGAACAGCAAGTTCCCTTGTCGGTCTAGGAATGGTAGAACGATGGGTTCGATGACGGTTTGGATGTACTGTGCACTATTCAGTGTCCCCTCGACGATCACCAGAGGTGTACAGCCAGTGTAGGAGATCGCTCCCCACACCATGATGCCTGGTGTTGGCCCAGTGTGCCTCGGTAGTATGCAGTCCTGATTGTGGCGCTCACCTGCACAGCGCCAAACACGCATACGACCATCATTGGCACCAAGGCAGAAGCGACTCTCATCGCTGAAGACGACACGTCTCCATTCGTCCCTCCATTCACGCCTGTCGCGACACCACTGGAGGCGGGCTGCACGATGTTGGGGCGTGAGCGGAAGACGGCCTAATGGTGTGCGGGACCGTAGCCCAGCTTCATGGATACGGTTGCGAATGGTCCTCGCCGATACCCCAGGAGCAACAGTGTCCCTAATTTGCTGGGAAGTGGCGGTGCGGTCCCCTACGGCACTGCGTAGGATCCTACGGTCTTGGCGTGCATCCGTGCGTCGCTGCTGTCCGGTCCCAGGTCGACGGGCACGTGCACCTTCCGCCGACCACTGGTGACAACATCGATGTACTGTGGAGACCTCACTCCCCACGTGTTGAGCAATTCGGCGGTACGTCCACCTGGCTTCCCGCTTGCCCACTATACGCCCTCGCTCAAAGTCCGTCAACTGCACATACGGTTCACGTCCACGTTGTCGCGGCATGCTACCAGTGTTAAAGACTGCGATGGAGCTCCGTATGCCACGGCAAACTGGCTGACACTGACGGCGGCGGTGCACAAATGCTGTGCAGCTAGCGCCATTCGACGGCCAACACCGCGGTTCCTGGTGTGTCCGCTGTGCCGTGCGTGTGATCATTGCTTGTACAGCCCTCTCGCAGTGTCCGGAGCAAGTATGGTGGGTCTGACACACCGGTGTCAATGTGTTCTTTTTTCCATTTCCAGGAGTGTATATTGACAGAGAGCTGGCAAAGTTTAAAAATTTTTGGGGCTTTTCGTTCCATCATGTTTGCTTTGACGCATTATGTTATTCAGATTTTTCCTTGTATTGTACCACACTACCATTTGTTTCCCTAAGTGAGGCACATACAGCGCAAAAAAATTAATGTGAGTGTGGGGTAATCGTAAGATGGGAGGCCTTCTGGCCTTTCCACACATGGCAATCACACTAATCACATCAGTCCATCTCCCCTTATAATGTTTGATTCTCTATATATGCAAATTGCCTTTAATATGTGATGGACATACTTGGCTATGAAAATCAGTGATCGGGTGCACTGTACCGCATGTACGGGAAATAATTTGCGTGGGTGACGAATGTCATCCTTTTTTCTAATCATTTCTTCTTCCACCTTGCGACTGTTCAAATGGTTCAAATGGCTCTGAGCACTATGGCACTTAATTTCTGAGGTCACCAGTCCCCTAGAACTTAGAACTACCTAAACCTAACTAACCTAATGACATGACACACATACATGCCCGAGGCAGGATTCGAACCTGCGACCGTAGCAGTCACGCGGTTTCGGACTCAAGCGCCTAGAACCGCTCGGCCACCACGGCCGGCATCAGAGCTACTCTCTGGTCGTAATTTGTATGTCAGTTAGGAACAACCACACGCAGCCACAGTCACACTTCCGTGCTTATTATTGCCGCCAGGGTAATTTACTTCGCTGCGTGTAAAAGTCGTAGATATCCGAGCAACGGCTGTCCTTAAAGTTGCTTTGTTGTTGTGAACGCTCGCACTTTACTCGGTTTCTCAAGAGCTAAGTTAAACTGTAGACAGTAGAACTAAAGGTCCCATCGAGGTATAGAGTTAACTGGTAGTGTCAGAGGAACTGGGAATATCCTGACACAAATGCGCAGACACCACCTAATGAAAGTGGTACAGGATAAAGTTGGGAACAATCCGCAAAGGCATAGACGAGATGAGAGGTCGCCTCAGTAAAGGCGGAGTAACCGCAAAACAAATACAACAGCCCTCGTACCCATTACATTCATCTGTTACTTTGTCGTGTTCATTGTTGCTCTTTGTGTAAATTCTTGAAGTTTTGATGGGATATTTTCCTAGTACGTGTAGGTCACAATTCTATTACGCGCTCTCAAGAGTGAGTAGCGCCTACGAGAGAAGTACAGGTGCGGAATAATAAAAGTAGTAGTTGTCAAATAGGTCGGGAAAACAACATCTCCCTACGGAATATATTGGGTTGGTGCATAAGTTGGCAGCGTTTTTCCACAAGTTTAATAAACACAACAGATACACATAACAGCGACTTTAGTCATCCATTGTATGTTCTCCTTCACTATTTACAACAGTCTACCAACGCTGCTTTAACTTTTCGATTCCGCGACTGTAGAAATCACGTGATTTTGAGGCGAAGAACTCGTCGAGTCATGTTCGGAGAGGTTTTTCATTTGGAAAGAATGTTCCTTGAATGCTGTTCTATACAGAGCTGGAAAAGTGAAAATCTGAGTGTGCAAGATCAGGTGAGTAAGGTGGTTGCGGAATGACTTCCCAATCCAACTTCCGTCTAGTGTTTTTTGTCGGTCTAGCAGAATGCAGATGGGCGTTATCATGAAGTAGCGTCACTTCACTCAGTCTTCCTGGTCGTTGTTCTTGGATTGCGACTGGTAGATGTCTCAGTTGATGACAATAAATGTCAGCCTCGGGGAAGCAATTTGTAGTACACCATACTGTCGTAGTTCCATCAGATGCATAGCTTTTATCTTTTGTGGATGCACACAGGTTCAAAAATGTTCAAATGTATGTGAAATCTTATGGGACTTAACTGCTATGGTCATCAGTCCCTAAGCTTACACACTACTTAACTTAAATTATCCTAAGGACAAACAGACGAACACCCATGCCCGAGGGAGGACTCGAACCTCCGCTGGGACCAGCCGCACAGTCCATGACTACAGCGCCGAAGACCGCTCGGCTAATCCCGAGCGGCGATGCACACAAGTCTTTGTACGGGGAGTTGCTACTTTGTTTGGGCTCAGCCATACCTTTCTGGTCCTCATGTTAGCATAAAGACACCATTTATTGTCACCAGTAATGATACGGGATAAGAATGATCGACGTTGTTCACGAGCCAGTCGATGACGAGCAAGCAGAGAGCACATAAGACCATCCGCTGATTTTTGTGATTTTGCCTTAGGGCATGTGTTACCCACAGACCCGATTTTTGAACGTTCCTCATTGAATGCAAATGTCACACGATCGTGGAATGATCGCAGTTCATCATATTTTCCAATTCTCTTGTTGACTGACGTGGTTCATTGTGGATTAATGCGTTTAAATGATCTTCATCAAACCCCGAAGATCTTCCTGAACGTGGAGAGTCACTGATGTCAAAACGATCCTCGTTAAAACGAGAAAACCATTTTTTTGCAGTGCTCTGTCCAGTGGCATCATCGCCATACAGGGCCAAATGTTTCTGGCTGGCTCCGCTATTGTCACCCTTCTGTTGAACTCAAACACAGGAATATGTCGAAAATGTTCCGATTTATTCACTTGGCACTCCACTTTCTTGCATCCACAGCTCCACTCACCATCCCAAAATGACAAAATCACAACATGTAAACTCCAGTAGCCACAGTGAACAACAAATAAAAAATGACTTACGACAAATAAACCAATAGGACATGCAAGACATAAATGCTACAAGCTTTTGCACCAACGTAATAGTTATTCGAGTGAAGAATAGAACAGGTAGCAGAGTATGACGTTTTATGCGGCCTTGCATCTTACTCGATTCCGGAAGTGTATATACGATCAGCAATGAGTAAATAAAACAAATACTACACTCCCGTTTCAGAGCCGCTTCCTAGTGCTTCCTATGTCTAGAATCAACGCCTGCATACCCAGCTAGGGAGAAACTGAAATACGCTACTGGCCATTAAAATTGCTACACCACGAAGATGACGAGCTACAGACGCGAAATTTAACCGACAGGAAGAAGATGCTGTGATATGCAAATGATTAGCTTTTCAGAGCATTCACACAAGGTTGGCGCCGGTGGCGACACCTACAACGTGCCAACATGAGGAAAGTTTCAAACCGATTTCTCATACACAAACAGCAGTTGACCGGCGTTGCCTGGTGAAACGTTGTTGTGATGCCTCGTTTAAGGAGGAGAAATGCGTACCATCACATTTCCAACTTTGATAAAGGTCGGATTGTAGCCTAGCGCGATTGCGGTTTATCGTATTGCGACATTGCTGCTCGCGTTGGTCGAGATCCAATGACTGTTAGCATAATATGGAATCGGTGGGTTCAGGAGGGTAATACGGAACGCCGTGATGGATCCCAACGGCATCGTATCACTAGCAGTCGAGATGACAGGCATCTTATCCGCATGGCTGTAACGGATCGTGCAGCCACGTCTCGATCCTTGAGTCAACACATGGGAACGTTTGCAAGATAACAACCATCTGCACGAACAGTTCGACGACGTTTGCAGCAGCATGGACTGTTAGCTCGGAGACCATGTCTGCGGTTACCCTTGACGCTGCATCACAGACAGGAGAGCCTGCGATGGTGTACTCAACGACGAACCTGGGTGCACGAATGGCAAAACGTCATTTTTTTCGGATGAATCCAGGTTCTGTTTACAGCATCATGATGGTCGCATCCATATTTGGTGACATCGCGGTGAACGCACATTGGAAGCGTGTATTCGTCATCGCCATACTGGCGTACCACCCGGCGTAATGGTATTGGAGTGCCATTGGTTACAGGTCTCGGTCACCTTTTGTTCGCATTGACGGCACTTTGAACAGTGGACGTTACATTTCGGATGTGTTACGACGCTTGGCTCTACCCTTCATTCGATGACTGAGAAACTCTACATTTCAGCAGGATAATGCACGACCGCATGTTGCAGGTCCTGTACGGGCCTTTCTGGATACAGAAAATGTTCGACTGCTGCCCTGGCCAGCACATTCTCCAGATCTCTCTCCAATTTAAAACGTCTGGTCAATGGTGGCCGAGCAACTGGCTCGTCACAATACGCCAGTCACTACTGTTGATGAACTGTGGTATCGTGTTGAAGCTGCTTGGTCAGCTGTACCTGTACGTGCCATCAAGGCTCTGTTTGACTCAATGCCCATGCGTATCAAGGCCGTTAATGAATACCCGTTTATCATCTGCATTTCTTCTTGGTGTAGCAATTTTAATGGCCAGTAGTGTACGTCGGTATACAAGGTAACGAACGCAGTGACCGGGGACTGTCATTCAAAACCTAAAAAATATTAAGGGCTTATTTCAATAGCGGTATAAGTCTATTATCTCCACTTTTCTGCCTATAATGCTTATGAAATTAATGATCCAAACAGACAGAAAAAAAGGTTCATCTCTAGCAAGAAACCATATTCTTGAATATTTATGGTATCTCAACTGCAGATTTTTCAGCACTCATTTAACTTAAGGACTCTGTATCTCAAAACGAACAAAAATGGAATTGTACCACTGTTGAAATAAGCCCTTCACATACAGGGTGTTACAAAAAGGTACGGCCAAACTTTCAGGAAACATTCCTCACACACAAATAAAGAAAAGATGTTAAGTGGACATGTGTCTGGAAACGCTTAATTTCCATGTTAGAGCTCATTTTAGTTTGTTCTTCCACCTACGCACAATGGAGAAAGTTATCACGATTTCATACGGGATACTCTACCTGTGCTGCTAGAACATGTGCCTTTACAAGTACGACACAACATGTGGTTCATGCACGATGGAACTCCTGCACATTTCAGTCGAAGTGTTCGTACGTTTCTCAACAACAGATTCGGTGACCGATGGATTGGTAGAGGCGGACCAATTACATGGCCTCCACGCTCTCCTGACCTCAACCCTCTTGACTCTCATTAATGGGGGCATTTGAAAGCTCTTGTTTATGCAACCCCGGTACCAAATGTAGAGACTCTTCGTGCTCGTATTGTGGACGGCTGTGATACAATACGCCATTCTCCAGGGCTGCATCAGCGCATCAGGGATTCCATGCGACGGAGGGTGGATGCATGTATCCTCGATAACGGAGGACATTTTGAACAGTTCCTGTAACAAAGTGTTTGAAGTTCTGTTGCTGTGTGTTTCCATTCCATGATTAATGTGATTTGAAGAGAAGTAATAAAATGAGCTCTAACATGGAAGGTAAGCGTTTCCGGACTCATGTCCACATAACATATTTTCTTTCTTTGTGTATGAGGAATGTTTCTTGAAAGTTTGGCCGTACCTTTTTGTAACACCCTGTATAAGAGACGTAACAAAAGGCCATGAAGGTGTGTTAAACCAATGTCTCACGTTAGTGATCTATGGGCAGGAGAAACGTCTGTAGATGATGAAGGACACCAGGGACGCGAACACACATGTAGAAATAGGGACTGCAGCAGTAAACCCCCCGCGATAAGTGGTGTTTCATTATGTCGAAACAGCGTGTACGAAATGCATATTGCTAGCTCCAAGGTACTTCACTTTGTTAGTTTGCTGCCATCAAATGTCGTTCGATACACAAGTTAGTTGAGGCTGACCTTAAAGTTGTTTTGTTGCTGTGAACACTCATACTTCACTCGGTTTCTTAAGAGCTTCGACGCTAGACCTAGAGGTCTCACCGCGGTATAGACATAAGTGGAAATATTCTGGAAACTGGGAACGTCGTTACACATATGCGCAGCCACCATATGGTGATAGTGATGCAGGATAAAGTTGACAACACTCCGCAAGGGTATAGACGAGAGGAGAGGTCACTTCAGAAAAGTCGGTGCAACTGCAAACAGATAACACTGCCTTTGCGGGCATGACATTCATCTGTTACTTCGCCACGTTAGTTATTGCTCCTTGGGTAAATTCTTGAAGTTTTGAGGAGATATTTTCGTAGTACACGTAGGTCGCAGTTCAGTAAGTAAGGACTACTAGAGATGTACACATGTGAAGTAACAGAAATAGTTGCTACCTGATGGGTCAGGTAAACGACATTTCCATAGGGTATATAGGTACTCGAGTGGAGAACAGCATAGGCCGTGGTGTGCTTGCATCTTCCTTGATTCCAAAAGTGTATTTACAATCATACATGACTAAATACAACAGATATTACCTTGAGAGAAGATTACGCTGCTTTCGGACATTTTCTCGTTTGAAAGTCCCAGGCTAGTGATTCATGTGCCTGGAAACAATGGCTGCGTAACCGACTAGGGAGGAACTGAAATAAGATGGTACACAAGGTAATGTACTTCGTGACTGAGTGTGATTGCTCAACGCTTGCAAATTATATAATAGACGTAACCAAAGTTCACACAGATGTGTTGAATAAACGTATCATGTCAGTGATCAATGAGCAGTATTTATGTCCACAGGAGGTTACGAAGACCAGAGGCGCGAACAAAAGTGTAGAAAGAGAGTTTGCAACACTAAAGCCTACTGGGTATGCGGTGTTTCATTACGTTGAATTACCGTGTACGAAATTCTTATTACTAGCCCCAAGGTACTTCAGTCTATTAGTTTCCTGCATGTAAAAGTAGTAGGATTCCCAAACGTCGGCTATCCTTAAAGTTGTTTTGTTGCTATAAACGCTCGCATTTTACTCGGTTTCTCAAGAGCTAAGTAAAGCTGTTGACAGTAGACTTAGAGGTCCCACTGAGGTACAGAGGTAACAAGAAGTCTCAGAGGAACTGGGAATATCGGTACGCATTTGCGCAGCCACCACCTAGAGGAAGTGATAGAGGATTAAGTTGCAAACACTCCGCCAATGCATAGACGAGATCAGAGTTCACCTCAGAAAGGGAGGAGTAACCAGAAAACAACTAAAACTGCCCTCGTGCACATGACATTAATTTGTTATTTTATCGTGTTTGTTATTGCTCTTTGTGTATATTCTTGAAGTGTTGAGAGGATACTTTCTCAGCACGTGTAGGTCAGGATGAGTAGGGTCTACAAGAGATGTACAAGGGTACAACAACTGGGTAGGTCACTCAGTTTCCCTCAAAATAAAAATGACTGACGGGAAAAGCAGAGATCTATGACAGACATTCATGCGTAATTATGATGATCAAAAGGTAGGGTGCCAAAGTAACGTCGGTAGAAAGTAGGGAAGCCGGAAGTGTAGGTAGGGAAAGATGTGTTGGAGACCTAGTGTAGGCCAAGATGAAAGGGCTTTTCCCTAGAATTGCCCAAACACTACTGACTGATCATCAATACGTTGTTTCGCCCAAAACACCGGCCGTCTGCTTGGCTGACAATCCGAAACACCGATGCCTTACGGGAAACCAGGTTGAAACTAAGCATGGAATACTGCAGCAAGGGAGGAGCAATACCTCGTTGCTGCTGAATGGTAAAAATGAGATGGATTTGGTACTGTAGGAGAGACTCGGTCCAGATTAACCTCTACAGAAGAAGGAAGTACAGAATAAAGTTGGTAACGTGGCTTTAGGGTACGAAACACTGCGGTGGAATCAAAAAATAACTGTGGCGATTACGGGTATTAGTCAGCAGACTTTCATTGGCAGAACGGATACACGCACACCGAGCCCCGCCAGTAGCGTAAGGAACCTTATTACCAGTAGTTCATTCCAGCAAATGCCGTGTCACTAAAATTAACCATTCCATCAGTATCAAGCGTCATTGTTACCCAGTGAAGTTATGGTAAGTTGATATTATCCCAACTGGTGCCTCTAGAGCAATTTTGTTGTGTTATTAGTAGAATGAACCATCATAAACTCCCCTTGACGCAGTTAGTTACTTCTCCTACTACTTCTGCTGTTAGTTATTATGGAAATAACCTACTCTACCCCATGCCTGATTAGAATTGCTGCCGTAATCCAAATCAATGGGTGATGTGGCAGTTCGCATAAAAGTGCACATGTTCCATTTCAAATCAAACACCCTAACAGGGTATGAGCTTTCCCAATGGGGACTAATGAATCACTGAATCATTCACAACGGGAGGAGTAACTTTAAAGTTAGAGGGAAGGTTTTCCCTAACTATAGTGTTTACAACTGAACAAATAAGAATTGCCGCACTCTATCTACTTTTATCAACACATGTTCGCTCATGCTGAGGCGTATCTAGCTGCATTACGGCAGTACCTTTAATTAATTGTCTGTATTCAGATGATAAAAATGCATTTACGTCTATGACCAAGCTCAGAGGGAGTGGAAAACTGTCACTCTTTATACACCAAAATACATAATATCTAATACTCAAAAATGCACAAATAGCGAGGCATAACTCAAGAACCTTACTCTAAACACAATAAACATTATTAGTAGCTAGACCAGTAGTGGACGTAGTCGACTCTTCCCATAATTAATTCTGATGCAGCTTCCTCCTATCTTTTATTTCGCAAACTCTGGAACTTGTGAAGGTACTTTAAAAGTATTTGCCTCCTCTGAGGGCACTTCTTCATCTTTACATCTCATGTTATCATTGCTTCTTGACCCTTGTTACAAAAAAAAAAAAACTGTTTCCTTGTATCTGTTTAAACTGTTACTTGCACTCTTATGTGTTTCCTTATGGGACTTCCCAACGTCGTTAATGTTAGTGAATCAGCACACCTCTGTTCCAATTGCGAATCCTCATGCGTTTTCGTACTTCATTTACTTGTGCTCAGCTCATCCACGCTGGATCAGTGACTCTCGTAGGCGGCGTCGGTAGTTCTTCGGTGACAAACCCACCTGTGTAGATGAGAAGTTTCATATTAATGCGATGAATAATGAGAGCTCAGTAATAATCGTAATATGCAGTATGTCTTCTTAAAGTAGCACTGGACTGACTCGGTACGAAATATGTAAGTTGCGTCTGCATTTAAGCGAATAAACAAAAAAAATTGGCTTATGAGTACGGTATCTAGTTCGTCTTCAAGTGTAGGGTGTATATGGCACTAGTGGTAAATTAACAATTAGTTTTTCACTATAGGGTTTACTAGAAGTGATCTGACATGTGATGTATCGTCCTGTTGGCAGTAGTTGCCTGAGTACTCAAATGTCATAATGTACAATATAATAGGACAGAATGTAGAAATGCAAAAGAATATCTCCATTGTGGTTGATTACAGTATTAACTGTCAAAAACCTGCAATAGCTTTGGCACTGTGACTGATCACTAAATGACGATCATGTACCCAAAGGCGTTATTCCGGTGTCTTGTACTACTGTTCTTTTCTTCAAAAGTTTGATTAAGTCCGACATGTTTGTCCAGCAGGGGCTTCATAATTCTGACGCGTAGGGGACAGGCTAGCTACAAGCTCAGAGTTTGTAAAAACTCTTCAGAGTGGTGCTTTCTGCCACTAAGTCCGATGTAGGTATTCTAGGATGTGCAGGAGTAAGCATATTAAGAAATATCAACTATATGTTATTACTACATCACCTACGCTTGAGGTGCAGGCAGGATTAATCCCATTTCACTCATTGCTAAGGCGCTATACCAATAACGGAGAGCCTTGGCAATATTGAAGGGTAATACACTATGTGATCAAAAGTATCCGGTCCTGGCTGAAAATGACTTACAAGTTCGTAGCACCCTCTATCAGTAATGCTGGAATTCAGTATTGTGTTGGCTCACCCTTAATCTTGATGACAGCTTCCACTCTCGCAGGTATACGTTTAGTCAGGTGCTGGAAGGTTTCATGGGGAATGGCAGCCCATTCTTCACGGAGTGCTGCTCTGAGGAGAGGTATCGATGTCGGTCGGTGAGGCCTGGCACGAAGTCGGCGTTCCAAAACACCCCAGAGGTGTTCTATGGGCTTCAGGTCAGGACTCTGTGCACGCCAGTCCATTGCAGGGATGTTATTGTCGTGTATTCATTCCACCATAGGCCATGCATTATGAACCGGTGCTCGATCTTGCTGAGAGATGCAATCGTCATCCTCGAATTGCTCTTCAACAGTGGGAAGCAAGAAGGTGATTTAAGCATCAATGTAGGCCTGTGCTGTGATAGTGCCTCGCAAAACAACAAAGGGTCCAAGCCCCTCCATGAAAAACACAACCACACCATAACACCACAGCCACCGAATTTTACTATTGGCACTGCATACGCTGACAGATAACGTTCACCGGGCATTCGCCAAACCCACATCCTGCCATCTGATCGCCACAATGTGTACCGTGATTCGTCACTCCACACAACGTTTCTCGACTGTTCAATCGTCCAATGTTTACGCTCCTCACACCAAGCAAGGCGTCGTTTGGCATTTACCGGCGTGATGTGTGGTTTATGAGCAGCCGTTCGACTATTAAATCCAAGTTTTCTCACGTCCCGCCTAACTGTCATAGTACTTGCAATGGATCCTGATGCAGTTTGGAATTCCTGTGTGATAGTCTGGTTAGAGGCCTGCCCATTACACATTACGACCCTCGGCGTCCCTGTCAATCAACAGATGAAGTCGGCCTGTACGCTTTTGTGCTGTATATGTCCCTTCACGTTTCCACTTCACTATGTCATCGGAAACAGTGGAGCTAGGGATGTTTAGGAGGGTGGAAATCTCGCGTACAGACGTATGACACAAGTGACACCCAATCACTTGACCACGTTCGAAGTTCGTGAGTTCCGCAGAGCGCCCCATGCTGCTCTCCCACGACGTTTCAGACTACTGAGGTCGTTGACATAGAGTACGTGGCAGTAGGTGGCAGCACAATGCACCTAATATGAGAAACGTATGTTTTTGGGAGTGTCCGGACACTTTTGCTCACATAGTGTAGCAATGGGATGCGGCATGAGCTGCAATTTATATTGGTGAGGGAGACGTACTAGGGTGGTCCATGCAGGTGTGGTACCTGTAGTGGCAGTATGATGTAATGGATAGTTCATCCGCCTCTGAAGCAGGCGATGACTGGGTGTTGTGTGATGTCCTTAGAGTACTTAGCTTTAAGTAGTTCTAAGTTCTAGGGGACTGGTGACCATAGATGTTAAGTCCCATAGTGCTCAGAGCCATTTGAACCATCTTAAGCAGGCGCGGTGCTGCTAAAAATTTTAATTCATTGCTTTGGCCTACATTATTATCGTAGATAAAGGTAAGAATCAATAATTCTCCGGAGTACCAACTACATTTGACTAATATAGAAACTAAGTGGATCGAAACAGCATATCCAGACACCCTGGGATGATAATGGCATTGAAACAGAGGATGACACGCGTAAAGCTGAAATACTAAACGCCATTTTCCAAAGCTGTTTCACAGAGGAAGGCGGCACTGCAGTTCCTTCTCTAAATCCTCGCAGGAACGAAAAAATGGCTGACATCGATATAAGTGTCCAAGGAATAGGAAAGAAACTGAAAACACTCAACAGAGGAAAGTACACTGGACCTGACGGGATACCAACTCGATTCTACACAGAGTACGCGAAACAACTTGCCCCCTCTTCAAACAGCCGTGTACCGCAAGTCTCTAGAGGAACGGAAGGTTCCAAATGATTGGAAAAGGGCACAGGTAGTCCCAGTCTTCAAGAAGGGTCGTCGAGCAGATGCGCAGAACTATAGTCCTATATCTCTGACATCGATCTGTTGTAGAATTTTAGAACATGTTTTTTGCTCGCGTCTCATGTCATTTCTGGAAACCCAGAATGTACTCTGTAGGAATCAACAAGGATTCCGGAGACGGCGATCGTGTGAGACCCAACTCGGTTTATTTGTTCATGAGACTCAGAAAACATTAGATACAGGCTTCCAGGTAGATGCCATTTTACTTGACTTCCGGAAGGCGCTCTATACAGTTCCGCACTGTCGCCTGATAAACAAAGTAAGAGCCTACGAAATATCAGACCAGCTGTGTGGCTGAATTGAAGAGTTTTTAGCAAACAGAACACAACATGTTGTTCTCAACGGAGAGACGTCTACAGACGTTAAAGTAACTTCTGGCGTGCCACAGGGGAGTGTTATGGGACCATTGCTTTTCACAGTATATATAAATGACTAGTAGATAGTATCGGAAGTTCCATGCGGCTATTCGCGGATGGTGGTGTAGTACGTATACAGAGAAGTTGCAGCATTAGAAAATTGTAGCGAAATACAGGAAGATCTGCAGTGGATAGGCACTTGGTGCAGGGAGTGGCAACTGACCTTTATCATAGACAAGTGTAATGTATTGCGAATACATAGAAAGAAGGATCCTTTATTGTATGATTACATAATAGCGGAACAAACACTGGTAGCAGTTACTTCTGTAAAATATCTGGGAGTATGCGCACGGAATGATTTGAAATGGAATGATCATATAAAATTAATTGTTGGCAAGTCGGGTGCCAGGTAAAGATTCATTGGGAGAGTCCTTAGAAAATGTAGTCCACCAACAAAGGAGGTGGCTTACAAAACACTCGTTCGACGTGTTCCTCATCAGTGTGGGATCCGTACCAGGTCGGCTTGACAGAGGAGATTGAGAAGATCCAAAGAAGAGCGGCGCGTTTCGTCACAGGGTTATTTGGTAAGCGTGATAGCATTACGGAGATGTTAAGCAAACTCAAGTGGCAGACTCTGCAAAGAGGTGCTGTGCATCGCGGTGTAGCTTGATTTCCAGGTTTCTAGAGTGTGCGTTTCTGGATGATGTTTCGAATATATTGCTTCCCTTTGCTTATACCTCCCGAGGACATCACGAATGTAAAATTAGAGAGATTCGAGCGCGCGCGGAGGCTTTACGGCAGTCGTTCTTCCCGCGAACCATACGCGACTGGAACAGGAAAGGGAGGTTATGACAGTGGCACGTAAAGTGCCCACCGCCACACACCGTTTGGTGGCTTGGTGAGTATAAATGTAGATGTAGAATATTTCCGTACCTCTGCTTGTCTTTCTTTCCACCAAAAGCGAGAGCCTTTCCTAGCATTCGTTGCACGTCCCCCATTATGGCAGGCCTGTAAACTGCCATGGCGTTGTGCCGTAACAGCTACTGTAATTGTTTAGATATTACCACTCTGTTACCTAAGCGGGACTTGTTACTTACTGTGTATTCATACTTTGCCAACTTCGATCCCAGCGAATTACGTGAGTACGAGGTTCTTTTAAACTTAACACCATACAAGAGCGTAGTGGTCAGTGACCACAGTGCAACTGCGTCTATATAGGTAGCGTATAAAATAAGTAACTCCAAACATAGGGACTAAAAGCTGTTTCTTGGTAGTACTAAACTGGCTCCCAAAATTAAGCAGCAAACCGCTATTTCCCACCCCTGTGTCTAATTCATGATACAATCATACAAACTGACAACCGATATCCGCTCGATCGTGTTCTGCACGGAAGATGGCACTCCGGTAAACGGACAACCATGCCAACGATGACGTCAGGGCACCCATGAAACGAGGTAGTGTTTGCCGAATAGCCCCACGTCCAAAATCCCTGCGTACACAGCCACAGATGGTGCAGTATGACACAAAGGAGATGCCTATCAGATCCTGCGGTGGAGGTCTATAGAAAGAAAGGAAGCAGAACAGTTTCAAACTGATGTGGCCCGATGGCTTAATGTGAATCGTTCTGTTGTTTCTCGGATGCAGCCACAGTTTATAGAGGTCGAAACTATGTACTGAAGACCAGGACAGGGCCGAACACGTGTGACATAAGAAGAGAGGACCGTTATTTGGCTGTAAGGGCACAACAGTACCCCCACTGGCATGTGACCTCGCAGCATCCACTGGACGTGTTGTATCGAGGCGAACGGTGTACAGAAGGCTTCGGCGGAGTGGCCTTTACTGTCGGAGACCTGCTCTATGTCAATCTCTGATGCGTCTTCACAAAAGGGAACATTTACATGCCACCTGGACGGTCGAACAGTGAGCCAATGTTGTTTTCACAGATGAGTCCCAATTTAGTCTGGAGAGTGGTTCTCGATGGATTCGCATCTGGAGCGAACGTGGACCACGATTTGTGGAAAGAGACCGATATGTAGGATGATCTCTAACAGTGTGGGCAGGATTATGTTTACCACTCAAACTCCTCTTCGTGATATTGTAAAGGTGAATCGGCAAGGTTTAACTGGTATCGTGACGAGATCTTGGGACATCAGAAGCGGTTTTTGCGAGGTGCTGTGGCCCCAGGCTTCATACTAATAGACAATAACGCTCGACCTCATAGAGCACGGGTGGTTGATGTTTTCTTGGATACGGAAGATATTGCACGCATGGCGTGGCCTGCTCACTCTCCAGATTTGAATCCCATGGGGCATGTCTCGGATGCACTAGGGAGGCGGGTTGCATCACGTCAGCTTCCACCTACCACTCTCCAAGACTGCGAACAGCTCTGCAGGAAGAATGGGCGTTATTGCCTCAACATGAGATCGATGACACCATTCACTGCATGATAAGTCGTTGTGAGGCCTGTATTGCTGCCAGAAGTGGTCATACCCCATACTGAGCACATTAACCAGTTGTCGGAATGTGTGTGCAAATCCGTTAGGTTGAAAAAACGAAGAACATACTTGTCTACCGTTATTCATGTTTCAGTTGTTTACGTTCTGTATTCTTTACGTTATTTCTACTTTACTATCACCTGTTTATGCTGTTTCGTGACAAAATAAACGCAACCTTGCAAAATTTCGGTTTGTTGCTTTGATTTTGGACACCAGTGTATATTTAATCTCAGCTGAATTAATCTGCCGAGAGGTGTAATCTATAGGCCCTTCCTCACCATTGTATTCCTGGGAAAGAATTGTGCCCATGGCGTAATCAGATGCATCTGTGGAAATAATAAATGGTTTTTAAAAATATCGGAAGATTAACAAAGGTGAACTCGTTAAAACGTTCTTAATTTTGTTCATAGCTATCTCACACTTCTCGGTCGACGCGAATTCAACAACTTTCTTTAACAACTTCGTCAACGGATTTGCTATCATAGCACAGTCCCTCATAAAACAGCGATGATAATTTACAACGCCGAAAAACGATTGCAACCCTTTAACGTTTGCACATAACGGAAAATTGTCTACAGCTTCTGTCAGCCTAGGGTTTCGCTTAACGCCATCTGAACTAACAATATTTTCCAGGTACTGGACCTGTGACTTAGCAAATGAATATTTCTCTGTCTTCAATCTTAGGTATGCACTTTGCAATCTAGACAACACACGCCTTAATCTCTCTACGTATTTCTCAGTCGTCCTTCAAAAAATTATCATATCATCCACATATTCAAGACACATAGTAAGCTTCAAACTTCTCAATAGTACGTCAGCGAACCTTCGAAAAGTGGCAGGCATATTTCTTAGATTAAAAGGCATACAGAGAAACATAATTACAAAAGCGATTTTGGGTCGATCTTGTGGCGCAATCGGAATTTGGTGTTACCCAGAGTGCATGTCAAGGGTGGTTAAATGCTTACAATTCCCTAATGTGTCCAATGTTTCGTCGAAATAGGGTACATGATAAGTTTTAGGGGTGGTGAGTCTGCTTACTGCCCTCATATAGACACATAGACGATGGGATTTTCCTCCATTTAATGTTTTCTTTGGGACCAAGACGATGAGTAATGACTATGGGCCTGTAGAGAGTTCAATTATCTCTGCAGCCAGCTGCTGTTGAATAGTTTCTTCAGCAGCCTATTGTAAATGATATTATAGTCTCTACGGTTTCTGAGCGGTCGGTCTAACATCTCCCGTGGGAATTTCGTGCTTTACAAGGTCATTTGCTGGCAAATACTACCATTCCTCGAATAGCCATACATATTCCTCTAGAACTGAGTACAAAAGATTCTGATCTGACTTAGGCAAATGTGCCAACTTGTCTCGTAACTGATTCCTTAACAATAGCATAATTTTACAAACCTTTCTCACTGGCAAATTTTTCTTCCTACGTTGCTTAAACTGTTTTCATAGTGAACTTCTGTATCTGTAATCTGTTCTCCACCTACCAATATTGTTCCACGTGGAATATCGATATCTCGTTGACTGAAATTGTCAGTGCAAACTGGTACTCTAAACTTCCTTCCTAAAAGTTCTGATTTACTTATGCTTCTCTCACAAGGATTTGCAACCGGTTAAGAACGGCCTTCTGGCTGTGCATATTGACCAGAAAGTCAGATCTCGGCAGTTTTCGAGTTTTCACACAAATCCAGAGAACTTTTCACATGAAACTTCCTGGCAGATTAAAACTGTGTGCCCGACCGAGACTCGAACTCGGGACCTTTGCCTTTCGCGGGCAAGTGCTCTACCATCTGAGCTACCGAAGCACGACTCACGCCCGGTACTCACAGCTTTACTTCTGCCAGTATCCGTCTCCTACCTTCCAAACTTTACAGAAGCTCTCCTGCGAACCTTGCAGAACTAGCACTCCTGAAAGAAAGGATATTGCGGAGACATGGCTTAGCCACAGCCTGGGGGATGTTTCCAGAATGAGATTTTCACTCTGCAGCGGAGTGTTCGCTGATATGAAATTTCCTGGCAGAGTAAAACTGTGTGCCCGACCGAGACTCGAACTCGGGACCTTTGCCTTTCGCGGGCAAGTGCTCTACCATCTGAGCTACCGAAGCACGACTCACGCCCGGTACTCACAGCTTTACTTCCGCCAGTATCTCGTCTCCTACCTTACCTTCATTTCATTAATGGTTATTGTTATTGTGATATTTCGATAATAGGTGAACGTCTGCAAGAAAGTGCTAGTTCTGCAAGGTTCGCAGGAGAGCTTCTGTAAAGTTTGGAAGGTAGGAGACGGATACTGGTAGAAGTAAAGCTTTGAGTAGGGGGCGTGAGTCGTGCTTCGGTAGCTCAGATGGTAGAGCACTTGCCCGCGAAAGGCAAAGGTCCCGAGTTCGAGTCTCGGTCGGGCACACAGTTTTAATCTGCCAGGAAGTTTCATATCAGCGCACACTCCGCTGCAGAGTGAAAATCTCATTCTGGGAACTTTTCACATACTTCCTCTGATTCTGTCAGATTTGGGAGGTTTAATACCCATGTACGTGGTTCTCGCGGAACTTTAGGAAGACGCCTCATACCCCAAATTCCTCGCGACTTACTGCCAAAACAGTGGGTTGCCTCAGTGAATTGAATAGTTTGTGGCTTGTGACCTATCACCGCCTGAAAACGGTGCAGGATATCATTCCCTAAAATGGCATCAAAATCTCGTTTCTCTCTCCTCACTACTTCTATGTCAAACCCGTATTTTTTCCCGTTGATCTGCAGTCCCAGCCTTTATTATTACCTTCTCGCCTAAGTCATTTATATCGTACCACGACGGCTTAAGCGCACGTTTTTCATGTTAGGGCACAAATAAAATACTAGTTTGTGCTCCTGTATGTACCAACATACGGACACTCTTTCCTCTGAGTTTACTTTCGAATATTAACTTTCACACATCATTAATCCTTCCTCTCTTAACAAGGTTCATAGTTCTGGCTGGGGGCGAGAGTGAGTGGCAGGGTCTGCCTCTCACTCCATTGAGTATTGTTCCACGCTGGTTATAGAGAAGCCCTCTGTGGAAAACATCGTCTATTGTGCTGTGGACAATTATCGCTTGGATGCCCTGTAGTGAGGCATTTTGTGCAACAAGGAGCGCGACGACGCTTTGCGATGTTGTTTGGCTTTCCACACCGCTGACAAACGGTGTTATTGACAAAAACTCGGCGCAGTTCATTACTTCATGGAGCGGTCGCAACGAGTCATCCTACTTCTTGGAATATTAACGCCAATCGCACTGTCTCATGCAAAGAAGTGGGGGAAGCTACTTTTATCTCTCAATCTGTGGGTTAATTCCCCGTATGAACACATCAATCGCTCTCGCTTCTGTCTCTTCGAATGGCACATAACTACAGGTTTGATCCTTCCCTTAGGCATAAGCGCCGCAAGATACCGTTCTAAAGCGATCATCGAACGCTTCGAACTCCTCTCCTTTCTTCTGTCGAAGTGTCGAAAACCGATCTCGGTAATAACTTACACCTCGTTCGTCGGAGTAGCTAACCCATTGGGCAGGACTTCGAAAGTGACTGCGTCACGCAACATATCAACTGATTCCACATACCTGCGTGCATCACCAGAAAGTTTTAATTTTGGTATGTTCAAAAGAAAGCTGTCAGGCAAAGAACATGTCCGCCTTGTATCACGGACATTTTGGAGGAATGTGATGAGATTTCTACATCTACATCTACATCCATACTCCACAAGCCACCCGACTGTGTGTGGCGGAGGATACTCTGGGTACCTCTATCGGTACTCCCTACTATTCGAGTCTCGTATTGTTCGTGGAAAGAAAGATTGTCGGTATGCCTCTGTGTGGGCTCTAATCTCTCTGATTTTATCATCATGGTCTCTTCGCGAGATATACGTAAGAGGGAGCAATATACTGCTTGACTCCTCGGTGAAGGTATGTTCTCGAAACTTCAACAAAAGCCCGTACCGAGCTACTGAGCGTCTCTCCTGCAGAGTCTTCCACTAGAGTTTATCTAGCATCTTCGTAACGCTTTCGCGATTACTAAATGATCCTGTAACGAAGCGCGCTACTCTCCGTTGGATTTTCTCTATCTCTTCTGTCTACCCTATCTGGTATGGATCCCACACTGGTGAGCAATATTCAAGCAGTGGGCGAGCAAGTGTACTGTAACCTATTTCCTTTGTTTTCGGATTGCGTTTCCTTAGGATTCTTCCAATGAATCTCAGTCTGGCATCTGCTTTACCGGCGACAACTTTATATGATCATTCCATTTTAAATCACTCCTAATGCCTACTCCCAGATAATTTATGGAATTAACTGCTTCCAGTTGCTGACTTGCTATATTGTAGCTAAACGTTAAGGGATCTTTCATTCTATGTATTCGTAGCACATTACACTTGTCTACATTGAGATTCAATTGCCATTCCTTGCACCATGCGTCAGTTCGTATTTTGACCCAGTTTTCCATAAAATGAAGGTACAGAAGTAACTACAGGCAGGAAACTGGCAACATTAGGCACACGTAAGATGGGATCCACTGCAGGAGTTCTGGAGGAGCTCGCAGCTGTCCGTATCGACGCGCGCCTGGTTTCACTGTGGGGCTTACGTAAAGCTTCATCGAGATTCTCTGTAACTCTAATTTGTCAAGTTATTATTTAGTTATTTATTTACTTATTAACATTATAGAGTGACCCACCGCCTTGGTTATTATGGTGGGTCGTTTGCTATTAAAATTTAGCAACAAGTTGCAGAGACAAACTCTTTATCATTTTCTACAGCTCTCTCAGTGGTGTTGCTCGTGTTTTTCTTTCCTTTTACATAGTTACATTATTAATTAAAGAAAAATGTGGTACATGAAGTACATTTAGGGAAAGGAAAATTTTTAACTACCGGGTGATCAAAAAGTCAGTATAAATTTGAAAACTTAAAAAACCACGGAATAATGTAGATAGAGAGGTAAAAATTGACACACATGCTTGGAATGGCATGGTGTTTTATTGGAACCGAAAAAAATTTGCTATACGCGTGAAAGACCTCTTGCGCGCGTCGTTTGGTGATGATCGTGTGTTCAGCCGCCACTTTCGTCATGCTTGGCCTCCCAGGTCCCCAGACCTCAGTCCGTGCGATTATTGGCTTTGGGGTTACCTGAAGCCGCAAGTGTATCATGATCGACCGACATCTCTGGGGATGCTGAAAGACAACATCCGACGCTAATGTCTCACCATAACTCGGGACATACTTTACAGTGCCGCTCACAACATTATTCCTCGACTACAGCTATTGTTGAGGAATGATGATGGACATATCGAGCATTTCCTGTAAAGAACATCAGCTTTGCTTTGTCTTACTTTGTTATGCTAATTATTGCTACTCTGATCAGATGAAGCGTCATCTGTCGGACATTTTGTGAACTGTTGTATTTTCTTTTGTTCTAATAAAACCCCATGTCATTCTAAGCATGTGTGTCAATTTGTACCTCTCTAGCTACATTATTCCGTGATTTATTCAGTTTTCAAATTTATACTGACTTTTTGATCACCCGGTATATTCTTAAGAAGAAATAACAGAAGAAAGGAAAGCTTTAGATAATAAAAGAGGTCCCTTTACCTGGCTATTTCAAGTGGCAGGGCTTCGGTAAACACTTCCGGCCTGTCTCATCTGAAGTAGCATGTTCTGTTCTGCTATGGTTACTATTTTATGTATGTATTTCATGAGATTAGCTCTGCCTGGCTTGTGTGTGAGATTAAACAGTACTATTTGTTACTACAATTACTTCCTCCATTTGACCACGCCATAAGCGAAAGGGGAGCCTCGGAAGGGTGACTTCGAGCCCCGTCTCACCGAAAGGCATATCTCATCGGTGTCGAGCGTTCGTGATTGTGTAATTAAGTCTTATGATACTGCATATGTATGTTTATGTGGAATATTACAAAATTCACATGTTTTACAGTTTGCATCCCATATATTTTACGTATTACACAATTACATGTTCGAAAATAATTGTCCAAAATGCTAGAGAATTACTTGTATTCCTTTGTACAAACAGGAAAATCGTTATTTTATTTGTTATTTCTGACGTATCTCTAAATTTCATGTAGATATTACTTGTAGTATTGTTGCAGTCCTGTGATTTGCTGCTATGTCGTATATTTATCTGTATGTGACGATAATAGTTTGTTTGTCAAGTTATATTTGATTAAGTTGTGGAGCTTGAGACAGTCTATCTCATTATTTGAAGCAACAGTCTCTGCAGAAGCCGTTTCTGGCCGCTCTGGCAAAGTACGCGAACGTGTATCAGACACGGTTACAGTATTAGGGCCAAGATTTGTGTAGATCGACAACGTTACATAAGAGGGGTCTCGATAGTAACCTATACTAAGTTCCCGCGGCTGAAGCTCGCAGCGCAGACAGTGGAGAGAAGTAAGGACGCGTTACAGCGACACTTACATCAACGTCGTGTATCGACGGAGGCAGCGGCGAAGGCGATGGTGTTGGCGGACTAGCGGCAAGGCAGCGACGGACGTCGAGATGACGGGGGAAGCGGCAGCGGCTGCGGCGGCGACATCTGCTTGCGGCGGCGAGACTGCATAGACCCTCGGCGGAGCGACGAGGAGACACACGACAGTATGCAGGAGCGGCGTGGTCGTTGGCGTGCGTCAGACTGTACGCTCGCACCGATGCAGACTGCGGCAGAAGCGTGGCGCGGTCCGGGAGAGCACGCCCACGCTGCAAAGACGTCGTCTACGGCCTAATGCATTAACGGTACGTTCGGCACGCGCTGACACGCGGCGAGTGCCCAGTGTGCGCATTCAGGCGCAAACAGAGTGTCGAAGTTTCCTACCATGGCCCAGGTTATATACGAACTACCAGGCCAACAGGCTGTGCCAGCTTGTATCCATCAGATTGAAGCGGCAACAATTCGCAGACGGAAACGTGTCACCCGGACGTAGAGGTGAGCTCATCCCATTTCAGCTGACACCACTTTGTACGTGGTGGACTTGCTCGTGATCGGAAATGAGCAAAAGTGGCGCGTTCGGTGGTGTTGGTAGAAAACCTTCGAAGGAAAAGACTGATTCCAGTAACTGGTGGAGGCTTTATTTCTCCAAAATTCATACATCTAAAGGGTACACCAAACTCAAACTCGCTACGGCAACAGGAGGCTGCCACAGTTAAACTGACAGGCATTGCGCCCCCAAAGGGAGGAACTAGTGGACACATCTGGTCGCGGTCCGAGCTAGCAGGCAAGAGCGCGTTCCGAATACCGACGCATTCTCACCAACCCGTACCGCGCGGCCTACGTGACCGCTCCCCCAGTCATCCCATTGGCCGACAGAACGTGCTTAAGTGGGGGCCCTTCCTTCGGCGGTACTCAAACGCCGCGTCCATTGTCAGCGGTACCACAGTGGGACGATGTTCATGTGGAGCGTGGGTGTTATGCAAAACATTCGCTACCATGCCAGTCCACGTTCAGCCGCTGTCTTGTCAAAGAGGCAGTACCTCGTGTCATACGAAAGAAACCAAAATGAAAAATTTTGAAAAATTTTGAATCGCCATTTTTTCTCTCAATAAAACTGCTCACCACGCACATTGCGTAAGTCGAGAATTGCCAGTTTTCTGGCGTAATCTCAATTAGGAACCACCAGGTACCTAATCGTTTTATTAGCCGTGTTTCTAAACTCGACTCGTCATTTCCTCTGAGGTCCTCCAAATCACTTCACATAACGACAAGAGATTTAATCTTACAAGTTGACATCAGAGTCCAGATGTACACTCCCCTATGCTTTAAGCATGACTCTCAGTTCCCTCTGTGGTACTCGAGTTCACTTACCATAGCCACAAGTGATTTAATATTTCAAGTTGACATCGACGTTCAAATGTACACTCCCCTATGACTTTCCCTTTCCTCTGTGGTCCTCCAGATCACATTGTTTCAATTGGTCTCACAGGCTAACATCAACGTCCAAATGTACACTCCCCTCGGATAGGCCACGTTGACAAGTGCTACGTATTCTGTAACCCTTAAGCTCTATGGCATCTAATAACAGACTTTGGAGATTAACAAAAACTGAGATTATTTTGTCCTTTTACTTTCAAATTTTGTTTTACAACAACGGAATATTCTTGGCTGAGGAAAAAAAAACTATTCATTGGTTGGAATAAGGTAGTCTAATATGTGGCTTCTATCTCAGAATAGCCCGCATCTCGTGGTCGTGCGGTAGCGTTCTCGCTTCCCACGCCGGGGTTCCCGGATTCGATTCCCGGCGGGGATTTTCTCTGCCTCGTGATAGCTGGGTGTTGTGTGATGTCCTTAGGTTAGTTAGGTTTCAGTAGTTCTAAGTTCTAGGGGACTTATGACCATCGATGTTAAGTCCCATAGTGCTCAGAGCCATTTTTGAACCATCTCAGAATCAAATGTAGAACATTATTTACACTTCTGGGAATACTAATATCTGCCTACGTAGATTTACTACCTTATAATGTCCCCTCACCAACCAATCACCATTCGAAAACAACAGTACGTAAAAATTACCTACACTATCCACCACTGATTCTCACTAAAGCGCTGAACACAGAGAGAAGAAGATTAGGCGTCAATGCCCTCTCGAAGACGAGTTCATTAGACATAGAGAACATTTCGCGCTAGACAAGGACGAGACAGCCAATTGCTGTAGCCTTTTCAAAAGAACTATTGTTACTTTTCCCTTATGTAATTTATGGTAAATACGTAAAATGTAGCTCTGGGTAGGCATACGGGAATCTTAACAACATTCCTCCCGGATGAGGGTCCATTGCTTAAAGGTTGCGCCACACCGCTCGGGTTAAAAATCGTTAACAATTTAACTCATAGTTCTGAAACATCAAACGGATATAAATAAAGTGATTTTAGAAATAAATTGAAACTATACCTGGCTGAAAACTTTTCTTATTCGTAGAAAATTTTACTAATAGGTGATAGGCAGGTATACATGTTATTTCTGCAATGGAGAACCTAAAGTCCGTTTCAAACAATGGTAACTGGACTAAAACAAAAAATAGGTCTAAATACAACTATGTGATTGGACAAAACCTTTCACCGATTCTCTGACAGATTCCTGCGTCCCACAGCGTAAAAAACGGCCATGTACCGAACTACTAAATTAATGTAAGTGATATTCAGGGTCTTTGAATGATGAGTCATGTACAACATTTGTTCCTGTCGGTGCACCTGGCTGTACTTTTTGCTTGGAAAATCTGTTGGTTAAATACGTAACTCGAAGAGATTTGGATTTGCTAATGCGAACGTTTCTGTTATGTACGCCGTGATTATTGCAGTATTAGCTTCCGAAATAAATGACGGAGATATAAACAACAGATAATCAAAAGAGCTTAAGTAAAAAATGGGAGCATGAGATCAAGTTTGCCGTTTAAAAACATATGTAACTCTTGTGGCAAATGCTCATTTTGAGACACTTCTTCTTATGTATTTGCTTAGCACTAGAAATCTGGTCTTGCCTTCGACAGCATTTGAAGTGAAATATCGACTTGTGTGCAATGATTTAGATTGTTCCTAAATTAGGGCAGGTTGACGCCAGCACGATTTTTCAACATGTCCTACGACTCTCACCTTAATCCTTTCGTGTAATGAGTTAGTGTTGTTCTACAGGTACATTTATCTCCCGCAAGTGACCTTTAGGAATTTAGTGCACGGTTAGTCTATTACCACTACGACTTAATTCTTTCCCGTTCCAATCACAAATGTGTTTGGGTGGGAAGACTAGCTGTCCGAAGTCCTCGGTACAACGTATAATCTCTAATTTTTCTGCCACGGTCATTCTCGCGATATGTGTGTTAGGGAGTAACGTGTTTCCTGACACTTCTTGGACACTTTTCAAAGTAAATTAACCCTCGTTGAGCGCAACGCCTCTGTTACAGCAACAGGCACTGGAGCTCGATGAGCATTTTCGCGACTTTCCTAGACTGACGAGCAGTACTCAAGAATCGTTCGAACGAGGGTTTTGTAAGTTACTTCTTTCGTAGATTAATTATGTTTCCTTGGGAATTTTACAATTCATCTCGTTCTGACATCTGCTTTTGCTACAGCTTGTTTTATGTGGTCGTTCCACCTTAGTGCTACGGACGAGTACTCTCAGATATTTTACTGCTCTTATTGTTTCCAGTGATTTATCGGCAATAGTGTAATCGGAAAATAAAAGGCCTTTGTGTCTATTTGCAAGCAATACGCCACATTTCTTTATGTTGAGAGTCAACTCCCAGTCTCCGCATCTAGTGTCGACCCTTCGCAAGTTTCCCTGCATTTTGATACTTTATTTTTGCGACAGCCTATTCACAACATCTTCCGTGAATAGCTGCTCGGAGCTCCTGACGTCATCCACAAGATCATTTATATACAGCGTGAACACTAACGTCTCTACAACACTCTCTTTGCAGTCTCTCGAAATTACTTTTGGGCCTGACAATTTCGCGTCGTTGATAAGAACATGTTGTGCTAGGAACTCTTGAATGTAGACACAAAGCTTGTGCAATATTCCACAAGCTGCTAGCTATGTGACAGGGCAGGACTCAACTGAAAGCCTTCCGGAAGTCAAAGGACACGACATTGATCTAGTAGCCGCTATCTGCCAACTTCTGGATCACAAGATTTCTATTTCTGGAATCGTTGTTGGTTCGTATAGATGAGATTTTCATTTACTAAAGAGGCACCTAAACGTAGCTGTAAAATGAGTTACATAATTCTACAGACTGAAATTAGTGACATAGGCTCATTATTATGTGAATCTGTCCGATGATCCTTAATGAAAACAGGAAAGATCTGCGTCTTTTCTCAGTCGCTTGGAACACTTCGTTGCCCCAGTCGTCTACTCCTGCGATGGAAGAAAGTTCTTTCGTTAAATTTGCACTGCCTCACAAAAAAGTGAAGCATCCAGAAGCGGCGGAGGAAACGAAATAAAATTTCAAGAATTTTTAACACGCTGCAGCTCTGTCATCAACTGTGATAAATTAATACGTCAAAGATCCGCCTCAGTTGCGAAAAGTTACTGGTCTTTACCCAGGTTTCAGCTACAGTAATCTAGACTTCTTCAGAAGCAGAAGTTTATTTTATGCTTCTGAAGAAGGGTAGATTACTCTAGCTGAAACCTGGGTAAAGACCAGTACCTTTTTGCAACTGAGGCGAATCTCTGACGTATTAAATAAAACTTCACATGTTGAGAGGATATGTTATCTTATTTCGGCGATTAGCCGGCCGGGGGTGGCCGAGCAGTTCCAGGCGCTACAGTCTGGAACCTAGCTACCACTAAGGCCTCAGGTTCGAATCCTGCCTCGGGCATGGATGTGTGTGATATCCTTAGGTTAGTTAGGTTTAAGTAGTTCTAAGTTCTAGGTGACTGATGACCTAAGAAGTTAAGTCCCATAGTGCTCAGAGCCATTTGAACCATTTTTTACCAGTACTATTCGGGCTTTGACATCTATTTTCTGCATTGATGGCCTTCCTGAAGTTATTGTCTCCAATAATGGCCCCCAAGCTGTGTCCTCAGAGTTTGAAGCGTTCTTTCTTGCTAATGGCATTCGCCACCTGACCTCAGCCCCGTTCCACCCCCAGTCGAACGGCGTAGCTAAACGCTTTGTGCGTACGTTTAAGTCGCAGATGAACATCATACCGATTTATCGGTATGATGTTTCACCTCCTAGCCTGGATGCATGCACTGATTCGGTTGGGAAGAATGTGATAAGCCGTTATATCGCCTCCTGAGGCAAACTCGCCCACAATTTTTGTAATTGGTTCTTCGTATTCAGGGTTTTTAGAAATGATACTGAAGTCGACGATCGAGCTTGTGCCACTCATGCTCTGTTGGGGATAGAGATGGCCATCTTCCTGGCAGCTGGGCTATCTCAGTATCACACCAGAAGTTTATAGAGATACGTGCCATTTGTGGACGAGCTTTGTTCTGCTGAAAAACGACACCACAAAACTATAGCATGAGATGTAACACATGAGGTCTCAAGATGTCCAGATTGGCGTTAGCGACATAGGCACATAATTATGTGAATGTGTCTGATGATCCTTAATGAAAACAGGGAGGACCTGCACCTTTTCTCATTCGCTTGGAACACTTCGTTGCTCCAACAATCCATTATAAACTACTGTTAGAAGGGAGGGGGGTGGGGGAGTTCTTTAGTCAGGTTTCCAAAACAGTGAAGAACACAGAAGGAAAAGAAGAACCGAAATGAAATGTCACCGGTTGAAACGGTATGTGACGTTATATCGTTGATTAGAAATCGAATCAAATTTAAAAAGACCATGAAATACGAGCCCTCTTATCAGTATGATGATGCGTCCCCTGTGGCCTGGACACATGCAGTGATTTGTTTGGGAAGGGTTTCACAAAGCCGTTGTATCCTCTCCTGACGCTAACTGGACCACAATTGTTGTAACTGGTCTTTGACATCGTCGGTATAAGGAATGGGATGCAGTTGACGTCCGAGCTGGTCGCACACATCTTATATTGGGGACAAATCTGGGAAGCTTGCTAGCCACAGAACTACCTCAACATCACGCAGACATTTCATAGAGGCGCGTGCCATTTATGGAAGAGCGTCTTCCTGTAAAAAATGGTTCCACGAAACGTGTGAGGAAACAAGATGTCCGTAATATACGGTTGTGTCGTCAGAGTTCCCTCAGTCATTAACAGCTGTGACCTGAAGTCATACCTTGACCCCAGCAGTAACACCGATGTGCCTCTAACCTTCATTCGATCCCCGCGAAACCCTACATCTCAGCAAGATAATGCACAACCGCATGTTGCAGGTCCTGTACGGGCCTTTCTGGATACATAAAATGTTCGACTGCTGCCCTGGCCAGCACGTTCTCCAGATCTCTCACCAATTGAGAACGTCTGCTCAATGGTGGCCGAGCAACTGGTTCGTCACAATACGCCAGTCACTACTCTTGATGAACTCGGGTATTGTATTGAAGCTGCATGGGCAGCTGTACATTCACACGCCATCTAAGCTCTGTGTGACTCAATGCCAAGGCGTATCAAAGCCGTTGTTACGGCCAGAGTTGGTTGTTCTTGGTACTGATTTCTCAGGTTCTATATATTCAAATCACGTGAAAATGTAATCACAAGTCAGTTCTATTATAACATATTTGTGCAATGAATACCCGTTTATCGTCGCATTTCTTCTTGGTGTAGCAATTTTGATGGTCAGTAGTGTAGTTACATTGTGCTTGGTGCACAATACGGTGATAATTCCTTGAGGTCAGACGTGCCGAAACAATGGCGACGAGTATGCCTGAAGTCACGTTCCCATACAGCCCAACACCGGGTCACTGGCACATCCGGATGCTCCAAAACTCTGGATACTGCTCGATCCGACCAGCCGGCCCAGAGGAGACCCATGCTTAAGCCTCCCTGAAACTGTCAGGTGCAGATAGCGCTGCATCATACGCGTACGCGGTATCTCCATGTCCTTCACAATGATCACTCAACATCTAACGCTGTTATACCTGTCCCACACAATTGCGACTTTAATCGTTTTCGTACCCACCGTGGGTTTGAACCGTCGTCCTCCAGAATACGAGTACAGTGTGCTAACCATGCGCCACCTCGTTCGGTGGCGCTAAAAATCAGGCTACTAAAATTACGGCCTACAAATAATAAAAACAAGATTTCAATCACAGCGACACACAAAAATTTTTCGCAAAGACAAATGTCTACGCTGCTGTGTAAGCACTGACGTTGATACCTCGCACTGCACAAACTAGACATTTAGTTATCAATTCTAATTACTCCGATGACATCAAATCACAAAATAAGTCCCGCTGCTGTCTGTGCGTTTTCGCGTTCCGTTTGAAAATAATGGCATGCATAAAAGGGAAAAATCTATTGTAAATCCTGTTTCTGATAGTAACTAAACGAATCTGTTCATCTGTGTCCGTGGTGGACGGGGTGACGAACGTACTATGTACGAGACGGGTGTCAAGAGCACCGGCGACAATCTGACGGCAATTGGCTCCATTGCATAATGGGTGCCATGGGCATTGTCGCTGTTCCCTTCCTGTCGATTGAATAACAAGATAAATTACAGCTTCAATCCACACCCTGCGACTGAATGTCGTTATCCGGCACTCTTACTTTATTAAGCGGAATTGACTCTCACGTCAGGACACTTGCACTTGGAAACATCCATCCCACTTCCTCGAATGGCCCTTCACGAAGCTAGGCGTTAGAGACAGAGGCAAGATGCACGATAATAAATATAGAAGAAGAAACTGGCCTGAATAAACTAAGCTTTCAAAATCTCCCTGTGTTTTAGGGGAAATCATGAACTCAACATCGACTGGATATCAGAAACACAAAGTCTCTTTCCTCGCTTTCCTTTGTAATCCTGGGAAGCAACATTTCTAAAATCCCGAGAAAACACAGATTGTTAGACTGTCGGTTTAAAAGATGATGGTATACGTATGACGGCTATACAAACGTCCGCAGCCAGAATGTAAGCAAAGAGTCTTAGGTCATGTGTGATCAACAAATTTAAAGTAGTCAAGTGATCAACTATAGGTATGATCGCATAAGTAAAATACTTCGGAAGAATGGTATAAGTGCTACATTTTTTGCTCAGTATAATATAAAAGACTTTTTCCATTTCCGGCCTGCAATGGTCTTGCTTGGTCGCCTTCATACTGCGGAATTTACACTACTGGCCATTAAAATTGCTACACCACGAAGATGGTGTGTCACAGACGCGAAATTTAACCGACAGGAAGAAGTTGCTGTGATATGCATATGATTAGCTTTTCAGAGCATTCACACAAGGTTGGCGCCGGTGGCGAGACCTACAACGTGCTGACAAGAGGAAAGTTTCCAACAGATTTCTCATACACAAACAGCGGTTGACCGGCGTTTCATGGTGAAGCGTTGTTGTGATGCCTCGTGTAAGGAGGTGACATGCGTACCATCATGTTTCCGACTTTGATAAAGGTCGGATTGCAGCCTATCGCGATTACGGTTTATCGTATTGCAACATTGTTGCTCGCGTTGGTCGAGAACCAATGACTGTTAGCAGAATATGGAATCGGTGGGTTTAGGAGGCTAATACGGAACGCCGTGCTGGATCCCAACGGACTCGTATCACTAGCACTCGAGATGACAGGCATCTTATTCGCATGGCTGTAACGGATCGTGCAGCCACGTCTCGATCCATGAGTCAACAGATGGGGACGTTTGCAAGACAACCATCTGCACGAACAGTTCGCAGCAGCATGGACTATCAGCTCGGAGACCATGGCTGCGGTTGCCCTTGACGTTGCATCACAGACAGGAGCGCCGGCGATGGTGCACTCAACGACGAACCTGGGTGCACGAATGGCAAAACGTCATTTTTTCGGATGAATCCAGGTTCTGTTTACAGCATCATGAAGGTCGCATCCGTGTTTGGCGACATCTCGGTGAACGCACATTGGATGCGTGAATTCGTCATCGCCATATTGGCGTATCATCCGGCGTGATGGTATTGGTGCCATTGGTTACACGTCTCGGGCGCCTCTTGTTCGCATTGACGGCACTTTGAACAGTGGACGTTACATTTCAAATGTGTTACGACCCGTGGCTCTATCCTTCATTCGATCCCTGCGAAACCCTACATTTCAGCAGGATAATGCACGACCGCATGTTGCAGGTCCTGTATGGGCCTTTCTGGATACAGAAAATGTTCGACTTCTGCCCTGACCAGCACATTCTCCAGATCTCTCTCCAACTGAAAACGTCTGGTCAATGGTGGCCGAGCAACTGGCTCGTCACAATACGCCAGTCACTACTCTTGATGAACTGTGGTATCGTGTTGAAGCTGCATGGTCAGCTGTACCTGTACGTGCCATCAAGGCTCTTTTTGACTCAATGCCCAGGCGTATCAAGGCCGTAATTAAGGCCAGAGGTAGTTGTTCTGGGTACTGTTTTCCCAGGATCTATGCACCCAAACTGCGTGAAAATGTAATCACATGTCAGTTCTAGTATAATATATTTGTCTAATGAATACCCGTCTATCATTTGCATTTCTTCTTGGTGTAGCAATTTTAATGGCCAGTAGTGTATGAAGTGACGTGTGGTTGTGGCAGGGGCGAAACTGAAGAACAACAAAAGAACACGTTTAGGAACACGAACGCCACACTAGTTACAAACAAAGAGTTTAATCTGTGGTAGCGGAAAACCACAAATAGTGTGACCAGCATATGGAATTTGACAACGCTCTAATACTGCCCAAAGAAAGTCATATTTACAGAAGTAAATTCCGGGGAGCATTCGGAATCTCTAAGAAAGAGTGTAATTTCAGTAGAGACGGCAGCTGTAGGCTTCCGGGTTCGTGGTTTCCCGTCATCGAGGAAGCCTCGACCTTGGAGGAACATAAAATACTCAGGCGGCTTGGCGGCACAACGATAATATTTTTAGAACATTATCCCCCTATTTTCACACTACCTTCTATCAGTACGTACCAAATGCAGATGCCCCATCAGTGGTAGCCCGAAATCATTTATCCAATAGCTACGGTTCTTCGAAAAATTCCGGGTAAACACACTTTTGTAAGTGAACATTGATTTTCAACAGTATTCAGACGCCTGTGGACACCAGTGATTCTTGAAGAGCATCCCAACAGAGGTGTCGAAACGTAGAGTTTCGAAACAATCTCATGTTCGAAGGGTCGTTTGCACGATTAATTGTAACGATGTGAAACGAGTCATTTTACGTTCAAATAACAAAGTAATTCGCAAATATAAATACATGCTGACAATATTTTTAAAATATACAGACGCGATTTAGAAGTTCCTAATAACAGGCTTGTACATATTACAATAATAGAAATTCTTTTACGGTATTGAAGATATTATCAAGGATAAACTGTTTGAGTTTGTTCTCAAATTTTACTTTGCTATATGTCAAACATTTGATTCTCTTTGCAAGTTATCAAAAATTTTGGATGCAGCGTTGTGCACTCCTTTTTGTGGTAAAGGTGACCTTAATGTGGAGCAAAGACTGTCATATTTTCTTCCGGTGTTGTAACTATGTGCATCATTGTTCCTTTTGAACTGCATAGGATTATTTACAACAAACTACATGAGGGAATAAATATACTGTGAGGCAGTAGCCAAATGCCTAATAATCCATTACTCGTTTTTGGCCGGCCGAGGTGGCCGAGCGGTTCTAGGCGCTAGAGTCTGGAACCGCGCGACCGCTACGGTCGCAGGTTCGAATCCTGCCTCGGGCATGGATGTGTGTGATGTCCTTAGGTTAGTTAGGTTTAAGTAGTTCTAAGTTCTAAGCGTCTGATGACCTCAGAAGTTAAGTCTCATAGTGCTCAGAGCCATCTGAACCATTTTTATTTCGTTGATTAGAAACTGAGTCAAATTTCCAAAGAGCTTGGCATGACCAACCGATTTATCGGTATGATGTTTCACCTCCTAGCCTGGATGCATGCACTGATTCGGTTGGGAAGAATGTGATAAGCCGTTATATCGCCTCCTGAGGCAAACTCGCCCACAATTTTTGTAATTGGTTCTTCGTATTCAGGGTTTTTAGAAATGATACTGAAGTCGACGATCGAGCTTGTGCCACTCATGCTCTGTTGGGGATAGAGATGGCCATCTTCCTGGCAGCTGGGCTATCTCAGTATCACACCAGAAGTTTATAGAGATACGTGCCATTTGTGGACGAGCGAATTGTAAATGGTTGCGAAAACACACTTGACCTCTTGGCCACAAACAATCCAGAGCTGATAGAGAGCATCATGACTGATACAGGGATTAGTGATCACAAGGTCATTGTAGCTAGGCTCAATACCATATCTTCCAAATCCATCAGAAACAAACGCAAAATAATTTTATTTAAAAAAGCGGATAAAGTACCACTAGAAGCCTTCCTAAAAGACAATTTCCATTCCTTCCGAACTGACTATGCGAATGTAGACGAGATGTGGCTCAAATTCAAAGATATAGTAGCAACAGCAATTGAGAGATTCATACCTCATAAATTGGTAAGAGATGGAACGGATCCCCCGTGGTACACAAAAAAGGTCCGAACGCTGTTGCAGAGGCAACGGAAAAAGCATGCGAAGTTCAGAAGAACGCGAAATCCTGAAGATGGGCTAAAATTTACAGACGCGCGAAATTTGGCACGTACTTCGATGCGAGATGCCTTTAATAGGTTCCACAACGAAACATTGTCTCGAAATTTGGTAGAAAATCCGAAGAAATTCTGGTCGTATGTAAAGTACACAAGCGGCAAGACGCAGTCAATACCTTCGCTGCGCAGTGCCGATGGTACTGTTATCGACGACTGTGCCGCTAAAGCGGAGTTATTGAACGCAGTTTTCCGAAATTCCTTCACCAGGGAAGACGAATGGAATATTCCAGAATTTGAAACACGAACATCTGCTAGCATGAGTTTCTTAGAAGTAGATACCTTAGGGGTTGCGAAGCAACTCAAATCGCTTGATACGGGCAAGTCTTCAGGTCCAGATTGTATACCGATTAGGTTCCTTTCAGATTGCGCTGATACTATAGCTCCCTACTTAGCACTCATATACAACCGCTCGCTCACCGATAGATCTGTACCTACAGATTGGAAAATTGCGCAGGTCGCACCAGTGTTCAAGAAGGGTAGTAGGAGTAATCCATTTAACTACAGACCTATATCATTGACGTCGGTTTGCAGTAGGGTTTTGGAGCATATACTGTATTCAAACATTATGAATCACCTCGAAGGGAACGATCTATTGACACGTAATCAGCATGGCTTCAGAAAACATCGCTCTTGTGCAACGCAGCTAGCTCTTTATTCGCACGAAGTAATGGCCGCTATCGACAGGGGATCTCAAGTTGATTCCGTATTTCTAGATTTCCGGAAAGCTTTTGACACCGTTCCTCACAAGCGACTTCTAATCAAGCTGCGGAGCTATGGGGTATCGTCTCAGTTGTGCGACTGGATTCGTGATTTCCTGTCAGGAAGGTCGCAGTTCGTAGTAATAGACGGCAAATCATCGAGTAAAACTGAAGTGATATCAGGTGTTCCCCAGGGAAGCGTCCTGGGACCTCTACTGTTCCTGATCTATATAAATGACCTGGGTGACAATCTGAGCAGTTCTCTTAGGTTGTTCGCAGATGATGCTGTAATTTACCGTCTAGTAAGGTCATCCGAAGACCAGTATCAGCTGCAAAGCGATTTAGAAAAGATTGCTGTATGGTGTGTCAGGTGGCAGTTGACGCTAAATAACGAAAAGTGTGAGATGATCCACATGAGTTCCAAAAGAAATCCGTTGGAATTCGATTACTCGATAAATAGTACAATTCTCAAGGCTGTCAATTCAACTAAGTACCTGGGTGTTAAAATTACAAACAACTTCAGTTGGAAGGACCACATAGATAATATTGTCGGGAAGGCGAGCCAAAGGTTGCGTTTCATTGGCAGGACACTTAGAAGATGCAACAAGTCCACTAAAGAGACAGCTTACACTACACTCGTTCGTCCTCTGTTAGAATATTGCTGCGCGGTGTGGGATCCTTACCAGGTGGGATTGACGGAGGACATCGAGAGGGTGCAAAGAAGGGCAGCTCGTTTTGTATTATCGCGTTATAGGGGAGAGAGTGTGGCAGATATGATACACGAGTTGGGATGGAAGTCATTACAGCATAGACGTTTTTCGTCGCGGCGAGACCTTTTTACGAAATTTCAGTCACCAACTTTCTCTTCCGAATGCGAAAATATTTTGTTGAGCCCAACCTACATAGGTAGGAATGATCATCAAAATAAAATAAGAGAAATCAGAGCTCGAACAGAAAGGTTTAGGTGTTCGTTTTTCCCGCTCGCTGTTCGGGAGTGGAATAGTAGAGAGATAGTATGATTGTGGTTCGATGAACCCTCTGCCAAGCACTTAAATGTGAATTGCAGAGTAGTCATGTAGATGTAGATGTAGCTTTGTTCTGCTGAAAAACGACACCACAAAACTATAGCATGAGATGTAACACATGAGGTCTCAAGATGTCCAGATTGGCGTTAGCGACATAGGCACATAATTATGTGAATGTGTCTGATGATCCTTAATGAAAACAGGGAGGACCTGCACCTTTTCTCATTCGCTTGGAACACTTCGTTGCTCAGAGCAATTTGAACTCGTTTTTGAACAAATATGGGAAGTACTATTTACGCCTGTGGCTGCAGAAGAAAAATTTCTTGAAAGCTACCACTGTTCGTTCCTAAGACACCAGCCTTAATCAACATCGTGGACGACATACTTGTGTTACAGCATTTAGTTTTCTAGTAAGGCTTTCCAGGAAGTGCTGAAACACTGAAAGTGGAAGCGTCGTGAATAGGTGTGGTCAGGCATTTGCGTGAACTTACCAAACACGCAACTGACGCTCTACTTCACACCAATGAAGTTCAACGACGGTCCAGTTAGTACTTTATACAAGGTGATTTTTTCCACCGTGTGCAAACTCTAGGAACTGATCGATGAGAGGATACGGAACAAAGAAGGTCTAATGAACTTATATCCGGAAATGCATGGTTTCCATGCTAGAGACCATTTATTCAATCATACTTTGTTAGAGACTGCAGCCTAATACGCGGTGCACCATTCAGCCTCAGTTACAGTATGCATGGTTTCCTCGTAGACGATGGTACTGTTTCCTCATACGTCATACCCTAGCGACCTCTCCTGCCGTAGAAAATGGTAATGTTGTGTTCGATTCACTTTTGCTAACTATCTTGTAATGGATGTGATACAGCGTTGTACACAAAGGTTCCGGATTCGAATCGAGAGCTTGCCGACATGGTGTTTACTTTTGGAAAGGCTAATGGCAACGGGCGGAGAGCAGTAAGGTTGTATCAGAAGACTTATCGCCGACTACAACAACCACAGTATTCAATGTTTGCAACGGCGTTTCGCCGTTTGTTGAGACAAGGTCGTTTCAGGAAGGAGGAAATCATGAACGGCGTACCCGAATTGTTCGGACACTAGACTAGGAGGAAATTGTGATTAACAAATGGTTCAAATGGCTCTGAGAAGTATGGAACTTAACTTCTGAGGTCATTAGTCCCCTAGAACTTAGAACTACTTAAACCTAACTAACCTAAGGGCATCACACACAGCCATGCCCCAGGCAGGATTCGAACCTGCGACCGTAGCAGTCGCGCGGTTCCAGACTGTAGCGCCTACAACCGGTCGGCTCCTCCGGCCGGCTGTGATTAACATTACGGAAGGCGACCGCCGTGTCAGTACCAGGCAGTCCGCCAGCCAGTACATGGTAAGCCAGAAGACCGAGTGGAACGTTCTTCATGACAATTGTTACTACACTTATTGCGTATATCGTTGCAAGACTTACTAGCGACAGACTTTCCACATCAGGAGCAGTTTTGTCACTGGTTTCTTCATCAGGCAACCACAATTCCGGAATTTTTGTCATTCACAGATGAGGCCACCTTTATGTGGAGTGGTATCTTCAACTTCCATAACAGTCATGTAGGGGATAGTATGCAGAACCCCCATGGCAAGGGACAGCGAATCATCAGCACCGGTGGGATAATTGGCGACCGTATTTTGGGACCGATTTTCTTCCATGTCGCCTAAGAGGCCAAACTATAGGCGTTTCTTGCGTGTGACTTTGCCTCTCCTACTGGAAGAAGTGCCATTGATGATTGAAAGGGTTATGTGGCTGCTACATGCTGGTGCTCCAGCCCACTTCACCGTTAACGTCCGGACGCATCTCAATCGTGTCTTCCTTGGTCAAAGGATCGAACGAGGGGGTCCAGTTGCTTGTCCTGCTCGTTCACCGGGTCTCAACCCGCGCGATTTCTGGATATGGATCCATCTCAAAAGTATCGAGTATACAGAGCCTATCCCAGATTTGGAGACACTGGAGCAGCGTATTCATGCTGCCTTTGATACTGTTCGGATGCAGGCTGGCCTATGTGAACGTTTAAAACAGAACACGATACGGCGCGTACACGCATGCGTTGAGACACATGGAAACCATTTTCAACACATACTGTAACAGCAGCTGCATGGTACAGCGCGTTTTAGAAAGCAGTCTCTGTAACAATGTTTGATTGAATAAATGGTCTCTAGCATGGAAAACATGCATTTCCGGACGTAAGTTCATTAGACCTTTTTTGTTCCGTATCCTCTCATCGATCAATCCCCAGAGTTTGAACACAGTGGAAAAAAAAAATCACCCAGTCTAGAACAGTCTAACAATTCCAGCTGATTTGCCTCGAACTACGATACCTTGGTGTTTTCTATGTGAACAGGAGGACAATCAAGTTAGTTCAGAAAATGTCTAATTTCGTTCTATTACCAACGTACTGGAAGCGCGACAACGAATAGAACATTTTCGTAAATACCTGTGTTGAGCTCTGATAGTCTAATAAGCAGTAATTTCTGAGTGTGTATTTTCGTACAGTATAACATACCGCTGCAGTGTGGTGTGCATCCTCACTCGACACCAAATGTTATGGACACACTCTTCCAAAGAGAAATGAACAATGTTAGGAAATTGATAGACTGCTCCTCACTGTAAAGATGACACATTGAGTTGCAACGCTGTTATAGGCGCTTCAGTCCGGAACCGCGCCTCTGCTAGGGTCGCAGGGTCAAATCCTGCCTCTGGCATGGATGTGTGTTGTGTCCTTAGGTTAGTTAGGTTTACATAGTTCTAAGTCTAGGGGACTGATGACATCAGATGTTAAGTCCCATAGTGCTTAGAGCCATTTGAACCATTTGATCTAAGTTGTAGAGAGGCACAACGAAAAGACTGTTACCTATTATAGGTTTCGCTCAAAGCTTCCTTCAGTAAGGAAAACACTCACAGCCATTCACACGAGCAAGCACACCTCAAGCATACATAACCACTACCACCGCCAGCTGCGACCGGGTCTTGTGATTGTGCCTGTCTGCTACTCATATTTACGGTGATTGGCAATCTATCCTTTTCCTAATATTGATGATATTCCAAACTGGATTTTCCATTGTTTTAAAGGAAAATGAAGGTGTTTTTTTGCACAGCAGCAGGGAGACGTTAGGCTCACCACGGTGATACCAAAAATGTTAGAATGAGGGGAGATGGCACTACCTATGCCGAGCACAGCCATTGATTGGAGCCAGGAGCACCATCTTGCTGTGCCCAGGAACTGAGTTTCTTGGTTAAATACCGTATGACACTTGCCCTCTTACCTCTGATACGTCTGACAGGCAGTCATTTCTCAGTAGTCACGCTGGAGGTTCGAGTCCTCCCTCGGGCATGGGTGTGTGTGTGTTTGTTCGTAGGATACTTTAGGTTAAGTAGTGTGTAAGCTTAGGGACTGATGACCTTAGCAGTTAAGTCCCATAAGATTCCACACACATTTGAACATTCATTTCTTAGTATGCATTTTCATGCAGTATAAAATATCGCTGCAATGCGGTATGAATCCTCACATGACACCATATGTTATGGACACACCAATATGGCGAAGGTGGCTTCATTTTATTGACGTAAGGTCATCTCCCCTTATTCTAATCTCCTTGGGTGATACTTCTGTGTGACATCACTATGACATGTGCATGCCCGGTTTGATGTCTATCGGCTTTCATGGTCATACTGAATTCTGAGAAGTGGCAAAAAGCATACTGGATTTCTTCGTTTTACTTGAAATGTGTATTTGATAGATTTTAAATTACAACATTTGTCCTATGAATATATTCTGATTCAAATGTTGACGATCTACCGAAAACGCGTCGTTATTGGTACAATTTGTTACAATCAAATGTAAGGTAAGGTAAATAATATCGGTGGTTAATGTCTTCAGGACATTTAAGTACAAAACAGAAACGATCTGTATCAGTTCACGAAGACACATTGAGTAGGGATATCGGGCTATGAAGAGAAATTTAGCTGATGTCGGGCTACTTCAAATATATATTTTTTCTTTTTATCTTCGTTTCTCTGAAATATTCTGAGACCTTCTTATTAATGTAATAACAGTGTGTTCTGTAGTATTTGATGCGGAGTACACATCAGAGCACTCTCCCAGAAGTGAGTTGTCAATAATTTACAAATTAAGCACAAACCACACAAATGCCAATTGTTGTTGTTGTTGTTGTTGTCTTCAGTCCTGAGGCCGGTTTGATGCAGCTCTCCATGCTACTCTATCCTGTGCAAGCTTCTTCATCTCCCAGTACTTACTGCAACCTACATCCTTCTGAATCTGCTTAGTGTATTCATCTATTGGTCTCCCTCTACGAATTTTACCCTCCACGCTGCCCTCCAATGCTAAATTTGTGATCCCTTGATGCCTCAGAACATGTGCTACCAACCGGTCCCTTCTTCTTGTCAAGTTGTGCCACAAACTCCTCTTCTCCCCAATTCTATTCAATACCTCCTCATTAGTTATGTGATCTACCCATCTAATCTTCAGCATTCTTCTGTAGCACCACATTTCAAAAGCTTCTATCCCCTTCTTGTCCAAACTATTTATCGTCCATATTTCACTTCCATACATGGCTACACTCCATACAAATGCTTTCAGAAACGACTTCCTGACACTTAAATCTATACTCGATGTTAACAAATTTCTCTTCTTCAGAAACGCTTTCCTTGACATTGCCAGTTTACATTTTATATCCTCTCTACTTCGACCAGCATCAGTTATTTTGCTTCCCAAATAGAAAAACTCCTTTACTACTTTAAGCGTCTCATTTCCTAATGTAATTCCCTCAGCATCACCTGACTTAATTTGACTACATTCCATTATCCTCGTTTTGCTTTTGTTGATGTTCATCTTATATCCTCCTTTCAAGACACTGTCCATTCCGTTCAATTGCTCTTCCAAGTCCTTAGCTGTCTCTGACAGAATTACAATGTCATTGGCGAACCTCTAAGTATTTATTTCTTCTCCCTGGACTATAATACCCACACCGAATTTTTCTTTTGCTTCCTTTACTGCTTGCTCAATATACAGATTGAATAACATCGGGGACAGGCTACAACCCAGTCTCACTCCGTTCGCAACCGCTGCTTCCCTTTCATGCCCCTCGACTCTTATAGCTGCCATCTGGTTTCTGTACAAATTGTAAATAGCCTTTCGCTCCCTGTATTTTACCCCTGCCACCTTCAGAATTTGAAAGAGAGTATTCCAGTCAACATTGTCAAAAGCTTTCTCTAAGTCTACAAATGCTAGAAACGTAGGTTTGCCTTTCCTTAATCTGTCTTCTAAGATAAGTCGTAGGGTCAGTATTGCCTCACGTGTTCTAACATTTCTACGGAATCGAAACTGATCTTCCCCGAGGTCGGCTTCTATCAGTTTTTCCATTCGTCTGTAAAGAATTCGCGTTAGTATTTTGCAGCTGTGACTTATTAAACTCATAGTTCGGTAATTTTCACACCTCTCAACACCTGCTTTCTTTCGGATTGGAATTATTATATTCTTCTTGAAGTCTGAGGGTATTTCGCCTGTCTCATACATCTTGCTCACCAGATGGTAGAGTTTTGTCAGGACTGGCTCTCCCAAGGCCGTCAGTAGTTCCAATGGAATGTTGTCTACTCCCGGGGCCTTGTTTTGACTCAGGTCTTTCAGTGCTCTGTCAAACTCTTCACGCAGTATTGTATCTCCCATTTCATCTTCTTCTACATCCTCTTCCATTTCCATAATATTGTCCTCAAGTACATCGCCCTTGTATAGACCCTCTATATACTCCTTCCATCCTTCTGCTTTCCCTTCTTTGCTTAGAACTGGGTTTTCAATCTGAGCTCTTGATGTTCATACAAGTTGCTCTCTTTTCTTCAAAGGTCTCTTTAATTTTCCTGTAGGCAGTATCTATCCTACCCCTAGTGAGAGAAGCCTCTACATCCTTACATTTATCCACTAGTCATCCCTGCTTAGCCATTTTGCACTTCCTGTCGATCTCATTTTTGAGACGTTTGTATTCCTTTTTACCTGCTTCATTTACTGCATTTTTATATTTTCTCCTTTCATCAATTAAGTTCTATATTTCTTCTGTTACCCAAGGATTTCTAGCAGTCCTCGTCTTTTTACCTACTTTATCCTCTGCCGCCTTCACTATTTCATCCCTCAAAGCTACCAATTCTTCTTCTATTGCATTTCTTTCCCCCATTCCTGTGAATTGTTCCCTTATGCTCTCCTTGAAACTCTGTACAACCTCTAGTTCTTTCAGTTTATCAAGGTCCCATCTCCTTAAATTCCCACCTTTTTGCAGTTTCTTCAGTTTTAATCCACAGTTCGTAACCAATATATTGTGGTCAGAGTCCACATCTGCCCCTGGAAATGTCTTACAATTTAAAACTTGGTTCCTAAATCTCTGTCTTACCATTATATAACCTATCTGATACCTTCTAGTATCTCCAGGATTCTTCCACGTATACAACCTTCTTTTATGATTCTTGAACCAAGTGTTAGCTATAATTAAGTTATGCTTTGTGAAAAATTCTACCAGACGGCTTCCTCTTTCATTTCTCTCCCCCAATCCATATTCACCCACTATGTTTCCTTCTCTTCCTCTTCGTACTCTCGAATTCCAGTCACCCATGACTATTAAATTTTCGTTTCCCTTGACTACCTGAATAATTTCTTTTATCTCATCATACATTTCATCAATTTCTTCATCACCTGCAGAGCTAGTTGGCATATAAACTTGTACTACTGTAGTAGGCATGGGCTTCGTGTCTATCTTGGCCACAATAATGCGCTCGCTATGCTGTTTGTAGTAGCTTACCCGCACTCCTATTTTTTTATTCATTATTAAACCTACTCCTGCATTACCCCTATTTGATTTTGTATTTATAACCCTGTATTCACCTGACCAAAAGTCTTGTTCCTCCTGCCACCGAACTTCACTAATTCCCACTATATCTAACTTCAACCTATCCATTTCCCTTTTTAAATTTTCTAACCTACCTGCCCGATTAAGGGATCTGACATTCCACGCTCCGATCCGTAGAACGCCAGTTATCTTTCTCCTGATAACGACATCCTCTTGAGTAGTCCCCGCCCGCAGATCCGAATGGGGGACTATTTTACCTCCGGAATATTTTACCCAAGAGGACGCCATCATCATTTAACCACACAGTAAAGCTGCATGCCCTCGGGAAAAAATACGGCTGTAGTTTCCCCTTGCTATCAGCGCTTCGCAGTACCAGCACAGCAAGGCCGTTTTGGTTAGTGTTGCAAGGCCAGATCAGTCAATCATCCAGACTGTTGCCCCTGCAACTACTGAAAAGGCTGCTGCCCCTCATCAGGAACCACACGTTTGTCTGGCCTCTCAACAGATACCCCTCCGTTGTGGTTGCACCTACGGTACGGCCATCTGTATCGCTGAGGCACGCAAGCCTACCCACCAACGGCAAGGTTCATGGTTCATGGGGGGTAGGAAATGCCAGTATATATTCAAAATCGTCTTCAATTAAAGTACATATGCAGACGAAATTTGCCTTATTCTGGTACTATTACATGAATGTTCCTGCTGCTGTTTATTTTTCTCGCAGTGAATTGCATTTTTTTTTCACAAGTTAGAACACACTTCACGCAAGCAGCACACTTTTACCAATGGGGAAACTTACTGTAAAGTATTTTTCATAATACATATGTCAATAACAAGTCTGTCCGCCCCCGGTAGCAGAGTGGCGAGCGCGACAGAATGTCAATCCGAAGGGCCCGGGTTCCATCCCCGACTGGGTCTGAGACTTTCTCCGCTCAGGCACAGGGCGCTGTCCTAATCATCATCATTTCATCCCCATCGACGCGCAGGTCGCCGAATTAGCGTCAACTCGAAAGACCTGTACCCGGCGAACTGTCTACCCGACGGGAGACCCCAGCCACACGACATTTGCATTTACAATAACGAGTATGAAGTTGGCAGGTTCTCGCATTCAAAGGAAGAAAGGACAGCAATAGTTTCCAAAGCTGCAATGAATATACCAATTGAAAATATAGGGTGTTGCTTTAATTAGTGTGCAAGAGTGGGTACAACAGTCACAATGATACTCCGTATTTGCAATCGTCTCATAGTTTCAGAAGAGTGTTGTGGTAATAATACATTTGTTAGTCTGTTGTGCTAAGCACGTATACTGTACTTTTATACACATAACTAGACGACATTCCGTTGTGTATATGGTTCACAAATGAATTAACAGCTCAGTTAAAACGAAGTCCACGAACAAATTAAATCGAATAAGATGATGCAGGATGCGGCTTTTCCACAGGTGTGCAAACTATGAATACGTTTCCATTTATTAATATTAATGAGGCACATAGAACGATTGTGCATTTTCAGACAGCGTTTCTGAAATCAATAGAACCTGTTAGCGACACATTACTTTCACGCTTGGAAATAATTAGGTTTCGAAAACAATAACCAGTCACATTATTTCTAAGAATTATTAAGTTACGCCAACAATTGTACGCGGTATGAACTTCATGCCACGGGAGGCCCATAGCGCTCAGACTCAATACGGCCACGAAAGTCGATAGGCCCCCTAACGGTCGAAATTGAACACGGATACGTCCGTGGCCCATGATAAATACAGGCCTCAAGCACGCATATGCGACGTCACCAATCTAGTGTTACTTCGAGCCCACAAAAACAACAGGAGACTGAGCCCCACATTACACTGTAAAAGATCTTTGTCAAAGATTTCGTCGAACTCCTTTCACCAAATTGCTTCACTGGAGTTATTACACGATTGTAAAATTTTCCGCTATAGTTGTTTGGAAATGGAAGTTAAACAGCTAATCACCTGTACAAAAGAAAGTGAAGGTGTTGAGCGCATTGCTTGAAAAGAAAAAAAAAGAGAAATGGAAATGATTGTGGGTGAAACCGTGCATAGCGAAAGGAAAAGCTCGAAGTGTTCACCAGAATTTGTTTCTTGAGCTATAGTGCCAAGCCATAAAGAACAACGAAAATTTTTTGAGAATGGGTGAACTAATATTCCAATTTGCCTTTATGAAATTCGACTCTCATATTTGCATATACGATACTCATTTAGCAAATGCCATTTCTTAATTTCGCTCATCATAATCGGTATGTTTGGACAGCGTGCAGGTGATTTAAATAATGAAACACAGATCTAGTTATGTGTTTTTCACGCTTAATATGACGCGTTTTGAGAATTTATTCTCATTATCAAGAGGAAATATTTACTCAGGTATTTTACTTGGTGTTTGTATGTGTATTATTCTGCTCTCTTGCCTTGCAGGTGTATTTTTATGTTTTGCTGGAATCGGACAGATTTCTTTTGTCCGATTTTCTGAAATATCACATAACATGCCTAAGTAAATATTTTTACTTGATCATGAGAATAAATCTTCTCAAAAATCGTGGTAAATGGTGCACTGTTTCATACTTGAATCGTGAATGCTATTTCTGCTAAAGATTCCCTCATAGTTTTTAGCAACAGGCTAAAGCTATTCTGTCTTGGAATATAGTACTCGAATCCCTCAGTGTACCATTTTACGTATTATTACAGAAAAATGTGAACAAAAAAATATAAATCTTGGGCTTTTTTCTTTTTTTGCTATGGGGAAGATGTTAACATATGGTGTCAAAGGCGACAGGAACGAAACGGTCACTATAGAGGGCGTGAAGTGTGGGGACCGGCTGTGTATGTGCTAAACTATTTAAAAATATGTAAAAAGATTTACTACCTTTTACAAAAATACTGAAATTGGATAGTTAAAATTTTAAATACTAATAAAGCCGGAGTGGTAGTACAAATTCCCTCTTTCACAATTACAATACCATATTAGTGGACAGACACAAAAGGTAGTCTGGGAAGCTAATGACTTGTGACAATAATATAGTGGGTTATCTGTTTAGTCAGTCAAAAGGTGCTAAAAGATCTTTATGTCTCAGATCTGTCTTTGCGTTCAAGGTAGAATCAGGGAATCTTTTCAGAGCACGGTAAATCTTGACTTCTTCTAAAATATTAAGGCTATTGTCTTTGCTTTCGAAATGTATTATCTACATATTCTTTCGATGTCAGTGCTAAGGTGACCAGTTGCGCGCAAATGCTCGCTTAGTGCTGACTTTGAACTGGAATTATTGACATGCTCTCTAAAGCGGGTTACGAAGTTTCTTCCCGTCTGACCTATCTACTTAGCATTACAATCATCACCACCTAAGGAGGAATGAGTACGGTATTTAGATTTAAAAAAAATAGATTTATTTCACTTACGTACACTTTGAACACACTTGGCTTTTCACATCTCCATCTTTTCTTTTTATATGTAAACTTAACATCATCTACGGTGTAGCAACTTCGAATGCAACTGATTGCTGAGGCTATTTCATTGTAAGTTTCCATCACCTTTGTGTTATGAACAACTTCGCATTCTTCATACTTTGCAATGGTCACAGTGGTGGTAGCGACGCACCAAATATACTTCGTCATTTTATAGCTTAATTGCACTAAATCAAGCGAGGCGACACGTAAACAACGGCTTTCGCTCTAACTTTTATCAAAGATCTTACCGAGCGAGGCAGTGCAGTGGTTAGCCCATTGAACTCGCATTCGGTCAAATGCCTGGATGGTTCCTTCGAAATGGCATCGCCGCTTTCCTTCTTCATCCTTCCCTAATCCGAACGTGTGCTCCGTCTCTAATGATCTATCCGTCAACGGGACGTTAAACACTAATCTCTTCCTCCTCCAAAAAGATCTATGCTAAAAGTTTCCCTACTTTGTTGATCATGTTGCTGACATCACACAGATGTGCGTTCAGACCTATATTTATCGCTGGTCATGGGATACGTCATAGTGACGTCATGAAGATGTATCACTGCGGTGAACCTAACGTCTCCCACAGCAGCAGACGTTTTTCCAGCGAGACTGTCGAGCGTAAACACCTAAGGCTAATAAAATTGTGGAAGTATACGGCAAAAATGGCTCTGAGCACTATGAGACTTAACTTCTGAGGTCATCAGTCCCCTAGAACTACTTAAACCTAAGGACATCACACACATCCATGCCCGAGGCAGGATTCTAAACTGCGACCGTAGCGGTCTCGCGGTTCCAGACTGTAGCGCCTAGAACCGCTCGGCTACTTCGGACGGCCAGTATAGGGCAATTCGTTACAATATTGCTTGAACATGTTAATCTGTGGGACAATTTATCACATTTTAATGTAACCGTTATGATATTTGGGATAGTTTGTTTCAGTTTTGTGGAACAATAGTGATGTATGGTGGTGTTCGTTACAAAGACAGAAATAAAATGACTAATTTAACGATGTAGTCGAGTGTAGCAGCAGTAAAAGAGATGTGTAATGTAATTCGGACTCAAGTGAACTTATGCTCCCAGTTCAAGTGTTGCAAGGATTTAATTTTGATAAATTTTGCGGAATATTTTGCGTAGGATTTCTAAACACGTATGTTAAGATGCTCTCAATCTTCGATAACAAAATACCATAGCGTATTAGTGAGAAGAATGCATAAAGCGTGGTGTAACTGTAAATATACTTCAGAATCTTCGAGTAAACAACCTTGCTTTCACTTTTTCTGCATCGTTGTAGATTCTGAAATTTTCCTTGATACTTCTTTAAGAACAAGTGCATCTGAACACTGCATCTCTACAGAAAAAAAAGAGCGAAAACGAAATCCAGTAGGTGAAGGACAGTTAACTGCACTTGTCATGGCGTGGCAGCAATACCAGAAAAAAACTAAATAAATAAACATCCAGCACATATTGGGAACAAGATAACCAAATGTTGCGTAAGGACTGCCACGCGGAATCCACCTACAAGTAGGAAAGATACATATTTATCAGTGCATCCTCCCAAGTGGGAATTGCACAAGCCGCCACTGCACTTGAAATCAGTATTTTGAGCTAAATGGCGAAATTTTTCGGATGCCCAACTGAATGTACTTCGCTGGATGCGTCAATTTTATAAACGTGTTTCCTGTTGGAGTTAGTCCAAGTAAAAAATTTAAGTATTTCTGAGTATGTATGTACGGGCTACTACACCTTCACCAAAAAGGTTTCACAAAGTTCATACATGACTAGTCTCTTTGTGGGCAATGTTCAGCCGAAACGTCAACGTCGGCAAAACATTTAATCTGATCGTCACTTTTGGAGGCCTAAAAAAGGACCTGCTACGGTCACCTATCTCCACAGCATACTGCGTAAATCAGTATTCAGACATTCTCCACAGAAGTTCCCGTTAATGTTCAGGAACCTTGGTCAGTGTACGAACGATCGATCAGGAGGCGATAAATAGAGGTTTGTGAGGATAAACCTCGTAACCACCCTTTATAAACCACTGTAACTTGTTCACAACTCCGGAGTTCTACAGGTTGGTTTGCCTGTATTTTCGTCTTCTGGATCTCTATATCACAAAGAATAAGAGCACAGTTATCACTAATGCTCACAAACTGTCTCACTGCCAGTCTGGATCGGACCGAGCTGCTGCACAGGCAACTGCATTGAACGGAGCTACTGAGTCATGCCGCACTACGGGCGTCGTTGTATGTGTCGCAGCGCTACTGTGATTAGTAGAAACGAGGAGTGAAACGAAGAGTGGCACTGGAAACGAAATACAGAATATAGAAGCGAAGAGTGGCACTGGCGTAGTCGTCGCGAAGAATAAGCTGGAAGGAGTTGCCTCTATATCTGTTCCTGATGGTCCTTGCATATTTTTAAGTTGTAATTTTAATTTTAGTATTGTTAATAATCATACTTCCAGTCAAGGTAACCGCTGATTTAAGTTGCCGTTGTAAGAACTGGTCTGTGATATTTTTAATACATTTCGGAAATTACAACTTTCTGTCGCAAACGGATTTTTTGAAATTTCCTGCGAAACATTTCGGAAACAATAGGAAGTTAACAGAATTCGTGTTCAAACTTGTCATATATTATCTGACCAAAAGCACGAGGTGTATTAAAAAAATCATCCAATTTTTAAAAAATCGTAAGTCTTCTGTTATTTGAGATACCGTATGTACATGAACAACGTACTAACTATCGAGTTTTGTATGGTTTCTGTTAGGTAACAGCAGCGTGTGTTCACTTCAGTTCAAGTAAAAATGGTGTCGTGACAACAGAAAGCATTTGGTGTTCTACTTTTTGTGCAGTGCGGGTCAGTCATAACTGTTCAGCGTGACTTTCGTAGTAGGTATTGTGTGGTTCCTCCTACAGCATAGAGCAGTAGACGATGGCATGAACAATTCCGAGAAACAAGTTGTTTGTGTAAAGGTTAATCATCGGGCCGTCCCTGAATGACACAGACGTCGAACGCATCCGCCATAGTTTCACGAGGACTCCACAGAAATCCGTTTGCCGTGCAGCTCCGCAGCTCAACATGCCCCCGATGTCCGTCTGGCGAGTGTTGCTTCGACGTTTACACATGAAGCCACACAAAATTCAGCTACTGCGAGCTCTTCGTGAAGGTGACAAACAACAACGTGTGGAGTTCTGTAATTTCGTTCTTCGCAAGATAGAGGATGACAGTTTTCTTCCTGGTTTAGTGTTTAGTGACGAGGCAAAATTCCATTTAAGTAGAAAAGTGAACCGTCATAATGTGAGAATATGGGGTACGGAACAAACACATAAAATTGTACAACATGAGAGGGACCAAATGATTCAGACTTACATTACTGGCCTTCAAGGTCACCGGATCTGACTGTATCTGATTATTTTATGTGGGGGTTTATGAAGGACTCTGCTTATGTGCCTCCAGCACCAACAACAATGAATAAACTCAGACACTGCATAACAGCAGCTGTGGAAGCTGTGACTCAAGACATGCTCACTGCAGTGTTGGAACAATTTGAATACTGCATTGACATATGCGGTGCATCTCAAGGGAGGCATATTGAACAACTTAGAAAAGACATAAAAAAACTTTTTGAGTTTCTCATTCATCAAAAAACAAAATTCATTGTATATGTTTATTAGTTTCAGAAATATACAGGTGTGCCAAATTTAATGAGTCTTTTTGATACACCCTGCATATGAACACTCCTGTCTAATGCAAAATTGGCCACTAGATGTCATGAGAGGCGACCTGCCAGTATAAAAGGAGGCTGGGAGTATTGTGTTGTCAGTAGATTAGCAGTAACAACAGATTGGGTTGGTCAGGAAAGTTCAATGACTTCGTATATGGACCAGTCACTGAATGTCATCTAAGTGATAAATACATCAGGGAGATTTCAGCCCTTCTAAAGCTACCCATATCTACTGTTGGTGATGTGACTGTGAAGTAGAGGTGTGTAGGAACAACCAAAGCTAAACCAACACCAGAGAGACATCATGTACTAATGGACAGGCATTGTCAAGAATTGTACAAAGCGGTTGTAAAAAATCGCATGAAATCAACGGAAGGAATCACTTGTGAGTTCCAAAGTGGTAGTAGCAGTCCAGCTAGCACAAAGAATATACATCGTGAGTTAAAAAGAATGGGTTACAGTGGCCAAGCAGCTCCTCATAAGCAAGAAGTTTCTGTAGTCAGTGGTAAGCAAAACATGAGGTGGTTTTCAGAGTGATGCCACGACAAAGGATGACTGAAAGCTAGTGATTTGGAGTGATGAATCACAGTATACAACGTGGCAATCTGTTGGAAAGGTTTGGCTTGGCGAATGCCTGGAGAAAGTTACTTGCCATCATGTGAAGTACAACCGGTGAAGTATGGAGGAGGTTATGGTATGGGGTATACTTTGTGATTATGTTGTAGTCCCCTTATTGTGCATAATAAAAACCTAAATGCAGATGGGTATGGACACATTTTACAGATTTGTGTACTACATACCATAGAGGAACAGTTCGGGGACTATAATTATTTGCATCATCATGGTAATGCATCCTGTCATAAAACAGCGTCTGTGAGTCTGTGAGACAATGGTTTGTGGACAGTAACATTCCTGAAATGTATTAGCCTGCACAAGGTCCTAATCTGAACCCAATGGAACACCTATGGGATGAGCTAGAAAATCAATTTCGCTGCAGACGTCAGCATCCAACATCACAACCGTCTCTGGTTTCGGCTCTTGAAGAAGAATGTGGTCCATTCCTCTACAGACATTTATCCATGTTGAAAGTGTGCCCAGTAAAATCCTAGCCATCATAAAAGGGAATGGTGGACGCATCCTTTATTAATTTCCACTAATAACACAGGTCTACAAAAGAATTTGTTTGAAAATTGTTTTAGTTTTGATAACTGATTTTATGTAGTTTTTGGTGATGATTTAAGAAATGATATTGTTTTCTTTCTATCATGTAAGGTTTGTCTATAAGAAGAGGTAAAAATTTTAGAAAAAATCCTAAAAAGGTAATTTTTTATATCAGTATTATACATAGTTATTAAACCACATTAAACATAGGTTAATCTTAAAAACAGAGTAAAAAAAGTTGATAATGCCTTTTTACAACACTATTAGAAGTCTTTATAGAAAAATTTCCTTTTTCCTTCCAAACTTCTTTTTGTACTTTTCCTGCTGTGGAGTTGAGGATTTTCTCTTTTTAATATCCAACACTAGTCAGCTACCATGTTCACATCTGAACATCCTTGATATCTTCATTCAGTTTCTTTTATGACTTGATGTAATCGTTCTCCTTGTTCTTCACGGACAGCTCCAAGATTTTCCAGAAAATAGTCCCGATGAGAATGAAGGAAATGAACTTTAACACTCATGTTGCAGCCCAATCATTTGTTGTTAGTTAACAGATCGGCAACAATGTTCTTGTACTTTGGGTCTCTTATTTCCTAGAAAGCTGGTTACCACTTATTTAAAAGCCTTCCAGGGTTTCCTGGTTTTCCATTCTCAACTCCAAGTTTTCATCCTTCATGAGTTTTCTTATATAAGGCCACTCAGAGAGTCCAAGGAATTGCTTACAAAGATCTCTAAAACACTCTCCTTCTTTAGGCATTGTTTTGACGAATTGTTTCATTAGTGCCAACGTGATGTGAAGTGGCGGAAGTAAAATGTTTTTAGAGTCCACTAAATTCTCATTCTCAACGTTCATGACTCCAGAAACCAAAATTTTTCTTACTGGCCATTCTGTTTTAACATAATGGTGGTTATAGTTATGGCTGTCCCATTCACAGAGGAAGCAGGGGAATTTTGTGTAGCCAGTGATGGTCCACTTATGATCAGAGTACTTAGGCTTGTTAATGACCAATTCAAGGTTCATATAACATTTTTTTTTCCCAAATGAACTGAATGTACTCCTGGTACAGATGCATATTGGTTCCCATTTGTGCAGAAGAACAGCTTTCAGGCTTCTTTTGGAGGAATCAATGAAAAATCTCCATTCATTATGTTCGTATTTGATACTGAATGTCCACATTAACCCAGGAACATTATCACAAAAAGTAAGGTCACCCCATTGAGAGAAAAAAACGGTACAAACTCATTTTCTCTACTCCCGTATGTTCCAGGAGACAACAATAATTTAGTTCCGACTGTGTGAAGATTTTTGGCTCATTGTTTAGGGGCTCATTACTACCTTCATTATCATCGTCAACATTGCCTTAAGACAACTGATCAACATTATGTAGAATGGTTTCAGCTGTAGCTGGAGGACAAGGTACAGGTAAATGAAGCCCATAAGGAACAGGGCGCATAGCTGAAGGAATATTTGGATACAATATTTCCTTTTTATTTTTCAAATTAAAACCTTGCAAACAGCAAGAGCAAAAATAACTGCCTTCACTGTGATTTTTCTGTTCTCTCCCAATCATTAGTATTGCGAAACGAAATAGTTTCTTCTCAGCATGAATCCATTGTCTCACTTCTACACTCTCAGAACACACTTTGTGAGGAGCCCATGATTTCTCTTAATTGGCCAGTTTCAAACGAAACTAGGCAAAGTATATCTTTTTAAGAAAATCCGAAATGTTTCTATTTTGCTTTTAATGAGTATAAGGTCCACAAAGAAAGCAGAAACAATCAGGAGAGTTCGAACTACCTCTAGAAGCCTTTATAAACACTCCGCCAGGAAAAAATGGAAGTGTGCTCAGCAGAGTGGTTACATCCACACTGACAATAAGTTGACACTGCAGTGGAGAGCAGATAGTATGTGGAGGGGGAAGGACGAATAATGGAAGGGGTACTGACACAGACAGCATACTGGCAGCAAATCTAGTGTGAACCAGTTCTACTGTGTAGTTTTTTTAACACAAGAAAGGTCGTCTCATGGTGGCAACCTAAATTTGGACTGATTGCATTTGCAAGTTAACTTAATAGGCTAAAAATGTTAAATTTTAAAGTTATTATTTAGATTTTATTGTAAGGTTAAAGTTTGTAATTATGTTAAAAAACAGCTTAAAAGAAGAAATTCAGTGTGTGATTGTGGGTAAACAAAGGGTGATGGAGTTTTTTCAGTGTGTTTTCCGTATTCGTCACAACAAATACGTCAAAAATCATTATAAAAAATTGAAATTGTCAATAATGCATGTACCCTCTCGAGGATACTGCACATTCAAGACAATATAGTGGCAGTCTGTCCAGAATGGGTAATAATAATGATTTACACATTAATAATAATTATTATCGATTATAGGTAACAAAAACAGACGAAAATCATAACGATGGCAGTGTCCTGTAATTTGTAATTGTCCCATTTGTAAGCCGAATTGTAGGAGAGCATTCCAACCAATCGACAAACACAACATGGTATACATATGTCACTTCTCAGGGAATTAAGCACTGGTATGTGTAGCGATAATGTTAATTCTTAATCTCCCATAAAATTAAAAGAATGTTCTGCATTTTTCCCGCCACTGTGCTCCACACTGGATGTACTTTGGCGACAGCGATTACTCGCCTTTCCGACTGAAAAACCACATGTGTGTGCAGAACTAGTGTAACGTTATTAGCATCTGTTCGTTACACAAAAATTGAGAGTGGCAATGATAACTTAAATTATTAATGAGATATGTAAAATTCATAGTGGATGACTTTGACAATGAGCATACCGTGAATTTTACACACTACCGGGAACTGAACGGTTAGGATAAACGTCATACAGACATTTGAAACCCGAGTTACTTCTCGGGAAGATGTATTCCTATAGACAGAATGGCAATACTTAGAAGATAATATACAGAGTGTCCTAGGAGAAATGGTCAACATTCAGGGATATGACTAGAACGATCATTTGAAGCAAAAAAGTCTAGTAAACACGGGTTCTAAAATGCATACCTTAAGAACTATGAACACAGCATCTTCACTACTGTGGAACAAATCTCTTCTACTGCAAACTGTTTGCTTTCCATATTTTGAGAGGCGGTAGTATGGACGAAAACAAGAAAAAAAATGACCAGTAAACATAGGTTCTAAAGTGGATACCTTGATAGCCATGAGTACTTGTTCAGTAGAAGCAGCGAACGTGTTGAAGTTGTCGTACCTCTTAAGGTTTGCAGTTTAGGGCCCATGTTTACTAGACAATATTTTCTTTTTGTGGTCCATACTGCATCCTCCCAAAATACGGATAGCAAGAAGCGTACAGTAGAAGAGATTTGTTTCACAATATCGAATATGGAGAAATGCTCATACCTCTTAAGGTACGCATTTTAGAGCCCATGTTTCCCAAATTTGTTCGCTTGGGAGTGGTCGTTCCTGTTATGTCCCTCAATTTCGACCATTTCTCCTGGGATGCCCTGTATATCTACAACCAATTTGTTATTGTGTCTCGTTTATCTTTCCAACAGCCAAGTAATATACTTTTTCTCTCGGTGGAACGGACTGTTTTACAGATGAACCAATTTCATTTAAGAAAAACTTCATAGGTCGTCTATTTACGTTGTTATTTGTTTATGCTTACGCGTTTCATCCCCGGTTTGTATCTTTATTGAGAGAATAGTGGTACGAAAAATATCACGTAAACTTTTTCCCACATCACTCAAGACGCTGAAGTTTCATATTGCTCCGTCCCGCCGGCAGTTTGAACGATTGCTGCCATATTCTTGAATATTTTGACGTGAAGTTCCGTGAATCATGTTGAGAGAAGTATAGCTTGATGCAGAATGCGATTCCCGGAACAATGTGGCCTACTTCACAAACAACAGGACTTGATAGAGTTCAAGTCGTTTTAGATGATTGAAAAATAAGAAAGTTTAGGACCTACTGGAGTTGGAACCTTGCCGTAACACATTTTTAGTCTGAGATAGATGCACTTAATAGTAAAGCACTAACGTAACACATTCCAACTTGAAGGAATGCGTCGCAGACGGATGCATGTTGTGGATGAGGTTTGTTTAGTCAGAGTTTGGTAACATAATTATTGCTGGTGCCTCTTATGTTTTTCATTAGCTTACACTGCATCGATGCTGACTTATCTATTTGTCTATTATCTTCCATGACTGGGGCGCACTAAAACACGCACACGGAAGATTGTCGTTGAGATTGCTTATCTAAGAAGCTGAATCGATAGAAATCAAATGATTTCGACTCGTGTTGTGTTCTTTTTGGTCGCTCCCAACGTTAAATGTAAAAGTCGTGTAACTAGGGCCTCCCGCCGGGTAGACCGTTCGCCTAGTGCAAGTCTTTGTAGTTGACGCCACTTCGGCGACTTGCGCGTCGATGGGGATTAAATGATGATGATTAGGAGAACACAACACCCAGCCCCTGAACGGGGAAAATCTCCGACCCAGTCGGGAATCGAACGCGGGCCCTTAGAATTGACATTCTCTCGTGCTGACCACTTTTTTTTCGTTCTCTCTCTCTCTTTTTTTTTTTTTTTTTACACCCAGTCCCTGAGGGGAGAAAACCTGCCACCCCAGCCGGGAATCGAACCCGCGCTCCCGTGCGTAACATTCCAACGCGCTGTCCTTTTTTTATGAATGTGCAACAACTAGGACTTTTTTTGTGGGGTACCTAACAAAAAGAAATAAATGAAAATCATAGCCATCCCTACAGGACACCACTACTTGTGTCCCTTCCAAACAAAAATGAACTCTTACCTCTTCAGGCGTTGCCTTCCTAACTAAGCTATACGTAACCATCCCCCATCTAAAATGTGAAGAAACTATACTAAAAGGGACTAAAGTGTGTGCGCCAGCCCACAAAAACACCATGAAGGGAAGAGTATTTCTAGTAGGGAGCGGAAGTTTTTTTTTTTTTTGTTGTTGTTGTTGTATAGATATCAATGTGCGAAGAGTCACAGATAGTCAAGCCTGGAAAACTAAAACAGAAGATAGTAAACACAAATAACATGAAAGTAAAGCTACCACCTCATCTACATCTACATCTACGTGACTACTCTGCAATTCACATTTAAGTGCTTCGCAGAGGGTTAATCGAACCACAATCATACTACCTCTCTACCATTCCACTCCCTAACAGCGCTCGGGAAAAACGAACACCTAAACCTTTCTGTTCGAGCTCTGATTTCTCGTATTTTATTTTGATGATCATTCCTACCTATGTAGGTTGGGCTCAACAAAGTATTTTCGCATTCGGAAGAGAAAGTTGGTGACTGAAATTTCGTAAAAAGATCTCGCCGCGACGAAAAACGTCTTTGCTGTAATGACTTCCATCCCAATTCGCGTATCATATCTGCCACACTCTCTCCCCTATTACGTGATAATACAAAACGAGCTGCCATTTTTTGCACCCTTTCGATGTCCTCCGTCAATCCCACCTGGTAAGGATCCCACACCGCGCAGCAGTATTCTAACAGAGGACGAACGAGTGTAGTGTAAGCTGTCTTTTTAGTGGACTTGTTGCATAGTCAGGCTTCCCAGCGACTGCGCCCACTGATAAAGATAGCTCAATGCATGATCGTTTGCACTTCGTTCTGACCTCATATACCACTGCCCGGAACATTCCAACTACACGGCGGGCTGTGAAAGGCACTCCATAGGTAGTTTGCGAAGCATCGTCGATATCTGGTATGCCCGGTGATAGCATGATGTCTTTCTTGCAAATAGACCCAGAAGTTAAGTAAATTCTTGTGTCCGTCACGATAGAGGTAATGGACTGCATGTCCACGTATTCAGGGTCCGAGTCTTGGGGTAAAATGTCTCATCCGGTTCAAATGGTTCTGAGTACTATGGGACTTAACATCTATGGTCATCAGTCCCCTAGAACTTAGAACTACTTAAACTTAACTAACCTAAGGACATGACACAACACCCAGCCATCACGAGGCAGAGTAAATCCCTGACCCCGCCGGGAATCGAAGCCGGGAACCCGGGCGTGGGAAGCGAGAACGCTACCGCACGACCACGAGATGCGGGCTGTCTCATCGGGAAACAATAACGTGCGTGCAGATATATGCTCCGGTGTAACTCGCAAGAGATAAGCCAGCATCTGCCGCAATAGGTGCCAAACCGGCTCCACCTCGCGACAGCTGAGGCGGTGCTCGTCAGAATCTACTGTATTACAACCCATACAATTGGGAGATTCTGCCATGTGGATATTGTAGAGACGTTCTTGCGTCGCCAGCTACCCGTTAACGACTACGTACCATTGGGAAACAACATCGGAATCACGCATGGCATCGCGTACAGTCTTCCACACCACGCGCCACCGTACATCAGGATATTTTAGTTCGACCACATTTAGGGGGCGGTCTTGCAGCATGTCGTGATATAGGCGCCGAGTTGTGGCCATTCGTGGTGTCGTGAGCGCTACACTGGAATAGCTTTGTTCTAAATAGAAACGTCCTATATAAAAGAGGGGCGCTGGGATGTCCTGTAGCGCCACCGGCGCTCTCGGCGAAGCAGGTCGTAGCGCCATCAGAAGCAAACTCGTGAGGCTTGTAGGAGAACGGCGCAGGAGACATGAATGTGAGCGAACATAGAGACCACTCAGCTACCGGGGGCGGACGCTCCTAATGTTATCCAACAGAAAACATTATGTTTAGGGCGATTATGTCCACGAAAATACTCGGAGTTAACGGTCACAGAAATGTTCCATGAATGACTTTCAAATCATCATATTTGTTAATATGTCAGAAGCTTTGCAAATTGTTTTATCTGCCAGCTAAAACAGGCTGCGAACTTAAAATATTCAGTACCAGTCAACTAGCCGAGAGTCTTCTTGGAGTGCGCGTGTAAGTACGACGTACAGCAGCACATATTATAGTTTTATCAAGTGCTGAGAAAATTTGTGCATCTTAAGAGAACGAGATAACAAATAAAACATTACTTATATTGTAGATATGTAGGTCTCTCAGATGCATACCGGAAACTACCTTCTATTTGAGGCCAGTGGGATATATCAGATGTATTGAGTGTGTCAACTTATTTCATTGCTTTTGCAACTATTATTTTGTAATAATGGTAAAGATTTATACAGATCTCTGACAAACTTGTTAGAATTTGCTACTACCTTGTAAGCGAAGAAACAATTATAGTTTGTCATTCAGGTGGAATAATCGCTCTAGCAATCTAACAAAGACATGTGTTAAACGCGGGGCACTTACGCCGATGTTGTGCTGTAGATCTCGATGTGAAATGTAGTTCCCTGATACATGGTGATAGCAAAAAGAGAATAATTGTGAATTTATAGTGGGGTAATTGTTTATTAGATCTGGTGGTGGTGGTTAGTGTTCAACGTCCCGTAGACAACGAGGTCATTAGAGACGGAGCGCAAGCTCGGGTTAGGGAAGGAAATCGGCCGTGCCCTTTCAAAGGAACCATCCCGGCATTTGCCTGAAACGATTTAGGGAAATCACGGAAAACCTAAATCTCGATGTCTGGAGACGGGATTGCACCGTCGTCCTCCCGAATGCGAGTCCAGTGTGCTAACCACTGCGCCACCTCGCTCGGTTAGATCTCTCCGTCCCGTCGTATGGGACGAAATCATAAAATGCTGTTGACGGCTCGACTGGGACAGTCTTGTTCATTATTTTGCGACGGGAATGGGATATGTGAAGACACAAGCTGTAATTTTCTTCTTTTTCTTTTCTCTATCAATAAAAATAAACAATCAAACAAAGCTTTCTTTTCATCGACTGACTATCCACTAGTGCTCACTATACGTTTAATGACATCTTTGGGTTTAATCTTTCCTCTTCGCCCTTTAGATAACTGTTAAAGCCATGCACTGCTTATTATAAAATTTGATGGCTTTGATTCTCTATCGTCGCTGTTTGCTTCGGATTGTCATGGTTTCAGGTTTAAATGCTACTGCGCATTTGTAAACACTGAAAGTAGAAGTTTAATAACAAGGACAGAGTAACAAAAATAGAAGAAATACGAATCGTTGCATACATGGAACGATAATGATTAAAACACACCGTTTAAAGAAACCTGGAAGAAATATCTTGCGGAAACCTTGCGACTCATTCGAAAGCGGCGCCCTTGTATAAGTTTCTATCTTTCCCGCTAGAAGCGCTAGTCAAACTAATGGCGCGTACAAATTTTAAGTGTTTACGTCTGCTGTTTCTAGTCGTATCGGTTGTGGTTGTTGTGCAATTAGTTTATAAGTGAACTATGATCTTATTAACGTTGTGATTTACGCACTCGGCTGTAGCGGCTTCTGTTCAAATGTAAATGCACCCCAATTCTTAATTTATAAAGGTAAGTTTTCACTCAAACAAAGGTGTTGGTTACGGGAAACGGCGTTCTCTCAACGCTGAAATTTAGATTTCTGTATGAAAAAGTACACAAGTAGTATTGCATATGTAACTGAGATGTACATTCTGTTTGAAGCTATTCTTATCCATCCTGTAAGCTGCGCTTACTTCGTGTACATAACGTGTGAATGTTGACTCATACAACTCTTGCCAGTGTATGTAGTTACGCAAACCGTTGGCTGTGGCAAAATACAAAAATAATATCTACGGCGCGTGTAAGACGGTCACCACGAATGTTTTTTGCAGATATGGAACGTTATTATAAGTAAGAGTAAGGACACTGTCATGAACAATAGCAGCAGCAGCAACAACAACAGTTGACACACCATTGAGTTGGGCCGTATGTCATAACAAACATACCTTATAATTTGTAAAAGAAATTAACTTTGTGATTTTTTTAGTGTCCTCTACCGCAACGTTAACACTAGACAAAAACTGAGATGTTCCAAAAGTTGTAGAGGTCGACATCCATTCAGACAGTAAATGTGAATGATTCGATGTTAATAGAATATGAATACTTTAATTCAAATGACTGAATTAAAAGTTGAATATTGCCATAATTGCCGTACAATACTATTTGTAAGATATAGTTACAGAAATAAATTGATTGACAGGTTTTGTGGAAATGCAGTGTAAGAAGTATCTCATGTTAAGTGTAATCATCTAATATGGTCAAATTTTAATTTCCTAAAGCCCCATCCACTTTATAGGGACTTGTTTAAGAAGTTGCCTGTCACTTAATTTAATGTTTAAAGAAATGCTGCTCACTCTTCAGTCCATCATAAACTAGATTATTATTTACTTATTTTAAGTTAAGTATGTGTGCTTATCATTTTGTATTCTGGGTCTGAGATGTTTTTTTTAGATCACAAGTGTGCTGACATTATTGGTTAAATACATTTACAAGTCATAAATTCAGTTAAATATGATAACATCTACCAAAATTCTGTGAATTGAAACAAGTCCCCACTGTTTATCTTTGTATTCATTATACTTTCTTCCTCATTTAAAGTTATAGCTGGGCGCTTTTTAGCCATATTGAATTATTCAAAAGTAATTGTCATGGTCTTTACTTAACCTTTGTTGGGCAGAGGTTGAAATTTCTGTCTTCTATTTTAACTGGAACTAAAGTTGTAGATTAATTATTTAAAATGTAGAAGTATGTATTATGCCTATCCCATGAATGTAGCATTAAACAGCAACTTCTTTCATTCTAGGTTATTTTTATGTATCTTCCTACACAAAAATGTAATTCAAGAGATGGTTTGTATGTGCTGTAGTGTCCTCCTTAAAATACTATGCCTTCTGACCTTGAGATTACTTCTTGTAGTCAGTTACTAATTCACTTCATCATCATCATCAGGCAGTTGACTTGACCTGTTGGCTAAATACCTTCTCTTGACTTCTCCATGCTTTACAGACCTCAGCTACATACTTATCATGCTTTTGCAAGTTTTCTTTGTGTTATCTCAGTTTCCATGAGGTCAGCTCCTCAGTCTTCTCTCATCTCATAGTTTCTTTTACAACTTCTCTCTTACCTCATTTTGATCTTCTTGCTGTTATCAGTCAGGTGAGCCCTAACTTGTTCACTTTTTACACCAAGTATTTTCTCTTAGGCCTAGTGTAATTTCTCAGTCATATGAAAAAGTTAAGCTGAACTTTAATTTCTCTTGAATACAGTTATATAAGGATAAATAATGTAGGAGTAAAGGTTCATAACAGTTTAAAAGTTTGTTGAATGCATCTGTAAGAACCTCTTTATTTCTTGATTACTATTGATGAACTTCCCTGCTTTATCTCTCAGCATTAATCTTGAGAGTTCATATTTTTGTAGATATCTGCTAAAAGTTTTGTAAAGAATGCTCAAATGTGAAATCCAGTGGTGGGATTTATCTATGCATATGTGGTGCAGCTAACATCCACTCTTTCTGAAATCAGAACGTTTCCAGGTTTTTAATTTGTGGGGTTTCCTTTTATAGCATGTTGGTTTTGAGAATATATTGTGAATTCTGTCAATCTTTGACAATTTTGGTTGCCCCACTTATGCACTAGTTATCATCTCTAGATAGTATATGTATCCGGAATGAATTTTCATTCTAGGTTTGAATCCCAGTCCATCATACAGTTTTAATCTGCCCTGAAGTTTCAAAGCAACACTCACTTTGCTGCAATGTGAAAATTGTTTCTGGAAACAATTATGAGGGCTGTGACTGATCCGATTCAATCCACCATAATCTTCTGAATGTCAGCCAACCAAAGTTGAAAGGCTGCCTTCACCTTCAAAAGATCTTCAGTGGTTGGCTTTGTAAGGTGTCGCTCTTGGATGAGGATAAATGCTCAAATTATAATTCATAATGTTATGCAGAAAGCTGATTGTTGGTTGTTATGAAATTGTGTAGAAGACTAGAAGCTGATCAGCACCCTCAAGCCTTGAACCCTAATATCACTTGGTTTAAAAAAAATTTTTTTAAAAAAGTGGGAGTTGGCCAAGGAAGGGTGGTAGGATAGGGTATTGGAACCTGATACAAGGGAAGCAGTGTCACACTCAGCGTGGGATCCCATGGTTACCACTCACGTACTCCAAACTCATTGGCCGTGTGAGCAAGAAAGTGAATTGTCAACCGCTATCTGGTCTATATTTTAGATTAAAGATGCTCTTTTCATGCATTGGGTGTGATTTCAGGTGATATCACATCTCGTTTGCTAATGTGCCTGCAGTAGGCTTTCCTATGTGGGCTCTCCAACAAGTATATCTTTTTATCATCTGGAAGTTTGTGATGTTACTTGACAGCAGAGTATGCTTTCTAAGCTGTACAAATGAGGCACTCTGATATTGATTGGGCCCTTTCTCTTCAAAGATCATCACATTTATAGTTGAGAATATTCTGTCCAGCTGGTATGAAGATGGTAGTAATGTCCTTGTAAGTTCTATTTTCTAAAGTATAAATATCTTTGCTACAGCAATAAATGATATAAAGTCCACTACTTCTTTGTGGATGACAATTTATTTTTCTACTTCTGTTGCAGTCTTCTCACAGCAAGCCATTAGTGGCAACTAGTAATGAAAGGGGGGGGGGGTATGAGAAAATATAGTTTTGTATGCTGATTTTAAATATTCTCTTCATATATTATACCTAACTGCATTACCGGTATGTAAGTGTTAAAAATCTGTGTAGGTTCTGAGCCTATCATTTTAAGAAACCTCATATCACACAACATCCTCAGGTTCCTAAACAAATAAGTGTTAGGAGGAGACAGAGAATGGCGTGTTCTTTATGTCTGTCATGTTAAGCTGCAATTCTGTGTCTTATGATTTATTGCCCCATGCTGGCATATCTGAAGCTTCTGTTTATTGTGCATAATGAGGGAATTGGATTGGATACAGGGTATATGGAAACAAATTTCTAGTTCTAAATATGAATTGAAATAATGTTACTGCACTGAGATGTAGCAGATCGTCAATCTAATTGCTGTTTAACAGACATGATTATCTTTTAGGATGTTTTAGGTTAACAACGTACCCCTTACTGTGTTTATATAAACACTGTTTCTTGTAACATAAAAGAGAATGAAAAAATGTAGCTAGAATTTTCTGAGGTCCAAAGTTGGATTGTCAACATCGCATAACAAGGTGGTCCAAATGGTGAATAGGAAGTGTACATCTGGACTAACTGGAGGCAAGAGAAATGACTCCATTGTGATAACCATTGATAAACATGCCTGCACTGTATTTGGGTAATATGGCATTCATCCTGTCTCCCCAAACTGGATATGTCTGACACATATGGGTTGAAATGGCCCAATTTGTGATAGCTTATGTGGGTAGGAGCCTGGTAGAGTGCTCCAAGCAGTTACAACTCCATTTTATGGTTATCCTCTGCACAGAGTAGATGGTGGAGGGTATGTCGACCTCCATTCCAGGACTGGCATGCTGCTGAATTCAGTCGCCAGGAAGTTGTAGCTGTGGCCAATAATCTTTGGTAAAACATGCATGACAGTAATGGTCATGTCAACTGAGAGCTGCTATAGCCTAGCTGATTTTAGACAGTGCCTGTGCATTCCTGTGTCTGTGGCCTGCAGCCAACCGTGTCACTAGCTGTAAGTGTCCAGTTTGGGCAAAATGATTCCAAAATGAGTTCTGCATTGCTGCTTGTGATAATGGCTGCAGTATGTGCTGGAAGGTGCGGGGCTTTCATCCATGCACCAGCTTTGCTAGTATCTTTCTGCCGATTGGAATAGACCTGTAGGTGCAAAGGGAGATGGTTAAAGCCTCTTCTGTGGATCTTTGATTTATTTCTTTCATGTATGTCCCTTAAATGTATGTGTTAGCTTTGTACAATTGAGTGATATGGGAATGTTAGAAAATGGATAATACTATTTTGGGCATTGATAATTTCTGAAGTTTGAGCTGTAAATTGAAAACAATTATCAGAAACCAGGCTTTCGACAGAGTTATTACTGCAGATTTAGTGATGTTGCTGTTCATTAGCATCCCAAAAGGAAATCTAAGAAACACATTAAAGTCTGTTAGCCACATGAATTGAGCAAGTGGCCCTGTCAAGGTTCAGTTGAAATGGGCCATGGGTACAACACATGCACTGATAAGCCAAAACAATTTGACCACTGTCCACTGTGATATTGGATGCCGTCTGGTGGCATTGCGGGCACATGAAGCGATAGCAAAAGTATGTAAGTGGAGCAGACATGGACAGGGAATCACCCTAGCGAAGATATGGGTTGCTAGTGGGGAAATCCGTTGAGATAAATGACTTTGACAAAGGACAGATTATTATTATTATTATTATTATTATTATTATTATTATTATTATTAAGAGCCTATGAATGAGTATCTTGAAACTGGTGACGCTGGTCGAATGGTCACATGCTACTATTGTGAGCATCTATGGAAAGAGGTAGAAGGACAGTGAAACTACCACTAGGTGCCGAATGGTTGGATATCCACAACTCTTCACAGAACTTAAGGTTAGGAGACTTGTTTGATCTGTAAAGTAAGATAGAGGGTGATCTGTGGCATCTCTGATGAAAGGGCACAATGTTGGTGCACATACAAGTCTTTCGCAGCATACTGTGTCATACATTGTTGAACATGGAGCTCTGTAGCATACCACCCAAACGTTTTCACATGTTGACCCAACAACGTCATCAGTTAAGATCGCAGTGCGCATGGGACAGTCAGGATTCAGTTGTGGATCATTGGAAACAAGTCAGCTCTATGGGTGAATCACATTTTTGCTACACTAGGCTGATGGTCGTCTCCACAAAGGCTGTCATCAAGGTGAACAGTGGCTTCAAATGTGCAGCTCGCCGCGGGTGCAGGTTTGTGCGAGTAGTATTATGCTATGGGAGCCATGCTCCTGCACTTGCATGGGACCTTTGGTAGTAATTGAAGACACTGATAGCTGCAAACCACATGTATCTCTTCATGCTTGATGTCTTCCCTGATGGTGATGTCATCTTTTGGCAATATAATTGTCCATGTCTTGGAGCCAGAATGGTGCTACAGTGGTTTTAGGAGCATTATAGTGAGCTCATGTTGATGTCATGGTGACCGAATTCGCTTGATGTAAATCTTACTGAACCCATCTGGGTCTCCACCATATGTCATCACTGCATATGCAAAGCAGCAGCCCATTATTTACATGAATTACATGACCAGTGCATAGACATTTAATGCCCTGCACCTCCTCAAACCTACCAATAAGCTGTTGGATCCCTGGTATGCAGAATCAGTGATGTATTTCATTCGAAAGAAGGACCAACAAGCTATTAAGCAGATGGTCATAATATTTTGGCTCATTTCCTTGCCGAGTCTTGGCAGGAGCAGGTCGCCTTTCAATGCGATGTCACACTGTTGTGGCTGACTAGTAAGACAAGTAGATAAACTCCCCCCAATGATTCATGTGAGAACATGACAGGAGTGGAATCACCATTTGCTGCTCTTTGCCCTTTGTGCACAGTAATAAAATGACTTGTGAGACAGTGGTCCTGGGAGCAGTAATGGCATAAGGTGGGTCAGTGAACTGTTCAAGCTAACCATGCTGGAAACGCTGATTCACACCTATAAGAGTGCGTAATGAAACGTACTGCATTATACTGAAAGCTTGTACTGACTTGGCTCTCTCCTTCTGGTGAGTCAGTAGTTGGATCTGGTCCTATTTGGAGCCTAGGAAGTGCATTGGTGTGTTGAATTTTCAGCTGTTGCACTACTTTATAGTGATGGATGCTCCGGCACATGCTTGATCACTTGTGCTGCAGAAAATAATTTGCAAACATGAAATAATTCAGCATAATAATTTGCTGTCACTTGCACCAGAATTAGTTAATATGGGATAAAATGAGAAAGTATTCACTGCTATGCCACTTTATCCATAATACGGGAATTCAAGCATACCCCCTGAACCTGTTGCAAACAAACTCCAGTCATTAAGCATTTCTTCCTGATAATATATCCTTGGGCCCAAAAAGCACTATAAGGAGTGTGTGGTTGGTGACCAAACTGAACTTTGCAGCAAACCAATAAATATAGAAATTTTTAAACATGTAAATTGTCATCATGATCTACATACTTGTAAATATGATAGTAGTTTTCTTGCTCAGTGATGACCATCCTCTTGATGTAGGATATAGGATGCTGATTGCTTGGTTACCATCTTGTCTTTCCGTTAAGTCAGTGCCAGGATCCGTAGTATATATGAGTGCAATTAACATCATTTCAGGTGTATATGATGCTAAACATGGTGCCAGTTTGAGGGTTGACTTGAGGTCCAGAAAACCTTAATTACAAGCTTGCAACCAGACAGCCTTTGTTTTTAGCTGTTTTATGGGGTGTGTTGTGTCAGATGTGTTACGGATAAAGTTACATAATGAGGAATCTTTTTTTTGTTTACTGTTAACTCATGCTGGTGCAAGTGATAGCAAATTATTATCTTAAACTGTTTTGTGTTAATTTTTTTTCCTGTGAAAATGGTCAACTAAATTAATTACCTTGCCCTAAAAGTGTATGTGTATAATGTTAGGCAACAGTAGGTATTCCATTATATCATCATTTTATTTGTTTTGGAGTAACATATCTTGATGTTACACCTGTAGTCAAAAATACTGTCAGTATTTTTATTTCATGCAGCACTTTGCAGCATTGGAAGAGTAAAATGTAGTTCTGGTCATGGAGCAATTTTTTTTCCTGAGTCAGAATCTATGTGACATGTCAATGGAGCCTTGTAGTTGTGCCAGTTGAATAGGGGAGAAGGGAATTTCAAACAGCTAGCCGTCATTGACTCAATGCATCATCAGTTCCTCAAATCCCACAAATCTAATTAACTTTAGATCCTTTTTGAAATGCTAAAGTATTTGTTTAATCTGTTACCACTTTGACAAATAATCACTGTGGCCTCATAAAATAGTGAACAGTGTGTTGTTATAACTCTTTAATAAGATGCAGGTATCAAATTTGTTGTTCTCAGCTGTTTTTAACATATGTCTATGAGGATACTTTCATGTCTGTCTGTCTGTGTGTTGCAAATTTTGCATAAGATATGAAACATAACTTCCTGGTGAGGTAGAGACTTGAAATTTCAAACATAGCTCAGAACTGGATGACAATGCAATATTAACTCACTTTCATGTTGGTGTGTTTGGTAGGGATGGGGGTGAAAAAGTTTGACAACATCTGGCATCTCGACTGTCCTGCAGAACCAGCATGTTATGCGGGTAGTATTGGCAGGAGTTCCAGGCAGTATGTGAGCGGATGGGCATCGGTGTGCAGTGAGAGAGGGAAGAAGAGATGGACAGAGATATGGGGAGGAAGAGATGGGTGCAATATATGTGACAACCTGCGTGTGTGTGTGTGCGTGCGTGCATGCGTGCGTGCGTGTGTGGGTGTGCGCGCACGCACGCGCTCGCCAGTATAAATAATTGTGTGTCTATATTGGTATAAATAATTATTTAAGTAAAGAAATATATTTCATCAACATGTTTAAAATCCATCAAGAAATTTCACACGTATGAGACTGAAAAGCAGAAAATAATCGTTTAAAAACAAATTTTTAATATAACAAGTTTTTAAATAGGGCTAAAAAGCATAAAATAATTTCTGATAACCCCATCCAGATAATCCTGAAAATTTGTGCATGTAAAGTTTTAGTAGCTGCGACAGTAGTTGATGTAATGAGAAAGTAGGACACATACAATACGCAATTAATGCATGAATAGTTAACTTCCTAACTAATATCTATTGTACGTGCCCCGTGTTTTTCATTATAAATCTAGTAAGTATTGCCATAGCTTTTAAAAATTCACAAACACAAAGTTTCAGGAGCTAGGAGAAATCTCCTCCCTCCTCCTCCTCCTCCTCCTCCTCCTCCTCTTCTTCTTCTTCTTCTTTTTCTTCTTCTTCTGTATACAAATTCAAATACCCTGCTCACTTCTTTCTCTATATTCGGGCTGATCTTATGAACCATTGTAGAGGTTTCGATACAGTTGTTGCTAATGGGTAAACTGATTTGCGAGGAAGGTTCATGTATCTTTAATTTGTAAATATTTCCAGCAAATTGGCTGAACAGTGATGAATTTGCCAATCACCATCGTGCAGACAATGCCATTACCAACTAGCAGTGAATGGTGGAACTCCTTGGATCTACAGCACTGTGCTGTATAATGCAACTGTGACCAAACTGTGTGTGCATAAATGCACTATCTTCTTTTGACTTATCAACAACAGGAGGAACACAATGGGTGTGGCGCGGTCAGTGTAGACACGATGTATCATATGCAGACATTATTTGTATGGACATTTTGAAATTAATCTGCATTTCGCTTGTGGCACAGTGTAATCTAAAGTGCACCGGCCAAAAAGTAGCAGCACTGTTCATAAATGTTGGTGGATTCGTGAGCTGCTTAAAGAATGAAACATACATGGGCATGATCTTCTTGAAACATTAAAAATGGGACTATGGAATGGCTTTCAGAAACTCCTAGCAGATGACTACAGAAAATTTCGAAATACATCTCTAGATGGTTTGGGGATGCATTTAAAAAGATGACGATAATTTCAGACTGTCAGTTTCTGCTTCCCTCACATTTGCAATCACAGTTCACACACATAATTGACTGCACATTCTTTGAACACAGGGCAGTGAGTTACTTAACTTTAAAGTTTTGTGCACAATCGTTTGAGAGAAATTACATAGCAAAATATCATGTGAATCCAAAATCAGTGGTTTTTGCTTTTTGCGTAAGACCTAAAACATTTCTCAAAAACCTACTTCACCAAGGGAAGCACATTTGATTTGTTAACATTACATATATTTTTTTCTGCAGTGAAGTTGGTGACCCAACTTTCTGCTTCCGTTGAATGAAACCTGGATACAGTCACAATTATTTGCATGTCAGTGTGGAAAGGCCAATTGCAAAGAACTGAAACAATGAATCAGCACAACAAATCAATGTGTACTAAGATTTTCAAGAGGGATGCCATCATGGGCTACACATTTAGAACAAACATGTTTTGTCCGGTTGTATTTTCTTTTATTTATGACCAACAGAAATAATGCACTCAGCCAGCTTCTGATACACGATATGCTACAAATTCAGTACATATGCAATCACACACACATATTCTCACAATTCACATAGAATATTTACATTGGTTTTTAGTATATATACTGCTGAAGCAAGTACTATTTACATTAGTTGTAAACATATTAATCACATCATTCATCGTCCTATCATTGCCACGAGATGTCACTCCAAACCCCAAATACTTATGGAATGAATAATATTTATGTCTCCTAAGAAGTTTCCTGGCATACACCGTTTTGAGTTATATGAAACTGATGATATTCAGTTACCTAACATTGTTCTCAGAATTTTATGCTTAACTCTATACAGTGCCCTGTAAAGAAATTTATCCCTATACCAGACAAGTTGTCTGGATGCAGATATTTAGGGCTATCTATGCAAAGCCAGGGGGTTTTCTAGTTAGTTTATAATTTTTAGTCAGATTTAAAAATGTGTTACATTAAAAATTTATTTTTATTTCAATAATTATTTGCTTCTAGTATAGTATAGTGGGATGTCTTCTGCTTTTGTTTATGCATTCTCCATAAGTTAGTACATTGTCAGCTAATACTTCATTACCAAGAATCAATGTAGAGTGAAAAGTATTTACAAATTTACAAGTAACGTAAATGATATGTACTTCAGCATATGTTCCAGTAAGTCTGATCTATGATGACACTGATCCTACTGTACTTCTTTCAGATCTTCAAAATCTGCTAACTACCTATGCTCTAGTCAAATGACTGCCCCCTCCATTTTTTGTTTGTTGTTGTTGTTGTTGTTGTTGTTGTTGTTGTTGTTGTTGGACTCCGAGCTGGTTGTCACAACCTACAGCAGTACCAGTGACAACCAAGAGCAGCATTCACCAGTTAACCAAATCGACTGCCCAGCTCTAGTCAAGTACATGAGTTTGTAAACTGATCTTCCACTGTTATTTCCTGAAGACACAGTATAGTAATAGTGATTTTGTGCATTTCATAGTCACAGAGTTACTCAATCATGTCTTCTTTCAAAGGTTTCAGCTCCATCTCCAAAAAATCATTGTATTTATCACATTTTTGGCATGGTGAGAGTTTGACATATTCATACCGATCTGAGCATGACCACACTTTTTGTTCTCTGGTCTGGTGATGCTGCACAATTTATCATCTCTCTCTTATTGACAAATTAATGAGTGTCTTAGCAGAAGAAACTAACAGTTATGCACATCAGCACAGTCCTGGTTCAGAGCAGTAGTGACCAATAACAAGTGAAGAAATACATGTTTTTCTATCACTTGCAATGTTGCAAACTGTAGTGAAGTCTACTGAACAGCAGTTATACTGCTGATCACATAACAAAATAAATTGTTACCCCCTTCTTCAGAGAAAGAAAAGTAAATGAAATAAAACCATGCCCTTCGATAGACCGAGGCAGCTAAAAGTATCTTACAGTTTTAGAAGAAGAAAACATTTGATCCAAATTACTGTCCCAGTTCTAAAGTGAATAAAATGTGGGCCCTACTTTGTAAGCTGCAGAGGAAATATATGGAATATTACTATCCTGAAAGAGTTATTAAAATTTATCTAAATCTCAGTAAATATGTAAAGGCAGTCTTGGCAGGGTACAAATCAATATCCCTAAAATATTGTGATTTGGCATCAGGTATTTTATCTTATGTGAAATCAGAAGTATATATGTAATATACACTGTAATGTGTTCTGGGAAGGTTGCAAAATTTGATGATGATGTAGAACTCTCTATTATTTCACAAGTTAAACCATGGACCTCAGTGGGGGGGGAGGAGGCTTCATGCCTCAGTGATACACATAGCTATACCTTAGATGACCCTGCAGTGGAGAGACCAGACTAACCTATTGCTCCTAAAGAGGGACAACAGCCTCTTCAGTACTTGCAGGGGCAACAGTTTGGAGAGTTGACCAACATGGTTCAAATGGCTCTGAGCACTATGGGACTCAACTTCTGAGGTCATTAGTCCCCTAGAACTTAGAACTAGTTAAACATAACTAACCTAAGGACAACACACACATCCATGCCCGAGACAGGATTCGATCCTGCGACCGTAACGGTCTTGTGATTCCAGACTGCAGCGCCTAGAACCGCACGGCCAGTTCGGCTGGCTAACTGACATGGCCTTGTGCTGGTACTGTGAATGGGGGAAACTACAGATGTTATTTTTCCCAATGCCGTACTACCTACTGTATTGTTGAGTGATGATTTATGTCCTCTTAGGTGAAATATTTCGGAGGTAAAATAGTCCCCAGTTTGAATTTCTGGGTGAGGACTACTTGGGAGGATGATGTCACCAGGAAAAACATAACTAGCATTCTACAGGTTGCAGTGTGGAATGTTAGATTACTGAATTGGGTACACAGTTTGAGGATTTAAAAAGGAAAATGGATAGGTTGATGTTATAGTGATGTGTGATGACAGGAAGAGCAGGACTACTTTAGTCAGTTGAGTACAGGATAAACAACACAAAATGAAGTAGGGAATGCGGGAGTAGGTCTAATAATGAATAAGAAATCATGAATGTGGGTAAGCTTCATTAGCATAGCCAAGATAGACACAAAGCCAACATCCACCACAGTAGTACAAGTTGAAATGCCTACTAGTTCTGCAGGTGATGAAAATATTGAAAGAATGGGTGATGATATGATGAGCTAAAAGGGATTAAAGGAAAAATGGTTGGAGAACATGAACTGTGGGAAAGGAATAAAAGAGGAATCTGCTGTGTAAAATTTTGAACAGAGCATAATTTATTCATCACCAGCATCTGGTTTAAGAATCATGTAAAATTGTTATATATGTAGAGGAGACCTGGAGACACTGGGAGGATTCAGACTGATTATATACTGTTAATACAGAGATTTTGAAACCAGATTTTAAGCGATAAGACACTCTTAGAGGAATGTGTGGACTCCAACCATAATTTGTTTTTCGAAAACTGCAGGTTATTGTTTTTATTTCATTTACTTTTCTTTTTGTGAAGAAGGGGTTAGAATTTATTTTGTTATGTGACAGCAGTGTAAGTGCTGTTTTGTAGAATTCAGCACAGTTTGCAACATTTCAAGTGACAGAAAAACATAAATTTCTTCACTTGTTATTGGTCACTACTGCTCTGAAGCAGAACTGTACTGATGTGCATAACTGTTAGTTTCTTCTGCTAAGACTCTCACGAAATAGTCAGTGAGTAAGAGATGATGAATTGCATAGCATCACCAGACCAAAGAACAAAAAGTGAGGTCATTCTCAGATTGGTATGACTGTTATGCTCACACCATTGCCAAAAATGAAATTAAGGAGATGGGACCTGGATAAATTGAAAGAACCAGAGGTTATTGAGAGTTTCATGGTTAGCATTAAGTATGATTGACTGAAAAGGAGAAAGGAATACAACAGATGATGAATGGGCAGCTGTGACAGATGATATAATGAAGGTAGCAAAGGATCAGATAGGTAAAAAGTTATGGCCTAGTAAATATCCTTAGATACCACATGAGATATTGAGTTTAATTGCCAAAAGAAGAAAATATAAAAATGCATTAAATAAACAGATGAAAGGCAATATAGATGTCTAAACAATGAAACTAACAAAGTGCAAAATGGTTAAGCTGGAATGAATGATACATGTAAAATTATAGAAAATTAAAGAGACTTTCAGAGAAAAGAGAAGCAGCTGCATATCAAGAGCTTGGATGGCAAGCCATTATTAAGCAAAGAATGTAAGTCAGAAAGATGAAAGGAATAAGTATGAGGGCTGTGCAATTGAACTGAACTTGAAGGCAGTATTATGTAAAGGGAAACTATGCTATTATGAATAGAATCTGACAGACCTCTGAGAGAACCAAGTCAAAACAAGGCCTCTGGAATAGACAACATTCCCTCGAAATTATTTATATACTTGGGAGGACATACCATGACAAAATTGTTTCACTCAGTGTGCAAGAAAAGTGAGACAAGTGAAATACCTTCATACTTCAAGAAGACTGTAGTAATTCCAGTGTAAGAGCATGTGCGGCAATACTAACCTTATGAATTATCTTAGAAAACTGGACAAAGAAAGGCAAATCTATGTTTATATCATTTTTATGAAATATAGGGAATGAAAAGCTATCTGCAACTTATACAGGAATCAGACTAAAGTAATAAGAGCTAAAGAACATGAGAGGAAAGGAAATGGATGTAGATTGCAGTAGTTATTTTAAGGTGAAGAGGTTTGCACAGTATTAGGTAGTTTGGAGAGCTGCATCAAATCAGACTTCGGACTGAAAACCATGACAACCATGGTACTGACAAAGAGTTGCTTGAAGTCAGTATTGCACAAAATGTCAGTGGAACCATTATACACATTGCGGAAGAACTGATTCTCCACACCCCCCCCCCCCTCCCCAAATCTCCCCTCCCTGCACCTTACACCAGCAAAACCTACCTTGGTAGTGTGACAGCAGCTGATATCGAAAAATGTCAGTAGGTTGTTCTGTGGCATAAGCATCAGCCCTCCATGGCCTACCTGATTATATTTAAAATCTAGCAAATTGATCTACATTGATAAGAGGAAGATGAAAGGAGTGGTAGGAACAGTATTGTTTTTCAGTAAGTCAGTTTGACAAATGAAGGGATGGTTCCCTTGAGAAAGGTACTGCCAATTTCCTTCCCCAGTCTGAAGTTTTCTTTTGTCTGTACTGAGCTCATTGGCTATGCCATGTTCAGCCTTAATATTCCTTCCAGCATATACCACTCTTCATCCCTGTCACTGAAATGCACAGTGAAGTCTGTCATCCTGTTTGGATTACTTGGAGTTGTGAAATGTCTCATACAGCGAATGGGAGTTTCACATCTTACTAATAGTGTGTCAAGACATATCTTTAGTTGCTGATAGAGTTCGTAACTAAATGCTCAAATGCGATAGCAGTGCAAATGAAATATACATTCCTGTAGTAAAACATGGAAAGGATGTATGTTTTCTGGACAAGTATAAACCATTATGCCTAATAAGCAGCATGTGCACATTGTTTGAAAAGACAGTGATCTGGCATCAACCTCATCACTGAATGTAGACTGATACTTCCTACACTACAATAATTCATCAATTATGGGTATTGCTGAAAGCCATCTCCCAGGAGTCATTTGGAAGGCTCACAATTGGGCACTGATGCATGAGGAATCTATATCCTCACCCTGAACTTTACTTAGGTAACAGATCGTTTGAAATGTTTGAACATAACTGGATCTTGGATCTTTTATTCAGAAAGTACTTGATACAGCTGAACTCTTATATCAACTGAAAACCAATTGTATTCTAAAACTTAATGATCTCCAGTTTCTTAATTGCACCACATGGGGAGTTACTTGCACAGTTATACTACATTTTTATTAGCATACAAATTTGTGGTGCTGTCTGTGTGGACCCTTGCCTGTTCCTGTTCACTGTAGTAGTGTGCCTGCTCCTTTTTACCACAGTAGTGTGAAGCTGGTGAGCGGGGCATTTTGCAGAAGCCCTGTCAACAGTTTTACTACTTCTAAACTACACAGTAATGATCCATCAGATAGCTTACTGATTATACCTGCCAGTTCTTTGTAAATAGCAAATTAGGCTTTTTATAAGTGCCTCTAGAGCTGGTAGGTCAGCTGGGGAGCAACTGTAAGTTTTAAGAAATGACATACATCTTATTCTGCTAGGGTACACATGCAGAACAACCCTTCATGTACCTCACTGGCTTCTACATCTACATCTACATGCATGGAGGGTACCTTGAGTACCTCTATCGGTTCTCCCTTCTATTCCAGTCTCGTATTGTTCATGGAAAGAAGGATTGTCCGTATGCCTCTGTGTGGGCTCTAATCTCTCTGATTTTATCCTCATGGTCTCTTCGCGAGATATACGTAGGAGGGAGCAATATACTGCTTGACTCGTCGGTGAAGGTAACTTCAACAAAAGCCCGTACCGAGCTACCGAGCATCTCTCCTGCAGAGTCTTCCACTGGAGTTTATCTATCATCTCCGTAACGCTTTCGCGATTACTAAATGACCCTGTAACGAAGTGCGCTGCTCTCCGTTGGATCATCTCTATCTTCCTTGTATTTCTTCCTGAGATATGTCTTTTTACACATTCTGTAGACAAATGGAGAACACTGCACAATCATCCTTCCTATACAGATGGTTAGAAGTGTAGCCTGTGTCAGCCATGTTTTTGTGTCTACTGGTGAGGTGAACAGCAGTCCTACCAAATGCATGCAGTGTATTCATTGTTGAGTTCAAACGTATCACCTGGCCTTTGTGACAGACCAGAACACACAGTGAATTTGCTATTATGCTTGATTACAAGCTTTTGATCAGTGCTATGCATAAAGGTATGCATGTGACAGCATGCGCTGCCTAATGTGTTCCAAAACACCGCACATAAGTATAGAATTTGTCTAGGACTCATACATTGGATTCTATTGGTGACAAAGGTAAGGTCAACTGCTATTACAGCCCTTTGGCTAGGGACCATTTGTATTCACTACAGAAGGATCGTCTTACGGTAACTATTCTATGGTATGGACTCAAAGGTTGTTTATCACACACTTCCTCCAGCTTAGGCAAATTGAAAAAATCAGAGGGTTCTTTTTGTATTACATGTGATCTTTGCTGCATTTAAGGGGTTAATGGAGACACCATTTAGTTCATCACTTACTTCTGGGGCAGTTTCTGAGAAAACCAGAAAATGTGGCTTTTGGGTACCAAAATCAAGTTGCTAATTCCAAAATGGATATGGACAGCAAATGGCGAATATTTTCATGACATATTCCTAAGATTTTGATCTCAAACAGTCTTGAATATTTTCTTGATGCATAATCTGTATCAATTCAGGCAGGGGGCTTACTTCATAGTCTCGGATGTTATTGAATTTATCATATGGTTACCCTTAAACTGCTCTGGACATGTTAACGCACGTCCCTTTGTACTTGTCCCTGTGTGCTCTGCAAGTGTTTACATGCACCACCAGTCCTTCTACCTGGTACTCTGCACGTGTCTATACATAGAAACGTTTCAAGTACCATGTAGGAGGACTGGTGGCACACGGAAACACGTTAAGAGCACACAGGGACAGGTACAAAGGCATGCGCGTTAACATGTCCAGAGCAGTTAAAGGGTTGTAAGAAACACGTTTTTTTTTCCAGCCCTCCAAAAAAATTCCTCCTCCGAAATACAGGCCTCCGTAGATGACACTGCAAACACCATTTTGAAGATGTGAATTTAGAGATAAAAAATTTTAAATGCTGTATCTCTGTAACAGTTCTAGATATTTTGGTAGAGTTTTTTTTTATTTGAAAGACAATTGATTTATAATTACAATGGTATCCTCTGTTTCGACATACATGTCAAAGTTCTTTTACTGTTGCCTTTTGAATTTTTTTCTGTTGATTAGAACCATGTAGTATTACATTCTCTGTAAAGGAGAGCTTCCTCTTTTAAGTTGGACAGGTTTTATTTTTAAAAAATCATTTTATTAACTTTGAAGGGTTACGTATGTCTTCACTGAAGTTGTTACTTACTAATTGCTTTGCTTCAGTGTTTATTTCTATTGTCTTTGTTGCAATTATTTATCACTTTCCTTGTTGCAGTTATTTCTTTTCACTTTCATGGTTGCAGATATTTCTTACACTTTGTTGTAGTTTCTTGTCATTTTCTTTGTCGTGGTTGTTCATTGCAGGTTTCTGTATTGTAGTTGTTCAGTGCTAATTTGTTTACTGAAGAGGCTTCTAGGAAATCTGAGACCATCCTGTGAGTTCTGTGTTTTTGTGAGGAATTTACCAGTTGGCACATTTGCAGTGTGTTTTGTGAAAAGGCCTGTTTGAAATGTATTCTGACTGGGGCCACAGGAGATTGAAGTGAAGTATGCTGACTATTTGCATATCCATAAAAAGGTGATATATAAAACAAAGAAAAAACAGACTTCGTTCAGGTTGGGAATAAGTGTTCTCATTTGAAGATTATATTTCAAAGTGAAGATGTTTCCAGTGATGACATTTTGTGTTCTAAATGTTTTGACAGAATAACAACAATGATAGTATCTGAACAAGATGAAGCCTCCCATGGTGCAGATCGTGCAGATTTGGCATCAATAGAGGAAGAATCAAATACCCTGAATCAATCAACTATAGAGGTAGTTAGTCTTGTTAAGAAACTGTGGTCAGTGAAGTATAGTCTTAAGCTCTGTGCATCAAGAATGTGCAGAGAAATTACTAAAGCTATGAATGAATACACTACAGCAAAACTGACCTCACTCTTCAAAGTAGAAATTTCAGCGTCAGAAGAAAATGAACCAAAGCATGATTGTGCATCCTACAGTGAAACGGTGCAAGTTTTAACTATTATTCCAGAGACATTTTCAAAGAAAACAATTTTGAACCATGTTCCATCAGTATCAGAGCACATGGTAGACAAATCAAAAAATGTGAGGTCTGTAAAAGGAGTCTTTGGAAGACCAGATCCCTGTTATGGTCTTCCTGTAGAAGCAGCTCAAGTTCAAATAGTGCAGTCATTTTATCTGGAAGATAAATGGGACTGTTCTTGCCAGAGTGTTAACAAAAAAGCCACTATAAATGTAACAGCTGAAGGTCAAAAAGTTGTGAAAGTGAAGAAATACATGACTTGCAGTATTAAAGAAACCTTTGCAATTTATAAGAGCAACTATACAAATCCATACATTCGAAGATAAAAATTTTATGCACTACGACCTATGTGGGTATTTCCACACCCATGTAAGAGATGTCTGTTTATGTGTGTACTGCACGAATTTTGAACTTTGTGTGGTAACTTTGAATAACTTTATGAAGCACATGACATATGACACCTTGGTTGGGTCTGTGAAGTCATTAATAGTCTGTGGCGTAAAGCAAGATACTTGTTTGTTTCAAGAATGTGGTGACTGCCCTGGAAAGGGAGGACTGTCTTTACAGACACTTGGCCTGGAAGACGCAGCAGATAACTCTGCAGAACTTACATATGTGACATGGGAGGAAAATAAACTAATTAAGAAAACTGTTGCCTTTGACAGTTTCATTGATGAACGTGGTAAATGATTAGTGAAAGCAGTAACACATCAGCATCTGAAGAATTTGCACCAACAACATGTTGCAGAAGTGAAAAGGTGTTTACAGGTACAGGCTGAAGAACTATGTTTAGCGCTTTGCTATGATTTTGCTGTGAACTGGTCTGTAATTCTCCCACAAGAAGTACAAGGTTATAATTAGAGTAATGACCAGGTTTCAATTTTACAGGAGTGACATATTTTCAAAACAAGACCACAAGTGTTGGAGTTACAAGTGATGACACAGGAAATGATTCAGCACATGCTTTGCTAGCAATGCACAAAATTCTTCAACTACAAACAGGATTAGAGAAGATCATTATTATTTCTGATGATGCTCCTAGTCACTTTAAAAATCGTCACCAACTGTTTGAATTGAGTAAGTCGCTTGCGCCAACTGACTGGATATAAAGTGCTATTGGTCACGGGAAGGGGCCTTGTGATGGTGTAGGAGGCCTGCTGAAGCACCAAGCTACAAAACATAATCTTTCCAGACCAAATACAGCTGTGATTCAGAATGCTAAGGATTTTACAAGAGTCGTGAAATCTTACACATCCACAGCCCTCATTCTTTTCTCCAAAGAGGAAATCAAAGAATTCCATGAGCAGAAAAAATAAGAATGGTCCAAGCAAACTACTCCTGTGAAAGGAATTCAGAAGATACATTTTTGCCCCCAAAGTGATGGGCGAACTCATATTGCATGCACTTCAAGGAGCAAGAAAGAAGAAATTTAGTTTGTTTGGCCAACACCTCAGAAACAGCAGGATAATATTCAGATTCACAACTGGAGAAGGAGGATGTTTGTGCAATGTGTGTATGACACCAGTTATGAGTTAAGCAGAATTGTAGTGAACTTTTGCTACCACATGGACCAGCTGCTGGATATAGGTTTCCAGCTGAAGGTCAGCAACAACGCCATCAGTGCTCACTTACTTTTTACTATGTTTTGAAGATTGTAAGTGTTCCAGTTCCTATTGGTCCTACAGGAAGGCATCAATCTATATCAAAGGAAGATAGTGAAGCAGTGGAACACATTTTCAGTTCATTGACTGGCTAATTTCAGTACAAAACAGAGTGCACAGAAGTTATATAAATTGAAATGTTCAAGTCTTTGGACCTCTCACGTACATTTTGGAACCATTTAAAATGCTTAAAAAATGAGTCTCTTACTCATCTTTATGTTAAATAAGGCTAGGTTTTGATTTTTATGAGCCTTTCATGTGAGAATGTGGTAATAAAGCAGGTTTTATGTATGGTAAAAATATCAATTGTTTGTAAATCCAGTTGAACCTAAAAGTGGAAGCTCTCCTTTTCAGGGAATGTCGAACTATATGGTACTAATCAGCAGAAAAAATCAAAATTTTATGGATGGGCATTCTTGAACAAAGAATTCATAAATTATAAAAAAAAGTTCAGAATGCTATACTAAAAGAACTTTGACAGTAAGACCAAATGGAGGATTTCTTTGCAATCCTTGAAACAGAATATGTAGAACTGTTCCAGAGATACAGCATTTTAAGATTTTTTCCAAAAGTCTTATCTTCAAAATTGGAGGGCTGTATCTCAGAGCAGAAATTTTTTTGGAGAAAACAAAAAAAATACCTGTTCATACTTGGTCCTGCATTTTAACATATGCTAAATTCAATAACATCTAAGGCTATGAAGTTAAGAGTTTTTCCTAGCCTGCCTGAATTGATATGGACTGTGCCTTGATATCTTTATCAGTTTCCAAGATACATAGGTTCAAATTTATCCTACTTGTATGTGTAAAATATGCACATAAAGTCTGACATGAGGTGAAAACGTAGTTCATAAAATGATTTAGCATGGAGAAATGTGTTGCAAAGTGTGTCTGAGATCATCATAAGAGTTTTGGGAACCCCATGTTGTTCTGAAGCACATGCAAAATTTTTGTGCACATAAAATGTGGTCTGAGGTGTAAAATTAGTTTTGCCTTATTTTAGTTTCACACAAGTAAACTATCAAAATTTTGCTGACTCACCACATTCTTTTCATGCGTGTGATGTGTCCTGGTGTAGCAGGGAAAAAAAGGGAACCAGTCAAAAAATGTCCCTATCAGAGCATAAAAAATGTGAATATGTTCCTGTTTAAAAGACTCTGACTGAAATGTGAGGTACCAGCAACTTCATTCCACATTCCTCAGCACCTTTAAAAATGTCCCCAAAAATTTTGGGTATGTGAACATATTCACACTTTTTTATGCTGAGTTAGGAGACAGTGGCATTGAGAAAGAGATGGAAAAGTGATAATATTGGAAGATAGTAGACAATAGTTGTGCTATGGAAAGAGTGAAGGAAACAATGTTTGAGAGAAAGAGAATGACAAAATGACAGTGGAGTATAGCTGACTGTGATGGAACAGTGCTAGGAAAAGGAAGAGGAATAAAGTGAAGGAACAAGTGGAAGTGTGACATTGAGAAGAGACAGCAGCAGTGGGAAGGAATGAATGAGACAGTGACAGTGGCCAGCAGCGGCAGCAGCAGAAGCAGTAGTAGTAGTTGGACAGAATGAAGGAGACTGTTGCTGTGAGACAGGATACAGTGACAAAGAGACAGAAAGAGATAATGACAATGAGTTGGGTTGAATGAGTGAGAATGAGAATGGGCAAATGAGAGTGGATGGTTATGAGCGACCTTTTGTGTGGACTAGGAGGTGTGAATGAATTACAGTTAAGGGAGCTTGTGATAGTGAGAGATGAACTGCACATTTAAAAGAGCCCCAATACACTCACAAGCCAAAACTGGTGGGAAGATTTTTTTTAAAGGTACTGAGGAAGATAGAATATGTAGCTGGTATGTCACTTCTCAGTCATAGCGTTTTAAGGAGGAGCATATTCTTTTTTGTCTTCTGGTAGGAGCATTCTTCTGCTGGTGATGTACTTATATTAAACACTGAAAATCTTAATAACACTGGCACAACCATGATGTTCCTTAGGACACATAGTCACTTAGGCATCCCATTAAGTGAGCTGTCAGATCAAACGACCATCTAAGTACTAAAAGAGATTTAGTAGAAGGGGTGTTCAAAAAGAAATGAGCCAGAGGCATAATCACAGAAACCAGTACCTGAATGTTAGAATTATTGACTCTGGCTGTTGAGACACTTGTCCCACTGTGACACAAGGCGATGAATGGCTGTCTCATAAAATTCCCGGGGCTGCGATGTTAACCAGTTCCACACATACAGCTGGTTGTCGTCATACACTCGAGTGCAGGAAAGGTTATGCTGATGTTCTTCTTTGGTCAAGATTACCCACTTCTGATTCACTTCCTGCAGCATGGGACAACAGTGAATGCCCAGCATTCCTCGCAAAACTTGACCACCCTTTGCCAAGCGATCAAATCAAAAAGACCAGGCAATCTCACCTGTGGGGTCATTCTGCTCAATTCAAAGCCTCATATGGCCAACACAGTCGCAGCACTCCTGCGGAAATTCAATTGGGAGGTTCTTGGCCACCCTCCATACAGTCTGGACCTGTCTCCCTGTGATTATGCCATTTTTGGTTTCCTTAAAATGGCTCTGAGGGGCAAATGATTCACCCCATATGACAACATCCAGCAGTGTGTGCAGAACCGGTTAACATCACAGCCCTGGCAATTTCAAGACAGCCATTCACCACCTTGTGTCACAGTGGGACAAGTGTCTCAACAGCCAGGGTCAAAACGTCTAACATACAGGTACTGGTTTCTGTAATTACGTCCCCACCTCGTTTCTTTTTGAACACCCATTATAGGTCTTAGAATAACTGACACCGATTTGTGGTCAAAACTGAGATACCTAACCTTGAAAGTGTGAGAAGTAAGGTGGCAAGCCACTGCAAACTGTGCAATGATTAAGAGGAATGTTAATAGTAATCCATGTGTTAGATGGGTCCATTAAGCTTGGTGATTGCCTTGGTGCTATTCAACAGGAATAAAGAATGTGCTGGATGCAGGTTTTACCCCTTCCCATCTCTTCCCCCTCCCTTTTATCAACAACATAAACTGATGAAGGAAAAAACCCTACACACATTCAGCACTCAACAGGTCCATTTAAGACCCAACTATCACCCTTTGTGAAGTGGTGTGTTGTCATATGTGAAGAAAGAAAACATTTCCAGTCAGGTGACTAAACCTCCCAGCTCCCAGTGCCATTAAGACTTCTTAATTGATATTTTCTAAAATGATTTTTCACTTCCTGTGAAATTTTCCAGTTTAACAGTTGAAGAGGCAGTAATAAAAATCCTGCTCTGGCCCTCAGGCATCTTGAATCATTTAAAGAGAGTCATGGTATGTTTACTTGCCTAAAACTATGAGCAGTCTGTTGTCTGAATCCTTGCTGGATTTAAACCTGTGCTTGGTCTTTAATGATCACACTACTGATGGTACATTGAAACTATATAGAAAAAAGCTTTGTTGAAAGAAATTCAAGAATCATTTAGTTTTCGCTTTTCTTAGACAAGAAGTTAACACAAAAATTGCATTGCAGTTAATTGAAGCTGTGGGCAAAAACTAGCAGATGACTGAAAAGCCTAGAACATTAAAAAGTTCTTGCTTATAGTGTTACTCTAAAAGGCTCACTCAACTCAAATACAGATCGTATAAGAATGCTTCAGTATGTTGCCAAATAAGCTGCCATATTTTTAAACATATATCACTTTTTTGTGGTAGTTGTTGTGCACATATTTCATTGCAGTGCTTGTCGGTTGCAGGTATAGGTGCTGATGGCCTACTACTTCAGTGATAACATACACACTAAATCACTAACTCCAAGAGAACACCAGGTAAGCTTTGATCTTTGGTTTTTTTTTTTTTCATTTTTGTGGGTTGATGGATATTTCCTGGTGCAGAATTTTCAGGCTCTCATCTTCAGAGACTAATTTGTCATGATAATGGAATTAAAAAGAAAAAGAGAAAACTTGGCTAAAAGACTTGAGCATATGACTGAGTGCTGTGATGAAGGAAAGCACCATAAATGTTGTATGTAAAATATTTTTTTCTCAATTATGGAGAAATCTAAATGATCAACACTGGATGATTCTCTTCCACACTCCTCTTTCTAGATCTCATCCTGATCTTAATTATGCTTTACAGGAAACAGTTTGGGCCTCTGAGGCATAATAGAGGGTGCATGGCACTAGTATTATTTAACACTTCTAACCAGTTCATGCATATGTAAGTAAGATTGTACAGTGGCGAAGGCAGTGAAATGGTATTCTGGGGAGTTGTGGCTTAAATCCTCACTGTATTGTTTTAACTTTTCCACAGTTTCTTAAAATCACACCAGATAAAAACCAGGATATTTCAATAAACACAGACATAGCAGTCTCCTGTTCTGCTCATTTGACCTTTTCGACACGTCAGGATTCATGAGATAAGCACCTACTTTTGTGTTTCGACTCAATAAGCTGCCTGTGCATAAGTGACCAGAGCTACACAGGAATGTGCTCAATCTCATCCATTAGTGGTTTCCTGGCTGAGATCCATGATGTGGACTCTAGGATTACAGTCACAAGGGTACTGAAGTTACATGAATATTTTGGAAAACAAATTTTGATGATTGAATGGTTAACAAGGCTACGAAACAGGATCTTGTGGCAATCTAAGGAATCTGTTGCATGACAGACTTACTTTCAAGCACACCAAAAGGGGTGGTGTAGCTTTGTGTAGGAACACACTTCTTCGTGAGTGCAATATCTTCCTTACCATATCACATAGCCCGATTGAGTTTGATCATTGTGGAGATGGAGCGTGTAGCCCTCGTACCTGCAGGTGACAAGACAGCCATTCAATGATTCCTCTTGATGTATAAGGTTAAATGAGCTCTATGAGGAAGGTGACAAATTTTGTTTTAGTTGTTTATGATGTTGTATCTTGTGTCTTGTTCAGTTTCCTCATATCCTTTACTTTTATAAGGTATACCCAATTGAAAAGGAGACTTCGCTGTAGTGGTGTTGTGTGTAATCCCAGTGGGTGGATGTGTTTGTCAAGAGATGGTGTGGTGATATCCCCAGTTGTGCAAGCAGAGTGAATAGCTTTGCTGCAATTTCCTCTTTCCTAGAGAATTGTCTCCGCAGTTTGTTGGATGATGAATTTCCCCTGATCATCACAAAGAGCAGTTATCCAATATCTTTGTGCAGGGGGGCAACATGCTTCACAAATCTCTCACTAGGTGAAGGCCGTATGCAGTGAGCAGTGGGTCACATGGAGCACAATATTCCTGTGATGTCAGCATCCTAAGGTGAGATGTGTGAACATCCTGCGCAGGCACATGTTGTCACGACTGCTGACACCATTTCAGCTGTGGAAGAGAACATACAGGTGAATTGTTTTATCACTTCATGGGACACTGCTGTTGAACTGTCGATAAACAAACAAACTGTGCATCACAGAATCCTCAAGAAGATTCATTATGGCAAAGTTTGTGCACAGTGGGTGCCCAAGTATATTTCAGAGAATCAGAAGGTGGCAAGGATGGGTGTTTGCACAACCCATCTGTTGAGATACATGGAGTGACATCACATGTGGCATGCAATTAAATGTGGTGTCACCACTTTGACCCTGTTTCTAAACGGATGCGCTTGGAATGGTGGCATTCCGGCTCCCATCATCCAAAACAAGCCCACTCTGCCTCAAAGTCAGAAAAGATTCTCAGTCCCCCTGTGGGTCTGGGGGTTAGAATAGGCCCGAGGTATTCCTGCCTGTCATAAGAGGCAACTAAAAGGAGTCTCACGCATTTCGGCCTTTATGTGATGGTACCCTGTAGGGTTTGACCTCCATCCTTCTAAATTTTCCCGAAGAGCGAGCCAATTGTGGAAGGGCACCTTACATGGTGCATCATATCCATCGTGCGCTGAGACCTCTTGCATCCTTCGTCAACGTGGATCTGCACTTCAGCTCATTCTCCAGCTGTTGGCCGAGGTCACCCTCCTGGGTGCATTTTCCGCCGCCCACTGTGCTGTATCGCTTTCTATGCCGCGACGATAATATGCTTCTTAGCTCGTTTACACCTGATATCCAGACTTTTAGCTAGTCCACTGTGATGTTGGATCCGCCATGTACCTTGTTGGCTGTAGCTCCCTGACCACACAGGGATTGTTCTACTGATGTCTGTTCCGTTAACTCCCCACGTATGCCAAGGAGTAAATCCCGTCACCCTGGGTCATTGGGACTTCTGGCAATGGCCATTGTGCCAGGTGGGCTTTGCTGCAGCTAGGTGGCGCCCATGGGGAGAACCCCTGGTCAGAGTGGGTTGCATCAGGATGGATGAAATGCCATGAAGCATAGTACGTCATCTGCTGGTGGTCCACCACCAGCAGTCTCTAAACGGTAAAGGTCTAACTTCAGTGCTAAGAAATGCGACCCAAAATCGTTCCCCTCCCTGGCCGTACCATGGGAGGAATGCCAGGCTAAGGATGGTAACGAAGCTTATTCGCCCCAGTACCTCGTATGTACGGGAGTTGATGGGGAATCCTTCCTGTCAGTGAAGCCTCAGTTTTTTGTGGAGCAATTAGAGGACATGTTTGTGGAGGTGCAGGGCTTGTCCAAAATGCAGTTGGGGTCAGTCTTGATAAAAACAGCATCCTCTGCCCAGTCACAGGTATTACTTGCTTGTGACAAGTTGGGGGATGTTTGTCACCATCACACCCCATAAGAGCTTAAAAATGGTCCACAGTGTTATATTCCACAGGGACCTTCTTTTACAGTCCGATGATGAGCTGCATGCCAACTTTAGAGCAACGACGTGTCCATTTCTTCCAGTGCGTCCATCGGGGTCCGAGGGATAATCAGGTTGCCACCCATGCTATATTCCTCCCCCATTGTGGTGCTTTAAGTACTGGAAGTTCGAGTATATGTCTTCTTGCTGTACTTCCAACGTCACATGTTGAGATTGTGGACATCCCAATACTCTCTGTGCCTCGCCTCCCATCTGTGTCAACTGTGGAGAGTCCCATTCCTCTTGCTTGCCGGACTGTAGGATTCTACAGAAGGAAAGGAAAATAATGGAATAAAAGACCCTGGACCAACTGACCTACATTGAGGCTAAGAGGAAATTTGAAAGGCTCCATCCTGTGCGTATGACAGCAACTTACACCGCCGCTATAACTACTGTTCCAGCCCCATCTGTTGCACCAATTCCAGTCATCTCTCAAAGCCGTAAGACTACACTGACCTGACCCCCATGATAGTGGGGGACACTTCCCCCACTGTTGCTCACGCACCGCCTACTTCGGGCTCCCCCTCAACCTTCGGGGATGTCAGTCCCTACATCTCAGCCAGAGAAACGTAAGTCTCATTTGGCTTCTCTCGCTAGGAAGGGGTCCCTTGATTCACTCCCTTCCCAGGTTTCTACTAGTGGAAAAGATGACACCCGCCAGTGGTTGAAGTGCTCAAAAGCAGCTGGTCATAGGGCTTCACACTAATCCTCAGTCCCAGAGACTGAATCAGTGAAGCCCTCCCAGCCAGAGAAACCCAAAGAGCAGTGAGAAAAATTAAAAAAGAAGACCCCAAGACCAAGGGACTTGTGGTGGCACCCACACCACCGCAACCTACAAGCTCTGCATCTGAGGATGAGGTGGCGATTCTGGCGTTCGCTGAGGACCTAGATCTCGCCAGACCCTCAGACACAACAGATATAGACTGCTCAGGCAATAAGTCGGTGGCAGCAGGTGACCCTGAGGCATAAACTGCCTCATTGAATGTTCCATGCCTTCCCAGCCTCATGACCACATTAGCCCTCAGTGGAATTGCGGCGGTTTTTTCCACTGCTTGGCTGAGCTATGGCAGTTGTTAAGCTTTACACCTGCTATCTGCTTTGCCCTCCAGAAAACCTGGTTCCCAGCAATGTGGACCCCTGCCCTCCGCAGCTATAAGGAATATTACAGGAACTGTAGCGACTATAATAGTGTAGGGTGGAGTTTGCATCTGTGTCCTGAACTCGGTTTGTAGTGAACATGTGCCCCCTTCAAACTCCTCTTGAAGCTGTGGTTATCAGGATACGGATGACACAGGAAATAGCTGTCTGCAACATATGTCTCCCTCCAGATGGTGTAGTACCCCTGAATGTATTGGCTGCACTGACTGATCAACTCCCTTAACCTTTCCTACTTTTGGGAGATTTTAATGCCCATAACCCCTTGTGGGGTGGCACTGTGCTTACTGGCCGAGGCAGAGATGTCGAAACTTTACTGTCACAACTCGACCTCAGCCTCTTAAACACAGGGGCCCCCACACATTTCAGTGTGGCACATGGCACATATTCAGCGATTGATCTCTCGATTTGCAGTTCTGGCTTTCTCTCATCTATCCACTGGAGAGCACATGATGACCTGTGTGGTAGTGACCACTTCCCCATCTTCCTGTCACTCTCCCGGCATCATGTCCACTCACGCCTACCCAGATGGGCTTTCAATACAGCAGTAAGGCTGACTGGGAAGCCTTCACCTCTGCTGTTACCATTAAATACCACCCCAATCCCCCCATTCCCCAAATGGTGCCACCAATGTTGTGGTTGAGCAATTCACTAAAACGATCATTTCTGTGGTGGAAAATGTGATCCCTTGTTACTTATGGTGCCCCCCCGCCCCCCCCCCCTCCCCCCCAGCGAAAGTCAGTACCTTGGTGGACACCGGAAGTCGCTGAGGCAGTTAAAGAATGTCGGCGAGCCCTAAGTGATGTAAGCGGCTCCATGCCCCTATTCGCCAGCTTATCATAAGATGAAAACAGGAGTGTTGGGATAGGTATGTCTCAACCATTGGGTGCCATATGTCACCTAAAGAAGTCTGGATGAAGATAAGATGTGTTTATGGGTAGCAGACCCCAGCAGGTGTCCCTGGCGTTACCATCGATGGCATGTTATCTACTGACACCAACGTGATTGCCGAGCTTTTTGCTGAGCAATATGCGCGAGCCTCTGTGTTGGAGAATTACCCCCCCCCCCCCCCCCCCCCCCAGCCTTTCGCACTCTCAAATGGCGGATGGAAGGGCAAGTCCTCTTGTTCACTATGCACCACAGTGAACCCTGTAATGCCCCACTTACAGAATGGGAGCTTCTCAGTGCCCTTGCACATTGCCCCGACACAGCTCCTGGGCCACATTGGATCCACAGTCAGATTCTTGAACAGCTCTCATCTGACTACAAGCAACATCTCCTCGTCATCTTCAACCGGATCTGGTGCGATGGTGTCTTTCCATCGCATTGGAGGGGGAGCACCATACTACCAGTGCTCAAACCCGGAAAAAACCCAATTGATGTGGATACATATCGCCCCATCAGCCTCAACAACGTTCTTTGTAAGCTGATAGAATGTAGGGTGTGTCAGCAGTTGGGTTGAGTCCTGGAGTCACATGGCCAACTGGCTCCATGTCAGAGCGGTTTCCGCCAGGGTCGCTCTACCACTGATAATAATCTGTACCTCAAGTCTGCCATCCGAACAGCCTTTTCCAGATGCCAACACTTTGTTGCCTTTTTTTTTCTTTCTTTCTTTTCTTTTCTTTTTTTTTTTCTTTCTTTCTTACGCAAAGCTTATGACAGAATCTGGCGATATCATATCTGTGCCACACTGTATGAGTGGGTTCTCAGGGGCTCGCTCCCGATTTTTATCCAAAATTTCCTGTTGCTCCATACTTTCCGTGTCCAGGTTGGTGCCTCCCATAGTTCTCCCCCCCCCCCCCCCCCATATCCAGGAGAATGGAGTCCTGCAGGGCTCTGTATTGATTGTATCTTTATTTTTAGTGGCCATTAATGGTCTAGCAACAACTTTAGGGTCATCTGTCTCACCTTCTCTGTATACAGATGACGTCTGCATTTCATACTGCTTCTCCAGTACTGGTGTTGCTGAGCGGCACCTACAGGGAGCCATTCACAAGGTGCCGTCATGGGCTCTAGCCTACAACTTCCAGGTTTCAGCTGCAAAGTCGTGCATTATGCACTTTTGTCAGCATCATACCATTCGTCTGGAACCAGAACTTTACCTTAATGACGATCCACTTACTGTAGTGGAGACATGTCGATTCTTAGGGCTGGTCCAGTTGGCTTGGCTTGGCTTCCTCACCTTCATCAGCTTAAGCAGAAGTAATGGCAGCACCTCAGTGCCCTCTGCTGCCTGAGCGACACCAACTGTGGGGCTTGGTCGCTCTATGCTGCTGCAGCTCTACAGAGCCCTTGTTCAATCCAGCCTTCACTATGGGAACCTGGTTTATGGTTTGGTGGCACCCTCAGCATTGCATTTACTCAACCCAGTGCACCCTGTGGTATTTGACTAGTGAGGGGAGCTTTTAGAATTGATCACGTTTGGGTGACACATGGCTAGCTCCTGCACCGCGATGACCCACCTCAGTGTCGATGTGGTGCCCGGCGGACAGTGGCACATATCTTGTTGAGCTGTCCTCCTCTGGCTACCATTGTGACTGACTTTTCAGTTACTGGACTCGTTACCATTAATTTTAGCTGACAACACCTCATCAGCTAATTTAGTTTTATGTTTTATACGTGAGGGTGGGTTTTATGATTCGATCTAAGTCTTAGCGCATGTCCTTTGTCCCTTTGTGTTCTCCACCCTAGTGCTTTTATGCTGGATGTTTTAATGTGTTGCAGAGTGGCTGGCTTTTCCTTTTTATTCTCATGGTCGGCCAGCCACGGTCATCTGCTCTCTTGGCTTTATCCCTTCTACCTGTTTCTTGCACTATCTCTGGGTTTCTTGTCCACTTTTGTCTATCTTAGTGATTGTTGCCCTACTGTCGTTCTTGCGGTTTTTCCTTTCTTCCAGCTTTGTTTTGTGTTTTCGTTTGTTTTATACCCACCCTTGTGGAATTATTTTAATCAGAACGAGGGACTGATGACCTAGCAGTTGGGTCCCTCCCCCACTCTTTTAAACCAACCTACCAACCAAAGATACTCAGTTTCTTCTTCTACATGGCAGCTGGGTACCACGGGGTGCAACAGTTAACACTGTGCAGCATTGAAACATGGTAGTGTGACTCAAACAGCCCATCAAGAACAAGTGCAGGGTCAAGCTCTTGATTGGGGCAGTGCTGCTACAGGACAAGGCTATGCCACATATGGCTAAGAAGACCCTTTAGGCCTTCAAAAATTTCAGTAGGAGGCCCTGGAACATTCTCCTTACAATCCCAATATCTCCCCAAGTAAATTGCATATTTTTGGCCTGTAAAACGATACCTTAAAAGCCAGTTGTTCACCTGTGACAAGTAAGTGCAGGACACTATTGAAAACTGGACCCATCAACAACCCATGAGTTCCTATACTGAAACCAACCATTCCCATCCTATCTGCCAGAATTGTTGTATCAATGTCCGTAGCAATTATAGATAGCTGTACTATTTCTCATGAACTAATTTTACCATGGTTATTAAAATTCCTTTACATGTAACTGCTGTCTCCTTTTTATTTGGGCACACCTTATATTAAATAATGTATTGAGTTTTTAGACATCTCATTGTCTTATCCATTTGATGAATTGAACTAGATGTGTTGCAGCAAGTCAACTGATTACAGTATCGCACCAGCGGCAGCTGGTCAGTTTTGAGGATTGAGAGACAAATGACTAAAATGTTGTCCCTTAAAACAGTAATAATCATCATAATGTCCTGCCCTCTGTCCATGTTTGGTAATATTTACCTCTGTCAGTTCGTATTGAATGAACATAAAAGCATTGGCCCTCTTTAAATTCACGGATGCCGAATTAGCTTCGTACTTCTGTATTTGCTTTGGCCTTGTGTATTTTTGCAGTATTTCTGTTGGTACGCAGGAAGGGTCAGAGCAAATAGTTCTTCAGTCACCATGTGAAGACAGATTTTTAAAATTTTCAAGTAGCTTCTTGCATTTCACATGTCACTATCCCTTACTAGGCTAGACAGTGTTTTGAACTACTCTTATGAACACTCACCAGTCAGCCTGCATTCAGAGTAAAGACACGTCGACTGTCAAAATTTTATCAGTATATTGTCAAAGTGCTCGTAACAAAGTTCCTGAATTTATTGTCTTCCAGGAAAGTTTTCACTCTCATATTATTCACAGGATCAAGAGCTGGCTGAAACCTGAAGTGGAATGTTCTGAGATATTTAGTGATTCAGGGAAGTTATATGAGAAAGACAATTAGGGGCCATAGGAGGGGGAGTGTTCATTGTGGTTGACAAAAATATTTTCTGTATTGAAATCGAAGTTGAGTGTGACAATGCAGTTATATGTTCATGTATAACTGGCCTATGGTGCTTTTAAAATAAGTTTTGACTTTTGACAGTTCAGTATGGAGTGAGTGGAGGGAAGCATAGTCGCCGGTTGGAGCTGGCGCTTCAGTAGGTGACCACAGTATAAGGCCAGGCCTCCTAGGTGTAAAATCTGTCAGGCTTACTTGTCTGTGTGAACAGAAATCCGCCCAAACCAACTGATCTGCAATCTTTATCAAACACTTTTAAAGAAACTATTCGGTAATAAACTAATTCTTGCACACCTTATAGTTTATTAATTCGTGAGATTCATGCTGGACCAGCTATCATTTCATTCCAGAATGAGATTTTCACTCTGCAGTGGAGTGTGCGCTGATATGAAACTTCCTGGCAGATTAAAACTGTGTGCCCGACCGAGACTCGAACTCGGGACCTTTGCCTTTCGCGGGCAAGTGCTCTACCATCTGAGCTACCGAAGCACGACTCACGCCCGGTACTCACAGCTTTACTTCTGCCAGTATCTCGTCTCCTACCTTACCTTCATTTCATTAATGGTAATTATTATTGTGATATTTTGATAATAGGTGAACGTCTGCAAGAAATTCCTAGTTTACAGTGAAAAATAGGTATAACTATGAATTCGTGTTTGGTGCGTGCTAGGTTACAGGTTGCTGTGTATTAAATGTAGGTGATATATTGAAATATTCTTTAAACTTGTAGGGATATCGATGTTTGTTTCCAATTCCAATAAGATTTAATGTATGTAAAGCACTCCATGACAAACTCGTGCATCAGTGCAAAAACTAGGATAAAATATTCATAAATTCCTTGTATCTCATAAATGGTTTGAGATATCCAGACAAGATATTGGCAAATAATAGCACGTAAAGACAAGAGTGTTTTGCCATACGATTAATATATGAAACTACCATAGTTAGTGCGATATTCAAACAACTATAGATTTTTTCAGTGAAATAATTGAATTGTTGAGAGCCATTGATAGCTGGAGAAATGAGAACTGCTGTGGATTTTGTGACTGTATAAGTGAAGAAGTTAAGAGTTTGTTTTTATACTGAGAATGAGCTGATTCATAAACTATTGACCTGACTAGCACCCAGTTGTTAGTTTCGTAATACACTGTTTCAGGAGTCTGTCATAATTTCAACTGCACTAGAATGTTAGTGAGATGAATGTTTCTGAACTCTGTTGTGTTTTGATAAAAGAAGCATATTTTAAAATGATACCAAGAGAAGTTACATCTTTGTTAAAAACTCATCACAGTCCTTCATGAGTCAATGTCTCATGAACTGCCTTCTTGGTATGGCTGACAAATCAAGACCAGTCCTGTCATGCATTTTCAGTGGCTTCTTTCGTCAGCATTTCAACCTCACTGAGCGTGAACTACTTATTTTTTGCCACATTATTTTTCACCTAGGCTCATATACTCTGGTGGATTTAAATGAGCATGATATGGAGGAAAGATGACTAAATTATTCCTTTTACCATTAGCCAGTTTGTCGAAACGGTAGCATGAAGTTTTGGGTAGCACAGCACCAAAAGTTTGATTACCTTTGCCTTATACATGCTAGATACACCTTTGTCTCATGAAACATTTCTTTGTACCCGCAAAATAATTTTTTCCCCCACGGCATCACAACAGAGTGGTAATCAGTTTCGTTCATTACTATTGTTGAACTCTGAGGAATGTTTTGCAGCAGAACATTGTCTTCCCAGCACATGAATGTATTCCCAGGCGACACTTTTATTGAAAATTTAGTATTCAGATCTACTGCACTGTTGTTATTACTGTAGCGCCAACACAGAACACTTGTTCACAATACCTGATGACTACAGAACACTTTAACACCAGAAAATATGATATTACAGCAAGAGCTGACGAACACTGATGCATCTAATGTGTGCTGTTTATTCATGGTGTGACAACAGGGGCGCATTACCAGTCAATCTGCATGGTAGGGAAAGCTGGCTCATCATTGGTGTTACCTGAGCAACAGGGTAACGTCCCCCTCCGGGCAGCCAAACATAAAATGTTACAACTAATTTTAAACATGCTATAGGTGAAATCAAGTTAATTGTTGGATGTTTTTGCAGCCTCCTTACTCAACTGTGACAGTTTGAGTCATTGGCAGAAAGTCTACGGTCAGTAGTGCGGAAATAACCATATCACGCTATATTAGTTGGATGCAACTTTAACCTGCCGAGTATAGACCAGGATGTCTATGGATTCACTGCAGGGGTTCAGACAGTCATGCAAAGTACTTTTGAACAAATTTTCTGAAAACTGCCTTGAGCAACTAGTTCGGCAGCCCACACACAATGGAAATATCTTAGACCTTTTAGCTACAAATAGGCCGAATGCCATCGACAACGTCAGTATATAAGTGGGGATTGGTGATCATGATGTCATTATAGCAACTATGGTTGTGAAAATTAATAATTCAGTTGAGAAAGCTAGGAGAGTGTTTCTGCTAGAAAGAGCAGATAAGCAATTGTTAGCATCACACTTAAAAAGTGAATTGACAACACTAAGTTCCAGTAGGATGATTGTAGAGGAATTATGGGCAAAGTTTAAGTAGATTGTAAATCATTGTCTGGAGAATCATGTTCCTAGTAAGTGGATTAAAGTTGTAAAAGACCCACCATGGTTTAATGATGAGATTCAGAAGATGTTGAGGAAGCAGTTGCACACTCGGATGAAAAGAGAATGCACAAATGATGACCAGCGAAAGTTAGTAGAGATTCATGTGTCTGTGAAGGGATCTATGTGCAGAGTATACAACTGCTACCAACATCATAACTTAGCAAAAGATCTGGCAGAGAACACAAGAAAATTCTGGTCTTATGTAGAATTGCTAAGTGAGTCTCAGGCTTCCATCCAGTCACTTGTTGACCAGTGTGGGATGGCAGTTAAAGATAGAAAAATGAAAGCCAAAGTTTTAAATTTCACATTCAAGAAATCGTTCATGCAGAAGAATTATACAAACATACTGAGTCTCGTATGGACGACATAGTAGTAAGCATCCGTGGCATAGAGAAACAACTGAAGGAATTGAAAACAAATAAGTCACCATCTCTGGATGGAATCCCAATTTGGTTTTTTAAAGACTACTGTATGGCATTGGCCCCCTACTTAGCTTGCATTTATCACAAATCTGTCGCCCAGTGCAAAGTACCAAACAACTGTGGGGAAAAGTGCAGGTGACTCACGTGTATAAGAAGGGTAAAGGAACAGACCTGCAAAATTACAGACCAATACCCTTAACATGTTTGCTGCAGAGTCCTTGAACATATTCTCTGTTTGAATATAACAAATTTTATTTAGACTGAGAAACTTATATCGGTGAATCAGCATGGTTTCATAAAGCATTGCTTGTGTAAAACTCAGCACGCCCTTTTCTCACATGAAATACTGTAAACTATGGCTGAAGGGCAACAGGCAGATTCCATATTTCTAGACTTCAGGAAAGCGTTTGACATGGTGCCCCATTACAGGTTGTTAAAAGAAGGTACAAGCATATGGTAAAGGTACCCAAATATGTTAGTGCCTCGAAGACTTCTTCAGTAGCATAACCCTGTATGATGTCGTCAGCAGTACATATTCATCAGAGACAAGGGTATCTTCAGGAGTGCGCCAGGGAAGTGTGATAGGACTGCTGTTATTCTTTATATATGTAAATGATTTGGCAGATAGGGTGAGCAGCAGTCTGCAGTTGTTTGCTGATGATCCCGAGGTGTATGGTAGGGTGTCAAAGTTGAGTGACTATAAGATGATACAAGATGACTTGGACATTTCTAGCTAGTGTGATGAATGGCAGCTAGCTCTAAACATAGAAAAATGTAAGTTAGTGTGAATGAGTAGGAAAAACAGATCCGTAATGTTCGAACAGCATTAGTAGTATCCTGCTTGACACAGTTATATCATTTGAATATCTGGGAGTAATGTTACAAAGCAATATGAAATGGAACGAGCATACAAGGATTGTGGTAGGAAAGGTGAGTGGTCAAATTTGGTTTATTGGGTGAATTTCAGGAAAGTGTTGTTAGACCACATATAGGATGCTAGTGCGAACTGTTGTTGAGTATTGCTAGAATGTTTGGGATCCATACGAGATCAAATTAAAGGAAGAAATCGAAGCAATTTAGAGGTGGGCTGTTAGATTTGTTACCAGTAGGTTTGCACAGCACACAAGTTTTACAGAGATGTTTTGGGAACTCAAATGGGAATCCCTGGAGGGAAGGTGATATTATTTTTGAGGAACATTGTTGAGAAAATTTAGTGAACTGGCATTTGAAGCTAACAGAAGATCGATCGTGTTGCTTCCAATATACATTGCGCGTAAGGACTATGAAGATAAGATGTGAGAAATTAGGGCTCATATGGAGGCATATAGACAGTCGTTTATTGATGAAGATGTAGATTACAAAAATTAAATAAGTAAATAAATGCAGTGCTGAAAACTGTAATCAGTAGAGCTCAAACATTCATGGACAAAGAGAGCCTCACTGAAGAAATGAACATGCTTGAATAATTTCTGAAGGAATAGGTACTCGTATCAGCAAACTGAGCAGATTTTGCTGCGGAAAAAAAAAAAACTACTACTTCCATGAGAGGAATGGAGATCAAACTATATAAAGAAAAAGAAAAACCAAGGATCATTGCATGATTCATGTTATCCGAATCACTGGAGAGGAAAAAAAAAAAAAAAAAAAGATACTGGAGACTTCTACAGAACCTTAACACCATATATATTTTATGCCTCTCAGAAAATATAGATGCTCTGCTTTGTAGCATTAAAGGCTTGCTAGAGTCCCAAAAACTAGGCATTTACTGCACTCCATGACAATGTGACATGTCGTATGTATGACATACTATTCTGAGAATGGAGGACAAGTACAAAGAACATGCATGTCATACTTGACTGAAGAAATGAAGTAAATCTGCTGTGCAGTGACATATAAAAACACCTGTATGACAATACAAGTCCGTGTTGTATTGCAGGGTAATTCAGGACTGTATCAAAATTTGTTTGCCAGAAAACTTAAAATGGTAACGGAAGTTTTGATTTGAGCAAAGCTTCGGGCCAGAGTCTCAGTTTATTAAAATCTGGTCATTCATCAAGTATGGCATGTTGAAGACACCCAGGAGATGGATAATGGGAAACAAGAAATGTGCCACAAGGGCCGTAGTTTGTAAGTAGCAATGCATTGCCAACAATGCCTGTCTGGTTGACACTGAGTCGGTTTGTGTATTTTGCATCATTTTCTGCATCATATTCTGCAGATGAATGGGCCAGACATCGAAAGTCACCAACCTGGTTAGAAATCTGGAAATATACAGTCCGTACAAGTCTTCTTTACTTTCATTTCAAATGTTGCAGTTACGCTATATTCTTGCATGCACCAGATAAACATATCATGAACCATGCAGCTCTTCTTGTCAGTCTCTTTCAGGACTCCCATCTGACAAGGAGCTGAGGTAAGTTTCAGTGCACTCAAAATGTGGCTTGGATGATAATGATCATGGTTACTGCTGTGATCCTTCTCAGATAAAAATAGTGGGCACAGTGGCCGTAATGAAGATAAATCTGTGTAAACATTCATTCTCTTGTTGTGTTTCTTTGTGAGCAAGACACTGTATGTAGGTATACACATTTTTGGGCATTCTGCCCATTCACAATGTAACTTTCTGGCAGATTAAAACTGTGTGCCGGACAGAAACTCCAACTTGGGACCTTTGCCTTTCACAGGCAAGTGCTCCACCAACTGAGCTACCAAAGCACGACTCACGACCCATCTTCACAGTTTTAATTCCACCAGTACCTCCCCTCCTACCTTCCAAACTTCACAGAAGCTCTCCTGCAAACCTTGCGGAACTAGCACTCCTGGAAGAAAGGATATTGCAGACACATGGCTTTGCCACAGCCTGGGGGATGTTTCCAGAATGAAATTGTCACTCTGCAGTGGAGTGTGTGCTGATTTGAAACTTACTTCCAGATTAAAACTGCGTGCCGGACTGAGAATTTATTCTGAAATTCACAGTGTATTTTCACGTATATGCTCATTTTATAAGCATTAATTTTGTGAATACTAGGTTTCAGCTACAGTGAAAGTGTACTCAAAATGTTTCAAATAAGCCTTTTGTGTATCAGTTTAGAGCCCTTCACTGCACTACTATCATCTTTCCAAACTTAAAAGAAACTGTTAAAAAGTAATGGTGTAGAAGGTGGAAAAGAGAAAAGCAACTCTCTAAGAACAGTGTTTTGACACAGGTTATCATGTGATAATCATTTTGCTGCTTTTTTATGGTATCTATTTTAACATTTACATATCAAAACCAGTAACTTGCAATTTTGGCTAATTTACTTCTTCAGTCATCTTTTGCATTTACTCTAACATCAGGAGGAATGAACATGAGTGCGCCATTCTAGGCTTTAGTTGTCTATATGAAGTTTTGCAGTCACTGCATCTTATGATCAACAAAGATGGTAATTTAATATCACTGTACTTGAAAACTTAAGAAATTTGTACTGTGTCATGAGTAGTCATGCACAGTGCTGGTTTCAGCCTGCCCAGCCTGTGTTTCACAGCCTGGCCCAAAAAGCCAATGGGCCGGCCTGCCTGGCTTGGTGGTCTGGTGAGCCGTCCCCAGACTGCCGGGCCAGAGCCAGTGAGCTGATATGGCCCGGCAGCTTGCAGCTTCCCCAGTCCGCAGGGCTGCACATTGAGGTTACTCATGATGAAACCTGTCCCTTAATAACTCTGCTATGTTACACTCTTCGACAGCACACCCACGGAGGTGGAGTGACAAGCAATGTGATGCTTGTAGTAATGGGAATAACAGAGTCAAAATCAGTTCTGTCAGTTGTTGGAAAACAATGGACTCATTCAGTTCTAGGTTCAGAGGTTGAATAAAATCATTTGTTCTTCTGTCGGAACAATTCAATGACACCAGCGACACTGTCTGCTTTAGTTTCTAATAGTGACTGAATTATTAATTCCTTCTTTTCAAGTGAAACAAGTCTGTAGTTTTTCTGTTGTTTGGAACATGTTTCTGTTCTTTCAACAGAAACTGTTTCATTTCACTGAGCATTCACTCTTCCAAGTAAAACCAGTGTTTATTACTTTCATTATAAATGTGTACAGATTATTCCATGATGATATTTGTATCTGATTTAATGATATAATGATGGCCATAAGATAAAACTGGTAATGAGAGTCTTGTAACATTGTGATCAAGTCGTATATTTATTTGTGTAAAGAAATGCACTAAAACATAACCTGTGTTTCAGGAGAAAGAATCTGACTAACTGAACATTAAAATATAGTTCTGCATTTCCATTTCTTATTACAGTATTGGATACCAATATTGAATTTTGATTTGTCTCCCATTTAATCGACTGGCATCTTAGATTACAGCATTTTATGTATTCATTTTATGAGCGAAAATCGTGAAAGAAATAGCTAGGACCTATGATAAAAAAAATGTAAAACCATGGGGAATCACATATTTCCTTCTAATCCCAGATTTTATTTAATTTCAGAGTATTGCAGTATGTATACATGTTATTAGAGTGCTTGTGGCAATTACAGAATATATTTGCTGTATATAAATTCTTGTAATTATGTCTTAATTTTCAAACGGAGCAAATCAAACATACATTGATGGGATTAAAAGCATTGCATTCTCAGAGAGAGGAATACCTGATAATCAGTTATTGTAATAATGAATTGACTTATATAGGAATCACATAGCACAAAATGTGAATGAATCATTATCTCCCTTTATATCGTAAGACTTTGCAAACAGATGCAAGTCACGCCGCATCATAGGCAGAGGGCTGCAGCAGTACTGTGAGAGGAGCATCCAACACAATGGGGTGATAAGCTGACAGGCTGGCCCATCAGCTGGCTGGCTTTGGCACAGCAGTCTGCACTCAGCTTGCCAGACAGGCGGGCCAGGTGACCAGGCTGCGAAACACTGGCTGGGCAGGCTGAAACCGCCACCGCACTTGTAATTTGAAATAAGAACTGCCAAGGGCAGATCATAAATAAAATGATGATGCTGAAATGGACAAAAAGATTTAGTGTGTTTTGTATGTAATATGGCATAATTATCATTGCTGACCATGTTCAAACCCTACGTTGATGTTATCATCAAGCTCCTAAATATGAATGGTTTGTGACTGCTTTTATCTAGTACATCAGAGAAGTGTTATAATTTGAAATTTATGACACTGATGAATGTTTGTACAACGTAGTTTTGGTCTTTTTATGGGTGAGACTGAAATGAAAGGCGGAGGGGGGGGGGGGGGGGGGGGTCAGCTCTCAGCTCTACTGCTGATACATATACTACTCTTCCTGAATATCCTAAAGGAATGAACTCTCTCTCTCTCTCTCTCTCTCTCTCTCTCTCTCTCTCTCTCTCTCTCTCTCTCTCTCTCTGGTCGATGGAAAACCTGCAGTAATGTCAAAAAGTGTTTAGGAGTTAACAGGTTGCATTGAGTTACAGTCTGCTGATCAGGAACATATTATGCCACCTCTCCTCTCTTACCAGGCTGAACCTGGTAATGGAAATTTCTTCCACCATCAGGATTTAAACTAGGCACCTATTAGTTTGATACAGTTGTCATCCCAATTGTGATTTTTTTGGCCATGTTCGTAAGTCAAGAAATGGTTCCACAATAGGTATTGAATGTTGCCTCTTGCTGACTTAAATTTTTTTACCAATGCTTTTATTGTTAGCTATAGAACAAAATTCCTGGAAAATTAAATAAGAAATTAATTAATTAAATAAATTAATGCTCTTGACAAGGCAGATGGAAATAATACATGGCATAGCCTCCATCAAATCCCATACCATGGCTTTCAAAATGAGGATGTATAAAAAATAGGCAATTGCTGTCCAGTACATGTGCTGTAAACATGCTCTGTCAGCTTATAAAGCAAAGAGCTATCATTGTTAACTTCATCATTTCAGAAACATTTCCTAGTCATTATTGTATGTTAGCTACTTTCTTGGTCCTATAGTAAGACTCTTTTGTCTGTCCAGTAAGAGGCCAAATAAATTATTGAAAGTCTGATAGTAGTTCAATAAATCTAATGAATAATTACAGATGCTTTGTGTTTTGTGAAATATTTCTATATTTTTTACTTTCTTCCTCAATGATTGCTCATGAATGAAAATAATAGTGTTGCAAATTGACTGATAAGATATTATTAGTGGCAAATGAATGACTTAACAGTTCCAAAGGCTTAATTCCCTTCTGTTTTTCACCAGAAGAGGTCTGTCGAAAGACATTCTTGTTGTTTGACACTTTTGAAAATAAATCTGCAACATTTCATTCCACTTTTCAGTGGAGCCAGATTACAACCATGACACATGCTTGAAGCCATTTAGAAACCATACTGCATCATGTACCTTATGACTGTTGACAAAATTTTGTTCGTGCTCAGTTCCTTGTTTGTGGTACAACGATAGCATGGTGTTTTTGTGTCTGGAATGACCTCTGCTTGTCATCTGTGCTCTGAAGACCCAATACTTTTATTTTACTTTTATTTATTTATTTATCCATCCATCCATCCATCCATCCATGGATCATCTTACAATGATACACAATTTGTCATCATAATACAATGAAAATAAACAGCTCAAAAATAGACATCCACACAGAAGTATATGCACGCTTTAAGAGGATAGGACAGATGGTAAGTCACAACCTTGATGTAGGAACCAACCTGACATTTGCCTGAAATGACATAGGAAAACCAAAGAAAGCCTAAAGCAGGATTCACATAGGTAGCAAGCTCCATCCTCCTCAATGTGATGTTAGTATTTTAACAAATGCACTGTCTCGTTCGATTGGTCTCTATAGTAAACACAGTCTTTATGTAAACACAGTTTTACTCTTCATCAGCGACCTCTGCTGAGTACTCCAGAATGATGAATTTGCTGCTATACCCTTCTACTGACTCTATTCCATTTATAAAATTGACCCCAGGCCATCAAACATGCCACTATTCCCCATGCCGTTCTTTGTGTCCTCCTCCTCAGCCTACCTGCAAAACTGAGTCAGCAACACCCCCCGCCCCCTCTCCCCCTATGATGTGAGTGAGGTGTTGAACTCAGGAGAACAACAAGACATTACTGTCATGCATTACAGAGCTTGGCCCATTATAGTCTTGCAAAAACATTACAATACTGTAATGTAACACGGTGATGTGGTTATCCCCTTCCAAAATTAACCACTGCTCTGAATACTCTAAGTAATCTTTGACTGTCTAGTATGCATTTCTTAAAAAGAATATTTTATGTCTAAAAAGAATATTTTAGACATATTTAAGTAATAGTCATCTCCTGTGGAAATTTATTATACAATTTTATTCCCTGATAGAAAATGCTGTTTTGAGGTTGTTTTTTTTCCCCTTTCCTTGGTAAATGTAAGTCCAACTTGGCTCTTGTTCATTGATTATGCATGGAACTATTAGGGAAATACTTAGTGATTTTTCCCTGATATGCACAAGAAGTGGTAGATGTATTCACTTGGTGCAATAAGGATGGCAAAAATTTTAAACAGTTCTTTACAATGAGCCTGACTACCACTTCTAGTCATTTCTCTTTCTGAAGTTTATAAATTGTATCCATATTTTGAGCTTTCAATCCCCTGAAAAGAATCCTGTAGCAAAGAACTTTAGTGTATGCGAGAACAGTATGTTACTACAAGACACTGGCTGTGATAAACAGAAGATAGAAATCTAATATCAAAAGGTGCTGATGACATTCTTTTTGCCAACATATTTGTGCATTCATTCTTTGTTAATTGTCAATCAGTATTCATCCCTAAAAACCTAATGCTTGTTACAACATCTATAAATTTATCACCTATGCTTAATGTGACAGTATTTGTTCCCTCTTTATGCTGAAGTGCATATTGTCAGTTTTCTTTATGTTCAATGAGTGTTTCATTGGCTTTCTCTAATATGAGTTATTGTTCTATCAGTGACTGTGATGTTGCTGTCATCAGCAAAGAGAACTTTTTCTCCATGTCTTATACCCTCTAGAATGTCATTGACATATGGTAAGAACAAAAGTGGACCCAATACACTTCCCTGAGGAACAACTATGTTTCTTGTCTGACAATTCTTTTACTAAACATTTATCATCAGCAGACGTGTGAACACTCTATACCTTCTGCATCCTGTTTTCCAGCTGAGACTGAACCCACTTGTTTGTCATTTTACACTTAGTGATTCTAGCTTGTTTGGTAGTATTTTATGCTCAGTGGTGTCAAAAGCCTTGGACAAGCCTAAGACCATGCCTGTGACATGGACATCCCTGGCAAGAGCTTCAAGTACCACTTTTGTGAACTCTGCAATGGCTGATACTGTACTTCTCCCACTTTGGAAACAAAACTATGCCTCATTAAAAACTTTGTATTTATTTGTGTAACTTATTAGCCTATCCTTCATGACTGATTCAGTTATCTTTGAGAATGCAGACAGTAGTGAAACAGGCCTGTAGTTTCCTATGCACTCTGCAATACCTTTCTTTAGTAAGGGCAGTAAGATGGGAAGGACACATTTATAACATTTGCTAAAGGGGCTTGTGTGCTCTATGTGCACACCTTCAGAACAGGGACAAGAACATCACCTATGCTGATTTCTAATTTTTTAATTTCTGTATTGTCTTCCTGACTTCAAGCTCTGTCTTGGGGAGCATCACCATTTTGTTTGCTGTGTAAGTCATTGTGGGTGTTTTAGGAAGATTTTGTTGCAGCTTCCCCGCAGTACTATAGAAAGGGTCATTTACAAAATTTGCCGGTTCCTGAGAATTTTCTATAATTATTCCCCCATCTTTGATTTGTATATTATTATATTTGTGCCTGACTTTCCTAGTTTCATGTTTTATTACACCCTGTGCTACTTTTCTATTATTTTCTCGATTATATATTATTTTGTCATTGAATGATTTTTTTTTTACAGCAAGGAGTACCCTCCTGGATATTTTTTTATATCTGTGATAGTAATCTAGGAAATGTGGATTAGCGTAAAAAAAATCAGAAATTTTTATTAGTGTCTATGAAGACTTCCTAATACCCACAGTTGTCCATCTGTTTTCCTTGGCCACTGCTACAGAAGTGGCTACTTTTGAAAATGCATCAAAAATTAATGGAAACTGCAGAATTTAGAGATTTTTAGTATCCCCGTCATTTTCCATATACTCTTGATTTCAGGTTTGATTTGCTGATGCCCAAGAAATGTATGTATTTTACATTCTGAGAACTATGTTTTGTATGCCTGTAGTTTTGAAGGTTTTCCAAACTTGTCTTTAGCTTTCTGAGCTGACAGTAATGATGAGAAAGGCCAAGATCTTATATAAAATATCAGTAAGTACATGGACTAATATTGATGCTAAACTCTTTCATATGTGAGTACCAGTTTTACCATTTGTGCCACACAAAAAGTACTCAACATGTTTCGTAAGATGTTACTAATTTTACGTCCAAACTGGTCTACATACATGTCTCTACACAATGTTATGTTAGTTTTGGGAGCTGAAACTCTTTCCAGGACTTCACTTAATTTATTAAAGAAATTGTCCAAATTACTGTTAGGTGAGCAGTACACACACAGAATGATTCTACATCTATGTGTGTACTCTATAATTCACAATTAAGTGCCAGACAGAAGGTTCATTGAACCACCTTCAAGCTATTTCTCTTCTGTTCCACTCTCGAATTGCATACAGTAAACACACATGTTTGAACCTTTCTGTGTTAACTCTGATTTCTCTTATTTTATTATCATCATCATTTCTCCTTGTGGACGAGGGTGCCAGCAATATATTTTTGCTTATCGTATCCGAAATGCTGTCTCCTCTATTTTACAATAACACAAAACAAGGTGCCCTTCTGCCAATAAAACAGTCTTTGGTTTGTTTTCCCCACAACATTGCTCCAGTTTAAATTATTCATAATTGCAATCTGTAAGTATTTAGTTGAATATACAGCATTTTGATTTGTGTGATTTATCGCGTAACAAAAATGTAGCAGGTTCGTTTTAGTACTCATGTGGGTGGCTTCACACTTCATTATTTAGAATCAGTTGTGAATTTTTGCACCATACAAATGTCTTGTCTAAATCATTTTGTAATTGGCTTTGATCATGACATGACAAATGACAGCATCATTTGTGAACAGTCTAAGAGGGCTGTTCAGATAGTCTCCTAAATCATTTATATACATTAGGAACAGCAGAGGGTCTGTAGCACTTCCTTGGGGAATACCAGTTACCATTTCTGTTTTACTCAATAACTTCCCATCAGTTACTATTAACTGTAACCTTTCTGATGGGAAATTATGAATCCAGTTGCACAACTGAGACTATACTGTATAGGCATGCTATTTGGTTAGATGTTGCTTGTGAGGAATGGTGGCAAAAGCATTCTACAAATCTAAACGTAAGAAACCAACTTGAGGTCCTCTGTCAATAGTGCTCACTACTTCTTGTGAATGAAGAGCTTTTCGTGTTTTACAAAAAAGATATTTTCTGAATCTCTCTAGTCTGTTTGTCAACAGGATTTTGAGGGAATTTGTAATGTTGGAATGCAGTAACCCAAAATCCTACTGCAGATTGACATCAGGTGTGTGTGATGCATCAGATTGTTCCTACTTATTTTCTTGAATATTGCTGTAACCTGTGCAAGTTTTCAGTCTTCAGATACAGATCTTTTGTGAAGCAAGTGGTTACATAAAATTGCTGAGTATAGAAGCTATTGTATCAGTGTATCCTGGAATGAACTTAATAGGTATACAATCTGGATCAGAGGACTTGCTTTTATTAATTGATTTAAACTGCTTTGCTGCACTGAGGATACCTACTGCTAAGTTACTCATGTTAGCATCTGGTCTGGGTTCGAGTTCTGGAACTGAGTTGAGGAAAACTGTGTTTAAAACGCCACATTAGTTTCACTGTCATCAATATTATTACCCTTGGTAACAAACAGAGCGAGGTACTGACTGCATCTTACCGCTGATGTACTTTACATAAAACTGGAATGTCTTATTTTTTCTGCCAGATTTTGAGACAGTTTTTCATTGTGGGAGCTATTAAATGCATCTCGCATTGAAATAGGCACTAAATTTTGAGCTTCAGTAAAACATTGTCAGTCTTGGAGATTGTGTGATCTTTTAAATTAGGAACATTCTTCATTGCCTCTGCAACAGTGTTCTGACGTTTTCTGTGTACCCTGGGGAACTAGCACCATCTCTTATTTACTAAGCTACATCTGTGCTTACATAATTTGGAAGGAGTGGAGATTGCTTATTAGTAAGCAGTCAAGTGAATTTTTATCTATGTTTTTAACTAGGCTTATTTTGCGTTTATTTTTGATGAATTTGGATTTTACAGTATTTAGTCTTTCTACAATGACACTGTGGTCACTAATCCCTGTATCCATCATGTTGCTCCCTATGTGCTCAAGATTATTTGTTACGAAGAGATCAGTTATATTTTCATAACCATTTGCACTTAGAGTGAGCTCCTGAACTAATGGTTTAAAATAGTTTTTGGAAAAAGCATTCAGCACAATTTTGGATGTTGTTTCATGCCTGCCTCTGACTTTAAACATGCATTTTTGTGAAACTGTTGAGAGGACATTGAAGTAACAGCCAACTATAATTGTATGAATGTTGTACCTATTTGAAACGAGACTCACGTTTTCTTTGAATTGTTCAGCAACTGTATCATCTGAGTTGGGGGGAGAGGGGGATTGGAAATCAGTAAAAGGAACCAATTACTAATTTATTTTGGTAGTCAAGTATAACCTCTATGCATATTACCCTCACAGGGATTACTTACTTCAGTTTCTAACAGCAATAAATATTCAGCCACCATCTGTATTTAATCTATCATTTTCAACATCACAAGGTCCTTTGTAAAAAATTCAGCTGAAAATATCTCTTGCTTTAGCCAGCTTTCTGTACCTGTAATGATTTGAGCCTCAGTGCTTTCTATTAACACTTAGGACTCTGGTTCTTTCTCAACACAGCTACAACAGATTACAACTACAATATCAATAATTGCTAGGTCACACGTCATCCTTTGTTTGCTCTACACCCTTTGAGAATGAAGCCCTCTCGGTACCTTCCCCAAGACCCTCTAACCTAAAAAAACCGGCCAGTCTACTCCATACAGTGCCCGCTACATATGCAGCTGCGTCTTGGGTTTAGTGGACCCATAACCTTGTCGTGCATGTCGAGGAATCTGCAGTCTACATTGTTGCAGAACTGTCTCGAGCCTCTGATTCATACTCTTTCCTCTCCTGTACTACTGTTACTTCTTTTTGCATGTAGGTTTTCTGTGAATGATCTTGCCCTCAGTTTTAAAAAGACACAAGATAGTAAGGTCTGCACACACTCATAAAAAGACACAAGATAGTAAGGTCTGCACACACTCATATATGGGGTACTATACCAATGATAAGTGTTTCACATGGAGAGGAAGTAATAAATAGGGTGGAAACATCAAAATCCTTACATGTCCATGCTGATGAAAATTTAAACTGGAAAAAAGCACATTTTGGAACTCCTAAAACAACTTAGTTCATCCACATTTGCACTTTTTCTTTGCAAATCTTGGGGAGAAATAAATCAGTAAGTTGACATATTTTGCATATTTTCATTCAGTAATGTCATATGGAATAATGTTGTGGCGTAACTCATCTTTAAGAAAGAAAGTCTTCATTGTGGAAAAATTTGCTGTAAGAATAATATGTTGTGCTGACCCACGATCATCTTTTAGACATATGTTTAATGAGTTGGCCATTTTGACTGCTGTTTCTCAGTGTATTTATTCCCTTTGGAAGTTCATTGTAAATAATCCAATACTGTTCAAAAGGAAGAATGGTGTGCATAATTACACCAGAAGGAAAAATGACAGTTATAACTCCACATTAAGGTTGTCTTTAGCACAAAAAAGGGTGCACGATATTGCAACAAAAATTTTTGATCACTTATCCAGTGACAGAAAATGTTCGATAGATAGCAAAGTAAAATTTGAAATCAAAACTGAAAAAGTTTCTCTTCAACAGCTGCTCCTATTCCATAGAAGAATTTATATTATTGTAATTTGTAAAAGGTGGCAGGTAGGAATTACTAACTACCACTTGTATATTAAAAAATGAAGTTAAAAAAATCTACAAATGTTCGGCCTGTAGCCATACTTACAAAATAATTTGCAGTCTGAATGTAAAATGTATCATTCCACATCATTATGATTTATCGTGCAGAATGATCCGTGGTACATGAAACTTATTAACTAATTAATACAAATGGAATGGTGTGCTCTAATATGCTGCTGCATATATGGAAACTACCACCTTACTGAGTTAGTTCAGTGGCCACCAATTGAAAATGTTTCTCCACAATAATTGTGATCAGATCTTCTCTAATCTTTAAAATGTGTCAGCCTCTGATGCAAATATGATTCCCCAACCTTTAAGGTAGTTCTACAGTATTAACTTCAACATTCATATGACAGTAGCAACATACACTGATTTTATTTTAAGTACACCAGTGCTCTTTAATGCATACCACCTTACTGTTCAAACTTCAGTAGGTGTACTTTACTTTTAGTGGACTGCACATTTTATGAAGATTGGATAATGACGAGTAAATTTCTGTGGTGATTGTACACTCTGGTGTGTTGCCTTCTATGATCTGTATACGTGGTCAAGAACTCTCTAAACTGATTGGATTACTTTTAAAGAACGGGAGCCTGCTGTTTTGGTTTCTCCTAAAAAAAGGCCTAGTTCTCCCATCCCCGACAACGTGTGTTATCTCCACCAGCCTCTCTTTCCCAGTTCTGCTGAGGTGCTGACCATGCCTATTGTTGTTCCACCTCCCGATAGTTGCCACTGTCAATATGTAGCAACTACTTGACTTGTGTTTTTTGTTTTAAATGTTGAGTTAAGCAGGTGTTGAAGTAAATTTGTTGTGATGTTTCTTACTCAAGTACCTACCCGTTTCTTTTCTCTAATGTGCTCCCTTTTTTGAGTGGAAATTTAATGTGTTCACTTCCAAATGGTTTCATGATATGTTTTCTCTTCTTACTTGCTCAGATCACCCTAAAAAATGCCCAATTTTTTCCACAAGTCAGTGGCAGTGACTTTGCCTATATTCTCAAAACTGAGTTATTGATGTGTCTTTAATGACCTGTAGTGGCAGCTGTCAGAGGCACATTGAACCCAGCAAAAGAAAACTGGGCATCCAGTCTCATGAAGGTTTTATTCCTCTGAAAAAATTCTTCATCAATAATTTCTTTCTGGTCATGAAAACACATTACTTTCTTTTAAATTTGAAAGGAATGTTAGATATGTACATTGTAGTAATCTTAATGGGCATGAGAAAATAAAATACCTTTTATTATACATTTCATGTTTGCTCCATTTGTGCACTTTCAGGTGTCTGATTCAAGTTGTCAATTTTCTAATGCTTTATCAGTCTGTTTACAGTTACAGATGATATCAGGCATTGTAGTGTAGCTGGGTTACAGTCTGGCAACACTAAGAGTGATGGCAGTTGGTTATTTGCTGAATTTCATTTGCTTTTATTTCAGCTGGTCGTAATATCAAATGCCACAGAGAACAAAGCAAAATTCAATACTGACATGTTAGCATCATCTACTCCAGATATGAGGACTTTTGATCTCAACTTATGTCTCTTGAAAAACATTGTATAATGTCATGAATTTTATAGTTCTATTTCATATAACTTTGTTACAACATACTGAACACTGTGTTTTAGCTAAATGATGCACTCAGCTGTTCAGGGTGAATTGTCTGCATCTACATACATACACTGCAACCCGCTGTGAAGAGTATGGCAGAAGCCAGTTGCACAGTACCAAAAGCTATGGTTTCTTCCTGTTCCACTGGCATATGGAGCCCTGGAAGAATGAATGCTTAAATGTTTCTGTGTGTTCTGTAATTGGTGTAATCTTTTCTTTGTCATTGTTGTGGTATTCACTTCAAAGATTGGTTTGATGCAGTTCTCCACACTACTCTGTTTTGTGCACATGTGTGTGCATGCCCCCACTCCCCACACAAACAAACCTCCAATACTAAGTTTGTGAGCCATTGATGCCTCAGAACGTGTGGTACCAGCCATTTCCTTCTTTTAATCAAGCTGTGCTTGTGAAGGCTTCATGTGTGCAACAAATTTAAATGTTCAAAAGTGGGTGGTCTTCATGAAAATGGACTTGGCCTTAATTCATAGGTTTGCACATGCTGCAGCAACTGTAGAAATTTGTTGTATTGGAAACTTCATGGCCAATACTGCGTTTGACTGGCACTCAAACTAGGCTCCATACTTTTGCCGGCCATACTCTTACTGACTGAGCTACTTGTGTTGGCCAGATGTGACGTGTTGTTCATAAGCATAAGAAGCAACATCTTAGAGGTCTTTGGATGACATTAGTTGAACAAGAGTCACCGAGAGGAAGGTCATTGTTTTGTTAGATAGAAGTTGCATGTTAATTTCCATTATTCATCACTTAGGGGAAGTTTATTTTATATTAATGTCACATTTTTGTTGGTTTGTTCAGGTTTTGTAGTGGAATGTATCTGCTAAACCTTTTTAGGATATCATTTAGATTTGATATGACGTTGTTAGTGAAATGTTCTGATTACTTGATTGTGATTAGTTTTCTTTTCTTTCATTATTTAGCCAAAATTAGTGCATAGATGGATTTTGTAAGTGCAAAAAATCATTTGTCATAAATTTAGTTTCATAAACACCTTATTGTAATGAATTGTGAATAATTATGTTGAAATTGTTAAATTTTCCAGACCAGAGTGAAATAGTTGTAGCAAATTTGTTGAGTCCTAGAATTTATAATCAATAAATTTGTGAAAATACCTGATAATTGTTTGTGGGGAGTATTTTTATTTGCATGTCCTTTATATCAGTTTATCCACTTTTATTCTTTGTAACAGGATATTTTATTTTCTCAGGTTGAACTTCTTGATGCTGCAAAAGAGCGAAACATAATTGTATGTCTTTGCTCGAGCTCTGGGAGAGTATTCATAGCAACAAAGTTAATCCAGGAATTTTCAAATGCAATACGAAGGTAATAAAGTAAAAGCTCTTGCAACATGTGTGTGATGTAATTTTAGAGCAGAGCATCTCATAGAAGTAAAGTCGTCATCATAAGAGTGACTGTTAATTGAATTCATGTTATTTCATTAAACTGAGAATGGTCTGGCTCACCCTCCTCACATCGTTTGCAAATTGTATTCACACACAAAAGCATTTTATTTTTGTGTCATTCTGTTTTCTGGCGCCATGTGGCAAAAATTTAAATTTCTGTATGTGGCATTTAAAATCCACTTGCTGATTTTAGATATTTTGACGGGAAAAGTGTGTAAAATATGTGATGAAAGGCTTAAATTTTTCATCATTTTTCAATCCTAATAAACCAAAAATACACAAATGCCATAAATTTTCGAATTCTTAGTCCCATTACAAGGAGCATTCACTGTGTTTGCACTTATCAGTTTTTCTGCTCGGAAGGAGTATTATATTTTTTTGTTTACATTCAGTATTAGTTTTTAAGCACCAAAATTATTATTTTGAACTCTTCAAATAAGATAACCACTTACTATGAACAACAATGAAATTGCTATGTGCCGAAATGGCACACTGTGCAATAACTATTAATTTCTCTTCCTAATATCTGAGAGATTAGTGTAAAAAAATTAAATAAATAAATAAAAAGTGAAAATACCAAGCAGTGTTCAAATCTCTGTCCTGTTCTCAGACATACCTGTAAGTCTTTTTATTCTTTCCCCAAATCAATTTTAGGATGGTTCATTTGCAAACTCAGGACCGATTCCTTCCTTGTCTTCTCACTGGACCTTGAGCTTTTCCTCCAGTTACCACAGAGTTGGTAAGACATTTTCCATATATATATATATCAGTTCACTTTTCTTACTATGATTATATGTGGTTGTCCAATTTACTTTGCTTTGTAGAATTACCCTTTGATATTTAAATGACGTGCATAAAGATGTACACACATTTTCCGGAACCCAGTGCACAGTGCATGGCAGGGGATGATCTATACACCTATTAGACATTTATTTTCCTATTCAGCTCTCAAATAGAGTGAGGGAATAAAGAATGGCTGAATACCTTCACATGAGCCCAAATTTCTCTTGTCTTATCTCTGTGGTCCTTAAGTAAAATGTACGCTGATGGCAGTAGAATTGTTCTGCAGTCAGTTTCAAATGCAGATTCTCTAAATTTTCTTAATCATATTCCTTGAAAAAAATATCACCTTCCCTGCAGGAATTCCCATTTGAGTTCATAAAGAATCTCCATATTACTTGCTGGTTGTATAACCTACCAGTAACAAGTGTAGCAGCTCGCCTCTGAATTTGTTCGTTGTCTTCCTTAATTTGACCTGGTGTGGATCCCAAGCACTCGAGCAGTACTCAAGAATGGGTCACACTAGTGTCCTATCAACTGTCTCCTTTCCAAGTGAACCAAATTTCCAATAAAAAGCAGTTGACCATTCGCCTTCCCTACTACGATCCTTATGTACTCGTTCCATTTCACATCACTGTGCAAAGTTACCCCTAGATATTTAATTGACTTGGCTATGTCAAACAACACATTATAAATGCTATATTCTAAGATTACAGGTTTGTTTAGCCAACTCATCTGCATTAACTGACACTTTTCTACATTTACAGGCAGCTGCCATTCATCATACTAACTAGAAATTTTGTCAAGTCATCTTGTATCCTCCTACAGTCATGTAATGATAACACTTTCCTATACACTACAGCATCAGCAGCAAACAGCTGCAGACTGCTGCTCACCATGTCCACCAGATCATTTACGCATATAGAAAATAATGACTGTTCTATCAAATTTCCATGGGGCACTCCTGATAATACAATTGTCTGTGATGAACACTTGTTGTTGAGGACAAACATACTGGGTTATGTTACTGGAGAAGCCTTTGAACAACTAACATATCTGGGAACTGACTCTGTATTCTCAGGCATTTGAGAACTTGCAGTGTCAAATGCTTTTCGAAAATCTAGGAATATGGAATCTTCCTGTTGCCCTTCATCCATAGTTTACAGGATATCATGTTAGAAAGGAGCATGAGCAATGCTTTCTAAAACCGTGCAGATTTGTGGACAGAAGCTTTTCCATCGGAAGGAAATATATTACATTCCAACTGAGAACATGTTCAGGAACTCTGTAGCATATGGATGTTAAAGATATTGGTCCGTTATTTTGTGGGTCATTCTCTTACCCTTCTTATATACAGGAGTCACCAGCACTTTTTTTTCCAGTTGCTTGGGTCTTTGTGCTGGGGAAGAGATTTCTGATAAATGCAAACTAAGTAAGTTGCCAATGACATAAAGCACTCTTCGAAAAACTGAATAGGTATTCCATCCACACGTGGCGACTTTTTTGTTTCCAACTCTTTCAGTTGTTTGTGTACGCCAGCGATGCCTATTATTATCTCCTCTGTTTGGGAATCTGTGCAGTGATCAAGTGATGTCATGTTTGTATGATTCTCCTGCATAAACAATTTCTTAAATGCAAAATAGAAAAAGCAGGCTTTCCTTTTGCTATCTTCTACTGCCTTGCCAGACTGGTCAACAAGTGACTAGATAGAAGTCTTAGACCCACTTGGCGATTTTGTGTTGGACCAGAATTTTCTTTGGTTCTCAAAAAGTTGTCTGATGGTGGAACCTGTTGTATGCTTTGTGCATCGATCTTTTTTTTTTTTTTACATATGCACAAATCTCTGCTAACTTTAGCCTGTTGTCATACTCTGTACATTTGTACCCCATACACTTTTGAACCGAGAGTGCAACAGCCTTCGCTTTCTTGACATTTTTCATATTTAACTGTTAAACCATGATGGGTCTTCTCCATCTTTCAGCCACTTACTTCACACATACTTCTCCAAAGCACAATTTACAGTCCATTTGAACTTTGCCTATAATTCTCCTATGTCCACCATACTGGAACTAAATTATGTTAATTCATTTTCTAAGTGGGATGTTAACAACTGCTTATGTGCTCTTTTCATCAAAAATACTTCTCTAGCCTTCTTGATTGATTTATTAGTTTTAGTAACCATAGTTGGTATGTTGACATTTTGGTAACTAATCCCTCTCTCTATACTGATGCTGTTGATAAGGTGAGTCCTGTTTGTAGGCTATAAGTTCTAAAATATTTCCTTTGCACGTGGGCTGTCACACTAGCTGCTCAAGACATGTTTTCAGAAAACTTGTTCAAAATAACTCTGCGTAACTGCCTGTCTGTACTCCATACTGTAAATCCATAAATGTCCCAGACTATACTCAGTAAGTTGAAGTTGCCTCCAACTGATATTGCGTGGTCTGGATATTTCTGCACTCCTGACTGTAAACTTTCTTTGAATGACTCTAAAACTGTCACAGCAGAATGGGATGGCTGGTAAAAACATCCAACAATTAACTTGATTTCACCTAGACCTGTTAAATGCGACTAGATGACTTCACTGTCACACTCAAATTCGACCTCAAAAGACAGTATTTTTGTCAACTGCAAGGAGCACTCCCCCTCCTATACTGTCTAACCTTTCTTTCTGATATATGTTTCATGACACTCTAAATATCACAGTGCTTTCTATGACATTTTCAGCTAGCTCTTGGTCCCACGAAAAATTTGAGCTTGAGAAAGTTCCTGGATGCCAGTAAATATAGGATCATTGTTATGAATACCTCTACAATTTACTGATAATATTTGACAGTCAAAGTGTCTTTACTCTAAATGTGGTCTTATTTCACTATCTGTGTGTCATGTGGGGAGTACCTCAAACTGCTGCCTAGTCTGAAAAATCCCCATGTGTTCTCTGCAAGTGCTTTGCTTCCTGAGTAGCTGCTTCCTTTGTGTTTTGCACCCTTGCCCTATCAAAGGGAGCCCTGCAATTCCCCTGCCCCACCCCCCCCCCCCCTGCCCCCCTCCCTCCTTGAAAGCCAAAGCCTTTGGCTGAGACTCTCCACTCAGCTCCAAACCAAAGGACCCCAATCAACTCTAGGAACAATAGTGCAAATTGCGAGCTCAGTTTGCACTCCATTTATAAGGCCAGCAGCCTTCACCATTACTACCAGTTCCCTTTACAAACTGGATAGCCTTAGAACCCAAACAACAGGCGTCGTTGGTGCCAACGTGAGCCACAACTTGCAGACAACAGTGCCCTACACGCTTGACAGCCGCAGGCAAGGCCTCCACCACATCTTGGATGAGGCCAACCCAGGAGGCATGCCGAGTGCCCATTGACTTTATTTCTGGCCCTGAATGCTATTTCACTAATGGGCTTCATAACACACTTAACATTGGTGCTCCTGATAACTAGCACACTCCTGCCCCCTGCTCAGACACTGCTGAAGGGACATCCATCTGTCCACTCACAGGGCAAACAGGCGAGACCAAACAGCCAACTTCCACATTAGCCCTCCATCTCAAGTGACACTAACATGACACCACCCACCACTCACATTGCGGTGAGGCAGATCAACCACATTGGGTACACTGGAAGGTACCACAGCAATAAAGCCCATGGGTGAAACAAGTGACACCTGTGGTGTCCTGTGTGATACGCCAGATAGTCCACCACTGCTAGCTCCCAAGGCAGCTGCCTGAAGATCACTGACCATAGCCAAAACTTGTTGAGGACTGCATCCAGCGCCTTCTGCATCTGCACACAGTGTGCACACATCCTACCCATTCAAGTAGGGCTAAGTGGAGAAGTAAACTATAAAAGCCCAGGCGTACATCTTGCTAAGCGACATTTCCTGATTATTAGCTCTGCTCCAGTTGTTCTTGTTTTGCAGTGAGAGTAGACCCTTCTCTTCTTAAATAGATAATGTTACTGTTAATTTTTGCATTTTTGAGATACATTAACATCTTGGTACGCAGATGGGAAGGAAAGTTGGTTAGAGTTCTACATCCTGTAGAAGACAAGGTCATTAGGGGGTGGAGTACATGCTTAAACTGGAAAAAGATGGTGAAGGAAATAATTGGCTGTCCCCTTTTTGTAGAACCAACACTGCATTTGCTTTAAGTGATTTATGGAAATAATAAAAAACCTAAACGTGGATTACTGAATGGGGATTTGAATTACCTTCCTCCCAGATGCCAGTCCTGTGTCTCATCATTCTATCGTCTTCCTCTGGGTGATAGATAGATGTTCAATTCGTGGATATCTGTTCTGGAATAATTCCACAACAGAATGGGGTAGAGTAACACAGTTTTACAAAACAGGCAGAAACTGTTTAAAACACGTTAACACACATCACTTTATTATAATTACATGGATGTCTGTACTTTCTGCTACTAAGTTGATTTGCTTGATATATCATGCATATGGTGCAACATGAAATTTGTCAACCAATAAGAGATAAAAGTACATACAGTAATAGAGAATGGAATTACATAAACCAGATTACATTCTGCCAGGGTGAATAATTTGTTTATGGAGTAATAATAATTCTGAAAGGAAAAAAAAAATTAAAGTGTAGTTGTACAAGCTGTTGTGACATATCATTGTATAAGCTGCCATTTTACATTTTTGAACAGAATTAGTTGCTGTTCCCTTTTCTTATATTTTACACTAAGCACATTTCTAAAAACTTGTTAAATATTTGGCAGCTAACTATTTATTTACATTACTTGTTAGTCTTTAGTTGTGGCCAAAAGGGCCCTAAATGGTAAGTGTCTTGAAAAACTGAACAATGGACAGACTTTCATAAACAGTTTCAGTTATCTCATTTAATTTTATCTGAATTTGGAAGTAGTGAAACTGGGAACCTATTGATGTTTTGAGTGTTCAATTTCTCTGTTTCACTAAAGGTTTCATCTTTGATTAATATTATTACCTTTGCCAAGGTCAAAACGTAAAATCTTTTGTTGAATATGAAACAAATTAAATGTCTTTCAAGACAATGGCAAGGTCTTGCATTTAACACATTTCTTTGCAGGCCAATTAAGAATGGAGGCAAACGTTCAGTATATCTTGTGGACAGCGTGGCACTGGTGGGACACCAAGCAACCTACATCAATAACTTGACAGATTTAACTGTTGGTGATTACAGTGAATTCTCAAGTGTAACCGATTGGGAGAAAGAATTAATGGAAAAGCAGGTACTGCCTTAACAGCTACTAAAGTGAATTAATTAAAAATCAATTGTCTTGTACTGTACTGACAGATGTAAATAAGTAATACAGTCACAATTAATTATGTAATGTTAATGATGATGGTTTTTGTCTGATGTAAAACTTGTTTCCTCAGTAAGTGTAAATGATACTTGTCATAGTGGTGTGTAAGCATTATGTTGCACAGATAAAAGGAATAACAAAGCAGTACATCATCATTTGAATGATGGCTCTTGTAATGTGATACTTTTGATGTTCAGTTGTTGAAATCTAGGACTGCTTTATGCTAGATGTGGTGCTTTGGGACAACGTTTACCTGTTGCTGCCTTTTTTATTGCTCTCTTGCTTTACTTCTAGATACACACCACCACCTCAACTGCAGAAGGCCTTAATGACTGAAAGAATGGATTACGAATATGGAATGTAAAGCTCCTTCTGAACAATTAGCAGTTTTGTGATTTTTGTTGGGTTTTTAATTCACGTGAGCCGTAGCTGCAGAACACTTGATATTTTCAAAATTATAGCAGGATTTTTTAGGCTCCACATCTAATAATATTTGTTTGCAGTATTTGAGGGATATTAAGGGGGAAAAATTCTCTCTTTATGCCTCAGTTATCAAACATCTGAGTAACACAGTGTGATGCATCTCTTTTTGCAAAGAAATACTCAAAAGATTCAAGCATCTCATCTTGCTATGTAGGTAGAATTGTAAAAGTGTCAAGACCTAGCATTTCACTACATTTCAGGAAATGGATGTTTGAATATAAGGACGCACCAACTGCAAACCAAAGATCCTAGATGGTAATAGTAATGTCTATTTTCTTCACCTTAAGTGAAATATTGAAACTTGAAGTTCGTTGTTGCAGAAAAGTCCCTGGAAAATTGTTTGAGTTTAAGGTGAAAATTTTTCTGTTTGTCAATGAAAGCTTCTGTGGGTAGTTATTTTTATTTATTCTCTGTTCTGTCTTTTTCTACATGAAGAAAGACTGTTATTTAGGTAAAACTGCACATATTTTTTGAAGTGGCCCTTTCTAAGACCAGTGAACTGTGTTCACTAGTTTTCCAGTGAATAAATTATCACAGTAGTGTGATTATGGAAGGTCTGCAAAATAAAAGCACCACAACCACCTTTTGGATCAAAAATGTCTTCTAGTTACAAATTTATGAAGTTGTGGGAGTAAGCAGAAGTCAGAGGGTGCTAGGTCTGTTGAATAGGGCACATGTTCTGAGAACCTGTTCCAAATCATGTTTTGCCAATGCTATGATATGTTTATGAGCACTCACATAATCCCAGGAGACATGGGTCTTTTTGCTTTCACAGTCAATGTCTCTTCTCATGTATCATTTCATCCAGTTGGTTCATGACACCTTTTTAATGTTCACTGCTGTTTTAATGTTTTTATTGTTGGTGAAATGAAGTTTGTCTTATCTAGGGCACAGTCATTGGCTTGCAGCCACTGCTGTAATTGTAGTTTCACTTCTGGTATGAAGTAATGGATCTATGTCTTATCTACAGTAATAAATTGGTGCACACAATTAGTTGGATTTGTGATGTGTCTCACCTGTGGTTTCATTATCCCTTGGTAGCTGTACTTCTGGTGTCTACCATCTTGATGTAATAATGGATTAGTGACAAGTTTTGAAATGATAAACAAAATACTACTTTATTTAACTAGACACTTTTCACGTTTATTGAAATATTTGTTGTTATGATAACCAGCTTGCCAAAGATAATAGATACAGTATAGTCATCACAAATGAGCATGCACATTCTTCGACAAAATACTTGACAGAAGCTCCAGGTTTTTAGTTCACTTTCTCTATACATTTGTAATTTCTACATATCACAAAGGAATATACATTTAGCTATTCACTACACAAAGAGGAGCCAAAATGTTTGACATGGATATGTTTGCGTGTTGCTGGGTAAACTAGAACTGCCTGAATCATTGCCCAGAGGCTCTACTTACAGAGTAGCATATGAATATTATTGAAATTAGCTATCATCTTTTACTTTGTAACGAGAAAGTACCCCTGTATTATGGAAAAATTGATAAAATTATATAGACTATATGGTGTATACCATGCATACTCCTGTGAAGGTTCCCAGTTATTGCCAAAAAGTCTAAGATACATAATTTTCTAGATCAGATAATTAACATGTTACTCTAGTGCAAGTGGGCATTTTTGAAATAAGAAAAATTAGGGCTACAAAACTAGGTATCTTAATTTTGGAAATAATCATTGGTTAAAAATGGAACATTCTAGAAGTTGAAAACTTCAATTTGCAAATAACTTTTGAAATATGATCTTTTTAGGAAAAATAAGATCTTCATTGACAGTAAGAGTCCTAAGAGCTTTCAGATGAACTATATTGCTACAGTCAGACTTAGTGGAATCTCCTTAGCATGTCTTTGAAAGCAACACAGATTTTGAGCATCATAAGCTGGAGAATGTGCTACCAAAAAATACTTAATTTGGTAATGATTCAATTTTTTTGCTGGTAAAAGTGTGAAATTAAGGGTGCCATATGTGGGGTAATATGCAATCTCATAATGCGACATTTCTCGACATGTTATATCAATAAAATATTACTCATTTGGAATATCATACCGAAGAGCAAAAATGTGTTAGGTACAGCAACATTGGTAGAATCTAATGTATGGGATGTGTACAGGGCTGCCATCCAGCAACTGAAATACAGGAAAGTCATGTGACGTTAGAGTGTAACCTCTAGCGTCCAAAATGCGAACCTGGCATGTGATGTAGGAAAAATAAAATTATGCTAAAATTACAATTTTTATTACACTTCTCAAAACAAATGAATATCATTAATTTAGCTTCTATCCATTAGTGAATTGCTGAATAGGACTTGTCATTTCAACAAACTGTTGGTACATTGCACGTCTTGTTAGCCTAACTACACTATAGCACAATAAAATACAGTGCATAGTCATGTCTTCATAATGGTTTGAAAAACATATCAATAGTTGACTGTTTCTTTTGTCCTAGCTTTAATACTGTATTGGCTATTGCACTTAATATGTTCATCTCTACTTCACAAACTTCAAAACTCAAATCATAATGCTTAACTGCATCTAGTGTTTCAATATTTTTTATTATTGTAAGAATTGATAAAGTTCTGGCTAATTCGTGTCTTCACTTTCTTCGTGATTCTGTGCCAGCTGTCCCTGTAACACTTCATCACTTATCATGGGCTGACAGATGGCAACGTCTTCATCACATTCAACATATTCCCTGAAGCTAAGATAGTCAGTGTATCACTGTTGCCTCATTATTTTCTGCCATTGTTCAGCTGCAGTTACTTTGTTTTCTGGCATGTTGTATTCTGTGAGTGTGCGATGAAAGCCAGCATTCTTGAAGCAGTTTGAGATTGTGCTTTCTTGCACAGAATCCCACTCACTTCTTGCAAAATGCATGGCATATAAGATCATACCCTTTCACATTGTAGAATGAGGACAAACCAGCCTCTCCTAAAAAAACAATTTTCCTGAATTTTTGTTTCAAACATTTTATCAGTTGGGAGGAAAAACACCACATTTATATTAGATAGATCCAACACATCTTGTGGAAGCACTGCACACTGGTCAGCTTTGCACTCCAGTTGTGGAAGAATTGTTCAAATATAATTATTGTTGCCCATGCATTCACGTTACACACATACTTACATGGAAATATCAGCACATTTTTGAATCACCATGGACTCTTCGCCTTTCCAGTGTTCAACTTTCATATCAACATAATAAAAGAAGTTAGCCTCTCTTTACCAATTTTTTTGCCTTGGCATTTTCTCCTCTGAACTCGAGAGTTTTGTCAGATAGAAGGTAAAAAAATAAGCCCATTTCATCTGCATTAAAAACATTTGTGGGACTTGACAAAACAGTATTTTTTCCATGACTGAACAGTGTCAATGTTCATGCTTCCAGACTCAACTTGAACACAGTTATACAGTAAATTATGCCTATTCTTGAACCTTTTGATCCAACAGTTGGATGCTTTGAAATCAGCAATCTGCAAATTTTGTACCATATATATTGCTTTAGTATGAGCCACTGTACCATCAATTGGAATGTTCGAAGTACACACTTGTTGTATCTACTTTAGTAGGACATTTTCCAGTTCTGGTAACTGACCTACAAACACTTGTTTTTATTTACCATTTCCTACTTCTGAACTTACTGCTTGTGCTATTTTTCTTTACTTCACTATTGTATTTAATGCTGATGGAGGAATGTTCAATTTTTGTGCAATATCAACATGCTTCATGTGTAACATTTTGTCCACTTCCTGAATAATGTTAAACTTTTCTTCATTTGTTAAATGTCTGGCTGTCTTTTTATCCATGATGTATTGGTACACCCAATAACACAAAAAAAATCATGGAGAGAGAGTGTCAATCAAATGCTGAAAACAGACAAAGGCGGCCAGCAATTGAATTACATGCTAATCAGTTCCTTTGTTCACTACAGAAGTCGGAAGTCGTCAGAACTAAAGCCAACACGTACAGACTATTTATGCACGTCATTTCTGCCATATCAAATGACCTGTATGACTTGCAGAGTTGCTGTCACTGAATAGCACTGCCTCCTTGCACATTTCTGTGCACACACGGCTGTGAACACCCTACTCCCACTGCTCTCACAACTCTTGGTGCAAAAGTTACAATGGGCATCAATACCAATACTGCCAAATTTGAACATGCAAAGTGGAGAGGGGGAATGCAGAAATGATCCCGTTTAACATGCATTTAATGCAAGTGTGACTGGGACTTCCTAAAGTGGACATAATATGCCAGAAAACACAGTAATGAGGCAGATTCTAATGATATTCCACTGTATTTACTAGCTCATCCCAAATTCTATCTCTGCCTGTTCATGAAACATCTTAGATGATGAAAATTTCTTTATGTGAACTATTTCCATGTATTTTTACTCAGTATTATTGTTATTGATTAGTGAACTACCTCTTGAACAATTATTTCTGCTGAAATTAGACCTGGATATAAAATTAACTCTCTTGTGTACTTGCATTGTATGTGCTCTTTGTAAAATGTGATCAATTAAAGAGAAACAGCTATTACTGTTGGGAATAGCATTAGAACAAGTGGGTGGTTCCAGGAACAATGGGATAGTTCTAGCTTAACTCTGTTACAAATTCTTTTGAAAATTGTCCAAACAATGACTCTGCATCAAACATTAGGTGGCTTCAATCGTGCACTATGATTTCCCATAGTCAGTCATTCACATAAAATGCAATTTACATCAACTATTTCATACAATTTTAATTGCAGATGATCCATCACCATATTACACACTTTTTGTGAAAATTTTGCCAGTAGTTGAAGTTTGAGGACCTTATGTGGATCATTTTTAAGGGAAATATGACTATTTGAATTCAGATACACATCTTTTCACTGTTGAAAATGGACAGCCTACTCATAAATTGTTATAAACTTTGGAAGAATTGGTTTTATGTTGAATTTTCGTAAACAAAGAATTTGTGTGTGTTGGGACTGGGGGGGGGGGGGGGGGCGCACTGGGGTGGCATGCACATTTGTGCTGCATGTCCATGTGCATCAGTATTTTATTGCAAATTAATAAGAGTGCTGTTATTTTGTTTTCAGGTGCTTGTAATGACAAGTGACGTTTGCAATGATGTCGTCAGTAATGGCATTCTTAGGATTGAGGACATAAATGTGCTTGTGCTTGATGAATGTCACAATGTTTTACAGAACCATCCAATGAGAAGGGTAAGATCTATTAAAGTTTCACAACAAAATTTATTAATACACTAAATGAGAGTGAGGACTCAGAGTAATGCCAATTTTTTGACAGAGGGGTGTGGTTAGAGAATTTGTGAGTTGTCAACTTTAATCCACAGTGCAAAATTTTCAGTATGGCAGGAAAATGGGTACCATAGTAACATATTTATAATTTCAATTGAGACTTATCAAGAAAGGCTTATAGGAAAAGTAAAAAAAAAAGCTGACAAAGTTTTCCTAACAATCACTGAGGAGACAACAGATAGATTACATTCTAGTGAAAGCACATTTCAGGAACCAGATAAAAGAATGCAAGAGCTATCCACGTGCAGACATAGGCAGTGATCATAACCTGGTCCTGATGAAAAGTTCATTGAGATTCAAACGTTTGAAGAAGTAGCCAGTAAAACTTAAATGGGAACTAGAAAAACTGAAAACTGAAGGACTGGCAAAGCACTATGCTCATGAAACAGACAACCTAGCTAAGAATTTTCAACATGGTTCAGTAAATGAAGATTGGGATCAAATTAAATCTGGTATATACAAAGCAGCAGAAAAGATAGTTGGAGGAACTCAACCCAAAAAAAAGAGGAAATGGATTACAGCAGATATTATTGAGCTTATAGAAAACAGGAGATTATACAAAAATGCAACTGATGAACAAGGAAAAGCTGAATACAGAAGACTAAGGAATTTAGTTAATAGAGAAGTTAGGAAAGCAAAATAAAATTTTCTTGAAGGAATGTGCAGAGAAGTGGCAGAAAATATGCAAAACGGAAGAACTGATTTAGCCTACAGAACAGCAAATCTATTTCTTAACAAACTTAAAACAACACTCTCAGGCACAATAGAAAATAAAGAAGGGAAAATGCTGTTTGGTGAGGACATGGTGAAAAGATTGAAAGAATACATACAGGAGTTGTGTGCCAGAACACATTTTTCGGAGAAAGTAATAGGAAGAGAAGAGCAAGTAGACGAAGATGACAAGAGAGATGACATTCTGCAAGAAGAATTTGACAGAGCTCTAAAAGAACTACGGGACAACAAAGCAACGGGTATTGATGACATCCCTGCAGAACTAATAAAGAATGCTGGTGACAGCATGAAAATGATGCTACTTAAACTTATTAGGTCCATCTGCAACACGAGAGAGATACCGACAGACTTCCAGAAATGTATCATTGTTCCTATACCAAAGAAGGCAGCAGCTACAAAATGTGATCATTACTGAACTCTAAGCCTAATATCACATGCATCAAAAATTCTCATCAAAATAGTTCTGAAGAGAATTGAAGAGAAGGTGGAGGATATGGTGAGTGAAGATGAGTTTGGTTTCAGCAGGGTATTGGGAACAAGAGAGGCGATTCTGTCACTGAGACTAGTTATCGGAAAGCAATTACAGAAAAATAAACCAACTTAAATTGCCTTTGTAGATGGAAAATGCATTCGGTAATGTTATCTGGCAAGAGATGTTCAGAGTGCTGAGGAAAAGTGGAATAAAGTACAAAGACATCTGTGTGATACTCAGTTTCTATAAGAATGAGGTGGCAGTGATTAGGAACTGTCACCATGAACAAGAAGCTAATATTAGAAAAGGGGTAAGGCAAGGACGTGCTCTCTCTCCTCATATATTCAATGCTTACAGCCAGCAAGCTATAGACCAAACTACTGAGGTGGGGATCAAAATTAATGGGCAGAAGATAGACATTCTACGTTATGCAGATGATATTGCTATAGTGACAGAGACAAAAGAAAATCTGGAGGAAGTCCTCAGAACAATGGAAAAAATTCTGTGCAATCAGTATGGAATGAGAATAAACAAGAAAAAGACTAAAGTGATGGTATACAGTACAGGAGCAGAATATGAACCTCTGAGAATGAGAATTGGAAGAGAGGAACTGGAAGTGGTATTTACTTACCTCGGAAGCAAAATCACAAGAGATGGTAGAAGCCGGAAAGAAATCACGACCAGAATACAAAAGGCCAAAATTGCATTTAGTCGGAGACGGAACTTACTCACCAGCAACAACATCAGTCTGAAAATAAGGAAACGTATCATGAAAGGTTTCGTTTGGAGAGTGGCCCTATACGGATGTGAAACTTGAACAATTGGAAGAGAAGAGAGAAGACGACTAGAGGCCCTGGAGATGTGGTGCTATAGAAGGATGATGATCAGCTGGAGAGACAAAGTTACAAATGAAGAGGTGCTTAGAAGAGTGCAGGAAATCAGATCTCTGTGGAGGCACACCAAAACAAGAAGAGACAAACTTGTAGGGCATAACCTCTGACACAACAACATCATTGGAACAATAGCAGAAGGAGCTATTGAGGGAAGGAATCGGCAGGGGTGACCAAGGATATCATACATGCAACAAATCATGAGTGACGTTGGATGTAACACACACGTGGAAATGAAGAGGAAGGCAGACAGAAGAGAGGAATGGCGCTCTGCTGCAAACCAACCTCAGGGTTGAACACTAAAAGAAAGAACAATCACTGTTAATGTAATCCTTTGCAAACTGTTCAATTATATGTTACATCAGCTTAATAATGTCGCTTGTTCAGTGAAGTATGTCTATTTTTTTCCCTGTATATATCCTGTACCATTAAAAAGTGGTTGGCATGTTTGTTTTATTTTCATGGTGAGCCGACAAATTTAACTGTTGAATAATATACCTGGTGTGAAGTACATGAATATTTTTGTGATCTGTTTTTATTATTGTAATGTAGTGTAGCTAATGTTGACTTTCTTTTTCCTGTCCTGGCTTCATCCTGTATTTTCAGGGGGGTTCACATGTTAATCTGGTTTTGGCAGTGTCAGTGATAGAGGGTGGCCGACTGCCCTTGCTGGTTGTTGTCACGTCTCCCTCTTCTCCTCCAAGGATGGAATTTGTGTACCCCATCTGTCTGCACCTAGTGTTAACTCCGGTCGAAGTGTGAAAAGGTTTTCACTATGTTCCCAAATTGTGTAACTTAGGTGGGTCATGGGTACCAACCTGATATTCACCTAGTTGGGTGTGGGGAACCATCTATAAACCACATCTAGGCTGACGAGCACACTGGCCATCATTGTTAATCTGTGGCCGGATCCTGTCCAGGCCTACGCATAAGCTGAATCTCAGAAGCGGCATGCTGATATGCGAACCTGGCCAGGCAGCTCAGTCATAAATGTTGATGATATCCCAGTATTCTTTTAGTGCTGTATGTTAACTGACAGTTGCTATGACCTTGTTTATCTTACTGAAAACCAGTAAATTATTTATTTGTTCCAAGAAGCATTTCAATAAGTACACTGCCTGGAAAGTATGTGAATGATTACTTCATTAGTGTTGTTCGAATTTATTATTGCTACCAGGCCTGGTAGGGTATATAAGGGCTGTGAACAGCATCAGATATATATTGATCATTGCGAAGAGATGACACATATTCGGTCTTGTGTTGGACTGAATGGGAATGTGAGGGCAGACATACTCGTTAATTTTCCAGTCCACCATGTCTGACCTTCACAAGGAAGAATCATTATTATGCACCAAGTACATTACATTCATATCTTCCATCTGAGAACAAGTAATGAATTTTGTGCAACATTCTCTCTCTCCCCACACCATTGGTCAGAGACTACAAGCAGCCATACTAGCAAATTACTATCGCCTACCTAGGCTGCCATTAACATCACATCTCTTAATTCATGCATTTGGAGTGCTGCCATGACCAGAAAGCGTTGACTGCTGATGTGTGGTGTCTTATTGTGTTCAGCGGTAAATTGCTGTTATGCACTACCCTGGGTGACCATTGTTCACAAGTATGACAAAAACCTGGCGAGGGAGCCCAGTCTTCTGACGGTTCGGAGGTGCACTGCGATGTTACTCCTGCTGTCGTGTGTGGGAAACCATCAGGTATGACTTCAGGTCCTGGCTGGTAGTGATTGAGGGAATTCTGATGGCACAAAAGTATGCCACAGACACCCTGCATCCTCTTGTGTTGTAAATTTGACTCAATTTTGTTATCACTGAAATAACATTGTGTACTCCTTTAACCAGGAAACTTACATCTTTTTCCTCTTCTTTTTTGGATGCTTCACCTTTTTTGACAGGCAGTCTAATTAGTTTTCTCTCTTTTAAAATACCTGCTAGTTTATAGTATTATATATTTTTATAATAGCAGAAACTCATGCCATCTGTCCAGTATTTGTTATTAATCGAATATTAGGCCTGTCACATCCTGCACAATGTCTTTCCTACTTCTTGTTTTTGTCAAGCCCTTTTTTGTGTGGATTACTTGAGTATGTATTTAATTTGATATTTTCTGCCTCAGGTCATGCAGTATGTGTCACTGTCTCCTAAAAGGCCTCGAATTCTGGGACTTACAGCACCAATCTTCAACAGTACAGCAGATCCTGGTCGCTTGGAAGGTGAAATGCAGAGATTAGAAGCTGCACTTCTCAGCACAGCAGAAACAGCAAGTGACATTGTTTCAGTACTAAGGTAATGCAGTGTTTACTTCATGAAAACAATTTTGTTTCCCCCAAGATATGTCAACCTAATGACAATGTAGGAATGTTCAGTAAAATTAGTCTTTAATTTCAAGTACAGCTGTTCCCACAAATGAAGGTGTAGAAAGAAAATCCAAATTGTGCATCCTAATAATTTGGCACAGCATTCAAGGCACATGATTATCATTTGGAAAGAGTGAGGTTAAAACCTCCATACAAACAGTTTTGGAGTTTCAGTGACATTTGTTATAAAGAGTAATACATACATACATAAATCCTTGTTCCATAGATCATGAATACGACATTTCGTAATGATGTGGAATGTGTCACTTTAACATAAGTTTTCTTTACACAAAATAATAAATTATACATTTTTTTGTACAGTTACTACTTATTATCTAAGAGTTCATCTAATAAGTAAAAGGAGTTGTCATTCAGAAATTCTTTTAATTTGGTTTTAAATGTTGGTTTGCTATCTGTCAGACTTTTAACACTATTCGGCAAGTGACCAAAGATTTTTGTGGCAGCATAATTCACCCCTTTCTGTGCCAAAATGAGATTTAATCCAGAATAATGAAGATCATCCTTTCTTTTAATGTTGTAGCTAAGCACTTCGCTGTTATTTTTGAATTGGGATTGGTTATTAATGACAAATTTCACAAGTGAATACATGTATTGCAAAGGTATTGTGAAAATCCCAAGTTCCTTAAATAAATGTTTGCAAGGTGATCTTGGGTGGGCTCCAGCTATTATTTTGATTACACACTTTTGTGCAATGAATACTTTCTCTCCTAATGACGAATTGCCCCAAAATATGATGCCATATGAAAGCAGTGGATGAAAATAGGCATAGTAGGCTAATTTACTGATATGTTTATCACCAAAATTTGCAATAACCCTAATAGCATAAGTAGCTGAACCTAACCGTTTCAGTAGATCATTGATGTGTTTCTTCCAATTCAATTTCTCATCAATGCACACACCCAGAAATTTTGAGTATTCTACCTTAACGACAGACTTCCGTTCATAGTCTATATTTATCAGTGGTGTTATGCCATTTACTGTGCAGAATTTTATAAACTATGTTCTCTCAAAATTTAGTGAGAGTCCATTTGCAGAGAACCACGTAATAATTTTATGAAAGACATTATTCACAATTTCCTCAGGTGATTCTTGCTTCTTGGGTGTGATCACTATTCTTGTATCACCAGCAAAAAGAACTAAATTTGCATCTTCATGAATATAGAGTGGCAAGTCATTAATATGGGACACCATTCTTGATACCTCCCCAGTTAGAGAACTCTGCTGGTTTTTGTAGACTATCTGTACTGTTAATTTCAACCTTCTGCATTCTTCCAGTTCAGTATGAATTAAACCATTTGTGCACTGTCACACTCATACCACAATACTTAAGCTTATCTAGAAGAATTTCATGATTCACTCAATCAAAAGCCTTTGAGAGATCACAAAATATCAGAAAGGATGATGTTCGGTTATTCATTGCATTTAATATTTGATCAGTGAGAGCATATATAGCATTTTATGGTGAAAGGCCTTTCTGAAAACCTAATTGACATTATGTTAGTACTTCATTTATACAAATATGTGATGCTACTCTTGAATACATTACTTTTTCAAGAATTTGTTAGCAACAGATCTATCCCATTTTTTATGCAATGGTTTAACAATATCATATTTTAGTTTATCTGGAAAAATTCCCTGTTTCAGTGAGCTACTACATATGTGGCTGAGAATCCTACTTATTTGTGGGGAACAAGCTTTTAGTTCTCTGTTGGAAATGCCATCAATTCCATGTGAGCTTTTACTTTTGAGTGAATTTATCATTTTCCTAATTTCAGTAGGAAAGGTTGGTTGAATTTCAATTTTTTTCAAATTGCGTAGGTACTGCCCCTTCCATATACTGCCTTGCATTTTATAATGAATAGCTGGAACCTACATTCTCTACAACACTTCAAAAAATGATTAGTAAAAATGTTTTCTATTTCTGACTTCTTGTTAACAAACTTTTCATTGTGTTTGTTAGAAATACAGTCTTCCTGTGCTCTCAGTTGCTCTGTTTCCCTTTTCACAATGTTCCAAATTGTTTTAATTTTATTATCAGATGTGCTAATCTCAGACATAAGGCACATACTTCTGGACTTTGTAATAACTTTTCTTAATATAGTGCAGTAGTTTTTATAATGTTTCATTGTTTCAGGATCATTACTACTCCTAGCTATGAGATACATTTCCCTTTTCTGTTTACAAGATATTTTTATGCCTTTAGTGAGCCACCGAGTGAGGTGGTGCAGTGGTTTGACACTGGACTCGCATTTGAGAGAATGACTGTTCAATCCCGTGTCCGGCCATCCTGATTTAGGTTTTCCATGATTTCCCCAAATCGCTCCAGGCAAATGTTGGGATGGTTCCCTTGAAAGGGCACAGACGACTTCCTTCCCCATCCTTCCCTAAGCCGATGAGACCGATGACCTCGCTGTTTGGTCTCCTTCTCCAAATAACCCAACCCAACCTTGAGTGAGCCATGGCTTTTTACATGGTTTCTTGCAATTGTATTTCACTGTTTTCTTAGGGAAACTGTTTTCAAATATACTCACAAAGGCACCATGAAATAGGTTAAATTTTAAATTAGCATCATGTTCCCTGTACACCTCATCCAGTCTAACTGTTGCAAGATTTCTCTAAAATTTTGAAGTGTTAGATTGTTAATGGAACACACTATTTTGGAGGACTGTTTTGCATTACTGTTTGGAGCTATATCATGTACTGTAACTAGCTGTGCATCGTGATCGGACAGACCATCCTTAACAGGAAAAGTTTTTATTTGATTGAATTTGTCTTGGTCTATGAAAATGTTATCTAACAGTGTGCTGCTTTCCTGTACCACTCGAGTAGGAAAATCAATAACTGATGTCAAATTGAAAGAACCAAGTAATACTTCAAGGTCAAGGTTTCTGTCTGACCCTTCAGAAAATCTATGTTGAAATCCCCACAAATTCCTTTGACTGATAGGTAGCATAACAAAGACTCAAAGTTCTTCAAAAATAGTTGAAAATTTCTCAATGGGGAACTATACATGGCTATAATTATAAAAGTGCCTTTATTCTGTTTAAGCTCACATGCACATCCTTCTGTGTGTTGCTGTATGCAAAATTTTTGAGTTTCCAAATTTTTCACAATATGACTGATTTTAACATATATGGCAACTCCCCCTCTCTCCATAGTGTATCTACTTATATGTGCTGAAAGCTTATATCCACCTACATATACCATTTCCATACCTGTGACTGTGTGATGTTCAGACAGGCCTAGTACATCTATTCCACACTCAGTTTCTAAATCTTCTATACAAACAAGAAGCTCACCTACTTTATTTTTCAATCCCCTGATATTTTGATGCAATATATTAACATTATTTTTCACTGTACTGTTATGACAATCTTGTGATATTTTCACATCATTAGTACCTGCCTGTCTGAACTTTTCATTAAGCTTAATTTCAATCAATGTAGGATGATTGGATACTGATCTTAGCCTAAAAAAGTTCTCCCATGAGTTTCAGTGCCCCCTCCCCCCTAAAGATTTTGCTATCATCCCAGCCAGTTTACCCTTCCCTTTCCTATGGAGATTCCATATGTTGTTCACATGTCATTGTTAATTTTCGTAACATAATATGATTTCTTATGTTCGAGTGACTCTCCTACATAATTGCTGGATTTCCACATAATAATATTATTTCTCATGCCATTTCCTTTCTTTTGTTAGATTAAGAAACTTCTGGTCTGAAAACATAATATTTGAGTATCTTATGATTGTGATTACATGTAATTCTGTTTGGTAAGTAGCAGCTTTCACTTTCTTTCTTTGACTGATATTTTATTTCTTTTTAGAACATTTTATGTATAAATGTTCCTGTTTTAAAGATTTTATTTCTTTTTCAAATGTCTGAGAAGTTTATAGTAGTGAGCTGGTAAGTTGGTGTGTTGAAGACCTCAAACAGTTTACCTAATCTTGGTTAATTTATTTCATTTATGTTTTTATTAATTGTCTGCAGGTATAGCACAAAACCAAAAGAATTTGTTCTGGAATGTGCACCTCATCAACCAGGTGAATTAGATAACACTTTAGAGGATATCGTCACTGATGTGTTAAACTTTATTCAGGATCATCGATACGATCCATTAGAAGTGTATGATGATGAATTTTTTGAGGAGCTGAAGGATATTCCTGACCCGAAATCTGATCCACTAAAAATCCTCAACGAATTCTTAGATGTGCTACACACACTAGGTGAGTATTTGATGCAAGGTCTTTTAATGCATGTTTATCTTAGAATATCCAATAATATGTTCTTCAGCTTCCGTTTGTATGCAGTGAGCTTAGACCAAGTACTTGTCAAGGGGTATGACTGCTGATAGGCTGCTGTTATGTCATTGTGTTTGACTTTTTTATGTACAAATGAGAGGTGAGTAGAAAGCAGTGAGAAAGCTAATAACCTAATAAACATTGGTGCAGAACCCAATGGTTTTTCCATTGCAACTTATTATGACTGAGATCATGCACACCCTATAACAAGAGCCACAAGGTTCCAGCCTGCAGATATGCACGATAACCATATACATTCAAAAATCTCAGGCATGTACCAAATACACTGATAGACATCCAAAATACGTTTCTGGAGTTTATCAACACTGTCTGCAATCTACAGGGCTGGGGTACAGCAAAGCTTTTAAATATTCCCCCCCCCCCCCTTTTCAACACACACACACACACACACACACACACACACACACACACACACACACACACACACAAAAAGCCAGTGAGTTCAAGTCAGGGGACCTGGGAGACCTTAGTATTGACAAGCCACAACCTAATGAATGTGTTGTTGAAACACTGTGTACCAGTATGATATAATTAAATGGGGGCAGTTTATCATTTTGTAATACATGCCTAATTTGCAGATTTTCGAAATAAATGTAGCCTTAAACATTAACTGAACCATGACTTTCAGAGGTTGTTCAGGGGTACCTACTGAGTATTTTGATACAGGGGACCAACAGTCTCTGGCAGCTCTTTGCCGAGTTATTGCATTTCATTTCGTTCCTTATCCCAATTACTTTTGAATCCGTATTGCACTTGTGATAGTACACAACAGTCCAAATATTGATGATATATGTTGTGTCTCTTGTTTCCGTGTGGTCACGGTATTTGCTGTTGATGACAGGGTGCCCTCGTCACTTCATCGCCCTCAAGTTTGCATTCAGTACTGCTCGATTCTCCCTAGGGTTGTATTTTCCGACAGCATTAGTTGTGCGTTAACAGAGATTGACAGCAGTAATATGGTTAGGTTTATTGATGAAGAGTTACCAATATGCACTTTGTGTGTGGATTCACTGAATGCATTGGAAGGACTTTACAAAGACACTTTTCTGAGCTATTCCCACTCCAATGGCAACCACATCACTATACTTTTGCAATTGTACATAGGTGTCTATGAGAAACTGGATCCTTTTGTGTTAGAACTTGAGATACTGACTGTGTAAGGCATGCCAGAACACCTGATATGGAGCAAATGTGTTACATACAGTTGGCACATTGCACAAGCTATGAACACAACCAATCTACTGTTTTGAGTCTTAAATGAACAGCAATTGTACCTGTATTATCCACAAAAGGTGCAATCATTGCAGCCATAAGACTACCCATTTTTAGGACATTTGTATATTGGTTCCTGCAGCAGAAAACCCCAATTTTCCTGCCTTCATATTGCTTATAGCTTAGGCCATGTCTTCAAGAGAGGACAAAAGTGGGAGTACCCATGTATGGGATGACAAAAATCCACACGCACTGGTGTGTCAATCCTTATTTGGCAGACACTTGCTGTGAATGTATGGGCTCATGTTGTCAACAATTTTGTGATTGGTCTTTACCTACTTCCTGATAGGTTGAACAGAGACATGTATAAAATGTCCCTTCAAAATCTCCTCCAACAGTTCCTATATGATGTGCCACTGAGAATCCATCAGCTTATGTAGTTTCAACATAATGGTGCTCCACTGCACTTGGCAACTGATGTTACGAACCACACTGAAATACAGTTTGGATGACAATGGATTGATTGCAGTGATCCTGTTCTATATCCAGCTCAGTCACAAAACAGTACACCAATGAACTACGGGTCATTACATGTCAAAACAGGCAATAATTCAAGGATTTGTAACTCTGTATTTTAGATTTTCACAAAACTTTGCATATTTGCATATACTTCTAACATAGGAATTTCTGCAATATCTTTCTGGTCTTATACTACAACTGTGATCCTTAAAAAAAAAACAGACAAACAGTTAAAAAATATCTGAGGTCAGTTTGCTTGTCATTTATATTAAGTGTTAAAAGAATTTATGTAAAACCAGGCCAAAAACTGTGCACAACATGTCATAAGATTTTTGAACAGAAAACTGACATCAGTAAGAAAAACGAAAGTGATGGGTGGAGGTGAAATTTCACAAATCAGTACTAAAAAGTCAAAGTATTGAGGATACAAATAAAACTTAAACATGATTTTAGGTGCTCTCCCTGAGAACTGCACTCCATTCCATATCACAGCAAGGCTTCATATGGAAAAATGAATCTAGAAAAAGTGAAGGATCTTTTGGAAAGAAAAGAGTGCCGGACATTAGATTGCAGTATTGAAGATTCTGACCGTAGAGAATATACTCGAATGTTAGCAGGAGCAAAAGACAAAGTTAGCATTCAGAAGAATGTGTATATGGGAAAAAGACACATCCTTTGCAACTTTAAGAGAAATGTACTCCTGTTGTAAATGGGAGAATCCAAACATTAACATTGGTCTTTCTAAATTTTGTTCACTAAGACCGAAGTGGTGTATTCTAGCTGGTGCTGCCATCACTCATTCAGTGTGTGTGTGCGCGCATGGATGGTATTCACCAAAATGTGAAACTACTTTTGGTTGCAGAACACAGTGAAGAAACATACAAAGAACTTATAAAATTTCTTGAATGTGACTCTGAAAACTACGACTGCATACTTACTCACTGTGGTAATTGCCCCAGTGATGACAAACCGTCAGAATTATTAAAACAGAAATTAGCTTACAAATATGCTGATGATGAAATTGAATTCATCCGATGGATAAACACAGATCCATGGGCAGAACTGATAAAGCAGTATGCGACCATTGGTGAATACATAGACTTCTTGGTGACAAAATTATAGGCACTTAAACCACACTCATTTATATCTAAGTGTCAGTCAAAAGCATTGAAAAAACTGAAAGAAAATCTAACCACAGAAAAAGTTATTCTTTAAATAAACTTTGCTGAAAACTACAGTTTTGTAATTCAGAGAAATTCAAAGTTACCACTGGACAAGAAGCAGCTGTACAGTCCATCCCATGTGTGTTTATGTGGTAAATGAAGAAAGTAAATTGGTTATAGTGAACCATTGCTTTATAATTGATGATACGGAACATGATGTAGGATTTGTAAATGTTGTCCAGAAAGAAATGGTTGATTGGCTGGCAGAGCATTATCCACTAGTGAAGAAAGTGCATTGTTTCACTAATGGATGTGTTGCTCAATATAAGAATAGAAAATGCTTTAAAAATTTGTGTGAACACAGAAACTATTTTTCTATTGATGCTGAGCATTCCTTTTTAGCTATAAGCCATGGCAAATCTGTGTGTGATGGTTTGGGTGGAACTATAAAACATATATTGAGAAAAGCTAGTCTTCAACTAGTGGATGATGCACAAATAACAAATGCATCTGGTGGTTTATGATTTCTGCAAAGCTAATATTGACAATTTTGTTTCACTTCTTAGAGAAAGTCAATATAGATTTCCTACACAAGAACCTTGAGAAGAGATTTTCAACAACCCGCACAATATGTGGTACCAGGAATTTTCACCATTAAAACCACTTTCTCGTGATCCTTTAGAGATTAGAAGAGTAATGTCTTCTGAATAGCCTTCCTGATTTTTTTCCTTCAATGAAAATGCCTCACATTGGGCATGCACTCGTCCTCAACAAAATTCTTTTGTAACAGCTGTATATGATGACACGCGCTACTTTGCCTTCACCAGAAATGTCTGTGATGAAGAAAGAGACATTGAACTACTTTTTCTCTACCCACCTGGACCAGCAGTGTCATTCTTTTGGACTGAGAAGGAAGACTCTTGTTTTGTGCCTTTGAGAAAACATTTTATGTGCTGTTGGTGTACCTAAATAAACATCATTGGCAGAATGTGTTACTTTAGTGAAAAAGATATGACTTTAACAGAAAGTAATATGTCACAGTGGATTAAAAACAGAGATGCTCTTAAAAAGTTTCATTGATAGTTTCAGGGATCTTCACTGCTGAACATTTACATTTTAAATTAACATTAGTCTCACTAGAATAATTGTTCTTTAAAGATGCTAATTTGACACCCCAAATAAAGTTAATCCATGTAATGAAAATGTTTCAATTAAACTTTATAACTTTTTGCACTGTACTTTCATGAGGCAGCCTTACTATAGGTTGTCAGTTTGCATAATGTGATTTGAATGATCTTCTGAACAATGATGTGATGTATGTTAAATGAATATCCAATACCTATCAAAACTCCGGGAGGTGCTTCTTATTATTTTTTCTTAAAAAAAGTTTCGATAAAAATAAATCTTGTATCAGCTGTCAGAAAGAGTTTTACATATTTAAAAATCACTGTTTGAAACAGAACAGCTCAAGTTGATTTTCTATATTCCCGTAATAAAGATCCATTCCTTCTGTGACATCTGGGGCAACATGATAGTGATGTGTTGAAAATAAGATACTTTCTGTTGTTATTGTCTGAAGTAACGCAATCGAAATGACAAACTTCAGCTGCAGCATTTACATTTTCAAAAAAAAAAAAAAAATTCCATTTTTTCCCCCTCAAACAACATGAAGTATGTGGAGAAATTTTGCATAGACTATTGCCATGCAGAAAGTAACAAGTAGAAAAAGTTTCATGAAAATCTGAAGCAGTGGGTGTCAGGGATGGATGGTCTTATTTAGAATTATCATTTTTTTCATCGCAACACAAAGTACTGTGATTTCAGATTTGTGTGTGTGTCCAGTCGTAGAAAACCCATTATTTTTTTTTTTTAATTACAATGTCTACTGTCTTGGAAATTATTTAAGACCAGTTGTAAGCTGCCACCAGGTTGGAGAAATGCGATATAAGCATTTTTCAATGTGTCTGTACTTTTTCCGAAAATTGGAAAATGACACACACTGAATTTTTTGTATGTTTTTGGTAACTTTACAGCTTAAATAATTACATGTCTGTTAAGTGTGTGTGTCTCTTAACTTAAAAAAAATTCTAATCAAAAGCTTCATAAACACCTGAGTTATGGGCATTTATGTAGGTAGGTACCATTTTGCATTGAAATTCGTGCAGAACCCATTTAGCTGATTATCACTACATTTAAAATTCGATATAAAAAAGGAAAAAAAAGTTTTAGTCTGAGAGCAAAGAGATTTTGTACAAGTTCTTACGTTATAACTATAAGCAAATGTGCAAAATTTCATGGAAATCTGTGATGATGGGCGACATGACCTTTTTGATTTGATGTGGAATGACCCCTACTTCAGAAGGCATGTGAAGGACTTAGTTCACAAGACGCCAGTTGGTTCTTGCACACACCTGATTGCTAGGTTCATTGCAGCCAAAGAAGTATTATGCCAAACTCATGGAATCCTTGAGGATGTAATTCAGCCTATGGTGTGTCACTGTACACTCTGCTGTGATCGTGGTGGTAGACAATTTGAACAGTACCTGTAAGGGAACAGTTCTGCATTTGTTACCTGCTGTACTATAAACTGACAGAACAGAGTGAACACACTGTAATAAAAGTGTATAGGAACTGCTATAGGGATTTTGATCTGGTTTTGGGTAATAGATACAGATACACTGGTTCATGAGCAAGGTGTTTGTTTATAATTTATAAAATTTCAAACAAACTGACTGAATTATGATGTATTAAAGTTAAGTTGTGAAAATGATACAATTTCCACACAGAAAACAGCCGCCATAACTCGAGAGAGCAGCAGTGTCTTGAGAGAGTGGAAAGCTTGGCTAAATCCTAATTTGGTGTGATTGTCTAGTGCTGAGCATTTGACTACCAGCTGAAAGATTGTAGGATTGAATCCTGGCTAAGTCACTTTTTTCACTCTGTCTCATAATCTAGCATTCACCTCTCATTCCTGTGGAGATTCGCCAGAAATGAAATGTAGCCTGGATTCCATGTTACACTGTATCTCCCCTTTTCCTGGTGGATAACCAATAAGGGACATGCAAGTCACTTGAGTGACATTCAGTTGAATGTAGATGTTTCGGAACATGTGCACAACGAAAAAACATGTGAATCCAAAACCTGTGGTATTTATTTATGCATAAAGTAAAATGCAGCATTGGCTGCACCTTTATTTTGTTTATATAATGAAAGGAAAGTTTTGCAGAAGCACAGAGATAACTCAACTTTCGGCGTTCTGCTTTTCTTGAATCAAACCTAGATTTGGACAAAATTCCTTGTGTGACGTGGCAAAGAAGTCGGCCAAAATCAATTCACGATGAAGAATTGCGGCAACAAGTCTCAAAAATGCATCACAGTGAATACTCAGCTTCACAAGAGGAGTGCTGTAACACAAGCTTGACATGCACATTATGCATGTTTTTTTCTTATTTTTTGTTTTATTTGTGTTACCTCAGCCAGACTCTGATACATACTGAATCACTCACACACACACATACACCTCCCCCTGTGGGTCCGGGGGTTAGAATAGGCCCAAGGTATTCCTGCCTATCGTACGAGGTGCCTAAAAAGAGTTTCACACATTTTGGCCTTTATGTGATGGTCCCCTGTAGGGTTTGACATCTATTCTTCAAAATTTTCCCCGAAGAGAGAGCCAATTGGGGAAGGGCGCCTTACAATGTGCATCGTGTCCATTGTGCATTGAAATCTTCAGTCCACTTTCTCATCGTCGCATTGCAGTCCTACCCATTCTCCATCTCTTGGATGAGGATACTTTCCTGGATGCGTTTTCCACCATGCACTATGCAATGACTATTTCTGTGTCGACAATGACCGTGGACTCCTTTGCACCTGATATCCTGCATGGTAGCCAGTCGGTTGTGGTGGGGCCGCCATGTATCCTGTTGGTTGTAGCCCCCTGACCGCACAGGGATCGATCTGCTGATGCCTGCGCCGTTAATTCCCAATGTGTGCAAGGGGTAGATGCCCATCCCCTTGGGGAATCAGGATTCCCGGCAATGGCCGTCGTGCCAGGTGGCCTTTGCTGTGGCTGGGTGGTGTCCGTGGAGAGGGCCACTGGTTAGAGTGGGTGGCATCAGGGTGGATGACATGCGATGAAGCATAGTCCATCATCTCTTGCCGGTGGTGAAACACCGGCAGTCTCTAAGCGGTCACGAGCTCAATTCAACGCACAGAAGTACGACCACAAATCATTCCCCTCCTTGGCCACACCATGGGAGGAACGTCAGGCTAAGGATGGCAGCAGATCTTATTCGTGCTGGTACCTTGTATGTCCGAGCGCTGATGGGGAATCTTTCATCTACATCCCTACATCTACATACATACTCCGCAGAATGAGGGAAAAATGACTGCCTATATGCCTCTGTATGAGCCCTAATCTCTCTTATCTTATCTTATCTTTGTGGTCTTTCTGTGAAATATAAGTTGGCGGCAGAAAAATTGTACTGCAGTCAGCCTCAAATGCTGGGTCTCTAGATTTCCTCAGTAGCGATTCACGAAAAAAATGCCTCCTTTCCTCTAGAGACATCCATGACGATGAAGCCTCAGTTTGTTGTTGAGCATTTAGAGGACAAGTTCGGGGAGGTGGAGGGCTTGTCCAAAATGGGATCTGGGTCATTCTTGATCAAAACAGCATCCTTCGCCCAGTCACAGGAGTTACTTGCTTGTGACAAGCTGGGGGATGTTTCTGTAACCATCATGCCCAATAAGAGCTTAAATATTGTCCAGGGTATCTCCTTCTTTTTCAATCCGATGATGAGCTGCGTGCCGATTTAGAGCGGCGAGGTATTTCGTCCTGCATGTCCACCGGGTCTGAAGGATAATCAGGTTTGCCACCGGTGCCTTCATCTTGGCCTTTGAGGGTGATAAATTGTCCGAGAAGATCAAGGTGATGGTCTGCTGGTGTAATGTAAAGCCCTATACCCCTCACCCGATTCAGTGCTTTAAGTGCTGGAAGTTCGGCTATTTGTCTTCCCATTGTGCTTCCAGTCTCACATGCTGAGATTGCGGACGCCTATCACATCCCAATACTCCATGTGCCCTGCCTTCCATCTGTGTCAACCATTCGCATTGCTCGCCTGACTGTAGTATTCTCCAGAAAGAAAGGAAAATCATGGAGTACAAGACCCAGGACCGACTGACCTACACTGAGACTAAGAGAAAATCTGAATGCCTGCATCCTGTGCGTATGACATCGTCTTACGCTGCCGCTACAACAGTTCTGGCACCATCAGCTCCGCCAACCCAGGTCACCTCTCAGAGCCGGAAGACTACACCTGCCCCCTTGATGGTGGGGGCTATTTACCTCCCTGTTGATTCTGCACCACCTACTTCAGGAGCAACCCCCTCACCCCCAACCATCGGGGACATCCGTCCCCACTTCTGAGCCGGAGAAGTGGAAGTCTTCTTCGGCTTCTCTCACAAGGAAGGGGTCCCTTGGGTCACTCCCTTCCCAGGTTTCTTCTAGTCAAAAAGATGACACCCGCCAGTGGCTGAAGAGCCCAAAAGCAGCTGGTCATAGGGCTTCACGCTCATCCTCAGTCTTGGAAACTGAGACAGTGAAGTCCTCCCAGCTTGGGAAACCTAGAAGTTCTGCGGCTGAGGGTGTGATGGAGATTTTGGCGTCCCCTGAGGACCTAGATCTCACCAGCCCCTCAGACACAGTGGATATAGAGTGCTCAGGCAATAAATCAGTGGCAGCAGGTGACTTTGAAGCGTAAACTGCCTCATTGAATGTTCCATGCCTTCCCAGTCTCACAATGTCATCCTGCAGTGGAATTGCGGCGGTTTTTTCCACTGCCTGGCTGAGCTACAGCAACTGTTAAGTTTTACACATGCTATCTGCATTGCCCTCAAGGAAACCTGGTTCCCAGCAATGCGGAACCTAGCCCTCCACAGCTATAAAGGGTATTACATGAACCGTAGCGACTATAACAGTGTGTCAGGTGGAGTTTGCGTTTATGTCCTAAACTCGGTCTGTAGTGAACATGTGCCCCTTCAAACCCCTCTTGAAGCTGTGGCTGTCAGAAGAAGGATGACATAGGAAATAACTGTCTGCAGTGTATATCTTCCTCCAGATGGTGCAGTACCTCTGAATAAATTAGCTGCACTGATTGATCAACTCCCTAAACATTTCCTACTTCTGGGAGATTTTAATGCCCATAACCCCTTGTGGGGCCGTCCAGTGTGACTGAGCAGTTATAGGCGCTTCAGTCGGGATCCGCGCGACTGCTACGGTCGCAGGTTCGAATCCTGTCTCAGGGATGGATGCGTGTGATGTCCTTAGGTTAGTTAGGTTTAAGTAGGTCTAAGTTCTAGGGGACTGATAATCTCAGATTTTAAGTCCCATAGTGATCAGAGCCATTTGAACCCTTGTGGAGTGGTACCATGCTTACTGGCCGTGCCTCTTTAAATACTGGGGCCGTCACACATTTCAATGTGGCTCATGGTAGTTAATCAGCCATTGATTTATCAATTTGCAGCCCAGGACTTCTCCCATCTATCCACTGGAGAGCTCGCGACGACCTGTGTGGTAGTGACCACGTCCCCATCTTCCTGTCACTGCCCCAACGTCAGGCATACGGTCTACTGCCCAGACAGGCTTTCAACAAGCTAGACTGGGGAAATTTCACCTCTGCTGTCACCGCTGAATCTCCCCCACACGGTAACATCAATATGATGGTTGAGCAGCTGACTAGCACAATTGTTTCTGTGGCCATATACGTGATTCCTCATTCTTTAGGGTGCCTAAGGCATAAGGCATTCCCTTGCTGGTCGCTGGAAGTCGCTGAAGCAATTAAGGAGCGTCGGCGAGCTCTAGAGCGGCTTAAGTGGCACCATTCCCTGGAGCACCTCATAGCCTTTAAACAGCTCTGTGCCCGTGTTTGCTACCTTATCAAGCAATGGAAGGAGGAGTGTTGGCAGAGATATGTCTCCACCATTGGGCGCCACACATCACAGTCACAAGTCTGGGCAAAGATCAAATGTCTTACCAGGCCCCATCAGTTGTCCTCGCTGTTACCATAAATGGCTAGTTATGTACTGACTCAAATGCGATTGCCGAGCACTTTGCTCAAGCCTCTGCGTCGGAGAATTACCCCCAAGCCTTTCGCACACTCTAATGGCTGCTGGAAGGGAATGTCCGCTCATTCATTACACGCTGCAGTGAATCCTATAATGCCCCATTTACGGAGTGGCAGCTCCTCAGAGCCATTGCACATTGCCCCGACACATCTCCTGAGCCTGATCGCATCCACAGCCAGATGGTTAAACATCTCTCATGTGACTACAAGAGACCTGGTGGATGACATCGGAAGTTCACTGAGGCTTTTTGCCGATGATGCTGTGGTGTATCGAGAGGTTGTAACAATGGAAAATTGTACTGAAGTGCATGAGGACCTGTAGCGAATTGACGCATGGTGCAGGGAATGGCAATTGAATCTCAATGTAGACAAGTGCAATGTGCTGCGAATACGTAGAAAGATAGGTCCCTTATCATTTAGCTACAAAATAGCAGGTCAGCAACTGGAAGCAGTTAATTCCATAAATTATCTGGGAGTACGCATTAGGAGTGATTTAAAATGGAATGATCATATAAAGTTGATCGTCGGTAAAGCAGGATCCAGACTGAGATTCATTGGAAGAATCCTAAGAAAATGCAATCCGACAACAAAGGAAGTAGGTTACAGTACGCTTGTTCGCCCACTGCTTGAATAGTGCTCAGCAGTGTGGGATCCGCACCAGATAGGGTTGATAGAAGAGATAGAGAAGATCCAACGGAGAGCATCGCGCTTCATTACAGGATCATTTAGTAATCGCGAAAGCGTTACGGAGATGATAGATAAACTCCAGTGGAAGACTCTGCAGGAGAGACGCTCAGTAGCCCGGTACGGGCTTTAGTTAAAGTTTCGAGAACATACCTTCACCGAAGAGTCAAGCAGTATATTGCTCCCTCCTACGTATATCTCGCGAAGAGACCATGAGGATAAAATCAGAGAGATTAGAGCCCACACAGAAGCATACCGACAATCCTTCTTTCCACGTACAATACGAGACTGGAATAGAAGGGAGAATCGATAGAGGTATTCAGGGTACCCTCCACCACACACCGTCAGATGTAGATGTAGACTTCATAGTTCCCCTGGGCACCCAAATTACTGTCTCCTTTTCCTGCCCGCAGCAATCCATGTCCCGCATCTGTGGCCCAGATCGGGGCTAACAATTGAGATTCGCGTGCGGTCCCTTCTCTCCGAACTGGAGTCTTTCCCTTTACCACCTCTACTTGCAGTCTGTTCATGTACGCCGCCATGGTGCACACCTCAGCCGCAGCTTCATCTGGACCTTTTGCATGGCCCTAAGAACTCCGTTAACCCCGCCGTTCTCCACTGTCACTGCCGCTCGATTCTTGACATGTTCCGGGACTCTGAAGTGGTTTACACTGACAATTCAATGGCTGATGGTCACGTAGGCTTTGCATATGTTCATGGTGACTGTATTGAGCAGCACTCCTTGCCAGTTTGCTGCAGTATTTTCTCTGCAGATCTGGCGGCCATATCTTGTGCCCTTGAGTACATATGCTTATGCCCTGACGAGTCATTTCTCCTGTGTACAGACTCATTGAGCAGCCTACAAGTTATCGACCAGTGCTACCCTAGCCCCCCTCTGGTAGCGTCCATTCAGGAGTCCATCTATGCCTTGGAACAGTCCCGCCGTTCAGTGTTGTTTGTGTGGACCCCAGGACACGTTGGAATCCACGGCAATGAACTTGCTGACAGGCTGGCCAAACAGGCGACACAGATACCGCTTCTAGAGATAGGCATCTCCGAAGCTGACCTGCGTTCTGTGTTACACCACAGGGGTTTCCGGCTTTGGGAGACAGAATGGCATAACAGCATGCATAACAAACTGCGTGTCATTAAGGAGACTATGAATGTGCGGAAGTCTTCCATGCAGGCCTCTCGCAGGGAATCAGTTGTCCTCTGCCGGTTCTGCATTGGCCATACGTGGCTAACACATAGTTCCCTACTCCGTCGCGAGGACCCACCTCACACCTCAGTGCTGCTGTGGCTCCCAAATGACAGCCGTCCACCTCTTGCTGGACCACTCACTTTTAGCTGGTCTGTGGCAGACTTTTAACTTCCCCAGCACTCTGCCTTTCATTGTTGGTGACAACGCCTCCACAGCAGCTTTAGTTTTATGTTTTATCCGCAAGAGTGGGTTTTATACTTCTATGTGGGTTTTAGCCCATGTCCTTTGTCCCTGTGTGTCCTCTACCCAAGTGTGTTTAGGGTGAAGGTTTTAATGCATTGCAGAGTGGCTGGGTTTCCCTTTTTATTCTTGTGGTTGGCCAGCCACTGTAATCTGTTTTCATGTTTTACTCTCTTCTGTTTCTAGTGTCTCTCTGTTGTTTTTTTGTCCTCTTTTGTTCCTTTTAGTGTTCGTTGCCTGCCCTTCGTTCTTGTGGCTTTCCTTTCTTTCCGTTTTGTGTTATATGTTTCGTCCGTTTTATTCTCAAACCTGTGGCATTGTTTTATTAGGAACAAGGGTCCGATGACTTCATAGTTTGGTCCCTTCTCCCACCTTTAAACCAACCAACCAATACATACACCTATAATGCATATAAAATATTTTTATTGGTTGTAAACATATTACTTACATCGTAATATGCTCCCATCATTGCAATGAGATGTCACTCCAAATGCCAATTCAATATGGAACACACAACATACGTGCCTCTAGACAACTTTCCTGGCATGTGCGTCTTACCCAAGTAAGTTATGTGAAAGTGATGATATTCAGTTACTTAACATTGTTCTCTGAATTTTATTTGTGATCTCCAAACAAAACATGCTACGCCAGTCATACCATCTGGCTGTAGATACTTGATGCTACCTGTGCAAAGCCGGGTTGAGCCGTTGATATATCCTGTAATGGAACAAGTATGTAGGTAATGTGCTGTATTTGTGCTGTGACACAGCTGAGCAAATCTTAAAACTGCTTATATGTGACCAACACTACAAGAACACAGAGTATAATAGTAATATGTACATTCATTAATTGTATATTACGAGTAAGATAAACCTGTAAATTCTATGGAAAACTTACATGGAAGTGTGAAGCTATTGGTGTGTATTATGCCAATGGGAAACAAAACTTTCGGTGTTAAAATAATTAATTGAACCTCCTAAAAGCAAAAGGCCTGCATATTGCCTTTTTGGAGGCTGCTTGGAGAGCTGTTGTCACTCATATAGTATGCAAGCATCTTCATACAATCAATTTGGCATCACAAAAGATTTTCTTGAAAAATATTGCTTCCAGATGACATCTTTCAGAGCAGCTGGTAAAGTACTTTCTCACAATTTATTAATCACCTTTATTGTTCATAGACTAATATTATAGTTGTGTTGCTCGACTTCTACCAACTCCTGATCAACACCAAAGCTTTCAGCATTTTTTTTTTTTTAACTTTTAGATGTTACTGAAATTAATACCAGTTATCCTGATATTTCCTGTGGCACAGTTCAAGTCATGCAGCAGTTGGGTAACTCTTTTTAAATGACCTTAGACTGGCAGCATTCAGGTGACCAGGAAATTAGAATGCAATTTGAAGACTTTTAACCACATGTTGTGAAAGGTGTAGCCTTCATTTCCAGCATCCATATCATAACTAACTTGCATCTTGAGTTTCCAGTAAAAGTTTCCCTTTCTATGACCATAAACTAGTTGCAGAGAGAGGCACTTCAAATGATTAGCCTCCACTTGGAATGTAGGTATTTCTCTCATGAGCAGTTTAGGATATTTTGCTTGTTGCTCCACACCATGCACTGTAACATGCTTGGATCCTCCTTGACTCCCCACAAAATGGTAAAGGCATTGCTGCTCTAGCCTCTCCCACTCAGTGGTGGTCATTGTGAGGTCGTCTAGTGTGTTTAGGGGATTCTTGTGATAGTCGTGTTAATGTCAGCAGATATTGTGGACCATAGCATTTAGTTGATTCCTCTGTCCTAGAGGAAGGTGTTGAATTGGGGTGCAGTATGCATGTACATTACTGTATTGAAAGACAAATCCATCACCAAAATGTCGACTGCAGGAATGGACAATAAGCTGGAGCACCCTGTCCCGACACTGCACAGACCTCACATGATAGATGTAAAACATCCATATGTGATACTGATCCAAGACATGGCACCATTGGTTCAGATTCCGTTCTAGTAGTTCTCTTGCCCACCTTCATTACGTGGCATGGTGCTGAGGGTTTTGACTGTTGTTTGTAAAGGACACAGCTATGGCGTACACCAATTCTGTGGACAGCTTCCAATACTGACATTTCTTGTTGGCAATATGCTTGTGGTTTAAGCTTGAAATTTGACCCTTTGAGGAATTGTGACAGACTGTACAATGTATGCAGCCCACATTGTTCCATTCATGATTGGAGATACAGTGCATTCTATTGAACTGCATTGTGGATGCAGGTTTAGTTTTACCTCAATTACACAGATGGCTGTATGTGGTGATTTATCAAAAGGTATTGAGCAGGAGCTACAGCAAATTAGTTTGATTTTATTTTGTCTCAAGGAAATGTAAAACCTGTCACTTGTTTGTTATTCTTTGACTCACTAACATTTCAGCAAACTTGTGTTGCCAGGCAACAATGATCCATCACTTCACAATGTCAACACAAACAGACCGATATGAAGTTTAGTTGATGGGTGTACCTTGTAACTTTGCCTACCCAATGCTATACTGCACTGCCCAAGGTTTCATGTTGGTGTACGTCTGTCTATAATTTTTGTATGTGAACAGCTTATATTTTATTGATTCTGCATTAGGACAGCAACATTTAACGTAAATCACCTGATATCATAGCATAACTTGACACTGTCCAATATGCAACTCGAAATTCACAGTGGGTTGTCAGTAGCTAGTTGCAAGCCATTTCAAACAGTAATCCAGAAGAGCAGCACATGTGATATGCAGGGATCAGTGGTTGCAGAGTGCAACAGGAAGTATAGAAACTGTTAGTGACATTTAAAGAGAATCTGAATTCATGATGGATGGCCGTGGTGGAGCAGATATTGTATGGTTTGTTAATCTGCTGTGATTTTCAAGTGACCAATTGCTGTGCCAGACTAGAATGTCTGACCCACTAGGTTAGTAACTAATTGCTTCACTGGTCAGTGTCAGATCACTGAATCCAAAGCACACAGCATTCTTTATTTGAAACTAGGCTCGTAAGGACAGAAATCACCAGATTTGTGCCTGCTGTTGTGAGGAGGAGGCTAGCCTGGTGCTGGATGCAACAGCAACTCGATTTCCATTTCTCATCCATGTAGTGTGGCTGGAACAACTGGATGTTGATGTCCATTGGCTCCTAGAACTGACTGTACTGGCATGCTGCAGTAGGTGTTTTTGCATGGGAGCTGTTACGGTGATTGTTGGTCGAGGACAAAGTATGTTACAGGGCAACTGACTGGAATCTGCAAGGGTGTTCCTGATTTTGATGGTGAAACAAGAGAGCACTCTCTGTCAACTCTGTACAGCAGTGCTTGCACACGCAATTTGGTTGCCAGCCATAAGCGCTTGCTCATTTGTGGGGTGTCTGTTGCAGTATATGCACTCAGGTGCTGGGCTGTCACCTATGCAACCTCTCTGCTGAGCTGTTTTCATAATTTAACATATACTTTTAAGTGCTAACGAGTGTGATTAAACTGTTACATGAGTGTTCAGTCAACCTATTTGCACATATGCTCCTGAAATGTTCTAACTGTACATCATTTGGCCTCCCTTGTTAATTAACAGGGAAGTGTGTGCCTTCAAATGCTCAGAATTGCGTGAAAATATGCTTTGAACTTAACTTCATCTTTGCTGCACAATGTCCCAGTCCCTTGGTGGACTTGACATTAGCCAAGATTGCACCTCTTGGACAGGTTCTGGGAGAACCCCAAAGGGGATTGTATGCATTAAAGTCACGGTAAAATGGAAAGGGGTGAGGGAGTTGCCGGGTGCCAGCCTTTGAAGACTCACCGCTACGGGGTACAGAGGCTGGAGGATCATGCTCCACAAGATCTACAAAGGTGTGAACATTCTCCCTCTGTTGGACTGTGGGGTCCTGGGCAGAAAAACTGTTGGCAGTGCACACCGTCCTCATGGAGGTCGGCTGGGTGAGGGTATAACGTGGCGAGACCGTTGAAGAGGATCTTAGAGTCAGCGAATGAGAAGACTGTTTGCCCTTGTTTGATTTCTTGGAGGTTTTGCGGTTGGCAGATGATGATTCAGATGTTTGTGGGCTGGAGGGACAGTAAAAAGTCTTTGGGGAAGTATTTCTTCTGTCCTTTCCAGCCTGCTGGTTGTGTAGCAAGTGACTTCATCCCGTGAGGCGTATGATGGGTGGCTGTGTGCACAGCTTGAGGAGGAGGATACGGGGATGCTACCATGACACTGGGCAGTGCTACAACTGCAGTGCTGAATTTGAGGTCTCATGTATGCGTGGCCTTTTCCTTTGTGGAACGAGATGTAACAAGAACAGTACTGTAGGTGCCTTATGGTAAAATGCAGGGTTTCCGACTAGCCAACAACTTGTGAGTGTGAGTAACAGGGTAAGGCACTTTTTTCTTCACCCAGATCTCCTGGATGGCCCACTCATTGAGATACATGGGTATCAATGAGTCAGTGCAGAATACAACTATAGCCATTCTTTTAGAGCAGCTGATTTAGTGATCCGTTGTTCCTCGGGACCACACCGATGGAAGACAGTACTTTGGTGGTCATCAGAAATTGCAGAGACCATTAGAGATCATAGGCAGGCTGATCTGACCACCCTCCTCCGTGTGTACTGGTCCCTTGTCTGCTCAAAACTAGACTATGGGTGTTTCATTTATGCATCTGCATGTCCGCCCATCTTATGCCGTCTCAACACAATCCACCATTGTGGCATCCGTTTGGCCACAGGCACCTTTAACACTAACCCACTTGAGAGCCTGTATGCGGAAGCTGCTGAACTACTGCTGTCATAATGCTGTGATTTTCTCCGCAGCAGACACAAATGCCATTTGTCTGCCATGCTGGCCAACCATCTTACATCTCCTGCTTCAATGACTCCTTTGATCACCACTATGCCTTGCGTTCTCTGTTACCTCATGGAGTTTGTTTTCATTTATTGCTCTGGCAGCTTAACTTCGTGCTACCTGCCACTTTAACAATTGGTCTGAATCCTTATGGTTTCGTGCTGCAGCCCATGTTCACCTTGGACTTCATTTACTTCCTAAGGACACTACTCCAGACTCGCTCTAGCACCATAAGGCAAATGCTGGGATGGTTCCTTTGGTCTCTTCCCCCAAACAACCCAACCCAGGCCCACTCACTTACACCTCAGTGGTGCAACCCTGACCACAGCTTCATCTTGACCTATCACAAGGTCCAGAAGACTCGGTTCGTCCCGAAGCCTTCCACCACCAATTTTTCTCCATCCTTGGTGCATCCTGGGGTTCAGAAATAGTCTATACTGATGACTTGATGGTTGATGGTCAGATACAGTTTGCTTATACTCTCACAGGACATAATGAACTGTGCTCCTTGCCGGATGGCTGTAGTGTTTTCACTGCGGAGTTTGTAGTCATCTCTTGTGCTCCTGAACATACCCATTCCAGCACCCGTGAGTCCTTCCTCATCTGCAGTGACTCCTCAAGCAGTTTGCAAGATCTTAACCAGTGTTTTCCTTGCCATCACTTGGTCATTGCTATCCAGGATTCCCTGTATGCCCTTCAACAATGCATACACTCAATGACCTTCGTCTGGAGCCCAGACCACTTTGGGATCTTGGGAAATGAACTTACTGATAGCCTATCCAAACTGGCTACCAGTAAGCTGACTCTTGAGGTCGTTGGTGTTTCTGAAGGCGATCTCCGAACGGTATTATGCTGTCATGTTTTAGTGATCTAGAATACGCAATGGCTGATTCTGACTTCTCCAAACAAACTATGAGTGCTAAAGGAGACTATGAATCTTTGGAAGTCCCCCATGCAGGCCTCACACAAGGACTCTACCATCCTTTGCCGGCTCCACATTGCTCATATGCTGACTAATGGTCATCTCCTCTGTCACGATGACCCTCCCCACTATTCTTTTGGTTTCCCTTTGACAGTGTCCACATTTTGCTGAACTGTCTCAGGTTAGCTGCACTGGGGTGGACTGTTAACCTCTCCCTGGTGTTAGGCAATGATGCCTCAGTGGATGACATAGTTGTACATTTCATTCGTGAAGAGGACTTTCACCACTCTCTTTAAGGGAGGACCACTTAACCTTATCAGCCCACTGAGGGGCTAGCAGAACACACTGTTGCCTTCTCTGCCTAGACTGGGCTGCTGCAACTGTGTGGCCTTGACGGTCCACCCCTGCCCTCAACCTAGCTGCTCTTCTAATCTCTCTTCCCCTTGCCATGTTTCTGGTCTTTCCTAGGCAGTTTCTGAGTGGGGTACCTCTGGTAAGTGGTAGAGGAGGGGGGGGGGGGGGGGGATGTATGTCCCCTCATTGCACTCTGATTTTGGGGGCTTCCAGCTGCTCCCTACATGGGGCACCTCACCTGTCTTTCTACCTATGTCTCACTGTCTTCTTTTCTGTCCCTTATCTAGCCTTCATTGACCTTCAGTAGACCTTACGGTCTTCTGCCTCTGGGTTTTGCGTGGGGGCCAACTCTAATGTATAGTTCTATAGACCTTTCTGTTCAAGGAAAAGGGGACTAATGACCTAGTAGTTTGGTCCCTTTAATCATCCAACCAACTGGTGTTATGAGCCATTCTCATGCAAAACTGTGTGTCTTACTGTAGGAGACATTTGCATGATCACCTGAAGACCATAAAATGTTGCTGACTTCTTGATATGTAGTACTTTAGGTAATATAAGCTCTAATGAGATGGATCATTGATTTGGTAATACTACAGTGTGAGAAAACACTAGTAAAGTTATATGATTGTCATTTCATCAGACTTAACTCTGTGCTGTACAATATACTTTTTGCACTGAAGTACAAACTTACATTAAAATATGCATGGCAAAAGGAAGGTTATGATTTTAACATCCGATTTCACTGAAATCCTACACCCACACTTTTAAGACTGAATAGCTGTCCAGCACTACCAGACCAGTAGAAAAAATTTTGCTGATCAGATTATGTAAGTACCATATTTTAAGCAGAGGGAAATGTATACTTTTGCTCCTATTATGTTGATGTTTTGTTTCTTTGTGTTACTGAAGCTTCTCTCTTAGACCTTTAATACTTGGGTAAGATATGCAGTTTAGCATAGAAATTGGTGTTAGAGATTTATAATTTGAGCACATTTTTATACAGTGCAGAGTGTTTGGGGTCAAGCACTTCCCTTGTAATCATAAAACAGGGGCACCAGGAGAGACTTAATCCAGTTTTTGGCAGAGAAAGTTTCAGAAGTCTCAGCAGAAGATTGAAAAGACCACAAATCAGAATATTTTTGACAGCATGGAAGTAATCAGCAGTGCAAGAAATTTGGAGTGACCATCACTATTAGCCACCTGAAATATTAGTAGAGGCTTGATGTCACTACCATAACTCAATTGGGAAAAGCTAAGGGTAGAATACAAAAGATGTACTTTGTTGTTGTGGGCAGTCTTGGGCTGACTTCTCAATAATTTTATTGATGCCAGAACAGTAGGCATTGTGAAGGGCTAGTGATATCTATTGCCCATTTTGATGTCCATTATCCTCTTTGCACAATTATAAAATGATTTGTGACACTGCAAGTTGATATTTCTGAGAGTTCAAAGTATTTTTATGTGATGACACTAGTAAAAATGACTCAGAATCATTTATAAAACCATATCATGAGAGTATCAGTTGTTGAAGAGATGCACAATCTTACTTAAACTTTTAAATGTACAGTTGAGATACTACTTAACAGTGAAAATGTTGGATCTTAGTTTGGATGTCATGGAAGTCCACACTTGCCCAATTGGAGACAAATCCAGAGATAGTGCTTGCCAGGGAAGTTGCTCCATGCCTTTCAGAGCACGTTGAGTTTCATTGGGCAGTATGTGGGTTAGTATATCCTGTTAGAACAACACATCATCTTCCCATTACAAGAATGGCAAGAGAACAGGTCTAACAATATTCTGCATGTACCAAGCACTGGTTAGCATCCCCTCCAGAGGCACTAAAGGTGAACAAGAGTTGCAGCTTATCACACCCCTGGCCATAAGACCTGGTGTGGGGCCATTGTGTCTTGGACAAATTGACTACGAGACAGTGCTCACCCTGCTATGTTATATGCGCAAATGACCATTACTTGAATGCAGGCAGAATCTGCTTTTATTGCTGAAGACCACAGTGATCATCTGACAGCAAAAGTCAAGCTGTGCACATCAGTGCTGTGGCATGAGTGGAAGACTGGCAAGAGACGTGCATGCCTGTAGTCCCACTGCTAATAACTAGTTCACAACAGTTCATGTTGACACATCTGGGCTCACAATCCCTCTTATCTGTGCTGTGGTAGGTGTACAATCTGCTGCCCTTACAATATAAAGATCTTAGCAGGCGTTTGTGCTGTGTGGATGTCCAGAAAGGTCAATGGGAGCAAGAATGTTCTCATGACAACTGATACCAGCAGTGTTGCACAGCTGACACAGCACATCCAACTTATGTGGCAGTTCTCCGAAAGGACCATCCCACCACTCGGAAGGCCACAGTTTGATCCCTTTAAAACTCATTCATTTGGCTGTAGGGAACACGTGTGCAACTCCTTGTGTGGTTGCTTGCTTGCTTGCTTGCTTGCTTGCTTCACATGTTTGCACTATTGTGAGCCTTCTGGCTATGAGCATTCCCTACTAAAGGGTAGACACAGAGGTGCTCTGGTAGCTATGCCACTATGCAATCTCTTGGGGGGCGACATTGAAACCATTATCAGTACATACACTATCCCACAGGTGGCATCATCGGATCAAAATCTACATCATCTTTGCAGGAGTGACTCCTGCGACTGCCAACCAACTACTTGTACAGAACTATGTGAACAGATCAAGGAGCCACGGTATAACACATCGTAGGGTGGTATTTGCCATCTGTATGATTGACTGGATTCAGAGTCAGAGCATGTATTGCTGCCCGTGGAGGTTACACCACATAATACAGGTGTTTCAGCGCAGGTTGATACGTGGTACCTCATAACTGCTTGTGCCATTGTTCTATAAATGCAATCATTTCATGTACTCCATATGCACTGATGTAACAATAAATCTTGAGTGAATTGGAAACCTCTAAAGGGGTGGACTTTTTTTCCCATCAGTGTTTTACGCAGGCATTTTTTTTTATAGGCTTTGGTTTTCTGTGACTCAACTGTAAAATTTTTGTAGTAGCAAGAAGTAAGAGAACCAAATATGTATCTTCTCACCTATAATTCATTCCTCAGAAGGGTGCTGCCACTAGAATACATTTTTACTTTGAATTTGAAAACAGCTGTGTTCGAGGCTGTATTCCCCAGCAACAAACCTTTTTGTTCAGTTGAAATACAAGTTTATCTCATGTTCTGCAGATTAAGGTACAGTGATATGAAGCATAACAATTGTGTTTTCCGCATATTTGTACTCATTTTACTACCTGTGATTGTCCCAAACTTGTGTAGTGCATAATTGTCGCTGAGCTGTTTCTTCCAAATCTTTTCACTTAGAATGTGTTCCGAGGTTATGATTCCTTTTACTATATTTGATGTACATTCTCATTGTGAGAATAATGACTTCTACTGGAATTTTTTGTGCAGTTCATGTGTCAATAAGCTATCTCGCTCTTCTTGGACTTGCCGTTAGAAATGATGAGCTTAATTGTTCTTAAGACATAGATTATTGGAAAACATTCATCAAAGCAGTTATCCAAAACTTCTTATTCCTAAACTATTTCAGCATTAGCAGCTTGAAAATCAACTGTTCCTGGAACAAAACAGTACTGTTCTGCTTCTTTATGAAGCTATATTAGGAAATGTATGAATATCATTACTCTTAAGTCTTGCTGTACACCACCTGTTCATTTTAGTATTGTTGAATGTGTGTTCTACATTTATACATGTGGCAGCTCTGTTGTCCATATTTTGCTTGGGATACAGACAATGGGGTGAATAAGTATAGCTACTCAAAATATATTGCTGACATCGAGCAGGGGATAGGCACATAAACAGAAAGTTGAACACAGTAGCACAATTTACAAACTTTCATTCTTCTTCTTCTTCTTCTTCTTCTTCTTCTTCACAGCATACAACACACATGAACAAAGCATAATAATCAATCAGATGGAGTAGGAAGTGTTTTTTCTGCTTATTGTTACAACTTTTTATTGAAATCATCATTCAAATTTGGTATTAGTAAACCACTACAACCAATGTGTGTTTATTGTTTCTTTTTATTTGTGCTATTGGAACTTAAAAATCGTACATGAATAATAAGATCAAGAAAAATCTGTTCCAATATTATGAACTATTACTTTGCTGCCTAGGACAGTGCAACTGCACAATAATAATTTGTTGCCATTATTAATCACTAACAGACAACATATGACCAAACAGAATTGATTTGGCCAAGTGATGATTATTCACATAGCAGTTACTGTTCATGCTCATTCAGATAGCAGTTATTGTTCATGCATCCAACTTTGTCCCAACAGGCTTTTATGCATATTTACTCGTTCATTCCGTGGAAAAGCAATGTACTTAGTGTGTATTTACACTTCCATTTTTTACACTTTTGATAAGATTTTTTTTCTTTTTCTAAAAAAAATAACTCTTTTGTGCTATGTAGTGTACTTTATTCCTCACCTAAAATTTATCTTCAGGATGTTATCTATGTATATCTTTCATGCATTTGTACAGCTCCTGTTGGTGATGTTCTGTATTTAATGTGTTTGTGACATTCCATTGACATTGGTAAATCAGTGACTGTGTGACAACAGTTTGTTTAATTTTTTTACTTATTTAAGTCATTTTAACACTGCTTCCATTTTGCTTTAGGCCCATGGTGTGCTGACAGAGCAGCATTCTCACTTCTGCTGCATGTAGAAAAACTAAAAGTGAAGACACCATATGAGAGGCATTTTCTTTTGCTGTGTATGATTTCAACTGTACTTGTGAAAATTCGGTAAGTTTGTCACAACTATTTATAAAATGAAATTAGCAGTACTTCGCCTTTTATTTTTTATTTTTTTTTCTATTTGAACTTCTATAACTCATATATTTGAAAGATGCCCTGTAGTTCCTATTGCTGTGAGAAATAAGATAGTTACCTTATGAAATAAGAAGATAAATTGAAGTTTGAGCCATCAGGAAAAGCTGATTGTATGCTATTTGGAAGCATAACATTGTTGTAAATGTGGAGTGAAGAAAGAGTGATTTCTTACAATTGTGAAAAACTAATGCAATGGAAATGAAGCTAAAACATGTACTAGTTGGTTGGAACACCTGTTACGTTGCTGATGAAATCACTGACACTATATAGTAGCTCTATTAACAAAGAGAAACCTCAGTCCGAAGTTGAAAAGATGAATCCATTAATGTAGAGCAGTGTGATGTGTGCCATGCTAAGACCCCTCTTTGCCCCCTTTCCCCATCCACCTTTTTTTTCTCATTCACACATGATGCTTCTAAGAATTTACCTAGACGGACATTGTGGCTCCATAGTTGCACATGGGACAAACATAGCTCTCAGTTCCCAAAAAATTTTCAACACTTTATGTGGGAAGTTGAGCACCAACAACAGCCAGTCAACAATGGCAATTATGGATACTAATCCTCCTGATCAAGAATCTCCAAAGCTTCAAGCAGAAATAGGTTGTGCCCGTCATGTCTGAGGGTCATGGAACGTGTCAGTACATGAAAGTACAACATAAAAGTAATATCAGATAAAAATAAAATGTTTATGAATGTGAAAAAGTCAGTCAATAAGTTTAAGTAAATGCAGTCGACAATACAACAAGAATCAGCTGTAACCACATACACAGAAAAAACAAGAGGGAAGTAGTTTCACATGGAGAGAGACTTCTAAGAGTGTAGGATAAGGGCATCACATTTCCAGATGGGACATGGGATTACTAATCCCCCAATTAGTTTCAGAAAACGTAGATATGTATAAACTATAACAATAAATATTTTTGTGAAAACATGGCAAAATATTTCTAGTGACCATAGTTAACACAATGAATCCAGTGCCCTCAACAAATGGATCTCTGATGAATATTTATCACCACTCTTCTCCCTTCTCTCATTTGTGTCAAATGACGATTATTTGCCTTCATTTTATTCATGGATTTACTGTCATACTATTTTTATCTGACTCTCAGGCTTCCATTAGTGTTAGTATCACACTGACAACAATAACAGCATAGGACAAGAGCTAGGAAAGAACTTGGCCTTAACAGTCCTAAAGGATCCATATCAACATTTGCCTAGTACAATTTGGGGTTACCTGAGGATTATTCAACCAGAAAGGAGATGAAATTCGTCGGTGTATATGAATTTCATCTCTTAAATACTGTGTCATTTTGCTTAATTTTATCCCACTTGTCTTGGGGAGTATCTTGTTTCTATAACACTGCTTTTGTATTGTTCTATAAATTTTGTTATTTTCACCTTCAGACATCCTTTCCTACACATAAATCATTATTTATGTATTTGGCTAATATTTTGATTTTTTGACATATCATTGTAATAAACTATCACTCTACAGACTTAATATCTTCCTAAACATCAGTGTTATTTAAAATCAATTATCTGTTCACATTTAGTTCTTTCTTTATGTATATGTGAACTTATATTTTTTAACTCCTTCAATTTCTGTACCAGGATAACTAATTTCTGTAGCCACTTTCACAATCACCAAGTCACCCTCTGCTTGAATATTAGTTCTCAAAGCACTTATTGATGTGAAGTATATTTACCTATAAATCCAACGCTTCTTCCCAGCTTAAAGAGACTGTTGATTGTTCCCATTTCAATATATTCCTGTGCTTCTTCCTAAAAGTAAAACAATATAATTATTATAGCTCTGAAAAAAAATATTTAGTTGTACCAATTATGTAATAAACAATTTTAAGACATAAAAGAAAAATCATGACTCACCTTGTGAAACCCCCACCAACCAAGGGAGTGGCTATTATTCCATCAATGTTAAGAGTAAGATTTGGTTTCTTTGAAGTTGTTATCTTTTTAACTTCTAATGCATAGTGTGTTATTGGTTTATTAGGAAAATGTTCCATCACAAATTCTTTAATGATTTTAACCCTCATGTTTGGATTATTAATCTGAAAATAAAAATATACTAGAATTGGTCTAATATAATTATTATGCTCCTATTTAAAACTACAGAAATTGAAAAATAAAGAAATCTACACACATTACAATAACATATCCAACAGACCTGCAATAATGCATTAACTACATTTTACACTTACATGCAATAATTTGTCAGCCTCTTGCCTGTACAACTAGTGTGTGTTTTGCTTGTAATATTTCAAAATATGTGTTTAAATATTTATGAAGTATAAATATAATTAAAGGACTGGTTGTTCTGTAGGTGAATCTGTGTTGTGCAATGTAAGGTAAAACACTATAAAGTGTGTATCTTACACCAAATAATGCAGTTTTAAAAATAATTTTAAGTGCAATTAGTGTTAGTTAAATTAACTTAACTTTTTATAAATCTGCGACAAAATTCCAACATCTGTTCACCTACACATCCTTTGTCGCCTGCTAGGTTAACATGAACAGTTTGACTGATTTTGTATCAAAATGCATTAATTATTCAATAGTGTTATCCTTCAGTCAATGCATTTTTACTCAACATATGACCACTGCATAGATAGCATTCCCAAAATTTGATAACTGAAGATTCAAAATACAGCCATGATTTATTCTCAGGATGTCACCCATCTGCATATTTATTGGACATTAAACATAAATGTTTGGATTTCAAAATGGCATTATACTGAGATATTTATACATATTATGAGCACAAAATTTTTTTATTGGTAATTTATGAGCACTGACTTATCTAAGGCATTTGATTGTATCAATCATTACATTCTGTTGGAGACATTACATATTTTGGGTTAAATTGTTAGCTGTCTGCCTGCTTCCATTAATGTTCTTACTCTACATTAAGGGGCTCCGGAAAGATTCAAAATCTTCAAATACTCAATTTTTACTTTTTTGCATTTTAAAAAGCTACAGACTTTCCTCTTTTGATTGATAAATAATTTATTTAGTTTAGAAGACTACAACTATTTTAAAAATATTTTTGGAATACAAGGGTTGGAACCTTAATAGTGGAAACTATTTATTTACTGCTCGTACAAAATAGATATGTGTTTCAAAGTTTTACTGACCTTCAAAGAAGTCACCACCATTGTGTATAACCCATTGCCAGCGATGTGGAAGTCATAGGATACTCTTAGCAGTGCCAATTGTGTTGACAGTTCGAGCGGCGCGGTGTATTGCTGAACAAATTTGTAGCAGTTCTGAAGCGAATGCCATGAAGTGTTTCCTTCAGTTTAGAAATCGAATTGAACTCAAGAGGGCTTAACTCAGGGGAGTGCAGTAGGTGGTATAGCACTTAGCAGCCCCATCAGCCAAACAAATCAGTAACAGCGTGCACTGTACGTGTGTGAGCATTGTCGTGCAAAATGATGGTTAGGTGCTGCAGAAAGTGTCATCACTTCTGTCTCCGTGCTGTTCATTTTTGGAACACAATTTACGACCAGCTTAGCATAAGTTCAACTTGATTTCTAAACAGAAGGAAACACTTCACAGCATTCGCTTCAGAACTGCTACAAATTTGTCGAGCAATAGACCTCAGTGCTCGAACTATCAACACAACTGGCACTGTAAGAGTATCCTACGACTTCCACATTGCTGATAACAGATTGTACCCAATGCTGGTGACTACTTTGAAGGTCAGTAAAACTTTGAAAGACATATCTATTCTGTACGAGCAGTAAATAAATAGTTGCCACTATTAAAGTTCAAACCCTTGCATATCTTAAAAAAGGACAATCACATTACCACAGTTCAGGAAAAGAAATAAATATAGCTGTAAGCACCAATGGTGAATGGCCAGTTGAAGTAGAACGTTATGAATTTACCTGTGCACTTACCCCACCTTACCGTATTTGTAGTTAAATGTGCTTCATCTGAAGTCTTTGTTGATCATTTGGATGGTCATCTATTATGATGTACAAAATGTTGTAGTCTTCTTAAAAGAAGAGAAAGGTGGAATGAGAGTAGGAATTATCAATCACTGGAAGTGAAATAAGCACATATGGACTGAAGTCCAAAAAGGATAAAACTGCCCACAACCCTTTTCATGCGAAATGGCATCCAATATGTTCAAAGAATACATACAAAAAAATAAGCATCAGTTCAAAGTGAAATCATTGGCAGGTAGAAGTATTTGTTCATGTTTGTGCACTTGAAATGCTACTCAGTGAGTCTTCTGTCACATGAACACCAGTTTCAGAAAGCAGAGAACCAACAGCAAGCAAAGTAACATCATCAACAAAATAAATACCATGTATGAGTCACCCTTGTTTATGTCATCTTTGAGTTCCTACAGGAAGAAACAATGCAAAATTCAGAAATCAGGGCCGGCCGTGGTGGCCGAGTGGTTCTAGGCGCTCAGTCTGGAGCCACGCGAGTGCTATGTTTGCAGGTTCGAATCCTGCCTCGGGCATGGTTGTGTGTGATGTCCTTAGGTTAGTTAGGTTGAAGTAGTTCTAAGTTCTAGGGGACTGATGACCACAGATGTTAAGTCCCATAGTGCTCAGAGCCATTTGAACCATTTTCAGAAATCAGGAACAACACAATCCAATTGAAACACACCGTAAACCTAAGTTAATAATAAGTCTGTCAATCTAATCATGATCTCCTTCAGTGAATCAGCAAGTACCTTCAGGTCTATCTCTTCTGAATTTCATTCCCTACAGCTTATAAGACTGAGAAGTATGGTAATCTCCACACGTAAATTACTCACACACTGCAGTAGAGCATTAACGGGGTGTAGCCTCGTGTTATGGAACTGAATTATCAATACAGAAAAAGCCATGCACTTATCCCAAGAATGAAATTTTAACTTAACAGTGGAGTTTACACTGTTGTTAATCTGCCTGACAGATTAAAACTGTGTGCCTAATCTTAACTTGTTCTCATAATATTGCCTGTAATGGGCAGTACTCTTACCAGTTGAGCAATTTAAGCATTATCACAGTACTGAAAGATGTACTACCACACTCCTGTTCAGGAGACTCAGCTCATCCAGCAATCCCTTAGCATAGTGCATCTGTTAAAATCTTTAGATAGCACTGTGCACTGAGTTGTATAATGAGATCAGCAACAGCTTCTCTGTCGGGTACATCTAGCGATGTTAAATTTGTAAATGAAGGAAATTCATTTTTGCTCTAAATGAAATACAGATTTGTACATGACAGTTCAGTCAGTAAGATTATTGTTTATGAAAAGCAAGTGTGAGAGTTCCTGTCTCAGTCTGTCACGTTTTTAATCTGGCAGAAAGCTTTGACCTGTGGTGGTATTTATAGAAAATTATTAAAATCACAAAGTGACAGATAGGCTGCCCCGTACTTCAATACTTCAAGAGGTGCGCCTCCCAGTACTGTCAACAGAAACACTAAAAAATTAGATTGCAACTGTTCTAGCTTTTGGAACAGTAGAGTACTTGTTCAGAGAGGAAAGAGATTTGACTGGCGGGCAGTTCACTCAGAACCCAGGTTATGTGGGATCAATTTGTTATGAAAAGTGCATGTCCAAAGAAGGCAAGGGACTAAGGCTGAAGAAAAATGAGTCGGTCCGATTTGGTAGTATATTTGTAAGCACTATGTCAGCTTCATTTCAAAGCTGACAAGAAGAATCAATAGAATGGGAAGTAAATATGGAATAGAAGAGAGAAAGAAAATAAATAATAATAAATAGAAATATGTAGAAAAATGGAAGGTCTTTTTTTTTGGAGGGGGAGGGGGGGGGGGGGGAGGAAGGGCGGTTGGCAGTGTTTGCACTACTTTGCAGGGAGGGCGGCAGAAAAAGGGAGGGAATAGACTTCAATCAATCACCTATATAGGGAAGCAGCAGAGTCAATGTAAGCTAAGGGAGATGAAGTACAGGATGGCGGCAGGAGGCTATCTAAGGTGACAGATTCCCATCTGGAGAGTTTGTGGAATGTTATGCTGGGTAGGAGGATCACGGCTGAAGGTGGCATACATCTTAATAATGTGCTGTCTTTGACTTTTTACTTTCTCCAAAATTTTCTGATGTTTAGGTCCACAGCCATAAAATATTGATTAAAATAAGTCATGGTTCTGCCATGCCTTTATATTATTTACACAGATACTTTATCTATATTACTAAACAGCTAACCTTGTTCATAGCGCACAGTCCACTTTTGGTTGCCTATTTACTGACTTTCTATTGCATCAAAAATTTGAAATTTGGTATTCCGTATAATTACTGACTGAGTATAAAAATTTGAAATGCCATCATAATCTCATCAAGAGATATAACCCTGTTTTAAAGGTTTGACGCAGTAAGACAAGTGTTACAGTTAGAAACAGTTAGTCTGTTGTGAGGCAACAACTTGTGGTGTGCAAATTAGCCAGACTACATTCATCCTGTATTTGAGAATGAGAGCACTTAGTGACTCTATATACAATTTCAAATGTTTATGAAACTTTTTCTCAATGATAACCCCACAAAATGATTGAATGGGAAATGTCTACTGCTTATTGCAGCATGATTCATGATTTATTACATTTTTATATTTTCTCCCAACATCATTATAATTTATTATTTATTTACTACTAACTCTATTTGCCATACATGTTACAGACAGTATCCATATATACCACTGACTGTACCTGCAAAATTTTGTAATTGTATGACAGAGTGAGGGATCTTCAAGTTGTAAACATCAAGATGCGAAAAGAAGTAGCTTTTGCTTAAAACAGAGCACCAATTACCCAGACTGTACTGTTCCATTGTTTGATAATGAGAGCACTCAGAAAATTCCAACAAACTATAAACATAATTTCAGACCTTTTCTGAAAGTTTTCTTACATGATTAACATAAAGTACTGTATTTAACACATTACATTATTTGTAAAGTAATCAGGAGTTTGAAGCTATTTTATACATTGGAGTTTGATTCTTTAAAGAATTGGGAGGGGGGGGGGGGGGGGTGGCTCACTGTTATTGACTAATTTCAACATAAGTAATTTTGAAGTGTGCAAGTGCACATGCTATTAACAGCTGTCGAGGGTGGAATACTGTTTATCTCTGCTTTTATAATATAGAATAACAACATATTTTCATGAAACTAAGAAGGCACTAAGCATTTATACTCCAATGCAGGCTTTTGTGGCTGGTATTTTGTATCCTTGATGACATTGATTTTGTATGGCATTAGGCTGTGATCTAAGGTTTGTTTCTATGTGTAAAGTTTCATCCCTTGCTGCTGGAAACATCCTCAAAGGCCACAAAAATGTCCTTAGTTAATTTTTGGTTTAAACATGGTATCAATACTGTCTCTTCCTACAACTCTACTGATGCAGTCTGTGACATTTTTATGTACGAGACAAAACTTTTCAATGAGCTGTTTCCTTTTCACCAAAAGCTCCAGCTCTTCTACATCGTATTGTCCTGTTTATCTCCTTGTTAGAGTACCTATTTTTCTAAAAGTTATTCTGAAGTGATTGAGATCTTCCTCGAAACACTGGCTCACAGATTCTTTTAGCCCAGTCCACCAGTGTCTTAATTATTTTTCTTTTCTGCTTGGGATGGTGATTGGATATCTGTGAAGTTATCTTCAAGTATGAGTGGGCTTTTTTCCCCCCAGGCTTTGTGCTCCAAAGTTCCATCAGTTTTTCTGAGTACCTGCACATCCAAAATTGAAATTTGACATCCTTTCTCTTTTTCTGTTCTGAACTTGATATTAACATAATTCAGAAAATTTCCAAATTTTGAGTGTTTATTTTAACCATAAGGCAAAATAGGAAACAGCATGATTGCACTGTGTAGTATACCAAAAGAAAATATTATTGCTAATATCAGGGTATTGCTTAGGAACAAACCACCTAACAGTAATTTAATGAAATGTGAGAAGATAGCTCTTAGAGATTTTAATTTAAATAAAGACATTCTTATCTTACAGGGGTAACAACAATGCTACATGGTGAGGAGGAATAAAAGCTACCATGGAAGATACAGAGGGATCAAGACAGATTCTAAAAGTGTTACTATGAAGGGTGTATTCACAAATCTTTGTTAGTACTATTGGTTGCCAAACCTATGTGATTGTCAAATGCTTGGCCACTCTCCTACAGTCATTCGTAGAAAAAACTGACACTTATGTTAAAGATACTTTTAAGTTTATCAAAACATTAAAATCCACCATGTTGAATAAAAACAGAGATTCTCACATTGATACCAGAATAGAGTCCAAATCTGAAAGCAGGGTCATCAGTGAAGTACAAGACTTAGCATTGAAACCATGTTTATTGAGGACATATAGAACAGAAATAAACCTGGATAAAGAGTGCTGCTATTTATACAGACATTAAATATTCCTGAATATGTAAACATTACAAACACAAAAAAATTTCAAGAAACTTCTCGAAATGATGATAAATATTAAATAACAGATATATACTGGTGATCTTATTTGAATTGTTGACCCACAGCATGCCAGCCAGCGACATCAACCACTACTGAACATTGCCTACAGCACAGCTCGTGGCATTGCCAGTTGTCCTAGAGAAACACTGTGATCTACTGTTTCAGAAGTTCTCATTCGAGACAACTACAGCATCCTGTATTTAAATCTCGTCAGTGGTCCTCTTTATGGCAATGCTGGGGGTCCTTACATTCAGATCATGTCGTCACACATTGTTTACTATGATGAACATCGAGTAGCCCCTCCCATCAAAGCTTCAACATCATTGAGTGGGCCACCAGTTTCTCTGAATGAGAAACTCCCTTCATTCATTTGCATCTCGAGTCTGTAGTATGGCTTCATGCAGAGTTCATGGACAGCATGTCTGTGCTTTTGTATTCTTGATGAACAATTGTATTCCTCAACTTTGAAAGTGATGCCCAACAAGCAATGAAGGATACAATACAGCCCACAGTAACATTTTAATAGCTTTTCTGATAGTCCCACATTCCGCATAAATGTAAAAATCTATACCAACTTTTCCAGGCCATGTCTCACTGGCTGGTGCTTGCTGTTATAGTGCTCTCAGTCCTTCTCCTCAGTGTCCAAGGACTGTGTTTGAGTCAGCTGCTTACTACTTTGGTCCTGGTGAGGTGTTGTTTCATTAGTATCATCTGGTTGAAATGGAAACAGAGTATCCATTGATGTTTGGCATTGCAACCATGGAGCAGAAAGAACGCTATGAAGCCTGTTGTCTCTTGCCTTGCTGCATTATATGTGAACGTCATGACTGGCAGTATTATATCCCAACCTCTCTTTTTGAGATCAATGTACATTGAGATAATATCTGCCAATGTCTTATTAAAGTGTACTGTGAGACCATTCATTTGTGGGTGGTAGCCAATTGCCATCGTGCAGGTGATACTGCAGATTGAAATTACCTCTGATAATAGTTTCACCTGGATAACTTTTCTACAATTAGAGGACATCACACAATGCATTCCATGCTTTAAAATGGTATCTTCTGCAAGAAACCATGGAATTTCCAGAACTTTGGCAGTTGGCACAGGTTTGAAGACAGCATAGCGGGTGAGGTAGTCGGTGCAGACTATTATCCATAGATTCCAGGGTTGCCACAAGTTCTAAATCAGGGAATTTCAAACATGTCAATGAAATAGGAAAATGTCGGGGAAAACACACACACACACACACACACACACACACACACACACACACACACACACACACACCGGAAAAATCTCGTTTTTTGTCTCAGTAGCTGAAATCGTTTGTTTACTGAGATGTGCATCACACTGACTAGGTGCAGCTAAGTATGTGCGTCGCTTCCCCCTTCCCTCATTCGTACTTGTTCTTGCCTTTCTACCACTCCCCTCAGCCTACAGTCAGTGCTGCCACCACTTCATGCCGCTAACCTATGAGAGGCAGGTAGGTGTGAAGAGTCGTTTGTTTGTATCTGATTCTCACACTGTTGACGCAGCAGTTGGAGACGGAGGTCATTGTGCGTGAGTAGTGTCTGAGTGATTGTGTGAATGTGTGCTCTCTCATTTTCTGACAAAGGCTATGGCCAAAAATTCATTTGTGAGGGTGTGGTTGTCATTTCCATGTGCCTGTCTGTGGCTCAGCAATCAGCTTTAGGATGAGTTGCTGTCTGTCCTCAGTAGTGTTGATTAAAGATCCTCATTAGTGTTGATTCAAGAGTATTTGTGCAAGTTGTCTGTTGCATGGATTGATCCTCACAGAATAGATTAGAGTCAGTTTTTGTTCCATAGACCCAAAAATGATCATTTTGGGGTGTGGAACATGTCATAAAGAATAACATAAAATACATAAAACATTTAAATATAGTAATTATTACCCTGATCATTTGTTCGGGAGATTGTGAGAATTGGTGAATACATTACTGTAAACTAGAGCTACTAATATTTACAGAATTAGTACTTGTAATGAAACATTGTTATGCACTTTTAATAAATTTATCATACACAAAATATTTAATCTTGACTGTTGTGGCCAAGTGCTGCCAAAACTGAAATCTAACAGACATTTTTACTTAAGCTGATCTAACAGTCCCTGTTACGATATTCATCTATAGAGTAGAAGGAGTTTCCTATCAAAAAATATTTCAAACTCTGTATAGACTGTGCTTTATTTGAAACCGAGTTTTTAATAGTGGCTGGCAGTTTATTGTAAACGTGTATTCCGGAACATTGGACCCCTTTTTGGACCAAGGCAAGTGACTTTAAGTCTTCATGTAGATTGTTCTTATTCCTGGTTTCAGTACTATGTATTGAACTATTGGTTGGGGATGTAGATAAAGAATATTACTTGCAACAAATCGAATTAAGGAATAAACATACTGAAAAGCAGTTGTTAGAATACAAAGTTTGTTGAACAGCTTTCTACATGATGTTCTTGAATTTACGCCACAAATGATTCTTGTTACATGCTTCTGCACACTAAAAACGTTTGCTCAGTTTAATTAGTTACCCCAGAACATGATCCTGTATGACATAATAGAATGGAAATAAGCAAATTAGGCAAGTTTATATACAGGGTGTTACAAAAAGGTATGGCCAAACTTTCAAGAAACATCCCTCACACACAAATAAAGAAAAGATGTTACGTGGACATGTCTCCGCAAATGCTTAATTTCCATGTTAGAGCTCATTTTAGTTTAGTCAGTATGTTCTTCCACCTACGCTCATGGAGCATGTTATCATGATTTCATACGGGATACTCTACCTGTGCTGCTAGAACATGTTCTTTACAAGTACGACACAACATGTGGTTCATGCACGATGGAGCTTCTGCACATTTCAGTCGGAGTGTTCGTACGCTTCTCAATAACAGATTCGGTGACCGATGGATTGGTAGAGGTGGACCTATTCCATGGCCTCCACGCTCTGCTGACCTCAACCCCGTTGACTTTCATTTATGGAGGCATTTGAAAGCTCTTGTCTACGCAACCTCTGTACCAAATGTAGAGACTCTTCGTGCTCGTATTGCGGACGGCTGTGATACAATACGCCATTCTCCAGGGCTGCATCAGCGCATCAGGGATTCCATGCGACAGAGGGTGGATGCATGTATCCGTGCTAATGGAGAAATTTTGAGCATTTCCTGTAACAAAGTGTTTGAAGTCATGCTGGTACATTCTGTTGCTATTTGTTTCCATTCCATGATTAATGTGATTTGAAGAGAAGTAATAAAATGAGCTGTAATATGGAAAGTAAGCGTTTCCGGACACATGTCCACATAGCATATTTTCTTTCTTTGTGTGTGAGGAATATATGAGATAATTCTCACTGCAAATAAGGACTTTCTTAGGCACTTCAGCAGTTCTGTGGTATGCCCTTCCCAAATGAATTTATTATCGAGTTGTAATTGTGGGTCTTTTCAAAGTTTAATGGCAGTGAATTAGTTTTAAATCATTTTTTAACGGCAGTGAAAATTTGATTAGCAGCTATTTCTAAATATGTACTTGACTTGCTGCTTACTTCAGTGTTCGTATCATCTACAAACAAAACAAACTTAGCATCTGGCAATGTGACAGACGAGAGGTCATTGATGTACACAAGAAAAAGCAAAAGAGTTAAGGTGGAACTTTGAGGAACACCACACAAAATTAATTCCCAGAGAGGTGAAAAGTGAGTGCTTACTGCACAGGTATTTCACAAGAACATCCTTGGTAAACGATAATTAATTGAAACCCTCAGCTGCCGACAGGTGTTGTTGATATAGCTTGATGGGGACAGCTGAAAATGTGTGCCCTGACCGGGACTCGAACCTGAAATTTGCTTACATGGCAGATGCTCTATCCAACTGAGCCACCAAGGACACAGGTGAATAGCACAGCTCCAGGGACTTCTCCCTTGCACGCATCCTTGGTTTCCTGTTAGTTAGATAAGACCTTAACCATTTCGCAGCATTGCCAGTGACACCGTAATATTCTAATTTACTTCAGAGAATGCTGTGGTTCGCACGGTCAAAGGCTTTTGACAGGCAACAGAAAATGCTAGTAGTCTCTTAATTTATTATCTAATGAATTGCGTACATTTTCTGTGTAAGTGTAAACAGCTTCCTCTATATCAGAACCCTTAAGAAACCAAAACTGTGACTTGGGATATATATTATTTGCATTCATATGCTTAAGGAGACATTGAACACAACCTTTCCAAATGTTTTTGAAAACGCTGGTAATAGTGAAATTGGTCAATAGTTTGATGGTATTTCTTTATCCCCCTTCTTCTAGAGACACTTAAGACACTTAACTTCAGCATATTTTAGTCAGTCTGGAAATGTTCCACTGACAAGAGATTGATTACACAAATAACTTAAGATAGACAACTTGCATGAGCACTCTGATTAACTTCGTTGATATGTTATCATACCCACTGGAATACTTAGATTTCAAGGATTTTATAATGGATGCTACTTGTTTGGAAGACGTGAGTGTTGTTTCCATTTTACTCAAGTTCTATTTAAAGACTGGTCTCAGATACTCCATTGCACTGTTCACTGAACCTGATAACCTCAAGCTGTCAGTAACAGAAATAAAGTACTTGTTCAAGTGGTTTGAAACATTGCGTGTACTTATTACCAATGTCTCACTTAATTTTAGAGCTATCTGTCCCTCTTCCCATTTGGCTCCACCTCGCTCTGTCTTCTCTATATCCCATACAGTCTTTTTCTATTTTGTTGCCTGATGTGATTATTATCTTTTTCTCGTAATGAAGCTTCTTCGATTTCTGGTTTACTTGCTTCAATATTTTGCAGTATTCTTTGTAATGTGTTACAATGCTAATGTCAGAGCTGTTCCTGGATTGTAGATACAGTCTCCTTATTGTCCCACGATATCCTTATTCCTGTATATATTATTTATTTACATGTCAATTTCTGTAGAAACAAATTGAGGAGCAAATCTCCAAGGTCGTGGAACAGGTCAGTACATGAAATTACAACATAAAAGTAATAACAGATAAAAATAAAATATTTATAAACACGAAACAAGTCAAGCCATAAGTGTAAGTAAATGCAATCAAAAATATAAGAATCAGCATAATTTTTCAAGAAACTCCTCGACAGAATAGGAGTAGTGACCCATGAGGAAACTCTTCAGTTTGGATTTGCGAGTGCGTGTATTACTGCTAAGGTTTTTGAATTCTTGTGGAAACTTATTGAAAATGGATGCACCAGTATACTGCACACCTTTCTGCACAAGAGTTAAGGAAGTCCGATCTAAATGCAGGTTTGATTTCTGCTTAGTATTAACTGAGTGAAAGCTGCTTATTGTTGAGAATAAGCTAATATTGTTAAAAAGAAATAACAGTAAAGTGTGTGTGTGTGTGTGTGTGTGTGTGTGTGTGTGTGTGTGTGGGCGCGCGTGCGTGCGTGCGTGCGTGCGTACGTACGTACGCGCGTGTGTGTATGAATGTCAAAATAACCAAACTCATGAACAGGGGTCGACAAGAGGTTTGTAAACTTACACCACTTATTGCCTGAACCACCCGTTTCTGAGCCAAAAATATCCTTTTAGAATGGGAAGAGTTACCCCAAAATTTAATACCATATGACATAAGCAAATGAAAATAAGCAAAGTAGACTAATTTTCATGTTGAACGGTCACTTACTTCAGATACCGTTCGAATAGTAAAAATGGCAGCATTAAGTCTTTGAACAAGATCCTGAACATGGGATTTCCACAATAGTTTACTATGTATCTGAACACCTAGAGATTTGAACTGTTCAATTTCACTGATCATATGCCCATTCTCTGAAATTAAAAGTCAGGTTAGTTTATTTTCTACAAGCAATGAACTTAGGTCATGAACTGCTCTATTTGAAACCGAGCCAATGTTGCACACAACAATCTTTACTAACAAGCTAGTGTCATCAGCAAACAGAAATATTTTAGCGTTACCTGTAACACTAGAGGGCATATCATTTATATAAATAAGGAACAGGAGTGTCCCCAACACTGATCCCTGTGGCACCCCCCCACTTGACTGTACCCCACTCAGACTCCATACCACAGCCATTCTGAACATTGTGAATAGTGACCTTTTGCTGTCTGTTGCTAAAGTAAGAAAAAGGTGAACCAATTGTGAGCTACTCCCCGTATTGTGTTATGGTCCAACTTCCGGAGTGATATTTTGTGATCAACACAATCAAACGCCTTAGTCAAATCAAAAAATGTGCCTAGCATTCAAAACCTTTTGTTTAATCCATCCAGTATCTCACAGAGAAAAGAGAATATAGCATTTTCAGTTGTTAAATGACTTCTAAAGATGAACTGTACACTTGATAGCAAATTATGTGATCTAAAATATGAATTATCCTTTCATACACGACCTTTCCAATAACTTTAGCAAACACTGATGGCATAGAAATAGGTCTAAAGTTCTCTACATTATCCCTTTCTCCCTTTTTATAAAGCGGCTTTAATGCTGAGTACTTTAATCGTTCAAGAAACTGACCATTCCTAAAGGAAAAATTACAAATATGGCTAAATACAGGACTAACATGTACAGCACATTACTTTATTATTCTGCAAGGCACTCCATTATATCTATGAGAGTTTTGGTGATTTAATTATTGACTCGGTCTCCCCCTTGTCTGTATCGCAGAGGAGTATTGCAGACATCAGTCTCAGAAAGGCATTTGCCAAGAGAGTTATATGATTCCCCGTGGAAATTAAATTTGTATTTAATTCATCAGCAATACTCGGAAAATAATTGCTAAACATTGTACATATATCTGATTTATCAGTAACAAGTATTTTTACTACGAACGGACTTTACAGCGGCGACCTTGTGCTGCTGACTCGGCACTTCCTTCACAGCTGACCATATGGTTTTAATTTTATCCTGTGAATAAGCTATTCTATTTGCATACCACATACTCTTTGCCTTTCTAATAACATTTTTAAGCACCTTACAGTACTGCTTGTAATGGGCTACTGTTGCTTGATTGTGACTACTTCTGAAATTTTGATATAATGCCTACTTTGTTCTACATGATATCCTTATCCCACTAGTCAGACACTCGGGCTGCCTTTTACTGCTAGTACCCCGTTTAGAACGCTCTAATGGAAAGCAACTCTTAAAGAGCATCAGAAATGTGTTAAGGAAAGCATTATATTTGTCATCTATGTTATCGACACTATAAACATCCTGCCACTCTTGTTCCTTGACGAAGTTTTAAAAACTCTATATTGCTGTTGGATTAAATTTCCTAAATAGTTTGTAATTATATGTGACATTTGTTAGACTACAAAATCCTTTTAGTGTTAAAATTTGTGTGTCATGGTCTGAAAGGCCATTCAACCTTTTACCAACAGAATGCCAATCTAGTAATGAAGAATGAATAAAAATATTGTCTATGGCTCTGCTACTTTTCCCTGGTACACTAGTTAAAAAAAAAAAAAAAAAAAACACAGTATGCATCAGAACATATGAATTTAGGTGATCTACCAACATACTTTTTCTTGCACATTCATATACAAAATTTGAGTTACCTTTAGGGGAAAACAGTTTGCAAAAGTAGAAGTAACTTTTTTAATGAATGCTTTGTATTTTCCTTTTGAGTCGGAAGTACTGTAAACATGTCTGCATGTAATGTCTTAGCAATTTCCTGAATTTCTCAATTTTTGACTAATTGATTGCCGTCCTGTACTCAGATTTAATAGATTTTTTATCCTGGCAAGTTTCAACATTTAGCACAAGTTACTGCATGTCATGATCAGATAGCCCATTTACTATTGGTTTTGTGATATGACTTTTTTCCCTAGATTTGTCTACAAAAATATTATCAAAAGCAATATCAGCGCATTTACATATCCTTGTTGCAGCAATCTCAGAGCATTTACATATAGCTGGCCGCGGTGGCCTTGCGGTTCTGGCGCTGCAGTCCGGAACCGCGGGGCTGCTACGGTCGCAGGTTCGAATCCTGCCTCAGGCATGGGTGTGTGTGATGTCCTTAGGTTAGTTAGGTTTAAGTAGTTGTAAGTTCTAGGGGACTTATGACGTAAGATGTTGAGTCCCATAGTGCCCAGAGACATTTGAACCATTTGAACATTTACATATCCTTGTTGCAAAGTTCACAGTAGGCACTAAATTGAATGACAGTATTACAGATTGCAATACTCTTTCACTGACAGAGCTTTTCAATTAATCAACATAAAAATCACCAGCAACCACTATTTCCTTGTTTTTTTACTGTGAGATGGGACAACAGAGCTTCCAGATACTTTATGAAGAGGTTGTGCTGCTGGTAACAAAATTTATTAATATTAGTATTCTTGAAATGAAAACAGCTTCTGACAAATGTGGCAACTCCTCCTTTCTCCATAGTCTCTCTACATAAGTTAGAAGCTAACTTGAATCCTGTAACATTTAACATATCTATACCAGTGGTCACATGATGATCAGAGGGGCAGATCATATCAGTTGGTTTGCTCAACTCTAATTCTTCAACACAAATAAGCAACTCATTAAGCTTACCCCTTAGTCCTCGGGTATTCTGATGCAATAACGATAACTGATTTTGTACACTGGCTGAATTACAACTGGATGAGTGTAGTTGTCCTGTCAGTTTTTGAGTATCTCTAGTTTCCATCAGAGGCTGTCTGCATGAATTGTGTACATTAAAATTTGCTTTCTTACTGCCTGTTTTAACAATGTGAATGTCATTTTCAGTGTGTCTCTGAGCATCTATTGTTTCTGCCCTCCCTGTTCTGTTGCTTGTAGCAACTGGTACTTTACCACTTGTGATAATAACTGGTACTTTACCACTTGTGATAGTGCTCCCCTTAAGTTATTTGCTGTTAGCCCAGACAGTTTTCCCTTCCCATTCCTGTTGAGGTGAAGGCCATGCCTAGTATAGCCCCACCTACTGACAGTCAACAGGAACCACACTGATATGAGACCCAATACCTTATCCATGCAGCCTTTCCACCTATAAACTAACTCTCCCAACAGAAGAGTTTAAGTGAGGCCGATCATAGTGCCTCGTAACAGACACAGGCCCACACCAGTATGTCTGATTGCTGAAGCTATCTTTACCAGGTCACTCTAAATTGAATAATTAGGGTTCATGTCTATGTTGTTGCCTGCCCCACCCACTATTACCATGGTGTCTTCCTTTGTGAAGTCTTTACACAGTAACCTACATCCTCTATCACCTGATCCAGACTTACACTAGGTTTAAAAAAAAACTTGTGCTGTAGTTCATCCTGCAACAGTTGGCCAACACCTCTACCATGTGAACTACCTAACAACAAAAATTTCTTCTTCTTCACAACTTTTTCTGAGTTGTTACTCTTCAAAAACTTTTTGAAAGTTTGTTGTATCCTGTCTGCTCCTACATCTGCTTGTGGCTCATCAGTTTCCAACTGTGACAACAGATCAAATCTGTTTTCCACATTCACAACAAAAGTTTCTGAGAAATTCCTATTCCTACTTCTTCTATAACCTGTTGTCACTTCCCACCTATCTTTTCTCTTTTCCCCCCATAACAAGTCCCGTTTCATCAGCATGGGGTCTGTGACATGTGAATAGCTGCCCACATGAGTAGACTACCATGACAGGGCAAAACCGCAGGCCATTTATGTGGGTATCTGTAACGGATCAGGCCTGCCGACCTGAAGTCCATCGTTTCCCACTAATGTACAGGTCGTGCCCATCAGGTCTAGCCTCACAGATCTGCCCACAGACCAGGTGTGTTTGTGTGTGATTTAATGTGGCGGATTTTTGTGGTTTATCCATGGATCCTAGACCCCGGTGCTCCTCGGCAGGCCACAGGCTATGGGCGATGGATTTCAGGAATTGTGACTGCCTCATTGCAAGTACATTATACAGTGTGGTTTTTTGATCGATATTTTATTTATTCTAGTACATTTTGGCACTTCAGAAGTAGTTTATATATTAGAAAGTATGGGCGAAAAGAAGTAGTGTACTCACATATTTCTTGAGGAAAAAAAAAGGGGGGGGCAGGCATTAACTGTAAAATGAGACATAACACAGTGGGTAATACCCAACAATAACAAACATAGTAGAACTAACATTTTATTGCTGGTCACCTATAGTATTAGTTTACACAACTCTTCTCTGTCTTATACACTTCTTTCAAGAGACCTACATTTTTCTGAGGTTGTTTGTGAAATCAGTGAAGGTATACAACTCCATACAACGTTGATTTGCTTAGTTTTCCTGAATTCAGCAGCTAGGCCAGTGGCTGGTATCTCTGAACAGCAATGAAGAGAGCCGCAGTGTGTTTGGGAGTGACCGCATCCTGGGTTTGGCCATGGGCTTTGTCCCACAGGTCAACTACATACATCTGAAGTCAGCTGGTGTGAATACCACTGTTATGATGGTTTACTTCTTGTGGCCTAATAGTTATTGACCACTCATCTCCTTTCTCTGCAGTGGCATACACCATCCATAGTGGAAACTCGCCATTGTGTTGTTCTCTGTCCTCCAAGGATCTTTTCTTCTGCTGCGCATTCTACTTGGAGGAGGAGTTGGTTGTACTTGTGCTGGTTGGATACTGGGTTAGATGAGGCTAGGCGAGAACTGGGCAGGTTAAGGGGGGAGAAGGGTAAACAGGGGTGGGAAGTGGCAACAGGCATGAGGAACAGGCCAAGAAATTCTTCTGACCGCTTTGTTATTAATGTACAAAATAGGTTTGACCTGTTGCCTCAGTCAGAAACTGATGAGCCTCTCACAGAAGTAGATGTACACAGGGCTCAACAAGCTTTCAGCAGCAAATTGATTAAGAATGTAGGGAAGTCTGCAAAGAGAAAGAAAGTCTTGTTGCTAGGTAGTTCGCATGCTAGGGGTGTGGGCCAACTTCTGCAGGATGAATTAGGGTTGGATTACCAGGTCACAAGTTTTTTCAAACCTAGTGCTGAACTTGGGCAGGTTACAGAGGATTTAGGTTCACTATGTAAAGGTTTTACTAAGGAAGACACCGTGGTTATTGTGGGTGGGCCGGGCAACAGTATTGACAGAGATCCGGGGTACAGCATAAAGTGTGACCTGGCAAAGATTGCATCGGCATCGAATCATACCAGTGTTGGGTTTGTGTCGGTTCTGGAGCGCCACGACCGACCTCATTTGACCTCTTCTGTCAGGAGAGTTAATTTGGAGTTGGAACGGCTACTTGGATCTGGTGCAGGGTCACACATTGGTGTGGTTCCTGTTGATTCACTCTGTAGGTGGGACTATACTAGACATGGCCTACACCTCAACAGGAAAGGGAAGGGTAAACTGGCTGGGCTGATAGCAGGAAATTTAAAGGGGGGAGGAACTACATCTCATGGTGGAAACTCTTTTTTAGTGTAAGATCAGTGTCCAGTGGGAAACTCAGCCAGGCAAGTACTAAAGATGTTAAAAAAGTTCAAGATACTCACAAAAGTAAAGTGAAAAATAATGTTAGTATATTTCATCAAAATATTGGGGGATTGAAGAATAAAAGTACTAAAGATGTTAAAAAAGTTCAAGATACTCACAAAAGTAAAGTGAAAAATACTGTTAGTATATTTCATCAAAATATTGGGGGCTTGAAGAATAAAATTGATGAGCTTCTGCTTTGTTTAGAAGATATAGAAACCAAGAATGTAATAGATATACTATGCCTGTCTGAGCATCACATTGTCACTGATATGCAAAAGGTTAGCATCAATGGGTACAAATTAGCTGCACATGTAAGTAGAGATAATATGATGAGAGGAGGAGTTGCCATATATGTCAAAAGCTTCCACAGTGCAAAAAATTTAGAAACTAAAAAATTTTGTGTAGAGCAACATATGGAAGCATGTGCCACTGAACTTAAACTAAAGGATGGCACTTTCATAATTGTAACAGTGTATAGGTCCCCCTCAGGGAATTTCCAGCTATTTCTGGAAAACTTGGATGCTTTGTTGTGCTATCTGTCAGACAGGGGGAAGCAAATTATCATTTGTGGGGATTTCAATGTTGATTCCCTGAAAGAGTGTAATAGGAAGAATGACCTTTTAGTATTACTCAGTTCTTTCAATTTGAGCTCCGTCATTGATTTTCCTACTCGGATAACAAAGAACAGCAGTACATTGATAGATAACTTTTTTATAGACCAAGATAAGTTTAAGGACATAAATGCTTATCCTGTTGAGAATGGTCTTTCAGATCATAGTGCACAGCTTGTTACAGTACATGACATAGCTCCATGCAGTATAATAAATCAGACTTTCAAAGCAGTGCGTTCAATTAACAATATAAATATTGCAAACTTTAGGGAAAGCCTACAGCAGCTAGACTGGGATGAAGTGTATAAGGAACCCGATGCAAACTTGAAATATAACTTATTTCACAATACATTTTTAAGGGTATTTGAAAATTGTTTTCCCAAGAAAATAGTTAAACATAATTCCAAGAAAACATATAAAAAACCTTGGCTAACTAAAGGAATAAGAATATCTTGCAACCGCAAAAGAGAACTGTATCTAACAGCAAGATGGAGTACTGACCCCGAAATTGTTCAATATTATAAAAACTATTGTGCGGTACTAAGAAAAGTTATTAAAAAGTCCAGAAGCATGTGTATCATGTCTGAGATCAGTAACTCTGATAATAAAATTAAAGCAATTTGGAATATTATTGAAAGGGAAACAGGGCAACCAAGAGCACAGGAAGACTTTAGTGCAATAAAATTGAATGACAAGTGCACTAACAAACAATCAGAAATTGAAAATATTTTGAATAATCATTTTTTAAATGTTGTGGAGAAAATAGGATCTAGATCTTCACTAGAAGAGGCAAGGCTATTAATAGAAGAGGCCATACCTGCACAGTTTGAAACAGCTGTAATTCCACCAACCTCTCCCTCTGAAATCAGTAAAATAATAAACTCACTGAAAAGTAAAAGCTCTTACGGAATTGATGGCATTTCCAGCAAAGTACTTAAAGCTTGTTCCCCACAGATAAGTAGAATTCTCAGCCATGTATGTAATAGCTCTTTGGAGCAGGGTGTTTTCCCTGATAGACTGAAATATGCCATTGTAAAACCATTGCATAAAAAGGGGGATATGTCGGATGTCAACAACTACCGTCCAATCTCTCTTCTGACAGCTCTATCAAAAATTTTTGAGAAAGTAATGTATTCAAGAGTAGCCTCCCATATTTGTAAAAATAAAGTACTAACAAAATGTCAGTTTGGTTTTCAGAAAGGCTTTTCAACAGAAAATGCTATATATGCTTTCACTGATCAAATATTAAATGCTCTGAATAACCGGACATCACCCATTGGTATTTTTTGTGATCTCTCAAAGGCCTTTGATTGTGTAAATCATGGAATTCTTTTAGATAAGCTAAATCATTATGGTTTGAGTGGGGCAGTGCACAAATGGTTTAATTCATACTTAACTGGAAGAATGCAGAAAGTTGAAATAAGTGGTTCGTGTAATGTTAAAACAGCTGATTCCTCAAACTGGGGTGCTATCAAGCACGGGGTCCCACAGGGTTCGGTCTTAGGTCCTTTACTGTTCTTGATATACATTAATGACTTACCATTCCACATTGATGAAGATGCAAAGTTAGTTCTTTTTGCTGATGATACAAGTATAGTAATAACATCCAAAAACCAAGAACTAAGTGATGTAATTGTAAATGATGTTTTTCACAAAATTATTAAGTGGTTCTCAGCAAACGGACTCTCTTTAAATTTTGATAAAACACAGTATATACAGTTCCGTACAGTAAATGGCACAACTCCAGTAATAAATATAGAATTTGAACAGAAGTCTGTAGCTAAGGTAGAATTTTCAAAATTTCTAGGTGTGTCCATTGATGAGAGGTTAAACTGGAAGCAACACATTGAAGGTCTGCTGAAACGTCTGAGTTCAGCTACGTATGCTATTAGGGTTATTGCAAATTTTGGTGATAAGAATCTCAGTAAATTAGCTTACTATGCCTACTTTCATTCACTGCTTTCGTATGGCATCATATTCTGGGGTAATTCATCGTTGAGTAGAAAAGTATTCATTGCACAAAAACGTGTAATCAGAATAATTGCTGGAGCCCACCCACGGTCATCCTGCAGACATCTATTTAAGGATCTAGGGATCCTCACAGTAACCTCACAGTATATATATTCCCTTATGAAATTTGTTGATAATAATCCAACCCAATTCAAAAGTAATAGCAGTGTGCATACCTATAACACCAGGAGAAAGGATGATCTTCACTATGCAGGGTTAAATCTGACTTTGGCACAGAAAGGGGTAAATTATGCTGCCACAAAAGTCTTTGGGCACCTACCAAACAGCATCAAAAGCCTGACAGATAGCCAACTAACATTTAAAAATAAATTAAAAGAATTTCTAGATGACAACTCTTCTACTCATTGGCTGAATTTTTAGATATAAAGTAAGTAAAAAAAAAAAAAAAAAAAAAAAAAAAAAACTTAATCATTAGTGTCATGCAATATTTTGTGTAATGTAATTTCTTGTACAGACATCTTTTATTAACCTGACACGTTCCACATCATTACGAAGTGTCGTATTCATGATCTATGGAACAAGTATTAATCTAATCTAATCTCTAATCTAATCTGGAGCTCTGATCTTCCACAGTCTTTATCACTGCTTGTGATGCCTGCAAGAAGTCTCATCTCAGAATAAATTAATGACTACATTATGTGAAAACAAATTTGAAGGGCTGTGTTCTGTCATTGATAGTTATTCTTAGCATACATGTTTCTGGATGTATTTCCCATTGGTGGGCTCAACTCCATACAACGTTGATTTGCTTAGTTTTCCTGAATTCAGCAGCTAGGCCAGTGGCTGGTATCTCTGAACAGCAATGAAGAGAGCCGCAGTGTGTTTGGGAGTGACCGCATCCTGGGTTTGGCCATGGGCTTTGTCCCACAGGTCAACTACATACATCTGAAGTCAGCTGGTGTGAATACCACTGTTATGATGGTTTACTTCTTGTGGCCTAATAGTTATTGACCACTCATCTCCTTTCTCTGCAGTGGCATACACCATCCATAGTGGAAACTCGCCATTGTGTTGTTCTCTGTCCTCCAAGGATCTTTTCTTCTGCTGCGCATTCTACTTGGAGGAGGAGTTGGTTGTACTTGTGCTGGTTGGATACTGGGTTGTTTGATGGCTGCAAAACGGTCTTTGCATCATAATTTGATTGTGACTCACCGAAGTCTGCAATGTACTGCCTTTTTGTTTGTCGAGCATGCTACGAAGCACTGTTCGCGTCAACAGTTACATTGTTCTCATTACATGTATGGATACTGTACCCTCACAGACTAGTGGCGAACATTGTTGCTAAAGATCGACACACCTCTTCTTCAACATTGCTGTTGCCTGATGTTTGGGGTTGACATTGAGGCTGCTCTCTCTTGTGTATCAGTATGACATTTCTATCTGTCATAAACTGCTATATCTTTTTTACTACGTGATTAGGTGAGGTCACGGTGGTCTTCCATAAGTGCCATAGGGATTGTATTTGCGAATTGGTCATACCTCGTTTGTCCAACTCTTTTCTGTTGCATTTCCTCAATGCAGTGACACGATTTGATGAATTCCTCTGTTTTTGTTACTTTATTTATTTGTTTGTTTATATGGCTCAAATGCAGTGTAAAAATGCAGGTATATAGTGCTTGAAGGTCTCTCGGGCATGCAGCCGGGTTGACTGGTTGTTGTTGAACGAATTTTCAACAGTGTAACGTGCCATCATCATCAGGTTACTCCTGTTGACTGACGTCCTAGGCCGGCGGGTGGTGTGGTATATATACCTGTCGCCTCTCCCCTCCACTGACTCCGCGTATGGATCGAGGGATGTGCAGGCCGCTGTGGTGGGGGTAGCTTGCACTGACGAGATGACTGATGGGCGTCAGTACGCGTGCCGCCTTCGGTGGGTGTGGTGCACCATTTCCGCTGCTCCTGCAGAATTTTTATTGCTGAATTCCACGCTTGGCTGAGTTGAAATCCGTTGTCCTTGTTAATAAGTTTCTCGTGCAGCCGGATTTCAATTGCTTCCTTGTATACACAGTCCCAAAAGTGGGATGTGTTGTGCAGGACTTCTGTGTTCTCGTATTCCATACGGTGATTTGTCTTGAGGCAATGTTCTGCGATGGCAGATTTTGTAGGCTGTTGGAGATCGGTGTGTCGTTTGTGTTCAGTACACCTTTCCTCGATGGTGCAAATGGTTTGCCCCACATACGCTTTCCCACACTCACACGGTATGAAATAAACTCCAGATTTCTGGAATCCTAAATCGTCCTTCACTGTCCCTACAAGGGACTTGATCTTTGGCAGCGGGCGGTAGACACATTTGATGTTATGACATCCTAGAATCGTGCCTATTTTTCCAGATACGTTGCCCGCATATGGTATGTAGGCTGTCGCTTTTGGTGGATCATCATCAGGTGTCGGCTGTGGTGTGGTCTTCTGCTTGAAGGCGTGTCGAATTCGGCGGGCACTATAGCCGTTCTTCTGGAACACATCCTTGAGGTGATCTAGTTCCAGTTTTAAGCTTTCTTCATCGGAGATCACACAGGCTCTGTGAACCAATGTATTTAGTACTCCTTCTCTTTGTGACGGGTGATGACAGTTGGAGGCGTGAAGGTACAGATCCGTGTGGGTTGTCTTCCGGTAGACGCTGTGTCCTAGTGTTCCATCAGGCTTTTTCCGTACCAGAACATCCAAGTATGGTAGCTGCCCGTGTTTTTCCACCTCCATGGTGAACTGAATTTGGGGGTGGACAGAGTTGAGATATTGTAAGAACAGTTGGAGCATCTCTTCCCCGTGAGGCCAAATGATGAAAGTTTCGTCAACATATCTGTAGAAGACTGTTAGTTTTAGTGGTGCTGATTGTAATGCTTTCTCCTCAGATTCTTCCATGTACATGTTGGCCACCACAGGTGGACATTACTACGAACAGACAGACGGCGTACCTATGGGTAGCCCTCTGTCCACATGCAATGGCTACAATGAGCCAACCACTTCCATGATCGAAAGTATCGTTAATGTCTATACCAAAATTAAGTCTGCAACCAGAGAAAACACAAGGTCCGTCAACAAGTGCAGTAGCAGCAACACTCTTAACTGGTATGCAGTTCTTCTTGTCTCCAGCTGTTATAGCAAACTCGATGTTCTTGATGGTTTTATAAACTGTCTGTTTACAACAGCGACAAATTCTCCTGTAAGACATCGTGGCGGGGTTCAATGCAGTTGCCTGTGCAGCAGTGCGAATGAGGCTCTGTATGGCTCTCGCTCGCTTATATAGTACATGCGATAGCTTGGACTTAGAAAATTTTCACAGTGCCAGCGGAACGTTATCCTGGACGCGCATACTGGGTGTTCTAGAGTATGCACATCTGCTGGCGCACCGCCACGATTGCGTCAGCCAGCAGCGGCTGCGGGCGGTCAACAAGGTCAAGCGATAAGAGTGTTCACATAACAAAACTGTTGCATCCTTGAGCGCCCCGGTTCGTGATGTACCCGTGTACGGTTAATGGCTGACGCTACAGTTTGAATACAGATGATTTTTTTTTTTTTTTTTACATACCATATGTGGGCACGTATCTGGAAAAATAGGCATAATTCTAGGATGTCATAACATGAAATGCGTCTACCGCCCGCTGCCAAAGATCAAGTCCCTTGTAGGGACAGTGAAGGACGACTTAGGATTCCGGAAATCTGGAGTTTATTTCATACCGTGCGAGTGTGGGAAAGCATATGTGGGGCAAACCATTTGCACCATTGAGGAAAGGTGTTCTGAACACAAACGGCACACCGATCTCCAACAGCCTACAAAATCTGCCATCGCAGAACATTGCCTCAAGACAAATCACCGTATGGAATACGAGAACACAGAAGTTGTGCACAACACATCCCGCTTTTGGGACTGTGTATACAAGAAAGCAATTGAAATCCGGCTGCACGAGAACCTTATTAACAAGGACAATGGATTTCAACTCAGCCAAGCGTGGAATCCAGCTATAAAAATTCTGCAGGAGCAGTGGAAATGGGGCACCGCACCCGCCGAAGGCGGCACCCGTACTGACGCGCATCAGTCATCTCGTCAGCCCAAACTACCCCCACCACAGCGGCCTGCACATCCCTCGGTCCATACACGGAGTCAATGGGGGGGAGAAGCGACAGGTATATATACCACACCACCCGCCGGCCTAGGACGTCAGTCAACAGGAGTAACCTGATGATGGCACGTAACGCTGTTGAAAATTTGTTCAACAACGACCAGTCAACCCGGCTGCATGCCCGAGAGACCTTCAAGCATCTCATTCGCCGGGAAAGTCTACGAACACACAGGAATATAGTATTAGTATATGTATATAACAAGAGTACAGAAAGAAAAAACTACATATAAAAGTAACTAGATGTCAGACTCCAGGTTCCTAATCCATATAACAGCTGCGTCATCAGCTTTCATGAGGTCGTTCCATCTCCACTGTTAGGAATGCAAGGTGCATCCATTTCTAACTATATAGTAATAGAGTAGCATGGAGAGCGGCATCAAACCAGTCTCAGAACTAATGACCACAACAACGACAGTAATCGGAGGTGCGTATATTGCTGGAAAGCCTCACTTGGCCGTTTATATACTGCAGTAGCTAATACTGGCCTGCTTACCTTTCAATGTTACCAGATTTCTTGGATACGCCAACATTAAAGACTGTTGTATCATCGTATTCGTCTTTTCCAGAGTTTTAGAATGCTATTTAAAAAGAATGTTGGAGCCCCGCAGTCACTAACCAGAAACTCTGTAGCACCCCATTCATAAAGTGAATCTGCACATCAACCACATCCAATGGAAGCTCTGTTCAATTTGACCCACAATTTCCTGTCGAGTTTTGTGCCTGCAATATCACAGTTATACTTTTGGATCCACTCGTGCTCTTCAGGATTTTCAATTAGGTGACAGTTCTGATCCCACAGGTCTCTCACCTTGATGTTACTGCCATCTAGATGTTCTGCTTGTCATAATGGTGGGTTTCATGAATGGTGTGTGTTTCGTTGTAGACTTGATATGTCTTCCTGTATAGGTAATGCCAGGTTCTCTTGTAACTTGTGGTAGTCTCCAAGCAAGGCCTCGCTTGTACCAATTGCGGGTGGATATTTGTTGCTCAGCAGAGGAAGCCAATAAATCAGTGTTGGTCGGATTGTCCCAGTTATTAACCATGTAGCGTGGTTCAACTGGCTGTCAATCAAATTGGTGTGGCAGGTGTTTAGCCACACTTGGACACAATACTCAGCAGCTGAGGAGACCAGTGCAATGGATGATGTGCGTAAGGTATCTACTGAAACTCTCCATGTCATTCCACACATTTTTTGATTAATATTGTAAAGAGTTTTTGTTTTGGCAGTGATATTTTCAAGATATTTTCTATATGAAAGGGTGCTGTCAAGGGTAACACAAGGCACTTGGAATACTTGTTATGGCAAAAAGTGTTTCTGTTACCTTGTTTGTTGTTCAGATCTAATGTACATACTTCAGTTTTACTTGTACTGAATTGAAGTCACCACTTTCTAAAATAGGAGCTCATAACAGCTAGATCTCCTGTGAGAACTGTTTCCACTTCTCCAAGATCTTCGGTTCTACAAGCAAGAGTGATCCTCACACACAAAGAAAGAAAATATGTTATGTGGGCATGTGTCCGGAAACGCTTACTTTCCATATTAGAGCTCATTTTATTACTTCTCTTCAAATCACATTAATCATGGAATGGAAACACATAGCAACAGAATGTACCAGCGTGACTTCAAACACTTTGTTACAGGAAATGTTCAAAATTTCTCCATTAGCACGGATACATGCATCCACCCTCCGTTGCATGGAATCCCTGATGCGCTGATGCAGCCCTGGAGAATGGCGTATTGTATCACAGCCGTCCGCAATACGAGCACGAAGAGTCTCTACATTTGGTACAGGGGCTTTCAAATGCCCCCATAAATGAAAGTCAAGGGGGTTGAGGTCAGGAGAGCGTGGAGGCCATGGAATAGGTCCGCCTCTACCAATCCATCGGTCACCGAATCTGTTATTGAGAAGCGTACGAACACTTCAACTGAAATGTACAGGAGCTCCATCGTGCATGAACCACATGTTGTGTCGTACTTGTAAAGGCACATGTTCTAGCAGCACAGGTAGAGTATCCCATATGAAATCATGATAACATGCTCCATTGAGCATAGGTGGCCCAATCAAGACATCACCAAAAATGCCTGCCCAAAAGTTCACAGAAAATCTGTGTTGATGACATGATTGTACAATTGCCTGTGGATTCTCATCAGCCCACACGTGTCGATTGTGAAAATTTACAATTTGATCATGTTGGAATGAAGCCTCATCTGTAAAGAGAACATTTGCACTGAAATGAGGATTGACACATTGTTGGATGAATCATTCGCAGAAGTGTACCCGTGGAGGCCAATCAGCTGCTGATAGTGCCTGCACACGCTGTACATGGTACGGAAGCAACAGGTTCTCCCATAGCACTCTCCATACAGTGATGTGCTCAACGTTACCGTATACAGCAGCAACTTCTCTGACGCTGACATTAGGGTTATCGTCAAATGCACGAAAAATTGCCTCATCCATTGCAGGTGTCCTCGTCGTACTAGGTCTTTCCCAGTCGCGAGTCATAGGCTGGAATGTTCCGTGCTCCGTAAGATGCCGATCAATTGCTTCGAACGTCTTCCTGTTGGGACACCTTCGTTCTGAAAATGTGTCTCGATACAAACATGCCGCGCCATGGATATTGCTCCGTGCTAATCCATACATCAAATGGGCATCTGCCAACTCCGCATTTGTAAACATTGCACTGACTGCAAAACCACGTTCGTGATGAACACTAACCTGTTGATGCTACGTACTGATGTGCTTGGTGCTAGTACTGTAGAGCAATGAGTCGCATGTCAACACAAGCACCGAAGTCAACATTACCTTCCTTCAATTGGGCCAACTGGCGGTGAATCGAGGAAGTACAGTACATACTGACGAAACTAAAATGAGCTCTAACATGGAAATTAAGCATTTCCGGACACATGTCCACATAACATCTTTTCTTTATTTGTGTGTGAGGAATGTTTCCTGAAAGTTTGGCCGTATTTTTTTGTAACACCCTGTATAGGTTGAGTAATAAAGGGGCTAAGATGGGGACCTGTGGTGGACCATTACTTAATTTCCTCTCCTTGCTCACATTTTCTCCCAAGTAAACACAGAAATATCTGTTGTTTATCATGGTGTTGGTGAGAGTTACAGTTTTTCAGCATCAGATTGTTTTCAGTAATTTGTGTATCATCCCTTCTCTCCAGACTTTGTCACATGCTGCTGTTACGACTACGAATGTGACAACTATGAAAGTTGTTTGGGCAAATATCTTGTAGCAGCAACTTTTGTGTGGCCTGAAACCTGCTTTTTCAGCTGGGATATGTTCCAGAATGAAGCTGCTAATTCTGTTATAAATGAGTCTCTTCTCAGAGACTTTATAAGTACAACACGAAAGGGAAATTGGTCTGAAACTTTTGAGAGTGGTCAGCTAGTTTACCTGGTTTCAAAATTTCCACTATTTTCCTTCTCTTTAGCTCATTGGGCAGTGATCTATTATCTAGAATGTTGCAGAAGAAGCAGACCAGCCATTTTTTTCCACCATTACCCATGTTTATCAGAAATTCCAGGTGTATATTATCCAGACCAGGTGCTTTACCTTATTTAGTTTGTTTCATGGCCTCATCCAATTCAGTCAGTGTAAATGGTGAAGAGAAATTGAATTCGTTTGGGCTGTGAGCTTTTAGAGAGGCAAGTTCTCATATTTTATTTTGGAAGTATGGTGTTTGCCATGGGATGATTTAGATGTTTCAGCTATATGGTTAGCAATTTGGATACCTGAAATACTACTATTGTGACCAGGCTTATTGGAGGCTCTGCCAAACTTATGCAGAAGGCTCCATGCCTTTCTACTTTAATGTTTGACAATTTCTACTGTCTCGCACCAATATTGCTATCACCAGTTTCACTATATTGTTCATAAAATTGTTTGCAGTGTTCATTATAACCTGGTATATATGCCTTTCTGTATCCACGAGGATAAACCTTTTAGCAACAGTAAGAATGGCCATGACAAATTAAGGGTAGTTTTAGGTTCTGGTGGACTAAAACAAATATATTTAACTTGGTGGTTGGCAAAACTCCTCCAGTCAGCCCTGCTGAAATTCTGTCTGCCGCGGTACAGATCTCGCTACTAGGATGGAGAGCCCCATATCAAGGATAACTGGCCTGTGTTGGATATGTGGGGAATTAGGTATGACTTCTCTGGTTGTAGGCAATGGGTACTCTCTGTAGTGCTGGGACACAAAGCAGAGATCCGGGTTGTAATATCTTTGCCAAGTGGCTGATCTGAACGTTCCCAAACCTGTGACATCATAAACAAGATATATATTTTCATTTTCTGCCCAGTTTTTGAGTGTAATACTGCCATTCATTGTCAGATGCATAGTTCCAGTGACCATGATGACTTATCAGTGGAGGGGGAATAATCGGCAGAACATCCAGTGCCCACTGCACGTTTGGTGGCTTGTAAATATTATTTATAATGGTCTCCTCCATTTGTATTGAGACATAATGGATTTCATTTTCAGTATTTGTCGAAATGAGGTGAGAACGTTAGTTATAGCTCCCTATCTAGGTTTCAACACTGTACACACTGTGATTTGTAGCACCCATAATATTGTAGCCATGGATCCTACTTCTTTTATGCAGGTCTTCCATTGTTGGAGAATGTGTTCTGTGGATTAGAACAGTGTCAGTATCATTATCAACAACGAGTTTAGATAGGTGCTCACTTGCAGCTCGGCTAATGCCTCCTGTGTTTAAATGGCGTACTTGGACTGAAGGGCCAGTCTGTTAATCATTTGGTCCTGTGAAAAAATTCATTTTTTAAGGTCTTTTGATTTTGATTTGTGTGCATGTTTGTAGCAAGCAAATTCAATATTTGGTCTGGCTGCTGATTCGTTCTAGATCATTTAATCTCTGTATGTCCATCTTTTCAGACATCTCAGCTATTCAGTACAGAATGTAAATAAAACATCTTTCAGCTGTCTTAATTTTCAGACTTATTTTATTGGGCTGCCAATTTTGGCAATATAATTCACCATCTTGAGGCCCCTGTGTACAGACAACAACGATAAAAATATGAAATAGATACAAAAGGGGGTGGTGCAAGTTATATGTATAGTGGTAACATGTGATACCATAATAATATTAAAACTGTACAGGAAGTTACAGCACAGTTACAGATAAATTAAGGAATGAAATAAAATAACAATTGCAAAATGTATTAATATAAACTAGGGAGCCAGATATATATATCGTATAATTGTAAAAAAGTATCTACTAAACACAGATCAATAGTGCATGTTGTTGTTGTTGTTGTTGTTGTGGTCTTCAGTCCTGAAACTGGTTTGATGCAGCTCTCCATGCTACTCTATCCTGTGCAAGCTTCTTCATCACCCAGTACCTACTGCAACCTACATCCTTCTGAATCTGCTTAGTGTAGTCATCTCTTGGTCTCCCTCTACGATTTTTACCCTCCACACTGCCCTCCAATACTAAATTGGTGATCCCTTGATGCCTCAGAACATGTCCTACCAACCGATCCCTTCTTCTGGTCAAGTTGTGCCACAAACTTCTCTTCTCCCCAATTCGATTCAAAACTTCCTCATTAGTTATGTGATCTACCCATCTAATCTTCAGCATTCTTCTGTAGCACCACATTTCGAAAGCTTCTATTCTCTTCTTGTCCAAACTATTTATCATCCATGATTCACTTCCATACATGGCTACACTCCATACAAATACTTTCAGAAATGACTTCCTGACACTTAAATCTATACTCAATGTTAACAAGCTTCTCTTCTTCAGAAACTCTTTCCTTGCCATTGCCAGTCTACATTTTATATCCTCTCTACTTCGACCATCATCAGTTATTTTGCTCCCCAAATAGCAAAACACCTTTACTACTTTAAGTGTCTCACTTCCTAATCTAATTCCCTCAGCATCACCCGACTTAATTCGACTACATTCCATTATCCTCGTTTTGCTTTTGTTGATGTTCATCTTATATACTCCTCTCAAGACACTGTCCATTCCATTCAACTGCTCTTCCAAGTCCTTTGCTGTCTCTGACAGAATTACGATGTCATCGGCGAACCTCAAAAGTTTTATTTCTTCTCCATGGACTTTAATACCTACTCCGAATTTTTCTTTTGTTTCCTTCACTGCTTGCTCAGTATACAGATTGAATAACATCGGGGATAGACTACAGCCCTGTCTCACTCCCTTCCCAACCACTGCTTCCCTTTCATGTCCCTCGACTCTTATAACTGCCATCTGGTTTCTGTACAAATTGTAAATAGCCTTTCGCTCCCTGTATTTTACCCCTGCCACCTTCAGAATTTGAAAGAGAGTATTCCAGTCAACATTGTCAAAAGCTTTCTCTAATTCTACAAATGCTAGACACGTAGGTTTGCCCTTCCTTAATCTAGCTTCTAAGATAAGTCGTAGGGTCAGCATTGCCTCACGTGTTCCAACATTTCTACGGAATCCAAACTGATCTTACCCGCAGTCGGCTTCTACTAGTTTTTCCATTCGTCTGTAAAGAATTAGCGTTAGTATTTTGCAGCTGTGACTTATTAAACTGATAGTTCGGTAATTTTCACATCTGTCAACACCTGCTTTCTTTGGGATTGGAATTATTATATTCTTCTTGAAGTCTGAGGGTATTTCACCTGTCTCATACATCTTGCTCACCAGATGGTAGAGTTTTGTCAGGACTGGCTCTCCCAAGGCCGTCAGTAGTTCCAATGGAATGTTGTCTACTCCAGGGGCCTTGTTTCGACTCAGGTCCTTCAGTGCTCTGTCAAACTCTTCAAGCAGTATCGTATCTCCCATTTCACCTTCATCTACATCCTCTTCCATTTCCTTAAGTACATCGCCCTTGTATAGACCCTCTATATACTCCTTCCACCTTTCTGCTTTCCCTTCCTTGGTTAGAACTGGGTTTCCATCTGAGCTCTTAATATTCATACAAGTGGTCCTCTTTTCTCCAAAGGTCTCTTTAATTTTCCTGTAGGCAGTATCTATCTTACCCCTAGTGAGATAAGCCTCTACATCCTTACATCCCTGCTTAGCCATTTTGCACTTCCTGTCGATGTCATTTTTGAGACGTTTGTATTCCTTTTTGCCTGCTTCATTTACTGCATTTTTATATTTTCTCCTTTCATCAATTAAATTAAATATTTCTTCTGTTACCCAAGGATTTCTACTAGCCCTCGTCTTTTTACCTACTTGATCCTCTGCTGCCTTCACTACTTCATCCCTCAAAGCTACCCATTCTTCTTCTATTGTATTTCTTTCCCCTATTCCTGTCAATTGCTCCCTTATGCTCTCCTTGAAACTCCATACAACCTCTGGTTCTTTTAGTTTATCCAGGTCCCATCTCCTTAAATTCCCACCTTTTTGCAGTTTCTTCAGTTTTAATCTACAGGTCATAACCAATAGATTGTGGTCAGAGTCCACATCTGCCCCTGGAAATGTCTTACAATTTAAAACCTGGTTCCTAAATCTCTGTCGTACCATTATATAATCTATCTGAAACCTGTCAGTATCTTCAGGATTCTTCCATGTTTACAGCCTTCTTTTATGATTCTTGAACCAAGTGTTACCTATGATTAAGTTGTGCTCTGTGCAAAATTCTACCAGGCGGCTTCCTCTTTCATTTCTTTGCCCCAGTCCATATTCACCTACTACGTTTCCTTCTCTCACTTTTCCTACTACCGAATTCCAGTCACCCATGACTATTAAATTTTCATCACCCTTCACTATCTGAATAATTTCTTTTATTTGATCATACATTTCTTCAATTTCTTCGTCATCTGCAGAGCTAGTTGGCATATAAACTTGTACTACTGTAGTAGGTGTGGGCTTCGTATCTATCTTGGCCACAATAATGCGTTCACTATGTTGTTTGTAGTAGCTTACCCGCAATCCTATTTTCCTATTCATTATTAAACCTACTGCTGCATTACCCCTATTTGATTTTGTGTTTATAACCCTGTAGTCACCTGACCAGAAGTCTTGTTCCTCCTGCCACCGAACTTCACTAATTCCCACTATATCTAACTTTAACCTATCCATTTCCCTTTTTAAATTTTCTAACCTACCTGCCCGATTAAGGGATCTGACATTTCATGCTCCGACCCGTAGAACGCCAGTTTTTTTTCTCCTGACAACGACATCCTCTTGAGTAGTCCCCGCCCGGAGATCCGAATGGGGGACTATTTTACCTCCGGAATATTTTACCCAAGAGGATGCCATCATCATTTAATCATACAGTAAAGCTGCATGCCCTCGGGAAAAATTACGGCTGTAGTTTCCCCTTGCTTTCAGCCGTTCGCAGTACCAGCACAGCAAGGCTGTTTTGGTTATTGTTACAAGGCCAGATCAGTCAATCATCCAGACTGTTGCCCCTGCAACTACTGAAAAGGCTGCTGCCCCTCTTCAGGAACCACACGTTTGTCTGGCCTCTCAACAGATACCCCTCCGTTGTGGTTCCACCTACTGTACGGCTATCTGTATCGCTGAGACACGCAAGCCTCCCCACCAACGGCAAGGTCCATGGTTCATGGGGGGGGGGGGGGGGGGGGGGGTGCATGTTATGCCTAGGTAATCACGGTGTAATGCCAATGCAATGCCCGTGAAACAACTGGATGAAATAATATGTCATATACTGATAAGCACGGATTGAAGGTAAAACATTTGATTACATGCTGTCATATACTAGCAAAACATAAACACTTACTGGAGGTCAACCCCATAACAATCTTTATTATCATGTTCCATATACTAATAATAACTAATAAAGTGGGAATATAAAGTTACATCAATTCATGAGGGTATTTTTCTTCTGTCGTTGCAATTACAAAAATGGTTTTGTAACCAGATGCATTTTGCTTCATTGAGGTAAAGCATCATCAGGGGTCTGTAATTGAGTTCTTTACATTTTGATTTGCTGATGCAATGACATGAAAAAGAAGAGCCTTTTCCATCCTTCATCCCCTCCCACTCTCCCACAGCCCCCCTGCCCCTCCCTCACTCACTGTTTTCTTTTCACTTTTCGCTCCTCACCTTCTCCTCTAACTCACACTAAATCACACTGCCATATACTTATGTCAACTCATCATGGTTTCCCCCTCTCCTAAAAAAAATAAAATAAAAAATAGTACATAAATAAACAAACACATAACTAAATAGAATTACACACATACAATAAGCTAAGTTTTTTAAATAAAATGTTGTAGGTCAAAGACAAAGTAGTGAAAAGGTTATGTTGGCAACACTACAAAACACAAACAACAACACATACTTGAAGTACAAAAACAAACAGAATACAGTGGTCTGCATCAAAGTGTGTTTGGAAAAGCACAAGAAATGCAGAGTGCTGCAGAAAATCTAAACATTAGACCAAAATTATCAGTGTCTAACACAGAAAAACAATGATGTGCTAGCAAATGGCATTATCGATATAAGTGAGAAATCAGCCAAAAAATCACCATAAGTACAAATCAACGTATTCGTAACATACTGTTTTTTGATCTAAAAACAAATCAAAATGTAACTAGCTTATTTACAGACCACTGATGATGCTTTCCCTCAATAAATCAAAATGCGTCTGGTGAAAAAAATGGTGCATTTTGTAATTGCAATGACAGAAGAAAAATACCCTCATGCACTGATGTAACTTTTTTATTCCAATTTTATTAGTTATTACTTATATGGAACATGATGATAGAGATAGCTATGGGGTTGACCTCCAGTAATTTGTTTAATTTTTACTAGTGTATGACAACATGTAATCAAATGTTTTACCTTCAATCTGTGCTTATCAGTATACGACTTATATTATTTCACTGCAGTTGTTTCACGAGCATTGCATTAATATTGCACTGTGATATTTTGCTCCCTAGTTTATCTTAATACAGTGTGCATCTGTTCTTGTATTTTATTCCTAATTTATCAGTAACTTTGATTAACTTCCTGTACAGTTTTGTATTGTTATGTTATTACATATTACAATTGTATGTATGACTTGCACCACTCCCTTTGTTATCTATTTGATACTGTTACCGTTGCTGTCTGTACACAGGTGCCTGAAGGTGATATAATGTATCTCCAAAACTGATAATCCAATAAAATAACAGTTTAGGGATTTAGACAACTGAAAGGTGTTTGATTTGACATGTAGTCGCTCATTTAGCATTATCCAGGGTGCACTTGTAGTTTTCCACTATGGATGTGAGCTAGCTTACACCCCTGTTGCGACATATTTTTACAGAAGAGTTTGGTATGTATCTTCTGTGACTCATGTCAGTTGTGATGTTTTGTCTGCACCTTTTATATTTGGGTTTACAATGTTGTGTACCACTAGAATATTCTGTCTGTAAGACTGTGTCATTTCTTCATAATGTTGGCCCGTGTTCTTCAATTGTTCTACCACTAAACACGCATGCTGCTAATTATCACCAATTGTTTTTCTTCAGTTTGGCTGGGAATTTGTCCCAACTATTAAGCTTATCTTCCTTCATTGTTATCAGACCACTGCTAGACTGGTCCATCCATATAAAACTGCACATTTGCTAAGAATCTACTGGTCTCCTGAAAATTAGGACATTGGGGACAACATGCTACTTGTATTCCAGTTCCTTTGATATTACTTAAATGGAGCCTTGTTGATGTAGATGTTTTGATGTTCCTTGCTCTCCACCAAATGATGACATGCTATAACCACAGTCAAGTCCATTTCAGAAAGCATGTTTATTAAGGACAGGAATGTACGGACAGAACAAAACTGCCCCCTTTACTGAGGGTGCTGCTATTTATGCAAGTATTGCATATTCAAGAATATGCAGACTCTACAAATATAAGAAATTTGAAGAACCTTCTATAAGTGATAAATACTAAATAAAAAAATATTTGCTAGTGGTTAGGTTTGAACTGATGACACATGTCATGCCAGCGAAAGATGCTAATGGCTACTCCACATAGCTGGTGGCAGTATTATGGTCAGTTTTTATGTTATATCACTGTTTACCATGGGTCCTCTGAATGATGTGGTGGCACAGTTAGAATATATTTTCACAAATGCAAATCTCTTTAAACAGTGTCTCTCATCAACTTATTTTTAATGAACCAACTAATTCTATGAGAAAACATATGAGTTGCCTTTAGGGAACACACTCAGTGCAGTTGTAGAAAATTTTTACGTGGACTACCAAGGAGGAACCTACTAGTTGACTTAGGTACATTGATAACTTTCCATACATGGCCTCATGGAGAAACCAAAGTCAGTAAATTTCAAAATTTTGTTAATAATATTAATTCTAATGTAAATTTCACAATGGAAAAAAAGGAGATCAAATTTCATTTTTGCAGTGGAACTCCAGAGCACAAACTCTACTGAAAGCCCACACGTATGGGCAGATAGCTCCACAGAAATTCTGATCACCATCCAAGCAGAAAAGAGGAGTTATTAAAATGTTGGTGGATGGTGGTAAAAGAATCTGTGAGTCGCAGTGTTTAAAGGATGAACTCAATCATTTAAGAATTACTGTTAGAAGGAGTGGCTACTCTGACAAAGTGATAAATTGATCACTATATCCTAAAAGTTATGGTGTTTCTGCTTAAAAAGAACCAGCTAAAGGGAAAGTGATGTTTTACGTGAAGAAGGCTTTATGGTCTTTCAGCTATACAAATTCTGTTTCAAATTGTGTGTGGAAAACAATAAAAGACTGCAAGTAGGTATACATGTTATTGGAATTTGCAAAAGATAATGTATGATAGCAACAGGTAGTCAAACACATTGTTACATTTTGGCTCATTGTATTGGTTTTGTTTGATCTCAGAGAACAATATTAGATAAGAGAATATTACTTATGACATTTATTTAATAATTGTTTGCTGCTCCTAAATATTTGCAAATTATCAAGTCACTCAATTTGTGCCTTTTTCACCTTTGAAAATTTCCAGGTGACTCAGCTCACTGTCTTTTATATGTACTGTACACTTCCAAATGGCGTACTTTTCCAGTCTGATAAATATAATTTTCAGACATTGTTGATACGTTGGCATTACTTAGAGTGGAATTTGCAGCAGGTTTTAAAATTGTTGATCCATATGTTTGCTTCTTCTTACCCATCTATAGAATACCACAGAACTAAATGCTGCATTTGAGTAATGACTAGCAGAGGCATTGAAAGCTTAAAACTATTACATTTATTATTCTTTTAAAACAATCTTGTGATAGCTCTTCATTGAAACTGTTTCTACAAAACAGCACAATAATTCATACTGTTTTTATTCCTGTAACTTCAGTCTTTGCCCAGTATCGCAGACTAAGTCCAAGGAGCCAAGTGCCTCTGCTACACTGTTTTGCATCATTTGACAAAGTCATCTGTGCAGATGCTTGTGTTTTTAAATACATACTTACATTTTCAGTGAGACTTTTTCATCTCTTCATGTATTAGAACATGTCCTGTGTTAGCCATTGTAAGAAACAGGAAAAAGCCACTGCACTTTGGAAACAAAAACTCCAATCTAATTAACACCTAGAAAGTGCCAGTAGCCTGTCTCTCAAAGAGTGTTATTTGACTTATCACTTCCTGCCTCATACATGCTCTGAAATGACTGTGACAGGAAAATCAGAGAAATTTGAACCCATCTGGAGGATTGCTGACAACCATTTTTCCCACACACCATACATAAATTGAACAATAAAGAATGAACTACACCATCCCTTACTACACACGTTAGGGTTGTTTGTGGAGGATACATGATGTAGGGACATGTAGTAGTAGAACGCGCCCCAGCACACCTGTACTCACTACTTGGTGCCACTCTTTCACTCCTGCACTAACGAAGCAAGCTTGGATTCTACACATTTCACATGTGTATGCATTGAGAAGACATTTGATCATTAACACTGTACAGGTTCATGAGTTTCAGTAAAGGCTTAACAGAATTGCTGCACAATATATGTGACTAACATAATTTATAAGTTCACATAAATTAAACTTCATTTTGTACCCTGCTGAGGATAACAAGATCATTCCAGTAGATGTATTTTGTTCCACTTTTTTTTCTTCAATAAATGATAATTTGTGTAAAGATGTTATGTGAAAATTATTTTTAATGAACATAGTCATTTTATCATCAGCTTCAATTCATAAGTGGCATTAATGATTTCATATTTTAACTGCTGTTAGTAGTTAGATCTGATTGTAATGTATTCTCAAATGACATTGTCAGTGTTGGTATGATTGAGTGCACCTATATCTGAATATTCTGCGAGTTTTTTAGAATAGAGTTTTTAAATTTACTCTTTCTGATAAAAGATACAGGAGGAAGGCTGTATGCAGCCACATGTGGATACTGGACCATTCGTCGTGACAACACAATGACCATCTTGTCTTCATCTGAGTAATGGACCATACAGCTATTTTTGCAGCACTGCAACTGGTGTAGGTCTATCTGCAATTATGGTTTGACGTACTATGTGTGATAGTTTAGGGCACCGTTAGATATAGTGTTGGGTCTTGATTCTTGAATTTAAGGACAATCTGAGTAAAAAAAACACTACATGAAGGAAATTGTAGGGTCTGGGGTGCTATCCATTTTTTAGGGTTTCCCACATGCAGTTTTTCAGCAGGGCAGAGCATTCTTCAAAGACTATCAATGCCTCTGTTTACCTGGCCTGTGTTGTGTGTCAGACTTTCCTAGAATATATCTATAATACGGGAAATTTTTGAAGAATGTAAATAATTTTGGAGTAAAGATGACCACTCGATAAATAACAGAAGTGTTGAGTCACCAACAGGCATGCTCAAAAGAGAATTAAAACTTTGCCAGCTTTTGGAAAAAATCATGTGAAGAGCTAACACGCCTTTCCCAAAACACACACACACACACACACACACACACACACACACACACACACACCTTGTATTTGTACCGTAGCTCTTCATAGAATTTGTTATTCTCTTTTGAGTGTGCCTGTTGATGACTCAACACTTCTGTTATTTAGAGAGTGGTCGCCTTTCTCCTCAAAGCTTGCACAATTCTCTGTTTTGCTTCCCTGCTATTGACTCAATGCTTCTACTACTCACTGAGTGGTCTCCTTTACTACTAATTTATTTTTTCTGGGATGTAGTTGGACATCATCATTCAGCAACCACCATTAAATCTTAAGTGACTTACATACAAGCCATATGGCGGAAAATTATGCATCCAGACACTCTATGTTTCCATGCTACCATATTTAGAGGTCCTGGTTGTAACAGGCAAGAACTCCAAACTATTTTGGGTACGCAGCCAGAGAACTGTAGACTTTAGTAATGCAAATAATTTCTGTATTGTCATTTTCCTAGTCTGTGGTTCAACATTCATTTCAGTCACATGTATCCTTCTGGGTGTTGCAATTTTCATGAACATTGATGTATGTGAACTGTACATTGCAGAAACATATTACCACATGGGTTTGCATTTCTTCTCAGTCTCTCCAAAACATTCCTCGAAACTTGAAGTACATTGTGTTTGCTTCCTCAAGATTTTGTATTATAATACAGTGAAATGCGTGAATAGCATTTTGTTAGATAGGGGAACTGCAGTCTGGTTTTTGGCACCAGTACCATTTTGCTTAATTTATAAATTTCCAACCATTGTTTGTGGTGTGGTGTGTTTGTTATTTTATACCAGTTAACTTCGTTTTTATTGTTAGGAATGTTCTTGTGCCATATGCACAATTTTATATTCTTGCTCATTGCTCATTTCCCATTCCAAGCTTATGCAATCCCAACCATTTTGTTGAAAGTGTAATTTATACTGTTCTCATACTGAAAATACATATAAACTGCAGATCAAATTTCTTTATTAGTGCTCAGTTGTTTCCTAATGAGCAAATGCTCACACAAATGGGGTTCACATGTCTCTCTTGATAACAGTTATGGCAGTCATTCGGTGCTCTCTTCTGTGATGGTCTACAAACTACCTGGCCAGTTAGTTAGCCTGCCTTGGAATGCATGTGGTTTCTGTAGACAGGTAATATCGTACTACTTTTCCTTACCAGTTTCCTCATCTAGTATGCAACAATCCAGTTACACATGGTGTTTAGTTGCATGAACCTATTATCATTGCGAGTCATTTATGGTTGAAGTTAGTGAGGTTATGAACCATGGTCATTTTCATAATGGTCTGTGGTATTTAGTCCTTAATTTTCACAAATCCCAAAATTTCTCTTCAGTTGATGAGAAATATGTAGAATCAACGGGTAACATGTTTGTCTTAAAAATTTCTCATTGGCCTGTCTTGCAGCATTATCTATATCCTTGTGTAAGTGTGCCACTTACTTGTTTAATGTCAAATATTTTTTACCATTTGCTGCTTAGTATGAATTTCCATTGTCAGTCTTTTGAATCAGATTTTACGTGGCAAGTCACAGTTCATCATTAGGCATGTTTTAATGGATTTTATATTAAGTGCATTCTTCACTCATTTTATGGGGTAATCTTGGCTGCCATGTAAAGTGCACAAACATTTTCTTATTTTAATTACTTGTAAATGCTCCTGTGATTAAGGTAACTGGAAGGTGGAGTTATTTCAATATACAGTTATTTCTTTCCGAGCTTCACATAGTTCGCATTTTCAGACCCAGTTCAAAAGATGGTCAACTTCCTCATATGTCTGTGGTCTCTATTGAAGTGTAATAGCTACTTTTCCTCAATTTCTTCCATTGTATCATACTACAAAAATAAGGACTCTTTATTAAATTACATATACCACTCATATGTTGCCAAGAAAATCATATATTATTAATGAAGTGTTTTTTCTCAGAATGCTCACAATTTAAACGATTCCTTTGGTGCCCTTATTAGAAGTGACTTCCTCTGTCAATGAAAACTTTGTTATTCATACTAAAGTAACTTGGTTTCTTCCCTTTCTCGATCCCCACTTTAAGAAATATTTGTCAGTTTTTAGATTTTTCTTTTAATTTAATTAATTTGTTTTTCATTGAATGCAATTAATCCTTTCTTTTGCACAGTTTAGTCAATACTATGTTTGGGTTTTTGTGTATTTGTGATCTCAGGTGCCATTGACACAACTCCATTGATCTTTCCAGTTATTTCTTCAACTTTGCATTTCATTTTTTCAGCTGAATAATTCACTCATACAGTTGTCTTGCTTATTGAGGGACATGCTCCATTAGTTAACACAATTGTCCTTGGATAGCTTTGTCTGTGAGTGTGCAAATCATTGTTCACAAATGTTAGGATTTATGTCTTTGTTTTGAAATCTCTTCTCATGTTTTCATTCTTGAAGTTTGTTCACCATTGTCCCTTGGAATTTTGAGCCAGTGTGGACACCCCATTTTGTTGCATAATTTGCCTGTGACTAGTATTTATGTTTGATATGCATATACCTTAGTAGATGCAGATAAAGGCATGAGCTGGACAGAGAGTTTAGACCTGATGCCAGCACAAAAGGCCAGTATTTTCATCTGGTACCTCATGGTCTCAAAAGACATTTTCAAATTGAAAAATTGTAGTAAGTAGGTATCAGCATTTTTATGACAGGAGAATATGGTGCTCAGATTTTATCCTGCTTAAGAAATGACCCAAATTTATTTTTTCATGATAAATTTATGGGAGAGTTATTACCTTTTTTTCCATTAGGAAAGTTTGAGTGTTGTAGTGTATGAAACTAGAATGTGTGCAATCTTTTTGAAACTCCTATATTCCAAAGTACACCATGTTGAAACTCAAAATAAGCAAGGAAAAGTGGAGAGAGAGAGAGAGAGAGAGAGAGGGGGGGGGGGAGGGAGGGAGGGGGGGAGAGAGGGAGGGAGGGGGGGAGAGAGGGAGGGAGGGGGGGAGAGAGGGAGGGAGGGGGGGGAGGGGGGGGAGAGAGGGAGGGAGGGGGGGAGAGAGGGAGGGAGGGGGGGGAGAGAGGGAGAGAGAGAGAGATTGATTGATTGATTGATTTTTACAAAGTATTGGCACAATCCATATTACAAAAGATCCTTGCATTCAGTTGGTGAAAAAGCAATGAAACCTTCCTAGGATTTGTTTGGTGATTACAAAGCTCTTTTCATCTAAGCATAAATTAAAATTTAAAAGTGACATACAAATTAAGCTTGTAGCCGGTATGATTTTCATAGCGCTCATTGTCACAACATTCGAATGTAAAAGTAGTATGCTATACAACGTTTCAAACAAAATCTGCAAAAAATGCAACATGAGTATGTAAACAATACACCAGTCACATTAATCATTATAATTTCTGATGTCAATATTTTGTGATTGCAATGCTTTGTTGTTCTGTTTCAGGGCTGTATGTGATGATTACTTTAAGGGCCTCCCTGAAAAAGAAAAGATACTAAAGTTTTCTTCACCAAAAGTACTTCGTCTCTTAGAAATCATCAAGCAGTTTAAACCTGTCCGATGTCTTTGTGTTAGAGAAGAAAATCAGTCTGTAAAAGACACTAAAATATGTACTGTTCCTGAATGTTGTGGTGTGATTAAAAACAGAGAATTTCCAGAAGAAACTATTTCTGTATTAAGTTATGACAGATCTTTACTCCTGTCACTAAACTTTTCGCCAAGTGTTGATGCAATCAAAATTCAGAATCAAGTGAAATGCAAAGACTTACCCTTCAGTATATGTGATACAGCTGAATGCCAAAGAATGCCCAATCACATATATGATAATAACAGCATGAACTGTTTTATAAAGCATCGTTCATTTCCTGTTTGCATATACAACTGTTCTCTACGGACCTGTGGAGATGAAGACATTCGCGGAAAGCATGTCCACATGAATGGTAGTACTCTGAAGATTGTTAGTGAACAATTTTCAATAGCCAACGTGTTACGAAATGTTTGGAATTCGTGTAGGAGGAGCTTGCATTCCAGTTCAGAAAGTTTGTGTCATGTTGAACTAAATAAACTGTCTCCTGTGAGCTTATTAAGAACTTTGCATATCAATAATTGTGACTGTATTCATTGTAAATACCATGCTTATGTTTCCTTACATGAGGGATATAGTGAAGAACATAATGTGGATGAATGTGTTGTTAGTGTGTTGTCAAAGAATGACATATCCACTTTCTGTGAGAATTTGAGTAGTGAAGTGTCTTTAAATAATACAGTGACAAAATCATATTTTGATAACTATGATGATCAGAAGAGTGAGCCTTCCACTCCCTGCAGAGCAGTGATTGGAAGAGGACGTTCATCGAAACAACTACGAAAGGCTGGACCTGGATCTGGAAAGTTCGATGTTCAAGGCAGAAATTTCCGAAGTGCCTTGCAGGATGATGCAGATGCACTTTGTGGCATAGTGTTCGTTGAGAGGAAATTCACAGCTAAGATCCTGTATCACCTTTTAAATGTTAGTTTTTGCAAAATTATGTTTCCTCTTTATGTTGTTTCAAACTATGTATAAATTGAAAGATTTTGCCTGCACATCTAATTGCATATGTGCAGTGAAACATTAGAAAGAAATAGAAATATTTTGAGTGCAATGTATAGTTTTCTGTGTTTACAGAGATAAGGTTAGTAGATAATCAGTTTCTAATGAATTTCATAGTGCCACAGAAATGATTCTTGCGTTATACAGCAGAAATAGTTCCTAAGTTACCTATAACATGTAGTTATGTGTTGTCTTTCTGTGCTCTACTTCCCTGAACAACCTTGCATGATCTCAGCATAGTTTATTGGAATCACAGCCTGGTGAATTCATATCTTACCTATATCATGTATAACTATATTTCTTATAACGTATTTCATTAGAACATATAACCCAAATCAGAGAGGCTTATAGAAGTTGCTGCCCAGGATCAAATACATCCTGCATGTATGTGCTAAAAAACTTGCGTTCTTCATACATGACAGATAAATTCTGTTTTCATGTATCTCCAACAGGGATTTGGGACTGTACACTATTCTATATGTTCATATGAAATATGGTGCTAAGTGTGGCATTGGCACAAAGAATTTTGAATGGATAAAGGCTAATATGTAATTAATTCTGATAGGGAAGTAATAGCTTAACATGCAGTTGGTAACCAGGTAATTAAAGATCTGTCATTATGCATAAGTGATGTTAATCAAGTACATGCAATTTTTTTCTTTTTGTACTTATAATGACTCTTAATAAGTGTGTTACTCAATCCACAGTAAATCTACTTCTTTCAGAACTGCCATTTTCACATAAACGTTATTCAGTAATTATGTATTTACCAATTCACATTACGTGGGTTGAAGATGTGTGCAGGATGTGGTCCAGAATCGAAGTCCTAACATTTTTTGTCAGCAGTCTTATCAACTGGTTCATTTCATTACACGTTTCACTGCAGAGTGGTGGATTCCATTCCCAAGCCTAGTTTTTATTGTACATTGCTTTTGCCATCTCTGACATACGGAATGGAAATTTCAACAAGTCTGGCTTGGAATATCACTTCATTTCATTTACAAAACTTAACTTTTTTTAGTCACTTTTGTTACCATAATTAGTTTATCCATGGTGAATTTCAAAAACATGATGTTGAAATGCAAACTGTCAAATTATTCTGTGTTGAAAAGTAATGGAAGCAGAAAAAAGTATAATGGTTCGTAAATTTTATTAAGATAGTCACAGACCTATATCTTTCCCATTGCAATATGGGTAAACTTAAGTTTCATGTATTTACTCCTTGAAAGATTACATGCAACAAGCCCCACATATCTGAAATGGGAACATTTAGACAAAAGGTAACAAACGTTCAGAGAACATGAATTCAGTTCTCCATCTGGTCATTCAGATTTATGTTTTCTGTTGTCTTCCTAAACCACTTAAAACAAACACCAGGATGATACCTTCGAAACATGACACAGACTTCCTCAGATTCTCCTATCTGATCTTGATGTCCATTTCTAATGGTAATAAAAGATTGCAAAAACTCACTTTGGTTGAATGGTACAATTCAGTGAACAGATCAAAAGCTACCGTACAGTGGATAAGTCTGATGTTAAGAGCAAAGATAATTGACAGAAACACAAAATATTAAATTCTACCTATGAAAATATATTCAAATATTATGATTCTGTTGCTGTATCACTTTTTTAATGGTTTACAAACTCAACACTGAATGATACTGAAATAAGTACTCCTGGTCTTGAGAAACAATTATGAATATTCAAATAGATCTAGGAACCTGGCCCCGATGGAATTCGTTTCCTTTCTTTGCCTTTCCTTTTAGATTTTTACCTCAAATGTGCTGCAGAATTAAGCCCTCTCTGATCTAATGTTTCTCAAGAATCTCGTGCACTGTGAATAATCTTGTATGACTGGCAAAGAACACAAGTCATTTTTGTTAATAAAAGAAAAGATAAAGTAATTGTTACACAGAACTACAGGCCAGTTTCCCTAATGTCTGTCTGTTGCAGAATCCTACTGCATAATGTAAACTTAAACCTTATGACATTGCATGAGGACCTTCTCTCAAAGAAGCAATACATAATTTGTGTAAAACACAACTGGCTTTATTCTCCTTACAGGGTGATTTTGTTAAATGAACACAAGTTGTAGAAAACAATAACTGAGAGAATAAAGAGGAAAACAGCTCATATGGACATACAGCCCACACTGGAGAGGGTGCAATGTTGTACACAATGGCAGCACACTCACTCATCAGTACTGGGGGGCATCCACTTCACCCTGAAGCAGACTCACTCTGGCGTGGCCATGTGTCGTGTAGTGCAGCACTGAGAGATGACGGCCTGGTATACCAACTGGAATCAGGCCAGGATGGTCTTTATATGTGGAATGGCAGATGGCAGCAGGACTATATCAGGACAAGTATTCCTACTGACAGCAATTGCTCCACAAACTGTTTACAACAGAGTTTCATCATTTGTATGACAAGCACTCATTATGCTTGTGCCACCATTCGATTGCAGGATGACACTTTTGAATATGCACATCAATCACTGCTGCATAGTGTTCATGCATGCTTAGAGGCATGAGGGGGCTGCTTCAAACACCTTCTCTAACGGTAGCCTCATTACATCATGTCAGGTACCATGCTTTACTGTACAGGCATTATGAATTAATAAATATGATAGACACTATGCATTTTCGGCCACATGCCCCTAAGATTTTTTTTTTGCACCCCTTCCTCTCAGGGGGCTGCAGTTTTTCTCCATTTACCAACATCATCATGTATATATCTTGTTAACAGTATATGCAGGTGAACAGATGGATAAACTCTTCATTGGTTTTTTGAAGGTGTTTGACACTACCACATTATTGAGTGGTAACTGAGATACAGGCTTATATCCTAACAAAAATGTGATTAATTCGACGAATTTTAACGTGATATAGCCCAGTAAATTATAGTGCATGGCAGTGTTCAACAGAAATGAAATTTATATTGCATGTGTCTCAAGGATGTGTAATATACATAAACAATTTCTCCGATAAAGTCAGCAGTACTCCTGGTTGTTCATTGACAATGTTGTTGTCTACAGAAAAGTATTGTAAGGAAGTACAGAATGATTAATAAAGCATTTCCACACATTGTATTGAATGACAGACTTCTTTAAATATGGACATTTGCAAGATCATGCCTAGAACAGAGTGAAAGAATACAATATCTTCCGGTGATGAGCGGCTTCCACATCATTTAAATATCTTTGGATCATATTACAATTCTTTAAATATCTTGTATCATGTTAAGATTCAATATGGAATAGGAAACTGGTAGTAAGAAAAATGGACTGAAGACTCAATTTGATTTGGAGAGTTATAGAAAAGTATAGAGGAATTTTCATACTAGATGCTATGAGCAAAATTGTAAAGTGCTGCTTCAGACTTTGAAGTTCATATCAAGTAAGCATCACAGTAGACATCGAATGAATTTAGGGAAGTGCTACGGAAATGGTAATGGCTCAGTGCTGCTCATGCAGAATGCAGTAGAAATACTCATGGAATCCTTCTTCCTCGTGGGTTACACCTACCAACTATTTATAGTCTGTCATTCTACATATTTGTTGTGCTTCTCAAACATTCCCCCCCCCCCCCCCCCCCCCCCCCAGTTTATTCTATAGCATGCTCGTGGTTGTCTAGAGGGTAGAGCACTAGACTGTGGCCCTGGTGCTTCCAGGTTCAATTCTGGATAGGGATGGGCATTTTCATCCTTCCAGTGCCTCCAGGACATCCAAATGAGTATTGGGGATTTTTCTCAAAGGTAAAATCCCATCCTAGTACGTGGGATACACACAGGCTGCAGTCAGACTGAGTGTCTGGTGACAGAGTTGTGTCATAGGCATTACCTTTATGTTATAGCATGTTTTGGCAGACTCAGATCACATTTCTGAAGACATGGTTATGCAAATTAATGTATTTAAGAAAGATCTTCTGTTCTTACAAATCACTGGAATGAGGAAAGAAGCAGCATTGGACAGAGGATGGGCCACATAGGCAAGGTGTCAAGACACTGTATCTTAGATTACAAAATTACAAACTTGTGTTATTTGTTCGGGCCTCCACAGTAGGTATAACATTCTGAATACATGGTTAGGGCTTCAGAGGTATAGGTAAGAGTTATAGAACATTGTGCCCACATGATAGGAGTGAAAGGATATAGTTTGGCATAGGATAAAGTGTGACCACCATGAGTGGTGGAAGAAGGTACAGGACCAATTATGAGAGGAGGTAGCTGAGAAAGATAGTGAGATGTTTATTTGGAGTCTATAAAGACAATATTGAAGTAAGAGGCAAGATGTATGAATCTAGTTGGGAGGTGAATAAGAAGGAAATGAATGGCAACAAGAACCATGAATGGGAATAGGAAGGGGAAAGAAATAAGTGAGGAACAGGGGCTAACAAGATAAAGACCTTGGAGGTCTGCAGAATTGAAGGATTTATTGAATGTGCAGTTCTCACCTGCTACATTCAGAAAAGTGTATTTGGTTGAGGAATACATCCAGATATCAGGAATATTGTGAAGGAGCCACTGAAACTGACCACGTCATGCTGAGAAGCATACTCTACAACAGTGTAGCTTAAGTTATCATTGGTTACAGCTCACAATGGGCTTTGATACAGCTGAGCAGTTGGTGTGTGACCATCTACACACAGAAAGGTATATAGTGGTTGCTGTGAAGTTTATATGAAACTGGATCTTTTACAAGGGTATGATAAATGAGCAAATAGTTGGGAGCACAAGTGCTGTAAAGACAAATTTTGTACTTGGGGTGCATAGTAAAATACTACTTTTAGGCAGAATTTTGAAAGGCTTTGTCTTATTTTGGTGTAGAGTAGATGTCAGGGTCACATTGTGGAAAAGGGAGTCAGGAATTGGGGTGGGTGGTGGTGGTGGTGGTGGTGGTGGTGGTGGGGGGGGGGGGGGGGGTTGCCACTTTCATGGTTGATTATCCAGTATGTGTAAAGAACTAAGAGCATGGAAGGATGTGGCACAAGAGATTCATGTGTCATCCAGGTGAGGAGAGTGGAGCCATCAAACATTTTAGAAAAGGGACTGATTTTTCACTGCAGGTGTCTCAACTTTGAGTGGGAAAGCTGTAAAAGGAGAACACTAGTATGAATGCAGTGTAGTCTCCTATAACTACTCTTCAGAATTTGATTTCTGTAGCTATAATTTTACCTCTATTGTAGCCCTTAAAGACTTGTTGTGTTATTGTCTCACAGGGTACCATGTTAATCTTCATACAGCAGTTTTTGTTAGTTTTCTTCCTGTTATGCCAATAGGTTATCTTGACTAGATAGTGATTCTTGATGTCTGTCTCTTATTTATTTGCATCCAACAAAATTTAAATATAATTTTTGCTGTAAGAACTGTTCTGACATATTTTTGAGCAGTTTATTTTTTAGGGTTTCATACCGTACCTGGTAAAAACGGAATCCTTATAAGATCACTTTGTTGTCCATCTGCCTGTCCATCTTGAGAGACCCATTTTTCTAAGGAAATGGTGTATGTATTAAGTTGAAATTTGTGTCAGATACTAAGGTCTACAGTCCCTTGCTGGTGTAAAAAAATCCAGCTTGTAAGTCAGTGTAGTGAAAAGATACGGCCATTTATGCCACATATTTTGATACTCGCAGACTCACTTGTCAAAACCTAGAGCTGAATTGTCAGTGCTGGGCCTGGTGGTCTGGCAATAAAGCACAATATTATCATCTTTATACATAGTTAAGTTTGCGCAGAACCTGCAGACCATGAATCCTACTCACACTTGACTATTTTTGGGGCCGTTGTTTTGTTTTATTTCCCGATATTTCGTAGTTACAGTTGCAAGCTTTTGGTGGTATACTCATTTCCTCGAGTTATCTACAGAGAAGGTGATAGTGATCTGGTCATAAAATTTGAGTTGAATTTGTATTTTTGACAGAACTACAGTGCCCTGTTTTTTTACCATATCACCTAAGTTGACTTTGCCTTTGTAATTAAATTTCCACACCATTATCTAACAATATAAAATAATTATTAAAGACCTTATGATTTCTTTGTTGGAAGTAGGAATGGGTGTTGCATGAATGAGTTGTTCAGAATGAATGCTCGGCTTGTATAAAGTGTGAACTAACCATTCAGTTCAACAAATTGATATTTCCAGTACCTCACAATTCTCACACTTCTTACTATTCACAACTCATTTGATTTGGCTGTGGCTCACTTGCCCACTCTCTTTCCCAGTCCGTTTACATCAATGCTGTGTCACTCGTTCCACCTTCTCTTCATAGATCCATCCTCTCTACCAGCTGTGATCTTACACCATTAAAGATATAAACAGAGACACTAACAGTGTTAGCACAGTCATTATGCAAGTAAAATGCCTGTGTTCTGAGTCAGGAAGTGAAGCATGCACAGAATCCATGGCCAAAAGATAATCCTCATTGTAGAAATGTTTGTCATATCATAACTTAAATAATAACATAAATGACACTTTGAGGATTAGTGTAATTAAATTAAAAAGATATTTAAATGAATAAGAATAAACAGATGGGTATCATTTCTGAAGTGAATGTTTAGAGATTTCCATTTAGAAACATGATTTGTTCCACTCTTTTCCTGTCAGGCAATTTCTTCTGTCTTCTATAAGGTGTCCTGTGTTTGAGAACGCTCTTTCACACAGTGTGTAGGTTTGCAACAATACAGAGTCGCATTTTTGCAAGTTCAAAGATTGACAGGTATACTGACTACCATTCAGACCACCACTGGACTGCCTTCTCTCTATAGCAGAGGTTCTTGCAGATATTTGCCAACTTCCATTATTGCAGCAGATCTTGGATATGAATTACTCTGCTGCCTGGAAAATGCCTCATCAAATTCAACCCAGAGATATGAAGTAGATTGGTGATTGGGACTGGGGTTTTTGTAGTAGCAGTGGATGCATCCATTGCATATTTCTCATAATGCCTGATCAGGTTTAATTTTACTGTCCCACTAGAATTTTTATCAGAAAATTCGTCTAATTTGAACCAGGGATTCAATGAGTTGCTTCTGTGAAAGTTGAATATTTTGCTATACTGAAAATTGGTGGTACTCCATCAGTCATCTGCTGCACATCACCACGAATTTCAGTGTTACTGACAACTCTGTAACACCATATTTCCGATGAGTAGAAATCTGTGGATAATTGATAGTTTTGAGTAACATCAGATAATTCTTGACATCAGCTATTATTTGCAGTGTATCAGAGGTTGAATTCCACCTTGTTGTGGTATCATGTTTTAGTGCCAGGACAGTCTTTTCAACTGTTCCTGCATCATTTCGAGTTTCATGCTGGTCTGCTAACTACTTTTAAAAGATCAAAGATTTTTTAACTTTGTTTAGAATGAGATGAATGTGCTGAATACCATTTTGAACAGTTAATGTCAGCGTTGTGCAAAACAGGGAATATGTTTCCAGTCTGTGAGTCTTATAGCTGGCACAATATTGGCAGTATTATATCTAACTACACACATGACATTTTCTTCAGTGTCCCGTTCCAAGATAACACATCACAGTTCTTCGGAAAGGTTCTCTAAAGTGTACCTTTCATCATATTTAAAGCGCCTGAGGAAGGAAGATGCCACCTCCAGGTCTTTAACAAAGTATGCTCTGATTTCTGATTGAAGTCCACCCATCCATCGTCAGCACAACTGCTTCTGCAGTATTAATTTTTGTTTTCGTTACTTCCTTTGTCATGGCATACTGTTGCTGAGGAAGTGTGTTGGAAATGGTCTTCCGTAAGTGCTATTTGGTTTACCTATGATCTTTTGAAAACACCTGCTGTCAGCTACACTAAAGAGCAGATAACCTAACCACAATCTCTAGAAACGTAACATCTATCTTCTGGTTTCTTTTGTTAGACATAGGCTCCACAAAGCACATAGCCAATGTTTCTTGATATTGAGATAAGCTTATTACTGTTGAAGTGGCACTGTTATCCTCTGGCTCTGGCTGCTGTTCGGTTCTGGCAGTTGTTGAGGTCGGTTGCACATCATCTGGGTTATCTTTCGAAGAAATGTTGAAAGGTGCAGGAGCTGGAGGCACTAAATTCCTGAGAGACAGACAGACAGACAGAGACACTGTTTGATGCATCATACGAACATAATGAGCAATTTTAAATGTATTTCCTCCTCTGTATGAAACAGATCTTGAGCAAAAGTTGCGTTTGACTTCCCAATCACGTAAACTGGTGAAGAAATCTCAAATTTCACTACTTTTCCATGATAGTGAGCTGTTAGCCATAGTGAAACAGTGAACAGAAACAAAAACACCCCAGGGAAAGGGGTGGCTCCTTCATGCCCTTTTTTGCCACCCCCTGCAGCCTTTTTATGCTGATTCTGAATGGTGGTGTGTCTAGAATGGTTTCCTCAGCCTTTTTTCACATGTCGACACCTTGTTGTTTGAAGTGTTATTGAGCCTGAGGATGACGTCGCAGGGTTCACGCTTTTGCACCATTACAGAAGAAGGTTATAGGCACATTAGAGCCAGGTTTCAAACTTGAGCATCACAATAGTTGGGGATTACGATGTTGCGAAAAAGTAATCCTATGATTGTGTTGCGCATTGTAGTTTAGTATTGCTTACTTTTTGAATCCAATAATGATAATGATGGTGATGTTACTGTCATTAGAGAGAATACTGAATTTAAAAAAAAATTATCAATTTTTGGGGGGGGGGGGGGGGGGAGGAGGAAGAGGAGGGGTACTCGATTTTGTTTACCTAGGCATAAATTGTGCGTGATACAGTACATTTTGAGTTTTATCTCCATAAATACTCACTATAGTTTTCTATATCTAGTAAGAAAGCATATAAGAAGTAATTCTGGTAAAATTTATTTTAATTTCATAAGTGAGCCCATTCTGATACACAGATTTACTATAAAAGTACAAATAAATATAAAACTTCTTTCATATGCCTTTTGTTGTACTAGAAACATTCTTTTCCTGTAACTATTCACTGAAATCTCATAAATGATGTAAACTATCGATGAAAAGCTACACATGTTAACAGCAGACATTATTTCATGCATAAAGCAAAGTTAGAGGGATTTTGTTTCAATGTGATAGAGATACATTTTGGTGTGTTCAAACATTATAAGCATGACTGTTATAATGGTGTAATTTTTGCTTGTTACTTATCCTTTGTGATTACTATTCATTTCTAGAACTATATTTACAGTATTGTTTTGAAGTTTTGCCTTAGTATACAAGAAATTACTGCCCAGCTCTTTAAGCTCCCATTCATAGTCACAAAACATAATGAAAATTTTCTTAATGGAAGTGAATATAGTTTCATATATTGCTTCTGTTAGATCATTTTATGCTATAGGATTCAAATATTTTTATATATTATTTGTAACTTGTACTTATACATCACAAGTAACACAAAGATTTTTTTGAATAAAAGCTATAAAAAATGCAACACACAGAATCATTGTGGACATTGTTCCTACCTCTGAAACATTGATTCATTCAGTATCATATGCTTTTAAACCTCACAGATGTGATATTTAAAGCCTGCTGCTGTCATACTTCATGCATTTAAATGTCAAGTGGAACCCACATATGATAGGAAATTCAGTTGTGTTCATCACCATTTATTTTCAATTCATAACTAAGTGCAAGTAATGTGAATTTGCACAAAAAGCAACACCTATGTGCAATGCATGCCAATAGTGGCAGCAGTACTGATGGGTTGCTTGCATTGATCAATGGAAAATACTTCTTCAGTGACCAATATCAGGTCGATAATTAGCCATGGGTCTAAGTTCAGGGCAGCTTGTTCCATGGCATGGCAATGTTTAGAGGGAAAAAAAGTTGATTTAGCGAGATGGAGATGAAAAAATATGCATACCAAACTTCCTTGGAACCAAGCATTGTGCAAGGATGGTCATATTCAATACAATATTTTCCCCAATACAGTGCTTTTGTGCTTGTTGTCATCATTAATGTTTTATGTTAGTGTGACACTGTTTTACATTACTGTTGTAGGAATCTGAAAAGTTGGTACATGAGTCACTGTCATCTTCCAGTGTAATGTTTTGTGGACTCGGTCCTCATTGATTACGTTCTTATGTAGTTGAAAGAATTTCTTGGTGCCATTAATTTATTGCAATTCCTGATACATAATATTTCAACGTCTTTAGGCAGATTTGTGTGCATTGTTTGTTTTAATCCATTTTCATCAAGTGCAGTATCAGAATAAATGATAGGAAGTGATTAAGTGTTGCTTGTTTCAGAAAGTTAACAGGTCAGGTCAGAAAAAGATGAGATATTTTATTCAAGTGTCAAAAGCTAATAACTTATAAAACAGGAAGGAGCATACAGCCATCATCATCATCATCATCATCATCATCAGTTCCTTTATTGTGGATGGTCCAGGCTACTTGATGTCTTCCTGTGTTTGTCTTTTGTTATCTGCAAAATAATCTGAGGTAACAAAACAACTATTATATACAACATGAGGTAACTTAGTTCAGTATGACTGAAATTGTATCTGGAGTATTGATTACTGATTACACAATACAGTTAAGTATTGACATATCTTGTGAAAAATCCAGTGGTGGGTCATTTGCTGGTCCTTCATCATGGTTGTCAGTGTTTTAGCTGAAATTGAGAATATCATTGCCATTGGTCAAAGAAGGTTCTCCTGCATTTTTGTGGACTCTCTTGTAGATGAAACAAATTTGTGAGCAATATAAGTCTGCCTTCTTAAACCCACAACTACTGCAATGGTCTTTCTTGCATCTGCATCAATTCTGTTTTAAAATTGCATCTGGTGCAAGGTTATGGAAAGTAGTCACTGGCACAAAACCTCTTTTGTTTCCCAATCTTCAGAAGTGTGCTAATGCTAATAGTCTGGTCTCAGCTAAACCTTATAAACAACCTTCAGGAAGTGCTGCCATGCTGCTGCCTTAGTGGAGGGGGTAATGAAGTGAATTGGATTTAGTCTTGGAGGAGGATGATAAATATTGCTTGTACCACAAGTTATTGAGTGAATTCAGTTGGACAGGGTAAATAGTATTGAAAAGTCCAATTAAACTACTGCCAAGCATAATTTAACTTGTAGCTCCCATGAATATAATTAAGAAATGAAAAATCCAAACTACGTGGTAATATTGGACAGTTCATGGTCATCCTGATGTCTTGCAAGAATATCTCGTGTCCTGTGGCTGATCAAATGTTCAAGTGCAGGTAATTTAGTATAATGATTTAGTTACCTCTTCTCCAATCAACAGTGCAGTGTATCATAATTACTTGGAGATCCATTAATGAATGGCTGACAATTAGCCAATGTTTTTTCATATGGGCCATCGCTTTTGTCTATACCATCCAGAAATGCACAGAATTTCTTTGTTTTTTTTTTTTTTTCCATATAGCCACAATAAATGAGGTACAGATGAGATTACCGTATCAGTGGATGGGTATTTTCATGAAGATCTAAGATCTTTCTGAAAATGACTGAAATAGACAGCTCCCAATCTCCCAACATCTTCCGTCAAAGATTGCAGTTTTAGTCAAGGGAATAAATTTCTCAGGAGCAACTGCACTTCTTGAGCTAATACATAGTATGCCACCCTTTACATGAAAAGTATTGTGCCCATCAGTAGGTTGAGCATTAAAATTAACATTAAGAAAAACAGAATTTGTTTACTGGTAGTAGATGACTTATGATTCTTGACACTTTCAAACTTCTGTGAAAGATGGACACTAACAGGGTTCTCATACTGTTTGTCCAGAAATGCTGCCAGTCCAAACTGCTCTGGTAAAATACACGATTTTCATCTCAACTGCCATCAAATTATACAGTGTGAACCAATACTCCACTTACTATCTTTCAGCGGTTCCTCAGGGATACCTTCTAAGTATTATGGTACAAGGTATCCATGTTCTCCTGTTTCTTGTTACAGAGTTATTGCATTTTGTTTGATTGCATTGAAAATAGTACAGAACAGTGCAGACATCAACAACATGTGCTGTGTGTCTTGTTTGGAAACAAACTTGCGGGACTTGCTGTAGACAACAATAATGTCCACTTTACTCTTCACCCTCTAGCTTTCATTCAGTACTGTACTGTTCCGCTTTGTGTTTGTATTTCTGGCAGTGTCAGTTGCATGTTAACAGTGATACATAGCAGTATGGGTAGGTTTACTGATGATGAGTTGACTAATATGTACTTTGTTTATTATCTCACTGAATGCAGTGGAAGAATGGCATGATGATGCTTGTACTGAGCTCTTCCTGCTATGACAACAGGTGCAGCACAGTCCTTGTGCATTTGTACATAGGCTTTTACAAGAAATCAGGTGTGTTGTACATTTTTGTGATTGCATATTAAAGTCTTTTCCATTTTTGTGGTTCTGTTTGCTCACACTAGATCGCGTGTTCACTTGTTGTCTTACGTAGACGTTGCCAACCGCAACGCCGTATTCTGGCTGTTTACATATCTCTGTATTTGAATACGCATCCCTATTGCAGCTTGTTTGCCCTCTTCACTTTATTTACAAGTACAGTATCACATATTTGGGGACATTCATTCAAAATTTACACTTGCATGAACAAATATCGCTAAAAGCATGTGCAATGACTCGACACTGAAAAAAAAAAAAATTACTAAAACGTACACTAATTATAAATAAATAATTTTTTCACAATTTTTTTAAGACGCCAGTCTTCTGATTGGTTTGATTCGGTCTGCCATGAATTCCTTTTCTATGCCAACCTCTTGATCTCAGAGTAGCACCTATATTTTGAAAACACATAAGGCTTTTTATTGTTTGCAGTAACTGTTGTCACTATACCACATCTGTATTTCTTGAGTTGAGATTTGACTATCACAAAGAAAATAGTCTTTATTTTGGTCCATTAACTCATCCAGGTAAAACTGAGACTTCATTGTTTTCAATGAAAATGTAAATATTTTGCATAGCTGTTTCGATTTCACTGGCGAGTGAACTGTGTGATGTGTCTATCTCCGTTTTTTGATGATTGTGCAATTTTCTCATACACAAAGTGTGATATTGTTCATCAGCAGCCACCAAGTTACTAACTGGGGAAATATGTTCTATTATGCCTTGTTCAGTGTCATCACCACATTCTGCAGCTCATTTTATAACTCTAACCTGTTACACAATGTTGCGATCAGTGTTGTTCTTGTTTTTTTCCTGTGCAAACTCAATTCTTACACAAAAACCACACAAAAGGCAGTGAGTTTGAAACTGGAAGGTACTTCACAAGAATGTGTTGTTGAATGTGATCAGCCTTGCTTAACCCATTTGAGATAGGCAGCAATCACTTTTTCATTTATGTACAGTTTTCTACATTTTTCATGCACTTCAATCAATCTTTTTAACTCAAGATGCACTGACCATCATTCCTCTTCTTGCTTTATTCAGTAAAGTTGTCCAGCCTTTCACCCCATTGTGGTCACCTTGTTCGTTCCATCATGCATCACTTCATGACAGCTAAAGCACACATTTGCAGACATAATGAAAAAATTACAAACACTGTCTGCCTCTAAAATGAAACTGAACTGCACTTGTTGCTGGCCAAGCAGGTTGCGGGGTAGGCATTTTGGGAGTCTAGATTTTAAACAGCAATGAATGGCAGTGAATGGGGTGAAGTCTTCCCAAGGCAGAAAGAGAGTAGTAAATCTAACGCATTCTTTGTCCACTCGCTGTGCCTAAACTATTTGTCTAACAAAAAAAGTAACAGGTTATTAATTTTTAGTAAATTTAATCCATTTATTTACTGGGTAGTTCTTCCTGATAAGCGCATATTTTCCAAATTATGAGCCAAAAACCAACCAAACACATGATAGCTCCCTTTGCTTTCCATTTTTGTTATGTTTCACTTTTTTGTGCAAACTACAAATCCATGTTTCTCACCACAAAAATCATAGAGCAAAAATATGAAAACTCCAGAACAAGGGTTAACTTTGAGTTTCAGATGGCGGAACTAAAAATTGAACTCTGTTTCTACCTGTGTTGATTCAAATAAAGAGATTAGAGTGTAGCACATCTGATGGTTTCTGGGGTACAAATTAACTATTGGCCTGTGTATTATATAAAATTCCATATCTCAGAAAGAGAGAGTGTTCGTTTCTGAAGAGGTCAAGTATAATTTCCCCATCATATTTAGATAAGTATAGCTACACTAGAGATTCAGCATAAATTTATATTTCATTTGTGATGTAATTTATTTCCTTACTGTTAGCTCTATATTTTTTGTAGGAAATTCGTCGTAATGATGAAGATTATAGTTTTGTGGCACCACAGTATACAGTTGACAAAGAAGCTGATCCTTTGACAGAGCCTCGGGAAGCAGAAACTGAACACAGAAAGCAAGAAGAAGTTTTAAAGAGGTCAGCAGTATTTTCCATTTATACATTTTTAATTTTTCCCCCTTTTTTTTCACAGTATAAGATATTGAACTTTTTTTTTTTTTTTTTAACTTACAGATATTTAAACTCTGTGACAACTACTGTACAGATTAACAGTCTATGTTATGCCTGTTTTTTAATTATTAATTTTGTTTTTTTGTGTGCACAAACATAACAGGTTTCGAATGCGAGAATGTAATCTTCTCATTGGCACATCAGTTTTGGAGGAAGGTATAGATATTCCCAAATGTAACCTGGTTATTCGTTTTGACGTTCCTTCGATGTATCGCTCGTATGTTCAGTCTAAAGGACGTGCTCGTGCTCAGGATGCCTACTACTTATTAATGATTGAAGAGAGTAGAACTGAAGACTTTGTTGAAAACTTGGCCCAGTATTTTGAAATTGAACAGGTAATATTGTTTTTCATTTTTTTAAATATAATTACCATATGCTTAAGATAAAAGCTGTTCACAATACGATCTCTGTTTTAGGGTACTGTATATCAGAAGATAATGACACTTGACTAATTGTATTATCTGTTGAGCGTCTACTCAAGCAAACTGCTGAGAGAGCTGTATTTGCATTTGTGGGGCTCTTGTGATATTGACATAGTAATGTTTATACTTATTGCCAACTGTGCATGGGCCTTAGGAATTGGTGATACTTCTACTGTTTGTACATCCTAATTTTGTAGTTGATTCCTACTTGTCTGGGCTACCTACACTAAAAAAGAAAAAAATAGACATTCAAAAGTACAGCAGGGATATCACTGTTGTTTCTTTTAGGTCTTATATATTGTGTGAATCTGTGTGTTCCCAATAATTTCTCTTTGTAAAAAGTGCTGTACCATTCCTATACATTTTGTATGCATGTTTTAGAATTTTCCAAATGTCCTTGTAAATTGTAGATACTTAAAAATGTGATTAATTTACTTTCTTCGTTTCCATTTTATTTATTAATGTTCATTATTGTGTTGCATTTTTTTCTTTCCATTTTGTTCTTTAGGTTATCTTTATCAAAAGGTTGTGTTATTGACTGCTGATATGCATTGAACATCTCATTTGCTTATCTTTTGTAATTTGACCTCCTTTATAATGAAAGCAGGTGATCTCTGCTGTACATTGTCATGAAACATAAGAAATTTTGAAATTTTATGTAACTATAATACAGTCATGCAAATTATGCAAACTAATCTCTTATGGGGCTGTGTTTTATTTTCCTCTTCTTGTTTAAATGAAGTCAGACACATTTCTAAATGTATACTAATACTGCTTTACAGTATTTGTTCGTTGACAAGAAAATAAAAAAAATCATATAAATCATAATATTGTACACAATATTTTGAAATAATCATAGTCAGCAACTCTACAGCATGAGAATACAGTCACGGAATGTGACCTTTGTGTAACAGTTGCACTTTACTGCTTTAGGGATTTCCTGCCCCCATCATTCACATGAAAAAGGCTCATAAATTTAAATAAAACAAAACATTCAAGGTCCCGTACTTGTGGATCTTGCTCAAGATGAATCCTCATTGAACACAGTACATAAGAGAAACCACAGTCTTTAAATGATACTCAATCAAGTGCATCCCATACTTGTAAGATAAAATGTTTAGAAAAGTTCTTCATGAAAATGCTACAAAGAGGGGGGAGTACACTACCTACAAGGAGGGGGGAGTACACTACCTACAAGGAGGCAAATTTGTTACTGTGTTGTCACAACATTAACCTGTACACAAGCCAAAAAGTTTGAAATACAACATCTGGGGAATCTCCTAAATACACTAGCAAAACTGGTGCAAAAATACAATAAGAAGTGTTAATGCATCTGAAGCAAAGCTATTTTGCCTCATTTTTCACACCCTTGGCATTTTTAGATTACATCAAATTACTTATAGAGATACATAAAGTGGCATTACCTGATTGTGGGCTATGGAGCATCAAGCTTGTATTAAGATTAATCATACTTGCAGTGTCCTTTTCTCATAAATGTTAATTTTTTTGTTTAGTTCTTCAGTGGCTAATAGGGACATTACTATCCAGTCAAACCTCATGGAAGGGAACAGAAATACTCAAACTAACACTTCCTTTGAAATGTTTCAGAAGTTCAGTAGGCAGCTGTAACAGATCATATATTGAGTCTGGGTCTTTTCATTGTATTTATGAGAGCGAAGACTAGAGGGAGGGCTTTTCATCAGTTGAACATGCAACTTGTAGAATCGGCACCCTCTAAATGTGGAGAAACCAATAAATTAAACAGTTTATCAGTTATCACTTTACTTAACAAAGTGCAACACAAAACTGAGAAACCAAAGCACAATGAAAATAAACATTTGTGCAATACAGTTTCCTAATATGTTACAGATTTCTTTGCTTTCCCTCGCGTAAGACACTTGGTGTCTAGAATGATTGATTGAGCACATCTTAGTCCCAAAACACATTTCAGATTATTATCTGATATTGATGAGCTTGAGGATGTTTTACACAGTATGATAAGGTCAAAGAACTGCTCGCAATTACATGTGGCTTGAAACAGATTAGGCATTCATGATTCATGTCTATAAAGATTGGGTAACTTTTCTGTGGTGTTTCTGAAGTCACGTAGTCTTTCTTGTCAGGTATAACGCATGTATATTAATTCAGTATCACACTGTAGTTTTATGATTACTCTTGTATTGTGTGATTTGCAAAATCGGCTTTCACGTTGTTTGCTAAGGCAGACTTTCTAAATCTGCTTTCAGATGTAGTACATTACATAAGTTTCAAAACCTACAACATTTAGTTTTGGTTAGCGCTGAGAGTTCAGGAAACATTTCAAGCCTGAGACCACACTTATCTTAAAGTGACTCACTCAGTTCACGAAGATATCTTTTAACATCAGTTTAAAACATTAAAATGTAAATCCATCATTCAAATTGTTACTTAATATCGTAATGGAGACTAATGTATTCAATAAATGTTCATAAATGTTTATTTACGGATACAATCACTAAGTAATATCAGACTGTTAGCAGTTTCAGCCATGCAAGAATAATCTTCAGGGCATAAAATGTTTCAGCGACATATTCAACTTATGCTGCTGTGACATTTTGTATTATTAAGATTGCTGTTGCATTGTCAAAATCAGTAACAGTGTGAAATTACTCTGTGCATGTGTCAGTGAATAAATTTCTTTAACAAGTGCACCTATCTCTAATCATTTCCACAAACTAAGATATTTGTTGGTACAGTTAAGTGTGGTAATCTAACACTTTGGCTTGGCTGAACCAATGATAGGTTGTATCCCCTAATTCAGAGACAAAAGTGCCTTGAACTGCCAGTGAGTAAGCCCTTTTCCTCATATGACATTGGTAAGACAGTTAAAGTTATTACATTATTCATTTTTACATTTTGTAAACACTGATTTTGCTGGTGAATTATGCAGTGTGTCAGAATTCCAAACATAATTTTTCCAGACATTGCTGAAGCAGTCTTTTCCCATGGAAACTGAAACAAAAACGGATTTTTGTTCCTCCATCCTGTACGTATTCTATTACAAACACTTTGTTTCATTAAGTAACTTACTTCATTTGACAAGCCACCTTTCAGTGCAAGTATTGTACCTTGCATTTATCATTGATTTGTCAGATATATTCTGACATTTACTACACAGTGCTACTGTAAATCAAATTTCTTTTTTAAGCTTTAGTATTTTATGGCACATTAAACATTTCATGTGGACATCATAGCACAGAAGAGGTATGGAACATGAGAAACAGTTGATAGTGAAAGTATGTTATCAGTATTTTGCATATTTTGTGAGCATATTCTCATACGGCACTGAAAACTGGAAGTGCCTTCTTTGCATTACCTGTTGTACTCCTCACTCTGGTTTTGCATCTAGCAGCTCCAGACTCACAATCAGCATTAATGAATTTACCAATCTTTGGCATTGTTTGTTTTTGTGAGTTTTGGCTGGAAAATATGTGTTTTTAGGCTCAGCACTCTCCCCAGCCTCGACATCTGACACTGGTGTTGAACAGCCACTTCTGTTAGACACCTCTAAATGTCCGTAAATTAGATTATTTTAATATGCATATTTTTTATTGATTTTGTGCGAATAGGAATAGTTATATGGAGTAGAAGCTTTAACGGTAACTAAAGTAATTAGGTAGCAAAATATACATCTATTAAAATGATGCAGCATAAGTGTTTTCTTGCAAAAAATAATTCATATATTTTAGAAAATGTCCCTGAATGTGACATAACTCAGTAAAGGGAGCATATTATCAATAAAAGTTTTAAAAGTTTGAACAAAATTAAATAAATTACATACTGAAAGGGGACTTAAAGTATAAAATAAATAAAAATATTTTTAAAGAAAAGAATAACACAAAACAGTCACATAGTTTAAAAAATGAAAATAAAATAGACATAGCCAGAACAATAGTTAACAGAATAAAAACATGGAGATAGGATGCTTACGTAAATGATATACAAATGATACTCACAGTAGAGATCCGAGAGTATATTTAGTACTAAGGGATTTGCTTACACCACACTTGTTTGCCCTCTTCTGGAGTATGGCTGTGCGGCATAGGATTGAGAGAGGACACCGAAAAAGTTCAGAGAAGGGCAGCTCATTTTGTATAATCAATAGTTGGGGAGAGTGCCATGGACGTGATATGTAAATTGGGGTGACAATCCTTAAAATGAAGGTGTTTTTCAGGATCTTCTCATGAAATTTCAATCACTAACTTTGTCCTTTGATTGCGAAAATATTCTGTTGCTACCCACCTACATGTAGAACTGATTATCATGATAAAATAAGAGAAATCAAAGGTCACAGAGACAGAGAGATTTATGTGCTCGTTTCTTGTGTGTGCCATTCGAGATTGAAACAGTAGAGAAATAGCTTGAAGATGGTTAAGTGCATCCACTGCTAGGCACTTAATTGCGAATTGCAGAGTAATCATACAGATGTAGTTATACTTTGTGAGGCAAGTGACGGATAAGTTTTTTGTTTGTGGAGAAAGATACTTTTGTTCGCGTGTTTCTAGATAGGTTAGAAATTTTCTGTGATGCCTTAGAGGGTAATGCATGCTTGTGAAGAAGTGTATACCATTTAAAAAAAATTAATGAATAATGGGTACATAGTAAAATCAATTGGCAGTGTCCAACAAAATACAGGCCAACATCAGCAATAGAAACACTACAGAAGAAACTACTAACACAACACTAATCTTCAAGCACGTTCCCTATTCAGGTGCAGCAGCACCAGAGGTTGCTGTTTTAAAAACACCGGTATAAAAATATCTTTCTCCACAAACAGCAAATTTGGCTGTCACTTGCTCACAAGATCTGTTACGCACACCAAAATTTTCTGGAAACATGTTACATGAACATACTGAGTTCAACAGAGACAGTTTTTTCAATTACTTCAAAAGTTTATTTTTTCCTAAAAAAGTAAGAATTTAATAGTTGCAACCATTTTACAAAGTAAGGTCACACCTGATACAAGCAGAAATAATTTGTTTTGGAAGTGACCCCAGTTTATCAATAATAATGTAACATCTATGTATCATCTTAAAACTACCTATATCCATGTGTATGTGGAAATGTAACATCTCTACATTTGGATATTCTTTGGTTTGTTTAAATTTTGTTTACGAATATATTGTGAGAGGGAAAGTGCTTATATGTGTATAAAGATGACTACACATACTGTACCCAAAATTATGTAACCCACTACTGGAAACAGTAAGTAGTTTTTAATTATTGTCCTACTTTTGTAAAAACTGTAGACAAAGTGTGTCACTTTGTAGTATACCTGTGTACTCTTAACAGGACCAGTAGTAACCTATTTTCAAATCATGATGTAGACTGATAAAGCACCTGAAGACGAGCACCCAAGGCTCAAAATGCATCATGTATTCAATATTATTGTAGTTTCACTAATTCCAAGGTTGTGTTATGGCTGTATAAGGGCATTTAAAATGAATAAATAAATGTATGAGGAGGTCAAAAAAATATTGTGAAGATTTTGAAAGTTGATTACACAATGGTGCTCATAGTCTGAAGGAAGACTTGACAAGTGCCAAATGCCAGAATGCTACACAACGAAGCAAAGACACTTTATGGAAGGCTTATATCATTGATGGTGAGACAATGACCCAAAAGGCATTGAAATCCACTTTAAAATAAAAATGCTGTTTAATGACTCATTTTCTCATCTACTGCAAGGTTATGGGTGGATTAAGAAGTGATGCTTTTACACCATCATGCCTGTGACAGTTGCTGCATGGACTAGTTCAATCAAACCAGTTTATGTTACAGGATGACACTGCAGCAATAAAGGACATGTTACAGTAAATGAAACAGCCTGAAATGTAGGAGTTATTGTTGTCTCTGGTGTGCTGAACTCCATAAAGTATCTATGATATAGGTGCTACTAGAGTTGGAAGCAGTCTTGACACATTTAAATGACAATGCTTGTGAGTAATGTGTGTCAAATTCAGGTAGTGGATTACGTGGGAGAATTGCCATTAGGAGATGAAACGTGCAAACCATAACAAATCATTAAACCTGTCCAAACAAATTGCATGAAATTATCAATAGAAAAATTAATGCTTACTCACTTTCTGGCTGAAAAAGGTAGGGGGGGGGGGGTGATTTCAAGACAATACAAAACAACAATAATGGTGACTGATACTAAATGCATGTACCTGCTCAAGAGCCTCCTTTACCACAAAATTAGGAATAGTCAACAGAGATCACGTGTTTTCTTTTTCTTTCATTCCTTATGAAAACAAAATTACTGCGCTTAGTATATATTTGCCTGAAGTTGTTCTTTGTGTACATCGGTTGCTGTTTATTGTTAGTATGAACCAAGAAGTTCAAGAAGCATATGCAACCACAGGTCGATGAGATTCCTATGGAACCTTTTTGAAAAATGAATTCAGGTAGTTAATTCAGTGGTATTTACTCCCAATAAACAAAAATACTTTGGCTGGCTAGTATTTATCAGACCACATCTTGTGGTGCACAGTGTGTTTCTTCTTTATTGTATCTGTCTTTTTACTGTTTTCATATGGAGGCTGTCCACCATGTCCTGTTCTGAGCATCATCCTTCATATATTTGTATGTTCATCCTCTTTCTACCTATTCCTCTCATTTCTTCCACTTTTCCATCTTTCAATCTACAGTTCTTTGTTGCAGGAAATTCCTATGTTGTGTATGTCCCATCCAAGATTTTTTTCCTCTATCCAATCACATAAAAGAAATTTCTTTCCTCCCCTATTTTCTCCATTATTTCTTCAGTCATAAGTCTGTTAGTCCACTTCACCTCAAGCATTCTTCTCCAAAGCCACATTTCAAAGCTTTCTAAACATTTTCTTCTTTTTATTGTTCATCATTAAAAGGTAATATTTTGAATAAGTCTCATTTTTATTCATCAGTAAAACATTAAAAGTACTTGCAGGAACACAAAAATTGACATAGAGATTTCAGATTTGTGTAATTGCACTCTTGTTCAGAGTCCACATTACACTGTAGGTGCACTTAGAACTTGCTGGATTAGTTTGTTCAGAGGCTGGAGGAAGGCAAGAATTTATTGCATTCAACGAGACCACATCTAGTGAGATGCTATGGTATTCAAACCAACCTGTGGGCCAAGGAGCGTGTAACTTTTGCATCACTGGTTGAACCTGTGAGAGAAGAGCACGTAGTTAAGCTCATTACTGCAAAGTCACTTTTCAATACTGTAAATACAAAATTAAACTTGCCATTTAATTACAGTTAAGTGGTTTTCACCTACAGGTATACTTTGACCCAGACAGAATGCAACAGAAAGTGGTCATATAACTAAAATTATGAATTTCATGAAAATAGTGGATGATAAGCTTGAGATGAAAACTGACTTAAAATTCACCCACAATGTACTAGTCACCAGAAAATACAGCAGTTGGTTCATTTGCTTGAGAGTCATCCAACATGTGCCTAACTCATAAAATATTCACGTGCCAGTAGGTTGAACATACCACTTAAAAGGGAAAGCTGCCATCAACCTGAAGGCTGATTTGAACACCACAAAGCATGTCCCTATTACAGGTGGGAAGCTGTTGCTTTCCTCCAGCCTTTGAACTGACTTATCTAGCCAGTTAAGAGTCACCTTCAGCTTAATGTGGCTCCAAACCATGTTGTATTTTGGCATTTTTCACATTAACAAACATTGTCAAATGTGAAAAAAGTGAAAAATGACAGATAAAAATACTAAGACCGGCCGCAGTACTGACTCTTTCTTTGAGTCAGAATACAGTCTACATAGTACACTCTTGATTTCCTGAATCTTCATTTCCTCGGTAGAAGCCATAATACATGTTCAGATTAAAACTAAGTATCTATATGTGCAACAGACGTCTGAGCCACTGAGAAACATACCACTATGGTATATAAATGTCAAGCTTTGTGTGGGATATGCAATTCATTTGTGCATGTGTTCAATATGATGTGCTCCTCTTCCCCAGAATACATCTGTTGCGCTATATAGATACTTAGTTTTAATCTGAACATGTATTATGGCTTCTGTCGAGGAGATGAAGATTCAGGAAATCAAGAGTGTGCTATGTAGACTGTATTCTAACTCAAAGAAAGTATTTAAGGCCTTGTAGCATCCTATTTTTACAGTCTTGACCCCCTAAGTATTAAAAGACTATTCCAAAGATCTATGTTGCCTCTTAAAAAAGACAATAATTGATGACATCAGAGGAGATATACAGCTGCATATCTCTTCTTCAACTTCATAAACTTCAGCAAGTGAGGTGGTGCAGTAGTTAGCACACTGTACTCGTATTCGGGAGGATGACAGTTCAAACCCACGTCCAGTGATCTTGATTTAGGTTCTCCATGACATCCCTAAATCACTTCAGGTATATACCAGGATGGTTCCATTGCAAGGGCATGGCCAACTTCCTTCCCCATCCTTCCCTAAACTGATGGGACCGATAACCTCACCGTCTGGTGCCCTACCATGAACCAACCAACCATAAACTTCCAAGTATCCTCAAAATTAGAATGAACAGTGGATACAAAATCTGTCATCCAGGTTAAATGCATCTTCGCAGCAGGCAGACAAGGGAAAGTAAGGGTATGATACCATAAGATTTACAACCATGTTTTTGGCTAACAGATCAGATGCCGACTCTTCCATATTTTCAGTGAGGCTTAATGTTGCCCTGAGATAACTAGAAAAACCCACAAGTCTTACCAAAGTCATGGATAAATAAAGCTAAAAGAAGAGAACAGAGTTAATGTTGGGGCACAGCTTTACCTAAGATGTTTGCCAGATGCAACCACAGACACATATTATGAATATGTGTCTGTGTATATTGTGTCATTGTGAAATGATACAACACACACACACACACACACACACACACACACACACACACACACACACACAGTGCCAGTTGAAAACACAATGCTGGGGCTGCAGTTCGGCAGGTAGACTGGGAAGAGGGGCTGTGTTTGTTGGGAAAACTGGGTGAACAGAGAAAGAGAGCAAGGGAACAAGAGGGATATTTGGGGAAGGGATGGCTGATGGCTCAGACAGAGGCAGCAGGTGTGGGAGATATGGCTGTGGAAGGGAGAGAGAGAGAGAGAGAGAGAGAGAGAGAGAGAGCTGGTGCACAGGATAGGAATGCGACACATGGACAACGAAGCCTGTTAGTTTGTACACCACACCATGACAGTGACATCAGGGAGTAGATTGGAATGGGTTGACAAAACTGAGGAAGGTGAGACTTTTGGGAAGAGAATGTGGGTGCTTGGGGTTAGCAGAGATAGCCAGGAGGATTATGAGAATGGACGTCCTGCAACCATCACTGCTTGCACCCACACTCCCTTTCCATTTGCCAACTCGTGTGTGTGGGGGCGCGCGCGAATGCGTGGAGGTGCGCGCCCACACTTCTATTATTTAGTCTGCCAGAACTTTCCATATCTTATTTATAAACACAACAGAAGCTCATTATAGTCTGTACAGTACGTAAACAGTATAATGGCAAATTTACAAGTGAGAAACACTGTTCACAGTGTCACTAATTTAACCTGCTATGGTGGTCACAGTATCTATTAATATGATACCTCTCTGCTCTGGTATGCTGTCTGTGTGGAGCCCACTAGTCATGATGATGGTGATGTCCCCCTTATTGGCATGTGTACCCCATCTCTAGTCGGTCTTGAGATTCATCCTCAGAGTGAGACTAGCATGCATTTTTCATCTCTAAAGAGGGCACATGTGATTAGAAGTGCCATATTCGTGCTGGCTTCTACAGGAATGGGAAAGGTGGTTCAACCCTCCACAGCAAACACACAGCTGCTACCAAATCTAGGTGTGTCTGTATCCACTTGCCAATATCCAGAAGGGACAGTGTCAGAAATGTGGGAATGGTTCAGAAGATGGCCAGGGCCAAGTCTTATGAGGTGTGTGGGAGTGATTACATGTAACACACATAGAGATGGGGTCCACATGTGTTGGGTTCCAATGAGGAGACTCTGTCTCCTACAGTCAAAGGGTGATGACCTCTATCGGTTCTCCCTTCTATTTCAGTCTCGTATTGCTCGTAGAACACGCTGAACATAGGGTTATTATGCAGTTTGGCCCCCATTGGTCCTACCCCCCCCCCCCCCCCCCCCCCCCTCCTGCACCCCTCCTCCCCAGGAACGTCTCATACCAGACAAGTGTACCCGAAATGTTTCCATGGTAGAGTAATTATGGTGTACACATACGTGGAGACAGTGTTTGTGCAGTAATCGTCAGCATTGTGTAACTGAGGTGGAATAAGGTTAACCAGCCCACATTCGTTGAGACAGATGGAAAACCATCTTAAAAACCATCTACAAGCTGGCCAGCACACCGGACCTTTCACTAATTCACCAGGCGGATTCATGCCAGGGACCAACATGCCTTCCCGCTCGGGAAGCAGCGCGTTACACCATGCGACTAGCTGGGCGGGTGTCCTTCATGTACTCACAAATGGTCTAAACCTGGACACACTTGTGGATCCTTGCACCACCTGTCGTCATCTCCATCTTACCATTTGATGATGAAGAGAAATTGAAGATGCATGTGAGATTGTTTGGGCAAGACTCAGTATAAGGGGTGGGCATAAAATGAAAACAGGTTCCTTCTGTTGCCCACCAGATTCATCTCCTGACCTAACTGTAAACTTCAGAGAAAATCTCTTTCACTTGTGTGTAAGTTCCCCAACAATACTGTAATCATTGGTAGAGACATTAATTATCCAATAACTGATTAGGAAAATTACAGTTTTGTTAGTAGTGTGCATGATAAGACATCATGTGAAACTTTACTAAATGCCTTCTCCGGAAACTGCCTAGAACAGAGGTGGAATAAGGGGAACCAGCCCACATTCGTTGAGACAGATGGAAAACCATCTTAAAAACCATCTACAAGCTGGCCAGCACACCGGACCTAGACACTAATTCACCAGGCGGATTCATGCCAGGGACCAGCATGCCTTCCCGCTCAGGAAGCAGCGCGTTAGACCATGCGACTAGCCGGGCGGGTGTCCTTCATGTACTCACAAATGGTGTAAACCTGGACACACTTGTGGATCCTTGCACCACCTGTCGTCATCTCCATCTTACCATTTGATGATGAATGTAAAGGTCTTGGTAGATGTCTTACTGCAGCAAGATATTGTTGGATTTGTTGTATGCCTTCCTTGCTCAGAATAAAAATGAGGTACTTAATAGAAGGTTCTGTGAAGTCAGTGTCCAAATTTTGCATATATTTCATCCTGGTTGCCCCTGTGACATTAATGCCTTCCTAGTGGCTCACGCACACCAGTGCCAGGTATTCAAGAAAACAATGGAACATGGTAGGTGTGTTGGCCACACAGAATTTCAGATGTTGGTGCTGATGAAGACCAAAAGATGTGACCTTTTCAGTTCCTTTGCTGGTTGCAGCTGGAGAAGTGTATCTGTTACATCTATTTCAGAGAAGAACAAATAAATATATTCACTTAACTTAGCCTGTCAAACTTAGGAAAGAAATGAGTATTGATTATTACCTGTATATTGATCTTGGTCATAATGTCACCACACTACAGCAAGACCCCAAGAGGCTCCCTAAAGAAGTCCACCTGTTCGAGGATATGGGCTTTGTGATCTAATTTCACATCTCATCATCCTTGACAATATACAGTTTGTATTGGATATGGAAAAGACATGGCACTGTTGATATGAGCTTTGAATGATTGCCAACCTTAATCAGTGAATTCATGTCACTGATCATTCATATTATTACATCTGATATCATACTAAACTGTACAGTGATTAAGAATCCAAATTTGTTAACTACACATAAATCAAAGAATTTTTAGGCATTTCATGTGTAGTGACTAAGAGTATGCAGAACCCTTGTCCATGAAATGTCCATCAAAATTTATTCCTTGAAGATTTATGTTGACCTCTTTGATTCAACAAGTTATAGTGTGATGGTGCAAGTGTGGGTGAACATACAGCCTGGAGAGAAAACAAAAACCTGATAATAAGATCAGAGTGATGTAGGGGACATTGAATCAAGGAAAATTCTCCAAATAACTATAGGTCAGAGCTGCACCAATTGTGTAGCTATGGCCATAAAATGACATCCAGTCAGCTACAAGCATGTGGAAATTTGTCCTGTAAGTGAGCTTGTTTAGGTATGTGTACCTGTCTGCTTTTGCCCACTGCTGTTGTTGTTGTGCTGCACTGCACTTGTTGCCGTGGGCTATACTGCACTGGTATCACAATGAAAAATTACACAATCAGTGAATTAGCCAACATTCACATTGCTTATGGAGCAATGGGATACAGCGTTGTAGGTACAAGTAGACTGCATACTACTGAACACTTCTTAAACAGAAGGCTACCAGTAATCAACATCTTGGCTGTGGAGAATCACTTGAGAGAAACAGGCATGTTTGCACTCAAAACGGCTAAAATGGGACAGTGAAGAATTTGGAATTTGATGAAGAAATATTTCAGTGTTTCAAACAATGCCTTCAACCAGCATCAGAACAGCAGCTCTCAGACTCATTGTCACTCATCAGCTTGTTTGAAGTGTAATGGTTGATGATGGTTTACATCTGTACCACGTACAAAAGTAGAAAATTATCCTAGGTCAGCAAATTTTGTGTTTGGGAATTAAGGTAGTGCTTTATGTCCCAACAATGTGAATTTTCTCTACTTTATCTTATTTATGAATGGGTGTATTTTTACTAGGGAAGCAGTAATTAACATACAAAATGATCACTAATGGCCATATGAAACTACTCATTACATTCTTAAACATGGTCACCAAGAAAGGTTTTTGGTGAATGTGTGGGCAAGAACTGTCAGTGACAACTTGTTTGTATCTTTTATTCTCCCTCCTCAATTAAATCAAAAAAATTATTTACCATTTTTACAAGTAAGATTGCATACATTTTTGGAAGACATTCCTCTCCATGTACATGAAAGGATACTGTTCCAGTAGTATGGTGCTCCATAGCATTCCCATTGCCAGTCAGGTGCAGTGGGAAATGAGTGGCCTGTCAGGTTGCCTGATTTAACGCCACTTGACTTTTTTGTGTGGGGATTTAATGAGAGACCACATCTACCAGACATCAATCATCGGTGAAGAGATGGTCACCATATCATTGAGAAACAACATCAATAATTTCTTCAAACATATCAACTTTGTAGTGATTTTGGAGCCATTAATTTCAATCATTTTCTTGTGTGATCTAAGAAAAAAGCATTTTTAAATTTAATTTCTATTTTCTTTTTCACCATTGTCTTAGTTGACACTTAATGATCTGCTCTACATGTCTAACATTAGAGAAATTTAAAACATCTCAACTTTAGATCTCATTTATACTACCATTGAACATGTTGACTATCTTACTGAATTGCTGTTTCCCTGCAGTAACACTCGTAAGTTTCACAAATTAAAATCATTACTGTACAGTTGATTTAATAGCCAAGCTGTACCCTGTAAACACCACAGAAAATTAAGCTGTAATGTAACCAGCCATGGGTAGGAATGTAAAGTGTGCCTAGCTTTGACTGTTCAGTTGAAATCATTATCATCAGCTAATTTAATTAGTAACTGCACCCCTTTGCATAGAGGGTACTGATTAGGATAAGTTAGTTTAAAAGCACACTCTTCACCTGGTGCTGATTGGCTGTCTTTTTGTCACTTTAGCTCCACAACAGTGGATTTCCGACCTATGGTTATCTGGAAAATTTTGCTCAATTTGACATCCCATACCATACTTTGACCGTATTATTAGGTTATGGGCATGAAGTCTCTCACAGCAGAGTCCTTGGATAAAAATTTCTTAGCAAGCTTGCCATGTCAAAATTTTTAGTTCATTTTTCCTACTCTTTGTAGGAACTTTCAGTACCCATTTCATGTGAGGGACTGATGTGCTTGTGTCCACTTGAAACCACATTGATAATTATTTAGTATGTTGGTAAAATATAAATTTATTTGGCTTCCCTATTGCTAGTGACAAGGTGTTCTCACTTGTGCCAATATATACAGTCCTTGCTCTAGTGAGGACCATCATGTGGTACATGTAAAGACAGAGAGAGAGAGAGAGAGAGAGAGAGAGAGAGAGAGAGAGAGAGAGAGAGAGAGAACTAGAACTAGAACAGCAGGGCCATTAGAAACAAGTGCCTCTTGCCAGTGAGTCAAACATGATAGATGATGCGGAATGCTGATAATGTACAGTACAGGATGTACTGAAACATACGAGGATCAAAGCTTTCACACATGGTTGAACTTAAGTTATACTGACCTATGAGTGGGCCATGATGGCTGCTGTTGGTCAATGCAGAGGTTTTCTACATCTACATGAGTTTGTCAGAACTGTAATGCTGGTGCCAGTTAGCTCAGCTCCCAAAGACTGGATGTTGACTAAAACTTTCTCTAAGTAGGGACCAGTGAGTGCAGAGCTGATGTCACTGTCTTATGAAACATAGATAATGATGTCCTTAGTTGAGAAGCCTACATGGGATTGTTCACACTTTTGTTGTGATCAAACAAATTTACTAGGGTGATAAAAGCTGTGTAGATCTGCAACTGTATTGGCAGTTTCTGCCATGGGCTAGCTTCAGGAAGGAAGGAAAGAAGGAAGGAAGGAAGGAAGGAAGGAAACTATTTTGTCATCTGTTTGCACTGCTGTGATGTTTGCCCCCATTCTGATGGGATTATCATCATTGTGCACAGAGAAATAAATGTATTCAGTATCTACTGTCATGCTTTCTTCTCCAAGACAAAAAATTTTTGAGAGAGAGTGAGTGAGTGTGTCTTTTAACAAGGAAGCCATTATGCAATACATTGTTAAATGTGAGAAATGAACTTCCAATATAATTATTCAAGTAATGGGAGGACTGACACACTACTGTAAAGATAGTGAAATTACAACATTGGCTTCAGGCATTTGTGGTGCAGTTACAGAATAGATGTTAGTTTCTCATGAACAGGTACTTCAGCATGATAGTTGTTTATATATCTGCACTAAGTATTATTTGTGTTGTATGTATCAGCTGTCATGTATGAACATTTTTGCAGATGCTTCTTAGAAAATGTGCCAATAAAGAACCTTCAGAGGAAGAAGAAATGGAAGCAGACAAATGGACTGACATGATAGAAGCATATAGTCCACCATCAAGCCCGAGCCATTCATCAGTTAACATGTCAACTGCTGTAGCATTGGTGAACAGGTATGTACTTCCTCCAGGATTTAGTGATACTTTTTAGATTAACATACACAAAAAAACTTCAAATGTGTGTGAAATCTGATGGGACTTCACTGCTAAGGTCATCAGTCCATAAGCTTACACACTACTTAACCTAAATTATCCTAAGGACAAATACACACACCCATGGCCAAGGGAGAACTCAAACTTCTGCCAGGACCAGCCGCACAGTCCATGACTGCAGTGCCTTAGACCACTTGGCCAATCCCACGCAGCTAGATTAACACACAAACCTTTTTGTATGCCTGTGTGATCGATAATATTGATGCCCCACCATCTTGATCCACATATTCTAAAAACTGACATCTGAGGAAAACTTAGTGCAGTTTCTGTTTACATTTGTTATTTCAGTTAGTATTGACACTCGCTCTTTCTAGTGTCCTCTAATATTGTGTAAAATTTCAGTGAACATTTGAAGAAATAAGTTCAATATTTTGGGAAGCAGATAGGAGTGCAGAGTCCCTTATATCTCTCTCTTCTGGATGTTTCTGAGTGGTGTTAATATTAACGTATCCTGTTCCAGAATATGTGAATTAGGTCAAATGATTGTGCATTTATAACAAAACCTGCGTTAAATGAAAGAGGTAATAATTTTTCCAAAACTGTATTTAACTGTAGATTTCTGCATATTGTGCTGTCCCATATTGTTGTAAACAATCTAATTGCTCTCAGGATTCGAAGGCCTGGTTATTGGATTGGAAAACATATTTCGCCTACTATCAGTGGACTGTCTGTAACTTGTTTCTTAAACATCTGCACAAATCTCCATAAAGAAAAAGTTGTACAAGAGTTCAAAGCTAAGTAGATTAAAACTCATGTCATAATCAAAACACTTTATGTATATACAAAGGATTGTGTTTATTTACTTTTTAGTCACTACCTCCTCCTGCTGCTAGCTAATAACTCTATACAAGAGCTCTGCTGACCTATCATCTGCACATGCACTAACTTGCCTACAAAAATGAAGAAAAAGCTAATTAGAACTTAATGCATCTTCACAGGAATATATTTGTGAAGTTTGTAAATACTGGAGGAATAACTTTGTTGATGACTAATTGTCAATTTCATAAATATTTAATATCTTTGAACATTACCTCTGCTCCAGAGGGCACACAATTCATCTCGTACACCCAGATCAGTTGCTTGAATGACTCTAGGATTTAGCAAGCTCCAAACAATTCCCAAAACTATTTAAATGTTTAGCCAACCAGCATAGTGATGCTAAATGGAGTGACTGGGTTTTGACTGAAATCTGGGTGTTCTCAGTGGTCAGCCTCTTTCTTCCACCAATAGAATTTCTCTTGTAAATTCTGTATTCAACCAAGATTTCTCACAATGTTATTTGCCTCTTAATATTACCTTTAAGACTATCTGATGTCAGTAGAAAATCTCAAACACTTAAACAAGCCTTCAACATCAACATTCAGCCTACATTGCGAATCTCATGTGCTAGATAAGGCATCCCATTTACTCATGGCTGCAAGCAAAAGCAAAAGCAAGAATCTCTAGCCACTGTCGCCTGGACAGAATTTCAGAAACTTAGTCAGATGCCAGCTCTTGCCTTGTTCACAGCTACAATTACTTCCCAAGGTGCAGCCATCTATCAGATCAGGCTCAACTGAATGTAAAATCACTACCAGTCAAAATCAAAAACTCTGAACACTTGTCTTTATTGTTTAAAGATATAAAAAAAAAGATACCAAAAGTAAACAACCTGGGTTGACTCATCAGGGAGGAAGGGCTGAGTGGTGGTGCTTATATGAAATCAATCAATCATTGCAGGCACTAACCAGTCCACTAAAACTAGTTGTCATAATTATGTATTCCTACTGGAAAGACACGGTGTGATCTGTATTATCTACCAGCAAATGAGCGTGTCAGACACAAGGCTTTGAGTCATCTTTATTCATTTCCACCTCCTGAAATACTTACCATTATGAGGCTCTGTTGTCACCTGCTCAAGATGTTGAGTAATACAAAATATTTTATGGCAGAAGATAATATTTGCCGAATTTATGGGATAAGACACATTCCAGCACTACTGTAGGATAATCCATAGCCAACATCAACATAGTGTCCTGCAGTGAGTGAACTACATTGAAGATGTGATCCACTGTGTTTCTGATGTATCCTTTTCTAAGGCCTGATGTCAACACAGCCTGTCCCTTGATGGAATAGAGACTGTTGCTCCACAATCGGGAAAAAGTGTACTACCAACTTACTGTGTGTTTCTTAGAGAGCAATGACTTTTAATCAGCAGCAGATAATTTCAAAGTATTTGCAGTTTCAATACAATCTGTAATCATGCATTATTTACCTTGGATAAATGTCCCTCCAGTGCCTCAGACCAGCCATCACCATTTGTGATGCAGGCAGTATCAAGCGCAAATCAAGATAGCTACATAACAGCTTTCTAGCCAATGGATATAACCAAGGATCGGAAAATGCAGCATATATTTTTGTCAAAATTAGCATCTATTTTTTTGTTGGTGAATGATTAGACGCACAAATTTAAAAGCTTGTTAGGCTACATGAGTGAAGACAAACAAGCCTTAGTTCTTTGAAATCGACTGCTGAAAAAGTGTTGATTGGAAACTTTTTGAGTCGAATATTTGCTGTTACGAAAACAACAACATGTTTATCTTCCGAAATGGCCTATGTTTTCTTCAATTGGCTGCATATTAAGCTTTCAAAAATGATTCTTCTGTTGAAACGCAGTATCATTTTCCCGCCAGTGAACTGGATGTGTCACCGAGTTAAGGTATTTATGGATGTTACTTGTCTTTTCCCGCACAAATTAATGATAGCAAAATCTGCAGACTATTAATTTCGACCATCTGTTGACATTCATGGCCATGGACCCTTGCTTGACAATGCTTCAGATAGAACTGACATGGCAATTAGAAATGTACAATAACTCTATTTTAACAGGGAAACAATTGCGGTGCAATAAAAAAATGTTACATATTCCTCCTCCCCGATCGCTGTAGTGCAGAGTGCGGGCACTATACGCATGGAGCCAGATGACCATGAGCAAGAAAATAAACTAGTTTGAGCATCAGAGGAAAACAGCAGCCTACAATAGAAATGACACATTGTCCCAGGGATCGGCGACCTATTCTGGTATTTGCAAGGGTCGTAATCGAAATCCATGATGGATCTTGCTGCACATATTTCAAAATAAGAAAAGAAAACAAGAAGCAAAGCACAAGACAAAGCATTCAGGGATGGCTAGGGCAACTGCATATTGAAGTTAGCAGAGTTGTTAACAACGGAGTTCAACCCGACCTTTAGTGTTATCTGATGCAAACCCAGTTCAAAACATCCGCTACCTAATTTTTGACATTAAAAGTGTTTCAGTTATACCATTTTTTGAACCTTAGCTAACTATGAGTTTCTTTGTTATAAAATGCTTGGCCCTGCGGCTGAGTACTATGTTGCAATACACAGCGTGATCTTAAACAGACCATTGAACTGCCAAAGTTGTAATGGCACCAGATCATTGAACACATTGATATGTCGTTGTGTTCATACACTTTTTATTTTTTAAACAGATTCTTACACATATTATCTACCCAAGTTGGGATTCGCCAGATGATGTACAATCCCAGTAACTAAAAATTGGCTACATTTTCGATAGTTATATGCAGAAAATAAAGGTATTTCAAACTATCTCTGATAAAATAGTTCATCTGGATACAATTCTCCCTGTTAAGTGAAATTGCATTTTTGCATATTGGGGCAGAATTCCCATTTATTGCAAAATACGAATTTTTCTGATTCTAGATATAACAAAGGAAGGCCTACACCCTGCAGGAGAAAGAAAAATTAAAATAGCGGAGCAGTTCCCAGTGGTGCAATGACTTTGTTTCAAGATCGCCACTAGATAAGAAGGCAATGTATTTCAGCATAGAGGCAACAGACTCAATTTTCATGAGTTTCCCAGGATCCAGAATTTGTAAGAGTCCACCAGTGATACTGTGCTAGCTCTCAACACTGCAGAAGTGTGAGAGATACATTGTGAGTGCAATGCTCCTTACATAGGGGAAACTAGAACTCCCTTGATTATCAACATAGTTCTATGTTCATTTGTGGCTGCACAATAAAATAAGTAATTGCAGAATATCTTCCTAGCTGAGGGTAGCATATTTTTGTAAAGGAAGTGTGAATGTTACCGAATCAACAGTGGGTGCACCACCATAAATAAAATAAGTGAGGCAACTGATATCTTGAAGTGTCCAACGTCAATGTAGTCAACACTTCTAAGAATCCTCCATCCTGGGTGCCTGTGATTGTACTATTATGGACCACTAGTGGGTTCTGTGCAAAGGGGATAATGTTCAATTCGCCGAGAGATGGGACAAAACAATAACAGTGTCACGTGAGCGATTATGCTCGTTTCCAGAGAAAGCATTCGGTGTTCACATGATACGTAGGGGTGTGGAAAATCCTTGGCGCACACTTTGCAGCTGGCGGCATTTGGCTGGCTGCCGAGCTGTCACAGCGGACCGTGGGCAACAATGTACGAAATAAATTTACCAATAATGTTAAACTGAGTTCATTCTGTCGAAGCAGATGTATTTTCATTCAGGTTGCTAACAGAACGCTCCATTCAAACACAATTAATTGTTAATTTTAATAACAATACCAGTAATAATAATGATAAAGGATGAAACACTCTGTCGAACTTGAACTGTTTTTATTGAGGTTTATAACAAACCGCTCCTCTCTCTCCTCTATAATGCAGTCTAAATCCACATTTGAGTTTCCACTTTTTCTACGACAAGGAGGACGCACTTATTCCAATCCTCTGCAGTCACTGTTCTTACTGCTTCTTCTAGCAGTACTTTAACTTCCGGCATTTTGAATGTTTTGTTTTTCGCTGCAACATAGCCTTTGATTCTGGCCCACACTAACTCGATGGCGTTTAATTCACAGTGGTACGGAGGAATTCTGAGAACTGTTTTATCTGCATGCTTCGCCATTTCATCTATTGCATATTCGTTGTGCACTGTTCTGTGATTTTTAACTATATCTTAAAGCTCTTTCTTCAACATACCGTCTTCGAAATCAATGTTTTTAGATTTTAGCCACTCTGATATTTCGCGCTTATCGGAATTCGCATTGGGAACTATTTCTTCTCTCCAAGAATGGTACGGCGCATTATCAAGAACAATAACTGCATTTTCCTGAAGCTGAGGAAGAACATCTTGAAACCACTTCTCGAAGGTTTTGGCGTACATCTCCTCATGATAATCTCCACTTTTTTTGGATTTGAAAGTCCACAAACATCCTTCAACGAACCCTGCTTTGCTGCCAATGTGTGTGATAATCAGACATTTCCCTTTACCTGATGGGCCCTTGCTTCCGGTGGATAATCCGGACAGAAACGCATGTTTTGAGAAATTTATAGCGCCATCTACCCAGACGTAACTTCGGGTACGCCCTGCGTTCATCCACGTCTCGTCCAAATAGTAAATGGGTCTGCCTTCATCTCTCAACCGTTTAATGGTTCGAAGATAACGCCACCTCCATAAAATGATGTCATCCCTGTCTATTAGCATGCTATCGCGCCAATGCCGGACATTTTGAAATTCATTTCTCTCAATAACTTACAAAATGTAGTTCTCCGAAAATTGCCCAGACCTGCATCTTCGTTCACGACTGTAAACGCTTTGTCAATTGTTGGCAATTCACTACGAAAAAAGAATTCGTGTACTTTCCTTTGTATCGCATTTCTATGGAAGTCATCAACTCTTTCAGAAAGTTTCTGTCGTAATTTTCCTTTTTTGGGAGACTTCAAAGAATGTGTGGCCTTGTACTCACTTATCGCAAGATACACTGAAGCCGGCCGGTGTGGCGGTGCGGTTTTAGGCGCTTCAGCCGGGAACCACGTCACCGCTATGGTCGCAGGTTCGAATCCTGCCTCGGGCAAGGATGTGTGTGATGTCCTTAGGTTAGTTAGGTTTAAGGGGACTGATGACCACAAATGTTAAGTCCCATAGTGCTCAGAGCCATTTGAACCATTTGATACACTGAAGAACATCTAACACCTGTAGCTGCAACTGTTTTTGAAACAATGTCACTCAATGACTGCTCTGGATGTAACAGTTCCGTTTTATAAGCATTAAGCACCATGTGCTTCTCAGAAGAACTTAATGATTTCTTCTTTGCTCGCTTCTTTGGTGGACTCAGAACTGACACGTCGACCTCGCTCGCTGTATCCGTGGATGACATAATGAGAACAGCCGTATGTGATGCTAATGAAATAAGTGAATATATAAAATAAGAAACCATGCGATCCTATTTGGATTCGCACATAAACAGTGAATGCTCAGCGTGACTACAAACTCATATACTTACTCTAATAATCAACAACTAGTCTTTCATGCATCTTTACAGATGAACTTAACATATCCTGAAATCGCCGCTGTACAACACCCACTAATGAGCTCACACCTGCAACTGAGACGGCTGAATGAGCGCCGCGCCTGCGAACCGCACAATGCATCACTCAAAAAGGACAAACGGTTGCACCCATTGCATTCGAACAAACTACAAAATTAAATTTAAACCTTTCTGAACCTTTCCCCTCTTACAACCCCACAAAAAAATTTAGAGGGGAACAGTTTGTCGCTTGCTATACTTCGGATGATGATCTGGTAAAAGTTCTGCATCAGACGTGAGATTTTAATTTAGTACTTCACTATTACTGACTCTATTGGGCAGAAAATTTGCAGTCACCAAAATACAGTACTGAAGGCAATTAAAAAATTATATTTTGCTGTGCAACACACAGTTTAGGAGATACGGCGTGATAAATATAGAGTAATGCGATAAAACAACTTTTCCTGAAAGCTTAAATATTTCTCTTTTTCAGTGACAATAAATTTTAATGTTATGTAATAAAAGGTGTCGGAAGGTAGTTCTCGGATCACTTTATCATGTTCAGGTACCAAATTATAAAAAACATGATTTTCAATTTTTAATTTATGACGCCCTTGTCTTGTACACCCCTTGACGGCAGCGCTGTGGTCACGCGCCTTGCCGTGTTTACAGTACGTCTCTTGCTTCGGTGAATGGAGTATAGGTCCATGGCACTTGATAAATCACACATGCCTCCCGGGTCATGCCAAATGGTGGGCACCTCAGGGAGATCAGTCGTTATTTACTGGGTATGTTTTTTGGTGGGCACCTGAGGGAGATCAGTCGTTATTTACTGGGTATGGATTTAGCAATCACGCGTTTCCAGAGCTGGGGATGGGTAAGGGCTGCCAGTCCTCTGTGACATTAAGCTCTGGCCATGCATCAGCAACCACAGTGCGGTGTGGTGGTGGAATGATGTATGTCACAGTAAACAGGGATCTTGGCTTAACAATCTTGATCAAGAGAATGATAAAAACCTCAAGGGGGAAAGAAAACCTCAGTCTTAAGGTGTGCTGTGTGCTGGTGAAATGCATGGCTGTCGATGCGGTTCAGTCTGTAGCTAGCAACCTTTTGGAACCTCCCAGACTCAGTTGTGTAGTGCTTACTGAGGCAACTGGGACTTGGTCTGGGTGTACACTTACATCTCTGGGTGCTCATGGGACTTCAATGAAACCAAAAGTCTCTGTCTTCTATTCACAGTGGTTTGGGTGGTCTATTGGGCCGTATTAATACCCAGACTTCATAGTGTTCTTGTGTGGCTAGTCCACCTGAAATGTTTGTGAATGCCAGAGAAATCATTGGTAGTAATGGACCACATCCTATGGTGAATAATGTATTTATTGTTGTTAAACATGTAGAAGGTTTGTTTGAGGAATTGCCACCTTTTTACGTCCATGAACTCTAGAGGGTCTTGCAGGACAGATTAAATCTATCAAGGGGCTGCACAGTGGTGCACTCCTGATCGAGACACTGAAAGCAACTCAAGTAAGCAATTTGTTAAATGCCAAATTACGTGGAGAATATGTGTTTGACAGTGAGCTAAAACACACAAAAAACCACAAGACTAAATTGTTGTAAAGCATTTGAGATGTGCCAGGACACAATAGAAATAAATACTACAGAACTCCAGCAGGAATGTGGGAAAGCAAATGTGTACTGAAGTTCAGAATTTCATCAGAAGGGTTGATGGTGAGCTCTAGAAGTAAGCATCTTTTACCCTGACACTCAGTCTGCCAAAGTTGCCAGATTATATAATGGTGGGCTTGATTGGCTTCAAAGTTAACTGCTTTGTACCTAATGTGAAGTGCTGCTTTAAGTGTCAGTGCTTTGGTCATGCCACCATGGGTTGTGATGGTCAGGCTGTGTGTGAAAGATGTGGCTTTACTGCCCGCAAACCTGATATTCTGTGTAGTGCTCCACCCAAGTGTGTCAGTTGATCCCAAGCCCACCAAGTTTGGAGAGAAGTGTGTCCTGTCTTTTGCAGAAGAGAAGAACCTTCAGGCAATCAAAGTCACCAAACACATCTCATACTCTGACATGAAAAATGTGTCTGAGGACTCACAACCACCCCCTTCTGTGAAGTTGTTTGCCTCACCATTTAGACAACCCATACAGAAGCCTATTGTTGGCACCCAGTCTTTGACAGCTGAGTAGAGCACATTGACCTGTAGTTGCAAATGCAGCTGCAAGCCAGTGCTGTTAGTCCAATAATGAAGCACGATGATCACAAAATCAGTGCATAATTCACCAGGTAGCCCTTTGTGTAAAACTTAGTGTACTCTGAGAGAAGTAATGGAGAGATTGATCAAGTTGGTTAATTTTGTGAGGTCTCGTTCTGGTCTTCAGCACAGACAGTTCCAAGAGTTTGTTTTTGAGTGTTATCTGGCACATTGTGGCTTACAGAAGTACAACAGTGTTCTCTGGCTAAGTAAAGATTATTGATTGAATGTTTTTCACAAATAAGAGATGAGGTAGCAGCCTTCTCTGAAAACATGGATTCACAAGAAGCAAGAAACCATTTGGAGTTCCTAGCCAATGAATGCAGTAAGCTAGCTGTGGTTTTCTTGCAAGACATTTTGAAACATTTAAGTGCACTCAATACTGAGCTACAAGGAAATGTGAAATTAATATGTGATCTGATACAAACATGTCTTCTTTCCATTGCTAGCTGGATATCTTTAAAAAGACTTTCAAGTCAAGAATTTTTTCACTTCCAACAATTTTTGAATACAAAAATAATTCTAAAGTAGAAATGTCAGTATTCTCAAATTTTATGTCAGGTCTTAAGAAAGAATTTGCAGCAAGAGTCGTAGTCTTTTCAGAGAGAGAGAAACTATCACTATTCTTAAAAGTGCATTTTGAAGTTTCTCCAGTGGCATAATGGACAGATGTGGCAACGAAGTAGTTTTGCCTTCCAAAGCCTTTATTCCAAATGGAGATAATAGACTTGCAGGAAAACATTTCCTTGCAAATGTATAAAACTGCATTTGCTGAAGAATTTTGGAGTAAACAAGTCCCAGCTAAATAGGAAAATTGCAAAAAATCAGCCTTACACCTAGCTACTATGCTTGGCCCCACATATATTAGTGAAATTTCATTTTCAGAAATTAATTTGTTGAAGAACAAGTATCACTCGATATTAACAGCCACCCACCTTGAAGACATCATTCGCCTAAGCTGCTCCCCACATAAAGCTAACTTTAAGAAACTGGCTCAAGAATTCAAATTTAATCTGTAATTTCTCCCACTTATACTGCAAATGTAATTGCTCTGATTGATTTTTAACTACAAATATGCCTACCTATAGTATTTCATATTTTGTGAGTGAAAATTAAAATAAACATCTATAAGGAATATGAGGTATCTTTGTAACGTGATGAAAAGTTTCAAAAGTATCCGGACCCCATCTAAAATTACTTGCCGACCCCTGGGCTATACAATAAGCTTTCTGTGTCAGCTTCACTTAATGGCTATATTTTTGACATGAAGGAGGTCTGTGATACTATTTAAAAGCATATTATCCTTGGACAGCTCCATGAAAGTGGTTTTTGAGGATGCCTTCCCTTCTTTATACAGTTCTTCCTCTCACCACACTATTTTAGATATTGAGTTGGTGATATCTGCTCTGATCACTTTGAGCAGGAGAATGGTGTCTCTCAAGATAGTGTTTTAAATGTGACTGTCCTTACCAAAGCTATTAATAAATTCCATTTCCAACATATTTTATTTTATAATATTTTATTTTATTTTTTATTTATGACTTCTCTGCCTTTTGTTCCTCTCAAACTATGCCACAACCCATCAGTTGCAGCTGACCAGTTGACTGTTGAAGGGATGGGTGGAGAAGAGAGCTTTAATTTCTTCCCTGAGAAGTCTGTGTGCTGTCTGTTTAACCATTCACATTTTGTTTTAAGCTTTACTGAGTTGCAGTTGGGGGACACTTCTTAATTTTTTACACACAGTAAGGTTTTTTGGGCCTCACATTTCAGTCTAAAGTTACACATCTGCAACACCTTAGAGACCTGAAAAGAAAGTTTCTAAAAGCATGAAGTATTTATTTTAAAAGTCTAATTGTCATTCGCTGTGTATAATCAAATGCGCCAATGGCACATGGCATGGCAGATGGCGTAGCAAGCCTTTCAACCTGCTTGCCACACCTTTACATGATCGTCAACATCATACCCTTAGCAGCTATGATAGAGCGGTATGCTACTTCAGCAGAATAAAAAGTTGAGGAAATAAATAAAAAAAGCAGCTGTTTTAAAAGAAATTACATATGTTCATTGTGCATTGAAATTAGACACTTCTTTTTCATAATGAGTGGAAAATATTTGCAGTGTTAATACGGGAGATGATCTTCACTGTCCTGTCTTGAAGGGAAGATCATTCCTTGGTTTTTCTTCTTTTCATTGCTGAAAAAAGCTACTCACAAGAGTATGTGGATCCAAACAGGCACATGATTTGTTCAGCATTTTTGTGTTTCTCGAGAAATGTTGTTTGCTGTAGTGAATGACACCACTCTGACAAATTCAGTGTGTTGTTGTGTCTGTCTTTCAGAAAAAGTTGAATTTTGCAAGTCAGTAGCTTCCAACTGGAGTATCCAACTTAGCCAACAAACTGTACTGTGATAAGATATTACTCCTGTGCCCCCATACTCCGCTTCCATATCTTTCAGGAAACCTTTGAACTGGTGATGATTCACACTGTGACACTGCATAAAATTCACCCACTTGACCACAACTTTCATTAAATCACCTAGTCCAGCTGTTTTAGTACACAGCACTTCATAGTGTATCAGTCAAAATGCATTTCCCAAATTCATTCTTGAGTTTAATTTTTAAATGAGAACTGAAATCCTGATCACTTGTGACACACTATCTGCAGCTACAGACTGTATCTTATCCCAAGGCAAATTGATATTGTCCACTGATTCATAAACAGCTTCAAAAATATCAAGTTCTGTCACAGTGTAATCAAGCAGCACCACATTCACAAGTTCCTCAGTTACTTGTAGCTCCAAATCGACATCACACACTAATATTGAAGGTTGAACAAAGTCACATATATCTGTGCTTTCATCAAGTGCTAATGAAAATACAACAAAGCTCTCAGCTTTTTTCCTGAGTTGTGAGTCTAAATTTGCTCCAACATCCAGTATTTGATGAGACATTGTTTGATTTGTAAGGCAAACTCCTTCAGTTGATAGCAGCTCCCTTAGAAACAAATGTTCTGCAAGTTCTACCATGCACGATTTTATGAGAGGTTCTACAAAAAGTGGCTTACAACTCATTGCTATAATGTGAGCAACTGTGTAGCTTGCTTGAACTGCTGCTTCAGTTCCATTTTCTTCACTATCATTCACCTGAAAAGTATAAATGCATTACAATAGATGAAATATGTAATGATGCTGTATGTTATTCTTTTTAGTTTAATTAAATACTTCATGACATACAAGGCAGTGCGGATGTCCATCCCTCTCAATAAATAGAAGTCAATCCTCCAACTGAGGCACAGGACTTCCACAACTGACCATAGCTGCCACTGAACACAGATTATTGTGTCAGTTGCGGCTTAATGCAGCCAGGGCACAGTGAGTTAGCTTTTCCCCACCACGTGGGCTCCAAGCCGCTACAGTGAGTGCTCTGGAGTGCTCCTCCTCCCTGGGGCACTGTTGGAAAAGTCTGGTGTATGGGGAGTAGAATGACCTTGTCTGCTCCAGTTTTGCAAAGCCTGTGGGGAATTTCGGCTTGATTTTGGGTGCATGGTGTACGCATCTATAAGATCCTCTTATTTAAAAATATTGTACGCTATGCCCCATGAAGGAGTTTGGCTAGATACTGGGACCTTGGGAACCAGCCCTATAATGAACCTTCGTGCTGAAGCTAGTGAACTGGTGCTCACATCCGGCGACAATTCCACATGGTGCGACAGGCCTATGTACTGTCCATATCATACACACTTACATACCATACCTTGACCAAATCGACAGTGAGTGGTGAGACCCTGTGGGATTCACGCAAAGGATTGCCTTTTAGTGATGGGTGTGGCTGGTTTTAATGTTTTACACCAAGATTGGAGCAGTTCCCCACCTTGGCTCCTACTGAGGCCCATAATTATTTTGTACTTGACATAAGATTTCAGTCTAGATTTTACATTTCTATCTCTATCTCTTTTTCTTAACATTTTAGGTAGGCATCATGGTTTAAAGTTCTGTACACTGATGGCTTAAAACATGGGGACTCGCGCAAATGTTCAGTAGTCTTCACTAACTGTGTCTTCGGGATTCACCTTTCCCGTGAATAGGCTGTGTTTTCTGCAGAGCTGCATGTGATCTTGAAAGTACTGTAGTAGATGAAGTGTCTTCAGGGCAAACTAATTTCTCATCTGCTCTGATTTTCTTAGTTGGAGCACATGTACCCACCAGAGAAGCTAGTCTAACTAATACATGACCAACTGTACTTCCTTCATTGGCATGGAAGCATATAACATTCTACTAGGTACCAGGGCATGTATAAATTTGGGGAAATGAACAAGTAGACCAAGCCACGAAGGTGGCCTGCAGAAAATGTGTTGAGACCCCCTGTGCCATTCCTGTGCAGGCTGTCATTTCATTGTTGAATCAGAGATCCATGAAATTGTGGGTGGCGAGGTGTGGCTGGCAGCAAGGGACAATACACTGTGATTGGTGAAGCCAACTATCTGGCTGTGGTATACCTCATGCCCATCACTCAGGTGAAATGAAGCAAACCCAACCTGCTTCAGAATTGGACATTTCCTCTGTGCCAACCAGCATGGATTCCAAAAACCATTGATATGTGAAATTCAAATCTCACTTCTCTCGCTGAAAGCTTTTGATAAAGGAAATCAGGTAGATGCAGTATTTCTTGATTTCTGAAAAGTGTTTCACATCTGTGCTTATTGTCAAAAGTACAATCATATGGGGATCAGGCGAAATTTGTGACTGGATTGAGGGTTTTTTGGTAAGCAGGATGCAGTGTGTTATCTTGGATGGAGAGCTATTGTCAGATGTAGAAGTAACTTTGGGTGTACCTCAGGGAAGTACATTGGGTCCCTTGCTGTCATGCTGTACGTTAATGACCTTCTAGACAATATTAATAGTAACCTCAGATGTTTTGCAGATGATGGAGTTATCCGTAGTGAAGTACTATCTGAAAGACAGCAATATTCAGATAGGATTTCAAAGTGGTGCAAAGATTGACAACTTGCTTTAAATATTCAGAAATGTAAAATTGTGCACTACACAAAATGAAAAAATTTAGTATCGTATATGGGAATTGGCGAACTCCTACAAAGTTAGTTAGTTAGTGTCATGTCCCATGGATAATTTTGCATGATAGATTGTAGTGATGTGAAATGAGTCATTTTATGGTCACATCACAAATTAATTTGTAAATATGGTTACGTTCTAAACATTCCTAAGTTTTTTTTCTCCAAAAAGAAAAAAATAAATACAGATGTGGATTAGTAAGTCCTACCCACCACATTTTACACATTACAGTAATAGAAATCCTTCTACAGAATAGGAGGAGTTGTCAAGGAGAAACTCTCCGAGTTTGTTTTCAAATTTTACGCTGCTGTCTGTCAGACAGTTTATATCACCGGGTAAGTGATCAAACATTTTTGTTGCCGCATTGTGCACCACTTTTTGTGCTAAATACAACCTTAATGTGGAGAAATGAATGTCATATTTCCTTCTGATATTTTAATTATGTACATCATTGTTCCGTTCAAACAGTAATTAATTATTTACAACAAACTTCAGGAGGGAATAAATATATTGTGAAGCAGTAGTCAGAATGCTCAAATCCTTACCGAGATGTGTACAAGATGATCATGGGTGAGAACCACAAATTATTTTTACAGCAAGTTTTTGCACACTGAAAACTTTCTTTCTTAAAGATACTTACCACAGAGGATTGTTCAATATACTTTGGTGTAACATTTTGCAGGAATGTGAAATGGAATGATCACATAGGCTCAGTTGTAGGGAAAAGAGGTGGTAGACTTCAGTTTATTGGTAGAATACTGGTAAAATTCAATCAGAGCACAGGGGAGATTGTTTACAAATCATTCGTGCAACACATTCTTGAATATTGCTGAAATGTGTGGGACTCATACCAAATAGGACTAACATGAGGTATTGAATGTATACAGAGAGGGGCAACATGCATGGTCACAATGTTGTTCGATCTGTTGGACAGTGTCACAGGGATGCTGAAGAAACTGTATTAGCTGACACTTGAAGATATATGAAAATTATCCTGAAAAAGCCTACTTACAAAGGTTCAAGAACAGCCTTAAATGATGATTCTAGGAATATACTGCAACCCCTTACTTATCACTCACATAGGGATCATGAGAACAAGATTAAATTAATTTCAGCAGACACAGAGACAATTAAATGATAATTCTTCCCACACTTAACATGTGAATGGAATGGGAAGAAACCCTAACAACTGGTACAATGCACTTCACAGTGATTTGCAGAATATAGATGTAGTTGTATGTATAGTTTTGATGTGCATACACATTCAGTATTGGGTATACTTTTTTACAATTATGTTTAAGATAAAACTTTTTATGTACCTTCCACCAGATGCATGACAGACAGCCAAATGATAATCAAACTTGTCCCACACTCTTGAAAGCATGTCTGGGGGTACAGCGTATGCGGTTCTGTTGACAAATCAAACTTTTGGCATGTTCTCACAATTTTGGAAAAAGCCAAATCTCTAACATATCTAGACATGTGATTCCTGTTTGCATTGTTTCCCCAAAGACGAAGGGACTGTAAATCTTTTCTTGGAAAATGATGCTAAACATACAAAACTGTGTTAATTGGAAAGTACCCTCATCACTGAGCCCTAAACACAAAAGGATATAGGTATCTTCCATTGATTGAATTCACAAACCTCTACACATTGCTGTATATCTCTGTCATGACAGGGCTGTACCTATTGAATCCTGTATGGTTTGAAATTCAAACATCACTGCAAAGCATGTCACACACACACTGGAACAAGTAATATAACTAACTAACTAACTAACTAACTAACTAACTAACTCTCTCTCTCTCACACACACACACACACACACACACACACACACACACACACACACTACAAATGACTAACACTTGGCTGGCAAGATGAGTAGGCTTCTGTAGACTGTGTGGCAAATGCTGCTGAATGTGCGCAGCATTTTGAATGAGCACACAGGGACTAACTATGGTTTCATGGTTTCAACATGAATGAGCACACAGTGACTGACTACGGTTTCAACAATCAGTGTCTTGGTGAAGAGTTCTCGGGCTTCCAGCCAGGTGGTGGTGTCTTCAAACTGCGACATTTTGACAAGTGATATACTCGTCCAGTCATCTTCTGGTGAAGTGTCGAGATTTTGCGGATGCCGGTCCCTTTATACCTGCAGCAAGCCCGCCGCCACCTGGTTACGGGAGGCTGGGTCCAGGGGAGTCGGCGGGCGAGGGAATGGCATGTGTCGCTCATGTCTCAATCAGAGCATTACGGTTGCATCTCGTGAGCTGGACGGTTCTTGGTGTGTTCACAGCATATTACAGCTTATGCTGGATTCCAGGCTGCACTAAGTTGATAACCTTTGTTCCTGTTCACAAGATTCTTGTAGACCCGTATTTCTATTGATTCTTGAATGAGGCTGTCCAAGTAGCTCCAGGCTTGGCACAGCACCCTGGTGTTCTCGAAATCAAAGGTGTGGTTTTCTTTGATACTATGTTCAGCTGTAGCAGATTTCTCTGTCTCTCCGAATTGGACGCATCTGATGTGTTCCTTGCACCTTTTTGAGATGCAGCACTGTGTATGTCCAATGTACTGTGCACCACTTCCACAGGCAATGCTAAATATGCCAGGTGTGTTGAGTTTCAGTGGTACTTTAACTGAGCTCAGCAGCTCTTTCATCTTCGATTGTGGTCGGAAGACGGTATTTGTGTTCGATTTTCTGAGTAGCCTCCCAATTTGGGCTTAGAGGGGCCCCAAATATGGCAGAAAGGCGAGTCTCTTGTTATCTTCTTCTTCGCCCTCTTCCCAAAATTTTTCAGCCTGTCTCCTCTTGAAGGCCCTACCAATCTGTGTTTCACTGTACCCATTTTTCTGAAATACCTCTCTTACGTGGTGTAATTCGTCTGAGAGGCTTTCTTTGTCACAGATGATGCCTACCCTATGTACTGAGGTGGTCAGTACTGACTGGCATTGTGCTGGATGGTGGCAGCTGGTTGCATGGAGGTACTGTTCTGTGTGTGCCTTCTTTCTATACACGGAATGGCCCAGTGTGCCATCTGCCTTCTTCCTAATCAGTATGTCCGTGAATGGAATACAGCCATTCTCCTCTGCTTCATTGTAAAGGTGATATTCTCACGTATGCTGTTTAGGTGGTCCATGAAGCCCCCCAGTGTTTGCTTGCCATGCTGCCAAATCACGAAAGTATCGTTAACAGCGGAAGAAGTGCCTAAGTTTACGGTGAGCAGTTTGTAGGGCCACCTCCTCAAAGTGTTCCATATAAAGATTTGCGATCCCTGGAGCTAGGGAAGATCCCATGACCACTCCATCCACTTGTTCATAATGCTCCCCATTGCACTTGAAGTAAGTGATTGTAAGCATATATTCAAAGAGCTTCACTGTTTCAGGTGCGAAGTGCTGATTAAGGAGTGCCAAGGCGTCTTGTAGAGGTACTTTCGTGAACAAGGAGGTGACATCGAAGCTCATGAGTAGGTCATCTCTCTGTATTTGGATGTCCTTCAGTATTCTCACAAAATCTACGGAGTTTTTCACATGATAAATGCTGTGCCCCACCACTGGTTTTAACAGTGTTGCCATGTATTTGGCCAGCCCATAACTGTGACGGTTGATAGTGTCCAGGATCAGCCGTAGAGGTACCACGTCTTTGTGAATCTTGGGCAATCCATACAGGTGTGGTGTTGTTGGCACTCTGGGATACAGCCATTTGTTCAATGCCTCTGGTAGATCAGAGTCCTTCAGTTGAACCACGGTTTTCCTGGTCATCGTCGAGGTAGGATCCTTGTTGAATTTCCTGTAAGGTGGCTCTAGCATCAGAGAGCAGATTTGCTGTTTTTAGTCGACTGTGCGAATCAGCACCGCTGCATTTCCCTTGTCTGCTGGGAGGAGCATGGTGTCAGCATCTACGTCAAGGCGCAGATAGCCTCTCGTTCCAGCACAGTAATGCCGGCTTTCAGGAGTCGTGACTTGTTGATGATCCTGCAGGTCTCTCTTCAGATCTGCTTAGCTTCCTCCTTGGGTAGGCCCTGATTTGCTTCCTCTACGCTGCTGACAGTGTCCTGTTTCGTTATGGTCCTTGGTACAGGTGTGAAGTTCAACCCTTTCGTGAGGACAGAAGTTGTGGCTGCATCCAGCACCTTATCTGTCAAATTTACAATAGCTCTGGTGCTATTTGTGACATTCTGGATTGGCTTAGCTCCAGAGAGTTTGTTGAATTTGCCAATCTGTTTTGCGACAGCATGCCGTTTCTGCACCTCACTGTCGGTGTGAGAACTCCAGTCAACCCACTCCCAAGTATGTGCCATTAATGTGCGAGGAACACATCAGACATGTCCAACTTGGACAGACAGAGAAATCTGCTATAGCTGAACATAGTATCAAAGAAAACAACATCTTTGATTTCGAGAACACCAGGGTGCTGTGCCGAGCTGGGAGCTATTGGGATAGTGTCATTAAAGAATCAATAGAAATACGGGTCCACAAGAATCTTGTAAACAGTGATGAAGGTTATTAACTTAGCATGGCCTGGAATCCAGCATTAACTGCGATACACTGTGAACGCACCAAGAACCGTCCAGCTTGCGAGACGTGACCAGAATGCTCTGACGGAGACACAAACAGTGCACCCCCTTCCCCCTCCAGCCCGCCTGTCGCCTGCCCTGGACGCAGCCTCCCGCGGCCATGTGGTGGGGGGACATGCCACAGGTATAAAGGGACTAGCACCTGCAAAGTCTCAACACTTCGCCAGAAGATGATGAGTATATCAGTCATTGAAATGTCGCAGTTTGAAGACACTGCCACCCGGCTGGAAGCCTGAGAACTCTTCACCAGATATATACGCTGGGAAAGCATACATTCACAATCAATGTCTTGAAACTATTGGTGCCATCATCGACTGCTGTGGGCTGCAGGAGGTGCAGTGCCATAATGTTGGTGAAAATCACACCTCATTGTTGTAACTTAATTACATGTGTTGAAATGGAGAACACAGAATGCATTTTTTTGTTGTGTTATCACACAGTTGATAATGAATGAGCTAGTGGCACCTGGTAGACCTCTGCTGGTAACTCACAAGTGGCTTTAAGTTAAATTTTTGGTTTCAGTGTGTATGTTATAATTCTTCCCAAGTTTCTGTTGTCATTCATGTGGAAGATAGAGTCCTGTGAAATGGAACTAATCTTTTTGAAAAGCCCTATATATTTTATTATATCAAGACAGTCTGTTCAGTTTGATTTTGGTGAAAGTGACACTGCCTCCAGAAGTCTACAAGTTTATATTGATAATTACATAGTTTCATAATCATTTTTACTTTATCACAAGTTTAGGGCAGACATGAGCCTAATGTACACAGCAAGATGTAATGTTGGAGATTATGATGGTGGTGGAACTAGTCTAGTGTGTTAATGTATACCTTACATTAGTTGCACTTCAAATGCACTCACCATCTTAAGCATATTTCAACAATAGATTCAAGTTATAAAATTTGTTTTAAAATTTCATGAGCGATATATGTGTTTCAGGTATTGTGCAAAACTGCCTAGTGATACATTTACAAGACTTTCCCCGCTGTGGTCCCTGAAAAGTGAAGAAATTGACGGAAAGACCCACTACATTTGTACTGTGCGCCTTCCTATCAATTCTCCTGTGAAACACAATATTGTGGTGAGTGTGAAATTTCATATTTTATACTGATATTGAAAAAAATTGGTGTTGTGCAAAATATGAAACATTTGTTCAAACATGTATTGTTAAAAATGGTATAATGGCAAATGATATACAGGGTCTCCCAATGCCTACGAGGGTTCTTGCACGACGCATTGCAGCATTAGAAACATGTCGTATTCTTCATCAAGCAAGGGAACTTGATGATAACCTCATGCCAGTTGGAAAGGAACGTTTTCACATACATGAGGAAGGTGACCAAGTTGGTGACCCTGATGACCCAGAGGACGTTGCTTCTCGTGATTCATTGGAGCCAAAGCCAGGAACAACAAAACGCCGGCAGTATTACTATAAGCGTGTATGTCTCACTTCTTATCATTGATTTTCCTATTAATCTATTTAAAAAAAATGTCACATCAGTGTCAGTATTTAAAAACTTAGAACAAATGAAAAGTAAGAAGTTAGATGGAAATAGGGGAAAAAGTTAAAACAGAAATGTGCTGATAAAAACAGTGAGGAGAATATTCTATATATGTATATACATCACAGGGCGATTGTTTCATTTGCAACAGACTTCATTTGCAACAGACTTGAGTACAGATGGTCAACATTACAACAAGAAAACAAAAATGCTTGACCAAATAGACATAGGAGAATTGCTCATGATTGAGTTCCATGAGTCATTGGGGATTAGTTCTGGTATTCACTTAGATATGAGGAAAGGAGGACTTAGCAATTTGATTCACTCAAATCTTTGTATGGAGAGTCATTGGCAGGATTGAAGCTGCAAAGTCACAGTATGAGGCTGCAAATGGCACTGGAGTGTCGCAGGGTGGCTTTTCACAAATGACACCTCACTTTCGAGCAACAAAATGTATCTGAAAACTGGAGCAAAGTCATTCACTATCAGCTACTGTCAAACACCATCATTACCTTTTGTTCACTGTTCATTGAAAAAGTTGGCAAAATGCATCGTAACTTCAACAGATCTTGCATACAGTTACAGGGTGTAGAATATCAACTTCAACTACTTGCAGTCTACTTCAAGAACATGTCCTCTATGTGTATGGGCTTTTGCCACGTGCTGTTATTGACATGACACCATAGTGCCCAAGTATATTGGGCCAAGGAACATTGATGGTTGAAGTATTTCCAATGAATGGAGTTATGTTTGTTCTCTAACAAACCAGACTTTAATGTGCAGCCTGATGAATGATGTATGTACATTATGGGATGGCATGGAATGCAAAATCACCTCCTTTAGTACATGAAACATTTCATTGTCATTGTAGTGGAATGACAGTGTAGGTAGAAATTAGAGAAGATAGTGTATCTCCACATCATTCACAATGGTTCATTCACATTCTATTCTGTATTACATTAGTCACACTGTCAATTGTTTCCTTTTTTGTGGCTGACATTTCTTGCTCCATAGAAGTCCACTGATAGACAGCTTTTTACAAATGAGTGTAACAATTGAATGTCATGGCAGGTTTGCTCCTTGCTTTGCCCTTAAATACTTTCGATTATATGGGGTATGTGCTTGGACCAGTATTCACATGACCGTTCAAAATCCAGAGATTGCTCTTTTTCAGAAGTAGCAAAAGGTGCCTTGGAATGTATTAATGATCTAAATTACTCCAAGTCATGCAGGAGTGAATAAGTAGTAGCTGTGTGGGAGGGCCCAAAATTCATATGAACTATTCCAGTGGCACAAAAATTCTTGTGTCTTGACACACATACTCATAAATGATAAACCACCAACATCAATATATAGTACAATACCTATATTCTCCTGTGTATAATATTATAGTGAAATAAAAGCTTAACATAGCCATCTGATAAGATAACTGTTTTGGTTAATGTATTTGAGTAGTCATGTTCTTGTATCACGTGTTAGAATTCGCATACTGCATGTCCAGATTGGGATAACCTTTGTTGTAGAATCCAATGAGAAATTATTGGAGTGGCAAAGTGACAATGTTCAGAAGTGAAGAATATATGTGAAATAGTAGCAGCAGTACAAGAAAGAGATGGAATTTAATGTTGTGTCGGTAGTGTGGTTGTGAGGTGGACCACTAACTATGTTTTTAAAGGCGTACTCATGTTGATTAAATTATGCCACAGGTATATTAGTACAAATTTTCAAAACATATGTTTAAAATTGTATTTATATTTCATTCCACTTCATTATATACATAGAATTTTAGTGTCCTATCATCTTGCACAAGAAGTAAGATCCCTGCTTGAGGCACAGATAGCCAAAATGCTTGTATGGGTACTAAAAGCTGAGGAAGTTTTTTACTTTTATTTGTGTGTCTCATGTTTAGTTGACAAATGTTCTTCAGGAACAGGGAACACATTTGCTTAATGATGGTTTCATTTTGTAGTATGTGACGCTGGCCACCAGTGCTTTGCCTTCAGAGTGCTGCATATGTGCATTTCATCTTGCCTTTACTCAGTCACTTCCTTTATCTCTTGGTGCTCCATTTTTCACGGGGTATTTTGTGAGAGGCTTTCAAGATGAACTACTTCAGCAACAAGGAATACTGTAATGAATTATTGATCCATATGTTATTAGCTGTTGGATGAATATAATACCCTCTTCAGCTCATGTGCAGAGGAGATATAGGATTTGTCTCACTTAAGCAGCCTGTCTTCTGTGGTGACGATTTTGAATGTCAGCGATTGGTATTGATTCACTGAATGATGTGACATTTTATCGTAATGTAAAATAAAATAAATTTGATGTATTTCAGAACCATGTGCTAATATCTTAGATCTGTTATTTTGTACATATTTAGTAACTGTAGTACTATACAAGAAAATAATAAGCAACCAATTGTATGTTAGAAATTTAATTTCTTGGCCTGTTCTGAGCACTTAGTGCCCTTTTGCTGAAGGTTATGCCTATCACATTATTTGTGAGTATTATTAATAAAGTACATACAGCACAATGCCATGGTCCTAAAAAAATATATGCAGGAGCAATAAGTAACACAATACAATAGCCTCATGGACTCAGTATTATATTATTTATTGCTCCTGCACATATTTTTAGGACCATGCACTTTATTATTGATGCTAGCAAATAATGCATTAGGCAATATGTTTTGAAGAAGGGCAAGAAATTAAATTTCTAATATGCAACTGGTTGCTTATTATTTCATTATATGTCAGATTTGACATCCGTTGGGTTAATCGTAGAGCAAATACTGCTGTGTCTTAGGTAAGTTGGCTTTTAAGCAGGTTTTATAAGAATTTACTGCCTTTCTACAACTATTATTTAACAATAGCTGCAAAGAAATTAGTACAAAATGGATTTGGTACCACAGTCTGTGCATGAGCAGGAATATATCGACATGTAGTAGGAGTTGTTTGAAAGCTACACATTGAAATTGGATATGAGTTCTATGTGGTGCTGAAACAGTCACTAACACAGCATACAGGTTTTTTTAGATTTAACCACTAAATCAAGACTGGAGACATAGTAAAAGGTATGTACAAAGTCAAGCAAATATGATGAGTTATTGATAACATGAGAGACAAATGTTAATGAAGAGGCTCTTCATGTGGCACTATGGTTTTAAAACCTTGTCTCTATCATGTTGATGGCCATGACTTTTGACAGCACTGCAGTTGGTGTTGCTGGAAGATGCTGCATTGTAGACATGAGGCCGCCCTTTTCTCTTTCCTCCCTTCCCTAAAGATGAGATGCTGACTGCTGGAGCTGTAAATTGTAGTGGCAGTGTTCTGCTTCTATCACTACAGAGACAGTGGACACTGTTGCAAACCACCTTGCCTAAAAATAAATACAAGGCAAATCTGTGACTGGTATCTGACATCTCAGTGTCAACACACTCCTATGTCAGTTCTTATAATACATAGTCGTGATTTTGTCTCTGCTTTATTTGATTGAGATGTATCAAAGCATTGCTAGTCAGTTATAAATTAACCATTGGAGTACCAGTGGTTTCTGCCTGAAGTCACCCTTTTATTGATTTTATTTATTTTGAAGTATCAATGACTTTCGTATGTAATGTGGAGATTGCATGGAAGTAGGGAAATCTGGGAGGCCCTCATCACTCTGATGTGGCTGTTTCATACAACAACACAAACTTAGGCATAAGACAGCAATAGGTTTCATGAACAAAAGAGAGAAATCTGAAGTTAGAAACACAGTAATTTCCCCGAACCTTCTAACTAGATTTTGAAAAGTGAAACACCATTGAATTTGCCTCTTTTAAAACTATATTACTAGCAGCAGAAATTACTATAGTTCCATTGGAAAAAGTGAAGTTGATACCGATATCTCAGTAATAGTGGTGAAAAGCTGTTGTATGTCATTTGGTGAGGACTTTCTCACAATTATTTGGGTGGGAACAGAATCACGATGACCTACACAGTTCAGGAAATATCTGAGATGAACAACTTAACTGAATCACTCAATATATCATTCAATTATAGAATGATCTAGTTATAATCACACAACTGCAAATTTGTATACCCAACAGTCTACTGTTTGAATGTGTTGTCATTAATTTTCTGTCTGTATTTGTAAATAGTAGTTTGTTTCTAAATCACCGCATCTTTTGTATGCCTTTTTGTTTTTAAGATGTCTTTTTTTGTGTGTGTGTATGCAGATCTCTGATGCTCTGACAGATTGCCGTCCAGTTGCAGGCAAGCCATCTTTGTTGTATAACTTGGCAATGGTGTTAACTTGTCCTTTGCCTGAGGAACAGAACACAAGAGGTAGGAAGATATATCCTCCAGAAGACTCGCTGCAGGGTTTTGGGATTGTAACATCAAAGACTATACCGAAGGTATGTCGCTCAAAGTCTTTGCTCTTTGTTGGTTATATCTAATAAGAGGCTTGTGGCTATTTTTATAAAGAATTCATTCATTTTCAGTGATATAACTTTTGTGCCAATCTAAATGATACCAGCGTGATTTTGTAGCCCATAGTCAGAGTATAAGTTACCATGTGAAGTGCTCCAGTATCATTCCCAAGGGAGGGGAGAATTAGAAAGACCACAGTGGGCTGAACAGTTTGTGTAGTCACAGAGCATGAGGTACATGAGATTGCTGTTGGATGTTGTTGTTGATGATGATTTTTTTCTTTGACAGTAGTATATCTTTAAATTATGTCTCTCTGGTTCACTCTGACTACTTTCATACAGAGTGCAATGTTTGCTATGCCAAGTAGGGGAAAAATATATCGTAAATACAAGGGCACTTTCAAACTGGTAGTGTAGCTGAACAGTGTCATGGTTCTTAAAGTGTATGTGTAATAACCAAGTAAGACTGGAAGTATCTAGTTGAAAGAATCACCGTTGTATATTTCTTGTTTAACTTTTTGCAATGTCTGCCTGTGTATTTCTTTTGTTTGACTATTTATCATAAATCAAGATTATCTCATAAACATCCAGAAATATTGCCTTTGGAAATTTTCTAATTCTGCTTAAGAAGAGCTAAATGGATAGGTGTTTTATTCATTTAATTGCAGTTTCTTTATGTATCAGTTCATTGGCCATGCAATATCACATTCTGTGATAATTCGAGTAACACCAGCAAGTAATTTCTTTATTTTTCTACTGTGCACTTGACAAGATGTAGAATAATGATGACAGTTGAATGGTTGTAGTATGTATTACTAAATTTACACATTGCTCATTAGTTTAATTCAGGATAACGATTCTTGAGTTTGACATCTCTTTCTGTGTATATACTCCACAAGCCTGTGTACAGTAAAAGGTGGAGGGAAATTCATACTATTATTAGTGACTCTATCCTATTCCATTATCCTATGGAGGAAGCAGAAGAAAAGGACTGAGTGTATGCCTCAGAATTCTTGTACAGTATCTCTTGAACAGTGATTCTAAGTTTACCTAAAAGATTTTCATGAGGAAAATGTTGCCTTTTTCCCAGAGTCTTATTCATTAGCTGTAAATTCTCTCAGTGTTTGCCATCAAGCCTACTTTCTGATTCCAATTACTGAAATAGGGCTTGTTTGTCCCATTTCATAGTAGTAGCCCTAGATATTTAAACTATATTAAAGGCTCCAGATGCTTACCATTAATTTTGCAATGAGATACTATCTGGTTCTTTCTCAATGTTATGCACATAATAATATACATGTAAAGAGATTTGCTTTTTAGTGCACTAAGTAGAAGTACTTTTCAAGTCATTCTACATTTCCTTATCATCATCCAGTGATTTTTTTTACTGTAGGCAAGAGCATAATTAGCATACAATCTGAAAGTGATGCTGACCCAATCTGATAAATGGTTTATATACGTTGACAACACTTGTGGCACAGTAATACTTCCCTGTGCCACACATGGTGTTTCTTTCACTTATATTGTGTGTTCACTGTTTAATATAATGTAATAGCATCTATTAGTCAAAAATTTCTCAAGCCAATCATATTTTGGAAATACTCCATATGGTCATACAAGGCTGGTTTGAAAAGTTCTCAGAACAGAATAGAAAAAAAAGTACTTACAGCACTGAAACTTTTTGTGTTTTTCAATGTAGTCTCCTCGTAAATTAATGCACTTGGTCCAATGATGTTCCAGTGCCTTTATCCCATCTCAAAAATGAGTTTACTCCAGGGCTGCAAAATACACTCCTGGAAATGGAAAAAAGAACACATTGACACCGGTGTGTCAGACCCACCATACTTGCTCCGGACACTGCGAGAGGGCTGTACAAGCAATGATCACACGCACGGCACAGCGGATACACCAGGAACCGCGGTGTTGGCCGTCAAATGGCGCTAGCTGCGCAGCATTTGTGCACCGCCGCCGTCAGTGTCAGCCAGTTTGCCATGGCATACGGAGCTCCATCGCAGTCTTTAACACTGGTAGCATGCCGCGACAGCGTGGACGTGAACCGTATGTGCAGTTGACGGACTTTGAGCGATGGCGTATAGTGGGCATGCGGGAGGCCGGGTGGACGTACTGCCAAATTGCTCAACACGTGGGGCGTGAGGTCTCCACAGTACATCGATGTTGTCGCCAGTGGTCGGCGGAAGGTGCACGTGCCCGCCGACCTGGGACCGGACCGCAGCGGCGCACGGATGCACGCCAAGACCGTAGGATCCTACGCAGTGCCATAGGGGACCGCACCGCCACTTCCCAGCAAATTTAGGGACACTGTTGCTCCTGGGGTATCGGCGAGGACCATTCGCAACCGTCTCCATGAAGCTGGGCTACGGTCCTGCACACCGTTAGGCCGTCTTCCGCTCACGCCCCAGCATCGTGCAGCCCGCCTCCAGTGGTGTCACGACAGGCGTGAATGGAGGGATGAATGGAGACGTGTCGTCTTCAGCAACGAGAGTCGCTTCTGCCTTGGTGCCAATGGTGGTCGTATGCGTGTTTGGCGCCGTGCAGGTGAGCGCCACAATCAGGACTGCATACGACCGAGGCACACAGGGCCAACACCCGGCATCATGGTGTGGGGAGCGATCTCCTACACTGGCCGTACACCTCTGGTGATCGTCGAGGGGACACTGAATAGTGCACGGTACATCCAAACCGTCATCGAACCCATCGTTCTACCATTCCTAGACCGGCAAGGGAACTTGCTGTTCCAACAGGACAATGCACGTCCGCATGTATCCCGTGCCACCCAACGTGCTCTAGAAGGTGTAAGTCAACTACCCTGGCCAGCAAGATCTCCGGATCTGTCCCCCATTTAGCATGTTTGGGACTGGATGAAGCGTCGTCTCACGCGGTCTGCACGTCCAGCACGAACGCTGGTCCAACTGAGGCGCCAGGTGGAAATGGCATGGCAAGCCGTTCCACAGGACTACATCCAGCATCTCTACGATCGTCTACATGGAAGAATAGCAGCCTGCATTGCTGCGAAAGGTGGATATACACTGTACTAGTGCCGACATTGTGCATGCTCTGTTGCCTGTGTCTATGTGCCTGTGGTTCTGTCAGTGTGATCATGTGATGTATCTGACCCCAGGAATGTGTCAATAAAGTTTCCCCTTCCTGGGACAATGAATTCATGGTGTTCTTATTTCAATTTCCAGGAGTGTAGTTGTCAACTGTGGCTATTAATTCTTCATGTGAAGTGAACCTTCATCCACCAAGAATAATTTTTCAGTTTTGGGAAGAGATGGAAGTCTGGCAGAGCCATATCAGGTGAACAAGGCAGGTGTGGCAACAGTTCATATCTTATTTTGTGGAATTTTGCCATGGTGATGGCAGGCGATTTGATCCAGTGTCATGAGCCATGACACCCATCTTGCAGATAATTTTTTCATTTCTGTTTCTTCAGTTAAAATGTGATATACCCTTTTAGATGACATCTGGCAGGTCTGAGCAATTTCACACACTTTCAATCAGTGATCCTCCATGACCATTTTGTGCACTTTTGGAATGATTTCGGCAGCAGTGACACGTCTTGGCCGACCACTGCATGGATCATCATCTAAGGTCTCCTGACCAAATTTGAATTCATTTTTCCACTTGGCAACAGTTGAATACGAAGGAGCAGAGTCTCCCAGCGTATTCTGGATATAAGCGTGAATGGCCTTTGCTTTCATACCTTTCTTTACGAAGTACTTAATCACTGCTCGAATCTCGACCCCCCCCCCCCCCCCCCCCCCCGTCTTCGCAAATCAATACACAGGAACAACAACAGAGCCACATCTCCACCACAGCTCTCTTCCAAGAGCACTGATGTGGCACATGTTTACAGGCAACAGTTCAATGAGTATCATGTGAAGAAATCGTTGCGCTAGTGCTGACCTCTCATGGTGAACCAGAGAACTTTTCAAATCACCCTCATATGTTGAGTATCAGTTGATAATGTTGTGCATTGTCAAATTCCTTTTGTCAAATTTCTTTTGGATATCAGGGACTATGAATTGTATCTGTTCACGTGCATCATCCATTTTTAGATGACTGTGTCATTATGGGTACTTTTAATGTAAGATTGGGAATAAAGTTGAGGAATAAATATTTTGTGGCAAAATGACTGGGAAAAACAAAATATTTATCCTAAATGCATTCTTCAAGAAAAAACAAAACACAATTATTACTTAGGGAAAAATGGAGAGAGAATATGTCATCATTACACAAAAAAAATTTCTGACACACACAATTTTTAATTGATGCAAGTCCTACTACTTTAAAGTGATGCTGAGTCATAAGCTATTTATTAAAATATGAGGTTTTGAAACAAAACTCAAATTTTTGCACTGAAAAAACACTGGTGTGCAAAACTTTCGTATGATGTGTTTCTTCCAAGTAACAAAACTCTGTGAAACTCGAACCGTACACAGAAAGAACTGCTACTGTATAGTACGGAAGCTAACTGAAAGAAAAACAGAGTAAGATCACAGAAATGACATTTTTTTTAAGGCAATAATTACACTGAAGTCATTGACAGTAGCGCATACTGTGCATTCTGCTCCCACACTGGCCACAAGCTTGGTAAGGATTTCTTGTGGTAGTGCATTCCATTCTTCAACCAGCATGGTTGACAACAGCTGGATCTCATTGTTGCATGAGGATGCGCCAGAATACATCTTCCCAACATATCACACACTTGCTCATTGAGATTTAAGTGGGGGCAATGGACAGACCAACTCCTTTTTGCTCCAGTCCCATGCTCTTGGCACCATCAAGAATGGGCCACTGATGTGGAGATGTCAACCGAACAGAATGTGTTGTTCATCGATCAAAGAGACCCTCCTGCAGTCACCGTGCTGCTGTGTAGCATGATATTGCATGCCTCGCAGTCCTATTAAATATGACTGAAATTACACCCTTGTTTTATGTGGGTTGCTTCTTGTGTGTTACACAATGTAGTGGTTATCTGCTACTGTATATGACCATGGTTGACCACCTCCTCTTCTTCATGCAGCAGTATCTATGGTTTTGACTGCTTCCTATGCAGGTGCAATGACACTGTGAGCAGTGCCCAACTTTCCTTTATTTCCACCTTGTAGTTAATATGTTGTGTTACTTTATCCGTCTCAAACTTAAATTTGCAGAGCAGTGTAGTTTCTTATGTTATTAACAGAACTGAGCATACAAACACACAAAACAAATCTGATTTGAATTTAAAAATCTGTCCTCAAAAAATAAAAGTTATGGAAAAGTTATTTGTTTTTTTCTCACAAATTGTTGACATTAAATACAAAGAAAATTCTCATAAAGAGGATGATAATGTCTTGGAATAACTGATCTTACAGACATACATCATGATATTTTTGTGCACAAAATGGGTCAGCTCCTTTGCACAGATTTTTCTATATTCGTGATGACTGTTTTGGGGCATAAGGGAAGTAATTTCCTGTTCTCTTCAAAATCCAGTTTATATTCAATACCTACAGATGGATTTACCTCAGAACGAATATGTCTGTATCACACAAATCTCATACTTGATTCCCCAGATAAAATGAGAAGTCTCTAAAAAAATAATGAGATACATACTTTGCTCTATACTGGTCCTGTTTGTCATACTTTGCTTCCTTTATCACTTGAATGTAATTAGCCAGAGAATAGAGCACCTTGTTTCTCACTCTGCATTCAGTTCTGGAATGCACATTATCACATTTCATTTGAATGTATCCCTTAGGTAAGTATTTTTGAATGATTGTCAAACTGTTTGCTATGCTGTCATGTTGTAAGACATTTTAGAGAAGTACATTTTGGTTCTGAGCACAAAAGCCAACATTATAAAATATTTTATATTTATTTTTGCCACAGTTTTTTATTTGTGTATCTAAAAGATGTGTCATGAAAGTTGCAAACACATTAGCGTCGAGCCTGCCTCCTCCTTCATGCCAAATATAACATATTTCTAAACAATCCTTGAAGTTATGAACAGTGAAACTGTGACATGCTAGCTTCTGTTTTTACTGCTTCAGATGTGTTTTTATCTTTAGACTTGTCATGCCTTCCCTTTCTTTCTTTATCTGATAAACAATGTACTGATTCTCTGAAATATTATGTACCCTAATTTGTAAGAGGAACAGAATCACATTCATCTTCCTTTGGATGAAATAAAGAATTTTTAGAAATGAATCTCTTTCAGCAGTTGGTTCAATATTAAAGCTATTGCACTCATTTCCTGTGCTCTTTACAATTTACTAAATGATGGAAAAATAGGGCAATAATAGGACGACAACTTGGAAATTTTATCTAAATATTTATGTACATTTTCTTTCAGTGCAGTCCTCCTTGTTTTGGAACAATTAGCCTCTTTACTCTGTTAAGCCCAACCACAGACTGACCATTCACCAATACCTAAAGTTTAAAGGAACATTTCTTTACTCATGGATGACACATCATCTTGTACTTTTAAACTGTCCTGGAGACTACATTTTCTTTTTGATGTGCTTCGTTGGTTTTTTGTTTCACTTCTTTTCTGTGAATTAGGGTCCCAACATAAAAAAATCTTCTTCCTGGATATTGAAGAACACATTCTCTTGTTCTTTGACTTGCAGCAGCATTTCAGTGACCATTGTGGATCCATATTCTTAGATTCTCTTGTTATTTCAAGTTTTTCTGCTTTTTCCTTATGTACAGTATGTTTGTATTACATACCTTTTATTCTACAAATTTTAGCTTCATTTATTTTTCATACAGATGGAACAAATGGATCCTTTACCTTTTTGCATGTTTTCTTGTTTTTTTGTTACCTTCATTACTAGGTTCTGCATTCATAACATTATTCGGGGTGTTTACTTCTTCAGCTTGACTTCCCTTTGATTCTCATTATCTAATACTACTTCATTTTTAACGCTGCAACTCAACATAAATATTCATGTTTTGCTATTTTCTGGTTTCTTATTTCCTCTTTTTTTATGGCTTAGGGACCAACATTCATACTCTGTTTTCGTTTTGGGTTCAATTCATCTACTTCTGAGCCGTTAGTGAACTGTGCTTTAGTAGGCTCACGACTTGTGTGTGCCCGAACTTATAAAACCATTGCCTTATGTTATATGAATGCAAGGTTTCACAGTGATAAAATTCACATGGTCATCATGCCGTGTCAAGTAGTTTAAAGCCCACAAGCTTTTGACTGAGTACTCTTCAGCTGTTGTCAATAGGTGACTTGTGTTGGAAAGATTTAACAATTTAAATAAATTTGATAAATTTAATACAGCTGCAAGATTGTAGCCAATGTTAAAAATAAATATTACAAGCCTTGATTGCCAAAATGATAATTGTAATAATAATATTGACTATGTTTGCCTTCTTGAAACTCTGTGGCAGGAAACCAAGTAAAGTTGCAAGTGATGGGGTCATAGACAGTATGACATGTGGAAGTTTGAGTCAGTCCTGGAAGCATGTTTGGATAACTAATGCAGCCAATGTCAGAAATATTCCACAACTGCGAATAAATTTCATAAAACTCTAAATAAGTATAACACTGGCACAACATTGAAAGAAGGGCAGTAAATTACCAGACAGAAACATTCTTCTGAGATAGAAGATTTCATTCCTTAAGATTTGAATATTAGTATAGTAACCAGAATCTGAAATAATCAGGAGATGCTGGCCGAGAGCATTGACAGTGAGTTGGCGAAAACCCCAAGGACAACATTGTTGATGGATGAACAGTAAGAAAACATGATGGAATGGCAATTTTTGGGTGTAAACCAGATTAAGAGCCTAAACGTAGCAATATGTGAAACCAGGCAACACTGCATACAAGGAACGATACATAAGTGCAGTCGGAACATGACTACGGTCCAGATCTCTGTGCTGATAGGTTTATAGTGCAGCTGCGGGTGGTGATAGGCAGGCGTGTTGGGCATGCCTCACACCTAGCAGCTGTCACCTAAGTCCATGTATTCTGGTGGACTTTCGAACTCGTTGGGCCAAATTTGCATTGAAATTTGTCTTTTTTGGCCAAAATGTATCCAGAATTGAAATACTGGTGGTTATTTGTCAAATATGATATACATACACTATCCACATAATTAAAATATAATTGAAAATCTCAACAAACGTTTTTCTGCATAACAGTATTACAATGTACTGAAAATCACACCACTTAACAGGCCTAAATTTTTTATGGATGGCTCTTAGACTGATTGCAGTTAGGTCTAACCAACTAACAGTCACAAGCAATATAACCCAATGAAGACACAATATATGTAAATTTAATTTCCCACAAAAATAATACCAAAATGTGTAGGATGGACAATTTTTTTTTTTTTTTTTTTTTTTTTTTTTTTTTTTTTTTTTTTTTTGTGGGAAATAAATCATGAACTTCATTTAAGCAACCAAGTCAATACAACACCATAGATTCTAACTATGCTGCGGAAAGTCAGCCTAATGGAACAGAATCTCCCCCCCCCCCCTCCTCCTCCTCTCTCTCTCTCTCTCTCTCTCTCTCTCTCTCTCTCTCTCTCTCTCTCTCTCTCACACACACACACACACACACACACACACACACACACACACACATAGAGAGAGGGAGAGAGAGAGAGAGATAGAGAGAGAGAGAGAACAGTTACAAAACAACAGCATAGTCCATATGTATAAACGATCATGATTGGCAGTCGTGTAATTTTGCTGTCTCATTTCCTGGCCAATTTTACAATTCAAATATAATCCCTCTCCTGGAAACAGTGTAGAGTCAACACATACCGGAACATTACAGTGATGAAATCACACAAGAAAAAGAATAGTAGTGCCATTCTTATAGATATACCCTTTTCCATCTGGTTGCACCTATTCTTTGGACCAATGAGACATTCAAAATTCCCATCGAAACATTTTGTCAAAGCCAACTTTCACTATGGTTAAAGGTAAGTATCACCGCACTGCATTTCTTTTGTTACAAGCATACCATAATCTCAGTGTTCTGCATTTGACTCTTACATGTCGCAGTGCAGTAACAATGATCTTTTTCAATAAGCAACACTAATTGACCACTTCTACAGATATTATAAATGTATACTTGGTTTTCTGCCATTTTACATGTTAATGTTATTCACATTCAAAGGAACAATACTAACAGTCTTCTGCAATTAACTATTTAATTAGAAACCAAAATTTGTTCACTAAAGAGCATAAAAACTTTGAAAATCAGCACAGATGGATCATGTATGAGAAATTAGAACACTATACCAACCATAGTTTTGACCACCACATAAAAATAATTAAATCTGTAGCTGTTTGATTATAATACCCAGAAATCCTTGGGACTACAGATTGGTGAGAGGAAATCTGGACTCAAAGCTAAATAAATTCTGAAATTTGGGCCCGTCTGTTCACAAATTGAAGAATAAAGGGCAATTCATGCTTGCCATCAAATGACGTCACATCACAGTTTGTTGGGAAGAAAGTTTTGATGGTGGCGTCATTTGCTAACATCAGAAGTTAACATATTTTTGCCACTCTCCCTAGAGTTATAGTAGTGGAGTTCGTGCTTTTGTTTCTTTTAATCTTTGTTTTGTCATTGTGCATTGTTTTTGTGGCTAATTGCAAATTTCCATGATGACTTGGATATTTCTTCCATTGAGTGTTGTTCCACAAGTAAGGTCAGATATTTGAAAACAAATTATTTATTTAGGTTTTACAATAACTGAAGAGAATTGATGCCCACACTGTATGTAAATAAGAACATAGTTGATGAAACAATTTTCATTGAATAACATTTTAAGTGAAAAAGTCAACTTTAATGAAGGAGGAAAATACAGTTGTTTATGATGTTGTTAGTTACATAAGGAGAAAAACATAATGGATAAGGTAGACAGGCTCTATTTATTTCTTTATATATATTGTTGGAGGTATTTGTGTGTTTATGTTTTTGCTAGCAAATAAATGTCAATGTTTTGAAATGTTGTTTCACTCCTCAACACTTAACTGCACAAAATTGATCAAGTACATGCATCATTAAGTTTGCTTCATCCATTAATAAACTTTATCAGTGTTAGTTCTTCAGTTTCAGTACTATACTCTGACTCTTTGTATCATGAATGGTAACTCATAAGCTCACTCTAACTGTTCATTATTGGACTGAGTGAATTGATGTGATGTGATGTGATGGGACATGGCGTGACATTGCAGGCAGCATGAATACACCCTAACCTGATGGTGATCATGATACGATGTGATGGCCAGTGTGAATTGGCTTTAAATGTGGGAAAGAGTCAAATGAAATTGAAAAACTTGTTTAATGCTCTGCACTGAAGAAATATTTTAATTAAATAGGTGAAGCAATACTGTAACATTCTTCTGGAAACTACTACACACATCATTGGTGTCCTGGTGAAACAAATAAAAATTGTGTGGAAGAAACAAAAGTAAATGAATAGGATATGAAAAATGTGGATAAATGTGAATAAAACTATTGTAGAATTTTCTGAACTAAGGAGAGTTATACAGAGTGTAGAAAATCTCCGACCCAGCCAGGAATCGAACCCGGGCCGTTAGGATAGCCAGTCAGCCGCGCTGACCACTCAGCTACCGGGAGCGGACATTTCCCATATATATCCACATCAGAGTCGTGCTATGTTACATATATGCTGCAGAAACATCCTCAAAAGGAAACTTTTTGATTGGCCCTTGTATAAAGACCTGAAATGTTTTACTTTAGTGTCAGTGATAAGTAGCCTATAGAATTGGTCAAGTATTTTGAGTGACTGTACAAAGCAATACAGGTGGAGTAACTATGGCAATGGAAAGTCCTGCTAGAATGTAAATAATTAGGAGTACTGGTAACAATTCACTGTTTAGTGGAGGCACTGAGTCATCTAAGGGCACAAAAATATGCCTGAAAACTTTGCTAGATTTAAAAAAAAGTCTAAAAACTAACAAAGTTTTCAGCCTTGTTTGTGTCTTTCAATGACTTAGTGCCTCCCCTACATCATGAGTTGTTAAGTTTACTGCTAAATAATATAAGATGGCAATAATTGTATTGATGGAAACTATATAGATTTGAGCCTCTATACTGTTACTACTATTATAAAAATGTGTGTTCCATTTACCATATTGTATATTATGAAAATATTTAAACTCTGTTGTATTTGGTATCACATATATTGTATGTGTGTTTTCTTCCAGATCTGTCCCTTTCCTATCTTCACACGCTCTGGTGAAGTTAGTGTCAACCTAGAACTGTCAGACACAAATGTGGTATTAACAAAAGAGAAAATTGGTATGATCGTAACATTCCTGAATTACACTTTCACGAGTGTCCTGCGACTGCAGAAGTATCTTATGATGTTTGACCCACAGGCATCAGAAAATTCTTATTTTATCGTACCTACGAGAAAAAGTGAGTACTTGTATTATTTTTTTAAAATAAAATTTGAGTGGTGTTGAAAACACAGTACCTGTTGTAAATTGGGACACGTGAAAATAATGATCTACAATAAAATAGAAGTAGTTCACTTTACTGAAAACCTCTACATTTGCTCCATAGACTCCAAGAACGTTAAAAAAGCAAGCTGTATTAACAAGTGTGGATTAGCATAGGAGACATGTATCAGTTGGTTTTCCAGCCACAAATACTTGTATGCATGCCAATATATGAACTCTACAAGGAAACAGTGGCCATAATTAGCAAACTAAACAGAGGAAAAGTGTGGTGACAGTAGCAGCAATAGAAACAGTAGTACCAATGCATGGGTATGAGTTACATAGCAGGAATTGGTGTTTTCTTTTGTTTTTGTTTTGTTTTAGTATCATCACAGAGATAATATTAATAATTATTGTAGACATTAAGAGTACAGGAAAAGAATGTGCTTTGTCCACTTTTTTCAAACATTAGTTATCTCTATGACATGTAGGATTCCGTGTTTAATATTGTTAATCAACCTGTCTGATAATATGAACAGTCCATTTTCTATAATCCATTTCAGATTGGTCATGCAGGGAATGACTGTGCTAATGTCTCTTGGTACTGAAAAAAATGTGCTTTGTCTGATGCTGTATATTAAGTTTTAGATTTCTTGTGAGTTGGCAAACAATGTTAAAGCAAGAACAGAGAATTTTCCTTATTGTGCATTGTTGGTACAAGTGAAAACTGTTGCTTTATTTTGAGGCATTCTGTTTGCTAATGCAGTAGTTGTAAGTAATTCATTTCACTTTTAATAGTGTATTAGCTGTGTTGAATGATGAATACTTCATCTGAGGATGAAATGCAGAGACCTTCAGATTGTAACAGTATCAAGAAAAGGCAACTGTGAGAGCAAATGAGTATGGTCATGAAGAAATTAAGGTTTCAATCATATGAACTAGGAGAAGACTACAACTATAAGTTAGTGTTTGACGAAGTAAGTGGTGAAGAAAGATCAAATATTATAAGAAAATTTAACGATATGGAAGATAGGCCTCATTACAGTACTTCCAGTTCACAGAAGGCGATCAAGGAAGAATGAAGATGGAGCTCAGTTTTGAGAGTGTAATTTTAACTATAGAGTGAGAATGGAATGTGGTGATATTGTACATGAAATCAGTATATGCAGAAAAGACTTCTCGGCAGCACATGGAATAACTACATGACAACTGAGGAAAATTCAGAGATTTATGTAGTTGGGTGAGTCTCTCTCAGATAGAAGGGGTAAGCATGGAAATAGACCACGGAAAATTAAGGATGGAAATAGACAATGGAAAATTAAGGAAGAAGTAGGGAAGACAGTAAAAGATCACATTGATTCAGTTAAGGGTAGATAAAGTCATCACAGCAATGACAAGACTGAGAAGTTTCATCTCTTGTAGTTTCTAAATTTGGACATTTCATGTGAAATGTATAGAGACTGTATTCAGCACCAAATTCAATGAAGCTTTTTAGTATCCAAGTAGTGTTACATGTTCATCCTGTGATAAGTACATCTCTCAGGTGAAAGTGCTGAATGCAAGAATGTGTGCAAATTTAGATAATAACATGAAGAAACAAGTCATCAAAGAAGTTAATAAGATCACCATTAACTGCAAGGTACACAAAGCCAAAGCTGAAACATTTTATTCAAGAAAGAGAAATGATTTTTTAAGCAGCCAAAACTCTAATTAAACAGAAGAAATCTTCAGGGACTACCAAAAACATTAGTGCTTGCCAAACTTGTAAGTACTAACATTGTCTATTACAAGAGGCAGTTGTCTGTTTAGTCTTTCAATATTCATGATCTTTCAAATGCAACTATTGTGTTCTACACTTTAACTGAAGATATTGGAAGAAAAGGGGCCAATGATGTTGTTTCTTTTGTAAATCACTGTGTGACAGAATTACTGAACGAGAAAGTCAAACATCTTGAAATTTTTTCTGATTCGTCTTCAGACCAGAACAAGAATTACTCTGCTCTAAAGTATCTTAATGATCTTGTGAGTAAACTAAAACTTTTGGAGACAGTGACAGTAACTTTCCATGGTAGAGGACACTCTTTTTATGGAAGATAACAAGAAATAATATTGGACCGATTAGCACAAAAGCAGTAGTAAAAGTTGCAGTGGATTGAGTGGCAATTGTGGTTGAAGCTTGATGTAAACCGAAGCATTTTGATGAGGTGGTGGCCAATCAAAATATCATACAAAATTGGTAGCCATTTCTGGACAAAAAAATATTTGAAGAAATGCCCGTTCCTAACGAGATCCATCAGAGTGGTAGTCATCACAAAAAATTCCCCACCTTATTCAGCATTGAGAAACTTATAACGGAGCTTTGATTTCATTGGTTGGGTGTGCTTCGCAACGTTTTCAAGAGCAGTAGTCTGGAGAATACCCATCTTGTGCTTACAGAGATAAAATATAAAATTATAATAAAATATTATTTTAAAATAATTTTATATGATGGTTGTGGTGGTGGTGGTGGTGGTGGTGGTGGTGGTGGTGGTGGTAATGGTAATGGTAATGGTAATAATACACTGTCCTGTCACATTAATGTGACCACCGTCTATGTTAGAGGTCAGTGTTATAACTAATCACAGACAGCAGGTGATGGCACTTGTAGTGGAGGGTATGTAAAGTGTATCAGAGGATGTGGAAAACTGTACAGTCATTGTCATGTTGTGGAAATGTAGCAGTTTATCAAACATCCAGAAGGGCATGATCATTGGCTTTCTGGCCAAGGGTGGAACCATTTCCAAAATGGCTAAAAATGCAAACTGTGTGCATGCTGCACCACAGGCCATAGATGACAGGGGTGAATGATGGCTGCGGAGATGTGCACAGGTGAATAGACATGCAGCTGTTGAACAACTGACCACCTAGATGAACTGAAGGGCTATCAACAGTGTATCCTCAATGACCATTGAGTAAATATTGGTGCATATCGCCCTCCGAAGCAGATGCCTAGCTCATACCCTCATGCTGACGACTGTTCATTGACATTGAATTGTGCTCTTTTATGCTCTTAAATTGTTATCTACAAATGTACAGATTTATGTTGTGTATTTTAATAACCCATGTAATAGGCTGTAATTGTGAAAGAATAAATAAATAAATATTAATGTTTCTATCAAGGTGAAAATCAGTCTTATAGCCAGAGAAACATTTTCCTGCAACAGTCATAGCAGAAACTCTCATTACATGAAGTGTGTGAGACAATTTTGGAAGATAACATGTTCTATTAATTGACTGTCTTATCATACAGCACCACACACTTGTGAAGAAGCAGTGATTAAAAACTAAAATGTTATCACAATAGTATGTAAGTTTTAGTCACACCACTGCTGTGGGTTCTCCCAATTGGGTGTTTGTGACAACCAAAGCAATAATAAAATGTAATAAGTATGTGATTTTATTGGTGAATAAACATTTTAAGAACAACTAAATCACAGTAGACATCATCAGTGTTATGGTTCACAATACTTTATGATTTCATTTGTAAACTTCATTTCTTACAGAAACCAAAGAATCTCTGGCTGAAGTTGACTGGGAATTTCTAGAACGTATATATAAAGATTGTGATCTTCGTCCACAACCTATTCCTCAGGAAGAAAGAGCGCAGTTCGTATTTGATGCTTCCAAATACCATGATGCTGTAATAATGCCATGGTATCGTAATCAGGATCAGCCTCAGGTATTGCAAACATGTTATGTGTGCACACCACACCAAACCATTTATGTTGTGATGTATTGACAGGTGCTATGTTATAAACTTTTTCTTTTTTTAAATAATAGGGAACCTTTTTTATTTTGATTCAAGAAAGACAACTGTGATAATCACATTTGAAATATAATTGTATTGGGATATGAAAGCTCCTAATAAGTTTTATACATCACAAGAACAGACACTATTTTGTTTATAAAGACAGTTGCATTTTAGTTGCCACTAAGGAAATTTTGTAACTGTTATTTTTGACAAGGCAGTGGATTATTTCATTAACTGGAAAAAAGTGACAACCAACAGAAGGGTTGCAAATTGTGTGAAATTTATGGAAAGAAAGTGGGGAGAGGCGAAGAGGCCATAGACAGTGGTCAGGCCACAGCACTTATCACACAATGAACAAGCATTTATTTTCAGTTCATTGTGCACTAATCAGATTTTGAAGGTGACTGATAGAGACGGAAAGATTTTGTGCCAGATAACATGAAATAACAGCTTTTTAGAAAACTCCTGAGCCAAAGACACACATGCAGTATAATGTATGAGCAAAAACTATTCGATAGGAACTGCGTATAACTATCAACGGTAAAAGGCTGTTTCAAAATCGTGCCCTGCCTTGGCACAGTGAAGCTAGTGTAGAGAGCATATAAACTGAACGTAACTACAACAGGTGAATGTCACCTGGCTAGACAAATTTGTCACAATTGAAGGATTTGTTTACAAATCACCAATAGTAACTTATTGTAACGTATCATGTTGACTGTCTGAGTCCTACGTGAAGATGTGGGTTGTATTGCCACACCGTGATCTTGGCTCATTTGTAGTCCTGCATGGCCAAGTTATAAGTCAAGATTATATCACGATTGTGAGTGACCGTCTCTCACCAAAACTGTACACTGTGTTTCCTGGCAACAACTCTTGTATGAAGATGATAAAGCTCTAGTTTTCAGTTAGGGGGTAATCCAGTACTGATTTAGTGGGCAATGATGAAGTCAGCATCTCAAGTGCTTGTCCTCTTTCCCCACTCCCATCCCCTTAGCCCTCTCATTTGAATATAATTGAATCTTCATGTGATATTATGGATATCTGGCCAAGGTGGCACAATCCTAAAACACTAGATTCATCTTTGGAATGGTTACTTTGAAAAGTGTCACCATCCTCCCACAATTTGCACTTCTTCTAGGATGATTAGGATGTAATCTTACTGTTTCCAATGACACTTTCTGAATAAGTGACCTTTTTGTAGGAGGATTACAGTGTATCCCTTTGACTAGGGTGCACAAATTGTATTTGTGTGTCTCACATCAAAAGAATATTGGTTCAAATCCTCAGGTGACCATCCAGATATAGGTCTTCCCTAAATTGCTTAAAGCAATAACCAGAATAGTTAATGTCCGTGTCCATCTTTCCCCAGTCTGAGCTTGTGCTCTGTTTCTAATGATCCAGTCATTGGCAGGACATTAAATCTTAACCTTCCTTCTTCCAATGACACTTTCTAAATTAACAATTCTTTTGTAGGAGGGATGTGTACATATCCCTGTGACTGTTGTACATTACTTGTATATGGCCATTCTGAATTCTGCCTAAGCTGTAATTCATTCAGAAGGAAGGCCAACCTGCTGATAAAGATTTAGTCTCTGTGCACAGGTGTTCAAATTATTTTCTTCGCCCCTTTATTATAAATAGTGATCCTAAGAAATGACCATCAGCAACTTATATTTTATATCTTGAATCTGATAAATGTTTCACTGTGAGAGGTAGTCATAAAGTTTTAGTTATAACTTTGAAAAAATAAAGTTATATAATTATTCTTTTATTTGTGGATACATATCTCGTGTCCAAGTACACATTGAAATTTCTGCACCACAGTACCTTAGCACACTGTTAGAGGAGTCAGAGCAAAATTGTGCAGCACATTAATAAAGTGATAAAGGGCTGTGTTGTTTTGTTTCTGTTCCTCATGTGGGGTGCTATTGTACCATGGAATTTCATTGTCCACCTGGACTGCAGACATGTACCTACAAGCAAACTAACAACTTCCCCCCCCCCCCCCCCCCCCCCCCCCCAAGGTGACGATTAAAGCTTCATGAAAGCTTGCTGTATTTGTGGCCTATTCATTATGTCTTTCTCGTGCTGTATACATATCACTGTTTTTCTTTTTCAACGTTTGTATTTATGCTTGTATAGTTACTTTACTTAATAATGGACTCCTGTCAAATTTGTTAGTGTAGATACTACACATGATGATGTACTGTATTACTTATAGTTTCAAAACCAGATGATGTGTTACACAGGTTCAAAAGCTTAACATTCTTGGATGTTACTGTAAATGAACGCATCTTCAGAAAATTGAGAGATGCAATGTACTTGGACAGGAGATGCAATGTACATTTGGTACACTTTATCATTACATCAAAATCAGTCATAATTACTAAAAATTTGCACTCATTTAAAGTGAACAAAAATTTAATTTTTAGAGTATTTGCTATTAAATGTGCTCAGTATGGGAAATTAAGCTCCAAGCAAACATAGTAAAACAAAGTGTTTCTACTGTACTTTTATATGTGTGTGACTGATTGTTAAATCCAGGATATTTCTCTTGAAATGCTCCTAATGTACTCATATTCTTGTTTCTATACCTGTATTACTGCTTTAATATTGATTTTTTTAATTACAGTACTTCTATGTTGCTGAAATTTGCTCTCATTTGAATCCCAAATCAACGTTTCCTGGATCTGAATACAAAACATTTGATGAATATTATTTCAAAAAGTACAATATCCAAATACAAAATGATACACAACCACTTCTGGATGTTGATCACACATCTGCAAGACTTAATTTTCTGACTCCACGGTTAGTTGATGTTATGTTTCACTTGAAATATATCAACTGCTAATGAACCTTGACTACTATTAATTAATTTTGATACTATTTTCCTGTCAGGTGGGTACAGTTTGAAAAGTTGAAAAAGAAACTAAAAGTGAAGCATACTTCGTGTCTAATTCACATCTTCTGAAAATAAGATATTTAACTCCAAAGTTTCAAGTAAATGCAGTTTCTTGAGTAATAACAGCACTTCACAAAATCCTGCATAGTCTGTTATTTCTTGTGCTACATGTACTTACATATGAATTACAGCACAGGGTCATCCAATAATGTTGTTTCATTCTAGAAATTTATGTTAGGGGGTTACAGTCTAGTTTCCTTCCCAAACGTTCCTGCTTAGTGATGGTGCTCTTAATGTTAGGTGTATTTTTTTTAAACTAGGGCCCAGTGAAATCCTATTAATCATGATAAGATATTGAACAGAGCCTGATGCATGTCATCATGTTCGTATATCTAAATAATTTTTAAGAGCAATTGAATCATATTAGATAATACAGTAGAATTAATAGAATAAAAATAGGTAATGCAGACCTTCTACTTGTATATAGTCAGAAACAGAATGTGACTTGGTATAAAAATACAGTGTACATGGCATGAGATTGTGGTTTTATAGTGTATATAGTCAGAAACAGAATGTGACTTGGTATAAAAATACAGTGTACATGGCATGAGATTGTGGTTTTATAGTGTTTACTTTGTGTAGTTAGTCTCTCATTTCTAATCATGAAAGTCAAAAACGAGTTGTAATCTATTAGACAAATTAGGTGGTGTAAAGTTGCTTGCAGAATACAAAAGGACAAAGAAAACATCAGAATGGTGTGATGCATCTGCTAAGAATGAGGATGCCTGTTAACTAGTTATTAGTTACATGTTCTATAGATCATTTGCATAATTTTTATCGAAATGATATGGAATAAGTCAGTTTACAGGCTATACATACATGAATTGTTTGTGAGTATGGCAATGTGCTGTTCATTTATGGGTTTCAAAATAGTGCAATGGCATAAATTTAATAAGAATGAACATTTTAGTCTTAAATATTACTCCCATAACAAGTGATACACTTAATTTTTTTTTAAAATAAAAGCTACACCTGCTGCTAATTCTTAATTAAAAATTCACATGTGGAGCAGAAAGGGTAGTCTGGAAGAGATGATTCTAAGCTAGATTTAGAATTTGCATTACTATTTATTAGACATTTTATTTTATTGAGAAAATGATCAAGACGCACATAGAACTCCTTTCTGATTTGCTGAGAGCTTTAGTAAGAAGTAATAAAGGTCTTTTTTGCATTGAGTGTTATGGCTGTGGACATTACTATTATTTCCAGATTGTGATGGGTTATTTAAAGGTAACAGTTGACAGAATAGTAGATGCATTGAGTTATCAACAGGCACATAAACAAGACTGAAAATTTTGTCTGTTTTCTGTGAAATTGTTTTTTGAACTAGAGAACACATACACACATGTAGGTAGTTGAAGCCCTGGTGGAAGATACAGGTATCATCATGGCCAGAAATGAGGAACATCCCACCCACAATCCTTCCCATTCCTCCCAAAGTTTTATTTATTCACTCTCTCACAATCTGTACAATATCCTGGCCCATCCTTATGCCACAACCACTCCTAATTCCGTACCGCATGGGTCACATCCCTGTAGAAGACCCAGGTGCAAGACTTCTCTGATACGACGACGACGCAGCACATGCACAACCTACACGAGAGAGAGAGAGAGAGAGAGAGAGAGAGAGAGAGAGAGAGAGAGAGAGAGAGAGAGAGAGAGAGAGAGAGAGGGGGGGGGGGATTAATAATTTAATGTGATAGAGGTTAAGTTTTAAGTTGGACCACATTATTTCTTAATATCTCTAACATATGAAGTTGATCATAGCCTCCTCGATATATATTTCCTAACCGTAATTACTTCCATAAAAGGGCTGTCATTCATAATTGCTGTCCTATTTCTAACAACACATGTGGACTCAAGTCTGCTTGTTTTCAGAAGCTGAGAGATATCCCATTTGCATATGGTCCATAGCACAATTGGGTTTGGGACAGTTATACATGCATTCATACTGTTTTCCTAAACACAGTTGTCATCCCATTGTTCGGGTACCATTGCTGCATGTAGCTTAAATTGTCTTATAGTAAATATCATCCTTTCATCTGAATCTGGTAGACAATAAAAACATTCATCTGTTAACCTTGCTCCATTTTGGATGGTTATCCTTGGCCATATAAGATTACTGTATGATTCAGTTTTCAATTTGTTAGATCTAATAATTCTGTTTGTTTCAAGAATCTGCATATGTACATACTCCGCAAGCCACTGTATGGTGTGTGGTGGAGGGTACCTTGTACTAGTTGTTTCCTTTCCTGTTCCACTCACAAATGGAGCAAGGTAAAAATTATTGTCTATATGCCTCCATACGAGCCGTAACTTCTCTTACATGTATTTACAGCCTTAATGTGGAATATATGTTGTGACACTAGAATTGTTCTGCAGTAAGCTGCAAATGCCGGTTCTCTACATTTCTTCAGTTGTGTTTTGGGGAAGGAATGTCACCTTTCCTCCACAGATTCACATTTGAGTTAATGAAGCATCTCTATAATACTTATATGTTGAACTAACCTACCAGTAACTAATTTAGTATCACACCTCTGAATTGCTTTGGTGTCTCTTTAATTAGATCTGCTGAGGATCCCAAATACTAGAGCAGTAGTCAAAATAGGTGGCACTAGTGTTTCTTATGCAATCTCCTTTATAGATGAACAACACTTACCTAGAATTCTCTCAATACACCAAAGTCAAACATTCGCCTTCTGTACTACTATCCTTAACCGCTCACCCCATTTCATATCGCTTTGCATTGTTATGCCAGGATATTTAATCAATGTGACTGTGTCAAGCAGCTCACCACTAATACTATATTCAAATATTACACAATTATTTTGCCTACTCATCTTCATTAACTTAAATTTTTCTACATTCAGAGCAAGCTGCCACTCATCACACCAAATAACAATTTTTCCATATCCTGAAAATATAATGTTTCTTTGTTGCACATGTTTCATTTCAGATTATGTTATGTAGTGAAAATATGGCAATGGACAGTTCTTGGTGGAATATAAATAATTTAAGTAGTAGAAGTGACAATTCAGCAGGTTACTGAATAATTGAAGTGTTGAGTTGTTGATAAGCACTAAAAGAGACCGAGAATGTTACTGGCTTTCAGACAGATTCTTCTTCATTGGCATAAAGCCCACAAGCATGTCCAGACCCCCCCTCCCCCCCCCCCCCCCCCCACACACACACATGCAGATATGCAGTGCTGACACAATGTAGAACATTATGACCACCAACCTACAAACCTGTCCAGGCAATAGCAATGTCACCTGGCAAGGAATGACTGCTAGTCAGACACATGCATCGTGCATGTAGTAGTATCAGTGAGCGTGCTGTCTATGTGTGGATTGGGGAAGGTGCATGATCTAAGTTTGACAGAGGGCAGATTATGGTGACCCAGAGGCTTGGCACGAGTATTTCAGAAACTACACAACTTGTCAGGTGTTCATGGAGTGCTGTGGTTTGTGTTCAACAAGTGGTGAAACAAGGTCCAGACGTCATGGGGTTGGGGGGCCACCCTTGTACATTCTTACACCCCTCATTACAGGTGTTGGACATCTTAGGCTGTGGAGACCGGTAAAACAGGACATGTGACAGACTGTACCAGAACTAATATCAGATTTTAATGCTAGGCAGGGTACAAGTGTGCCGGAATACAAAATGCCCCGAACATTCCAAGCAATGAGCCTCCTTAGACAATAACCCATGCATGTGCCAACATTAACACCACAACATTGGCAGCTACAACTGAAATGGGTCCGTGATCATCAGCACTGGATGTTGGCACAGTGGCAGGGCATTGCATGGTGTAATGAATCCTGATACCTTCTTCAACATGCCATTGGGAGGGTGCAAATCTGTCATCTTCCAGGGGAACAGCTCCTTGACACCTGTACTGTGGAGAGGAGATAAGCTGGTGGCAGCTTGATTATGCTCTGGGGAACATTCATGTGGGCATCCCTGGGTCCAGAGGAGCTCATGCAAGGCACCATGATGACCAAGGAGTGTCATATACTGGTTGCTGATGATGTGTATCTATTCATGATGATGTTGTTTCCCGACAGCAGTGGTATTTTTAAACAAGGTAATGCCCCAAATAACAAGACCAGGAGAGTGATGAAGTGGTTTGAGGATCACAGTGACAAGTTCCAATTGATGTGTTTGCTCACCAAATTTCCAGATCTGAATCAGACCTGACACATCTGGGATGTGATTGAATGTGGTGTCAGAGCTTATTTCCCACCCTACCTGAAATTTACAGGAGTTAGGTGAATTGTGTGTGCAGATGTGGTGCCAAGTCCATCCAGCAACCTACCAAGACCTCATTGCTTCTGCACCACAATGTGTTGCTGCTGTTACATTGGTCAAGGTGGACATACTGGCTATTAGGTAGGTTGTCAAAATGTTCTGGCTGATCAGTGTATGTGCTTTCCAAAGACTCAGTACTTCACCTATTTGGCAAATTGTTGCCTTTACTCCCTAAAGTATTTGTATAATGAAATGTACTTCCATTAATAATGATGAAGTGAGATTAATACCTGTATGACTGCTGGAGGAAGTAAGTGAATTGAAGAAGTCTTTGGAGACTCATTGCAGCAAATGTTTGAGCTTGAAATACTTAAGCTAAAAGAACAGAATCTTAACATAAAAACATAAGAAAAATAATAAGTAGATACAGTTTCATCAAATAGTACATATTACATACTGTGATGGTAGGAGGAAATGGGACCTATATCATAATATAAACGGCAATCATGGTCCAGTTATAAAATGTCAGTACACACAATACTGTTAAGTATTATAAGAATGCAGAATGTTTAGAAACAAATCTCCCAAGAGAATTATGTCACATGCACCTACATGAAACAAGCAAGGAGGAAATTGAATCAGTTTTGAATATCGAATCACTGAAGACTAACATGGGTATTATTAATTATTAGGTGGGCTTATGAATATCAGTGCGATACAAATCAATTCTCTATTCAGTTTCTGTAATTCTATCTTGTATAAATGAAAGAATTGGACTGCAACTGGTCAATGACTAGCAGAAAACATATATCCAATAGCCATAAATTTATGGAATAATTTTATTACCAGTTTTGGTGCCTCGTTGGCATCATCTTCAGACACCCACACATGGAATGTTATACGCCATCCAGCTGTTTGTGCTTACTAAAGGAACCACTTTATCAAACTGGTTTGCATAGATATCTTCACAATAGATGTGTGCAGTTTACTCATCTGTATGAGTAGACAAATGACTAGCTGGCTTATCTCATTTCATATATAAGGGCCTCAATTTAGCTTTATGAAATAAGCATTAACAGAAAATACCATTTTTATTTCTTTTTATGTGATGCACTTTCAGAGGTCAGTGGTGACTTCAGGGTGGTATGTACCTTCTTTGTTTGAACAAAAACATTTATTTTGACCATTTTATACTTTAGCTTAAATTTGGGGATTGTGGAATTGAAAAAGCTGACCATAGGTTAAGTTTACGTTTGGCAAACAGGAAGCAACATGTTGTCCTCTAATGTCGACAAACAAGAAACAGATTTAATTCTGGGCTTCCAGCAGAACTGAAAAAGTAAGTGACAAGCCCCAGAAAATTTAAATGAAAAGGCTTACTTGGTGGCACACTCCCTTTATTCTATACAAGAGTTTCTTGCTGTGGATTAGAGTCTTTTGCTATAATGCTTCATTACAGATAATTTCTGTCATTTTAGTTCATTCTATTTTTAAAATTTTATCAGAATTTTGTGAATTATGTGGTGACTTCTTCATGACCAAAGTAAAGACAGGACATTATTGTTGATACCCACATGTTGATATTTTAAGAGCAAGAGAATAAAATGTATGTTATGTATTGGTAACAAAATTATTGTAAACTCTATACAATGGCAGGGTAAACTGCTTCTCAGTTCAGAGAGATATAATAGCATACATGAAACCTTATTGTAATTGAAGCTCTTTTTGCTCTTTTTTAGGTATGTTAACCGGAAAGGGGTTGCTTTACCTACCAGCAGCGAAGAAACAAAAAAGGCAAAACGTGAAAATCTGGAACAGAAGCAGATTTTGGTTCCAGAGTTATGTACTGTTCATCCTTTTCCAGCATCTTTATGGCGAAAAGCTGTTTGCCTCCCATGTATTCTTTATAGGATAAACGCACTCTTACTTGCAGATCAAATTAGATGTCAAGTATCTAATAATATTGCACTTGGCCAAGAGAAACTTCCAGCAGGTTTGGTTCTTGTCAATATGCTTTCTTCCTCTTCTATATAAAAACATCCAAAGAAATTAGTTGAGTTTTTTTTTTTTTTTATTTAAATTACATTTCTTTCATGCTGCATCACGTGAAACTACTGCTTTTGTCAGACATATTCATTACTGATGTTAGACTGACAGAGAATATTAATGTATCATGAGACTGCTACTTTCTTTTATTTCCTTTGCAGATTTTGAGTGGCCTCCATTGAACTTTGGATGGAGTCTAGCAGATGTATTGAAAAGATCCAAAGAAAATGCTGCTAAAGTACCTGAAATCAAAGTCGTTACTTTTGGGCAGGAAACAGTGACATCTAAATTAAGTAAGACAAGTAATGAAACAGAAGTAAAAGATATTTATTGTGAGCAAAAGAAGAAGACTGCAAATGAGATCTTGACAGAAGAAGAGAATAAATTGTCTGGTGAATGGATGGAAATTGGTACATGGTCAAATGACATGGCAGAAAGAAATCCAATGGAATCAGGTGATATTGATGAATTTGATCCAAATATTGCTCTACCATCAAATTTAACATTGCTTGGAAATGATTCAGAGTTAACAGACTTACATAATGGAGAAGGAAGCAGTGACTGGGGAACAGGAATTGAAGCTCAGTTTGAAGGAAAGGTACGATATGGGTCACCAAGTAGCTGGATGAGAGCAGACCATTTTACTAATTTTGATGGTGACTGTATAGGATATGAATCAGATGAATCTTACAATGAGCTTGTACATGAAACAGACAGTTTTGACTGCAATGCTTTTCAAGTACATTCAGGAATTAGAATTGAATTCAAAAGTGATAATGTTGCAGAGGCTGTAGAGGATGAACCACAGACCAAGCAACCAGCTTTAAAAAGCAGCAGTGCAGTTGTGGCAACGAGTGTTGCAGCCAGTGAAGTGCCATGGAATTGGGACATGGCAGTCGCATTAGATTCACTTGTTAATCATTTCAGTCATTCTGACAGTGACAGTAAATCTGATGCTGAATCTGACAAAATTACAGAAATGTATGCAAATCATTTTGATGAAGCAACAAAGAAGAACATATGTTATATAAGAAAGAGTGGTATACTAATAAGAAAAGATCAGCCTCTGGAGATTGTGAGATCCCTGTCCTCTTGTACAGGGCAGTTTCAGAATATTCCTGTTGAAATACATATACAAAGGTCTGTAAATAGCAGTCTTCTGCAGAACAGCTTCTCACATTCACATTTTGTAGCTGGCTGTAAAATAGTCTTCAATGTAGGTAAACTTTCACTAGATAATGGCGATGATGACTTAGATACCAAAGAAGCTTTATACACAGCTGGTAGTGTAACAGTGTGTGACAGGAGATTGTCATGGAATGTTGATGGTGATGAGGAGGAAGATATAATTAGTAAATTTAGTTTTGATGCACAGCCAGAACTTGAAGGGCATCCTGGCCCAAGTCCAAGTATAATACTTCAAGCATTAACAATGTCAAATGCCAATGATGGAATTAACTTGGAAAGACTGGAAACAATAGGTGACTCATTTTTGAAATATGCTATCACAACGTACTTATATTGTACGTATGACAATATCCATGAGGGAAAACTAAGCCATTTGAGATCCAAACAGGTAAATAATTCATTCATTTATTTATTGCCTCAAAATCAGTGATATCATTTTTATATTCTTGTGGTTTACAAATTTTCTTTAAAATTCATTCTCAAAAGCTTTTTTCACACGTATGGTTGTGGTTAAATTGTCTCACTAGATTTTAGTAGTAATAGTAGTAGTAGTAGTAGTAGTAGTAGTAGTAGTAGTAGTAGTAGTAGTAGTAGCAGCAGCAGCAGCAGTAGTAGTAGTAGTAGTAGTAGTATCATCATCACCACCATCATCATCATCATCATCATCATCATCATCATCATCATCATCATCATCATCTTTTACACCATAAGCACATAGTCATCAGTTATAGGAGTTAAAGATAGTCAATACAACTAGAGAAGTTTCCCAGAAGACTCGCAGTATTATGCAAGTGATTGAAGTGCTTTCCCCACCAAGTCACTCTCCCATTTGTCAATGGGAGAAGTGCTCTGTGTTGAATGGACACTGAAGGAATGGATCATCCCATTACTTGAACACCCTGTGCTAAACTAGGTGGATAACATTATTTTGGAGTTTCCCACCTGATGGGGAGTTATGTATTATGTAGATATTTTTGCTGAAGTTGGCTCAAGGAATGATGAAAACAGGGATGAATTGAGCACCAGATGAAAAAACAACACATGTCAGTGGCAATGAGAAATGCAGATTTCTTCCAAAAACCTTAAAATGTGTCTGCAGTGAAGTGAGTGGGGAAACTGAACTATTAGAAAGGATTGCACACTGTGGAGAGAGCCTATTCAAACTATTATGAACAGTCCACTGCTATTTCCTTTAGTCACTTTGCACTTTGAGCCACTAGTCTGTGTGCTGTATGAAGTGTCCAAATTCAAATGGTTTGTGAGCTCTAGCAATGTGCATTTATTGTCAGTGTGCATGATATTTCATTTCATCTAAGTTTCAGAGTACCAATACAGCCTTAGCAGTATCAGTATAAGACCTCAGCCACTTGTGTTGTATTTCAGGTATTTAAATCATTAGCTATTGGCTAGCTCTGTTGAATGCTTGGTCATAATTATTTTGAATCTATTTGTCCAGTTAAAAGCTAGTAAATTTTTCATTCTGTTTTATTTACATATGGTCTCAGTTTTGCTTTTGATTGAATTTTGAAATGATGGACAACACTGGTTGTTGAGTATTACATTACAATCAGTCTTCATGTAATCTTTTATTTTCACATAATCTCTTAAGATGAGGGACAGCATTGCTATATGTGGAGGTCATTACACAGTACACACCCACACTGGGATTTCATTACACACTGCTCAGTGTAATCTGTTGGTACCTAGGTGCATAATCTGATTTGTTACTTGTTTCCACATCTGAAGGCAAGTCATTGTTATAATTTGGAAGATGTATTGCGTTGCAAGGTAGTGCATTACATATGTTAGTTTTGTGATATTCACCATATGATACTACTTTTTAAGCATGTTAGAAATAGTTACATATTATAAAATGAATAAACAAAATGTGATTTTTGTAAGCATTGCATAGGCCATGAATCAGCTGCTGTGTTGTGTTTGTACAATGAGTCTTTACATACATACTTGCTGTATGCATTCTACTGGCAGTTCGTTAAATATGTCGTGGCAGATGTAACACTTTCTTAAAAAAAAGGTTGATCATTGACTGAGTTATCAATGGAGATTGAAGCCACCTGGTAGAATTTTGCACAGAGCACAACTTAATCATAGCTAACACTTGGTTCAAGAATCATAAAAGAAGGTTGTATACATGGAAGAAGCCTGGAGATACTGACAGATTTCAGATAGATTATATAATGGTAAGACAGAGATTTAGGAACCAGGTTTTAAATTGTAAGACATTTCCAGGGGCAGATGTGGACTCTGACCACTATCTATTGGTTATGAACTGTAGATTAAAACTGAAGAAACTGCAAAAATGTGGGAATTTAAGGAGATGGGACCTGGATACACTGACTAAACCAGAGGTTGTACAGAGTTTCAGGGAGAGCATAAGGGAACAATTGACAGGAATGGGGGAAAGAAATACAGTAGAAGAAGAATGGGTAGCTTTGAGGGATGAAGTAATTAAGGCAGCAGAGGATCAAGTAGGTAAAAAGACAAGGGCTAGTAGAAATCCTTGGGTAACAGAAGAAATATTGAATTTAATTGATGAAAGGAGAAAATATAAAAATGCAGTAAATGAAGCAGGCAAGAAGAATACAAACGTCTTAAAAATGAGATCGACAGGAAGTGCAAAATGGCTAAGCAGGGATGGCTAGAGGACAAATGTAACGATGTAGAGGCTTATCTCGCTAGGGGTAAGAGGGTTACTACCTACAGGAAAATTAAAAAGACCTTTGGAGATAAGAGAACCACTTGCATGAACATCAAGAGCTCAGATGGAAACCCAAATCAGAAAGGTGGAAGGAGTATATAGAGGGTCTATACAAGGGCGATGTACTTGAGGACAATATTATGGAAATGGAAGAGGATGTAGATGATGATGAAATGGGAGATACGATACTGCGTGAAGAGTTTGACAGAGCACTGAAACACCTGAGTCAAAACAAGGCCCCCGGAGTAGACAACATTCCATTGGAATTATTGACGGCCTTGGGAGAGCCAGTCCTGACAAAACTCTACCATCTGATGAGCAAGATGTATGAAACAGGCAAAATACTCTCAGACTTCAAGAAGAATATAATAATTCCAATCCCAAAGAAAGCAGGTGTTGACAGATGTGAAAATTACCAAACAATCAGTTTAATAAGTCACAGCTGCAAAATACTAACGTGAATTCTTTACAGACAAATGGAAAAACTAGTAGAAGCCGACTGCGGGTAAGATCAGTTTGGATTCCGTAGAAATGTTGGAACACGTGAGGCAATACTGATCCTACGACTTATCTTAGAAGCTAGATTAAGGAAAGGCAAACCTAGGTTTCTAGCATTTGTAGAATTAGAGAAAGCTTTTGACAATGTTGAATGGAATACTCTCTTTCAAATTCTGAAGGTGGCAGGGGTAAATAACAGGGAGCGAAACGCGATTTACAAATTGTACGGAAACCAGATGGCAGTTACAAGAGTCGAGGGGCATGAAAGGGAAGCAGTAGTTGGGAAGGGAGTGAGACAGGACTGTAGCCTCTCTCCAATGTTATTCAATCTGTATATTGAGCAAGCAGTGAAGGAAACGAAAGAAAAATTCAGAGTAGGTATTAAAATCAATGGAGAAGAAATAAAAACTTGGAGGTTCGCCGATGACATTGTAATTCTGTCAGAGACAGCAAAGGATTTGGAAGAGCAGTTGAATGGAATGGATAGTGTCTTGAAAGGAGGATATAAGATGAACATCAACAAAAGCAAAACGAGAATAATGGAATGTCGTCGAATTAAGTCGAGTGATGCTGAGGGAATTAGATTAGGAAATGAGACACTTAAAGTAGTAAAGGAGTTTTGCTATTTGGAGAGCAAAATAACTGATGATGGTCGAAGTAGAGAGGATGTAAAATGTAGACTGGCAATGGCAGGGAAAGGGTTTCTGAAGAAGAGAAATTTGTTAACATTGAGTATAGATTTAAATGTCAGGAAGTCATTTCTGAAAGTATTTGTATGGAGTGTAGCCATGTATGGAAGTGAAACATGGATGATAAATAGTTTATACAAGAAGAGAATAGAAGCTTTCGAAATGTGGTGCTACAGAATAATGCTGAAGATTGGATGGGTAGATCACATAACTAATGAGGAAGTATTGAATAGGATTGGGGAGAAGAGAAATTCGTGGCACAACTTGACTAGAAGAAGGGATCGGTTAGTAGGACATGTTCTGAGGCATAAAGGGATCACCAATTTAGTATTGGAGGGCAGCGTGGAGGGTAAAAATTGTAGAAGAAGACCAAGAGATGAATACAGTAAGCAGATTCAGAAGGATGTAGGTTGCAGTAGGTACTGGGAGATGAAGAAGATTTCACAGGATAGAGTAGCATGGAGAGCTGCATCAAACCAGTCTCACGACTGAAGACCACTATAGCAACAACATTTAAAAACATTTTAGTAAAGCCAGCCCTTAATTAACTCCAAAATGATTACCAGGTTTGCCAAAAGTATTGCTTGTATGACTATATCTGTTAATTTCATTATTTAAACAAATAATTCGGCATAACCTTTGTAGTAGAAGAAACTATTAAAAAAGGAGGATTTTTTCAGTATATTCAGTTAATTGACTGAGTTATGTTTTAATTGTAATTTCTGTAACTTAAATATCAAACAATGTATAGTTTCAGTGCCTGTTATTGTGATGATATATAAAGGACAAAGTTTTGGTCCCTACATAGCCAGTTCACAGCTGATGTTCAGACGGGTATTATATGTTAGTTAAATTGATAAAAATGCATCAACTTAACAGTGGAATAAGTGGAGCACAAATAGGCCATGTGTTAGATCAAGTAATGACAGTGTCTGTTCAATTTATTTGAGAAATAGTGTCACACGTACCTTATTATTCTACAAGAACTGTGAACTGTGTGATTAGGTTTTTACTGCTCATAGATGTTCAGTGGCAAACTATTGTAACAATATGCTGATGTTTGCCTATTAATGAGGCTTATCACATTTACCAATAATGAACTGGCCATGTAACTGTGTAATATTGGGGGGTTGTGAACTGTGAAAGTAAAGAACTGTGAAACGCAACTGTCGGCTACATCATTTACATTAGTCAATGTTGAACTTCCACCCCCCATTTTCAGCCAGTGTAACACTGCAGTACATCGACACCCAGTGCTATCAACGAGGAAATAAAGCAGGTGAACTTACAAGTGCTGATGACGTTATCAATAAAATGACTATTCATGAAGATAAATCGGATTATGCAGAATTGTGAACATTGTAAAATTGATCATAGCAAAAACTGCGTTAAGATTGTTCACTTTACAGGCAATGCTAATATTTGAAGCTTTTCATCTGTCAAATGTCTCCTATGCTTTTAAATTGTGGGTGACAGTGAAGTGACACTGCAGCTATTCAATTGCAGAATTTGTACAAAACTGTTCTGCTGTATTAGCAACAGTGAGCTCAGCTTTTAACTCAGCTGTTAACCATTTTTCATACTGTAGGTCTATCTATTTGTTGTTCATGATATGGCTATCAAGATTACATCTTATTCAATATGCACATCTTTCAGAACCTAAAAGTTGCTCATAAGTAGATACTCTGTGTGCTGAATAATGTGCTTCTTTTTTTAAAGGATTAAATAATTATTACTCCCTTGACACAAAAAAGATTGTAGTTACATAAATTTTTCATTGAAGTTGCTCTAAGAAACTCTGGATTTTATCTTCATAGAACTAGTTGAATCCCAGGACTGTTGCAATATTCTCATTTGTCTGGAATTCTTTCTGCGGGACTATACAGCATTTTGATTTCTTGTCAGTCTCATTTTATGCAGAATTTAAGTTTTGGTTGATGTGAATGATTACGGATTATATTCCACTTTAAAGAAAATAAAAAGAGTAAACTTCAGAACAGAAAACAGGAAAATCTTCTAAAGGATTCAACATGGTAATCTTCCTGTAACATTTTACTGCCATTAACAATTATGTTAGAACTATTTGTTTGCTCCTTTCTACATTTCTAAATTTGTGTTGGGGAATTTCATAGTCGTCAAGATTTTAGATCTTTCCTTGTTTGATACAGAGTGTTAGTAGTATTTTCATTATATTTCTCATCATTTTTGGTCTCTTCCAATTTTTTATGATCAGTAACAGTTGCCATAACAGCACTTCTTATTTACATTGCAGGTGAGCAATCTTAACTTATACAGACTTGGACGGAGGAAAGTGTTTGGAGAAAGTATGATTGCTACAAAGTTTGAGCCTCATGATAACTGGTTGCCACCATGTTACTATGTTCCTCGTGAATTGGAACAAGCTCTTGTGGAAGCTGGTATTCCTGCTAGTCACTGGAACCGTGCTGATATACCTAATTTATTACCGTTGTCACGTGAGGAGATATGTGAGCTTGTTAGAGAACGCTGCAATCAGTTTCAGCGTTGTAGAGATTGTGATGAAGGTGAAGTGTCCATACGTGCAGAAGAGTATGACAGTGTTGATAAAATGCCGTGCTTCATTCCTTATAACCTGATAACACAACATAGTATTCCAGACAAGAGTGTAGCTGACTGTGTGGAAGCGCTTATTGGAGCATATCTCATTGCATGTGGGCCAAGAGGTGCCCTGCTTTTCATGGCATGGTTAGGAATTTGTGTTCTTCCAAGAGAAGAAATTATTTTGAAAAGCAGTAGTCCAAACCTCATTCCTGAGGAGAGACCAGTTGGTAGTTTAAAACCAGCATTTGTATGTGAAGACAGTGATGGGACTGCTGTCTGGAAGCAGGTATTATTATAGACTTTACATATTTATCACTTTACTTTAAGATACTTGTTTAGCTGAGTAATTTGATTAACAAGATGAAGTAAATGATTTCAATAAACATTGACAGAAAGAATAGTGTATTTGCAATAATTGAAGAGAACACTACAGTATTAATGAAAGGCTTTGACATCTAATAATACACCATTAAATTAGATTCTGTAACTTCCAGTATGTAGTTCTGAATTTCTTTGTAGTATGGGTTTGTAAAATAATGTTTCATACAATATAGTACTATACTGTTCACAGCATATTAATTTGTTTATTACATACAGGTGAGATATGGCACATTGCAGTCACCTCCATCACCACTTCTTAGGAATGTCACAAATCCAGAGCGGAAGTTGGAAGCCTTACTTGATGGATATGATGTATTTGAACAAAAAATTCAGTATAAATTTCGTGATAGGAGTTACTTGCTACAGTCACTCACACATGCTTCCTACTCACCAAACAGACTTACAGATTGTTACCAAAGGCTTGAATTCCTTGGAGATGCTGTTCTGGGTAATATATTTTGGCTTTATCTGAAGTGTAAGGAATTTTAATTTAGTTATTAATCTCAAGTTATTCTCTTCAGCGTGATCACACGAGAATCAGAAAACATCCATTTCCTTGCATATCTCATGTAACACACAATAATTAATTGTGTGTGTGTGTGTGTGTGTGTGTGTGTGTGTGTGTGTGTGTGTGTGTGTGTGTGTGTGTGTTCCTCATAACTGTAGATTGTAATTATCTGTCAAATAGGATAAGGAAATAATTATTCTCTTAGGTCAGAAAATAGATACAAGCAGTGGCCATGCTGAATGTTAAAATATTTGAATCAATGCAGCTTTGTAACTCTGAACATGCTCAACTAGTTGATTTTAATGACATAAAGAAGCAGAAACACACTTACCTTTGAGAGATTCAGAAGTAATACAGCAGTACAAATTACTATTTATAATCTTGCACAAACTGTACGTCATTTGATTTTTAACAATAATGTAGCACCCTGGGGGTAGGACACTAGTGGGTGGTGGTTCGAGGTCATGAGGTTGACAGAGCAAAATGTAGGAATGTGGATAACGCTGAATCAGAGATTAGATGCGTGTCTGAATCCTGGAGGTATTACTAACAAAAACATTAAAGCCCCAACAAACATTTATTGTCCACAAAATAAGACAGTTGAGATACTGACATTTGGGTGGCCAGTGATGGTTGGGCTGGAGGAAGTCGACCACCACAGTATGCTTGAGTCAGCATATGTTTGCTGCCAAGTCAGCTACAATGACAACATGAAGCTGGCAACCTTGCCTGTGTTAGCATACAGTCACACCCATACCAAGTGAGACTACACACAGCTTCTGGAAGGTGATGGCCAGGGCTCCTGTGACCCTGTCATGTACTACACATGAGGAAGTCATATACTAACTGTGCTCAGAGTACAAGAAGTCATGCAGAGAAGTGCTGTGGCCATGCACTAGGAGAGAGACCAGCAGCATCAAAGTCTGCCACAGTAATGAGAGGTGAGAGGCAGCAGTGACATGCCTCCACAGTGATTAATCATAATCTGGTAACAGGCTTTGCTAGTTAAGCTTCCAGAAGGCATGTTGGGTGGTGACAGCCATAGCTCCCAATCAGTCTTGACTTATGGTTGGTGTTGCAGCTCACAGGATTTGCTGCTCCAAAGAAGATGTAAAGCAACAAAATGAACAGAGAATTCACTGATGTAGGCCTCCTGTCCTGGCTGGACAGCTGCAGAACTGAATAGAAATGTGCCAGAACATAAGTAGTATTTGTGAAGGATGGGCTCATGGGTTCATCTGCTGTGAGGCTGCAATGACATCATGACCCTTTTCTTGTGCGGGCAGCAGCTGAAATGTATCCCAACTTCACCTTTCATGTAGTGGGTGTATTATGCAGTCATTGTGCTGAATAGTTGTTATTGTGTCCTGCTTCAGCTTTCTTGTGACACTTTGTGCAGTCACCATTATGACATTATCTCTCCGTTGCCTTGATGCTATTCAGTTAAATTGCTGGATAGGGTGCTCAGCTCATTCCGTATTTGCTGCTGCACAACCAGCAGTCCTTTCATGCTGGGATTCCACCTGGCCATTGACACATTTTGCCTTGATGCTTATGTCAACTGGGAAGGTCTTTTAATTTCTTCTGGCTGCATCGAGCATACTATTATGCTGTACTACAATCCCCCAGCCTTTAAGAAATCCCACTCAGATTTCCCTGAGGTGCCTTTGAAATAGTCTTAACATACATGCTCAGAATACAATTACATACAATGGTCGTGGTTCCTCTCATTCTGTCTAGTTCAAATCACATGGTTACTGAATTATGCTCTTAATTCTAAAACCTTATTTTATTATACACTGTTCAGGGAAGTCATATTCTTACACGGGCACATCTCCTCTGATTTACTGTTTATACACGAATAGAATCATTTTTCACACATCACTCACAATCGCACTATAATTCACAATCTCATGTACTGTTCCTCACGTAACATAATTCATTACCCTAATTCTTTCTTAATTATTCTTACTTCTATTAGCAAACCTCTTGACTGCTATTTGACATGCTGGGGGTTCTGGAAGGGGTACAGTTTTTCACTTACAATAGATGTAGGCCACATAAAACATAATCAGAACCACCATAGTGCTAAAAAGTGTGATACTTACAGTGTATGCTCAGCCATTGCTTCTCACAATTCTGTTGTATGTGTTGAAATATTTGCTCCATAATGAATTGCCCCTTTTCCAATGCTATGAATTCATCTATAGAATGTAAATGGTCTGGTTTGAACGTCTCATTTATGGAGGTTAGGTTTTGGCTCCTAACACATGTATCAGTTTTTCCATCCCACACAAAAAGTAGAATATGTTGGTTTTGTGACAGTCATTCCAGTGACAGTGACAGGGGGAAGGAATGTTGCACCTGCTATGACACAGGTTGTGCCATTGACTAACATCCTACTATCTCATAACTCTATCTTTGTCTTGCCTGCAGGCTTCCCTGGCTCATATCAGTTTACTGTTATCACCTATGGAGAAAATATCAAGTACACACAATGCACGCCTACTTTCTGAAAACAAGGTTGTGACAATAAAACTTCCCTCTCACATTTGGCTACTTTTGTCATATACTAAACAGTTATACATCACATGCCTGCACACTAGTCTGAAAGGTCCTAGTCAAGCTGACAGTAAGAATCTTACTTTGGCAGCCCTGACATTATTGCATAGGTTTCTTTTTGTTGTGGCACCAGTAACACTTCTTGTGACTTTACTTGTACCAATTTACCCATAGCGTTTGCATCATTTCCTTCCTGCTTTCAAAAAAAGTGTGCATATTCCAGTCATTGTCTTAGACATACAGCTTGACAGGTACCCTGTGTCGTTATCATTATAACACTATCGAGGCAGAAGAAACCAGAAACACAACATACCATAATAACGAGACATGTGGCATACCCCAAATGTATCATAACTGTGACACACACAATATAAAGTATCTCACATATTGCTGATGACACCACTTCACAGATCTATGTCACTCAGTCATTCTGCCATGTGGTCTAAACATATACAACATGTCTAGTATTTCTTTATCATTGACTTTTAATCTCTTATTTTTCTTCTGCACTGGTGAAGACACTGGCACTTTCAGCAAAGTGTCTACTGCTCCTTCAAACTCCACTCTACATCTGCTTTACATAGCTTCTTGAACACCTCATCCAATCATTTTATGTGCTCCTCCATGATTTTAGAAAACACAATTATATCTTCAAGATAAATTGTGCACTGTTTTGGTTTAATCCTCTAAGTACTCCATCAAACAACCTTTGGAAAATGGCTTGCGCATTCTTGAGACCAAACAGCATTCTACAATGTTGGTAATGACCCAATGGGACCATAAATATGGTCTTGTTCCATCTTCTGTAACTACTTCCAAGTGGTGAGAACCACTTTTGAAATCCATCATAAATTACACTGATCCAACTTGTTGAGAATGTCAATTATGGTTGATGTAGGATATGCATTGGTGCTAGTATTTGCATTCAGATACCTGTAGTCACAACAACAAAAAATCTATGTTTTCTTGTACCATGCAATGACTTTTTGATGACAATGATAAGAACTGTACCCAATGGGCTATCACTATGTTCAGTAATGCTATCAGTCAACTGCTAGTCAATAAATTCCTCCATTATTGCTTGCTGATGGTCCTCTGTATGGTTTTCTGTATTCTGGAGCATCATTATCAACATTATCTGTTGGTATTTTCTGTTCTGTGGCTGGTGTTACTGGTAACAACATCCCAGCAGGGTAAACAGCTCCGTAAATCACAATAACAAAGCTTCCACCGCTGTTCTAACTCTTCCTTCTAAATGTTTCACATTGTCACATAATGGAGATGCCTTGATGGTTTGCTCATGGCAAAGGTCTCCAGTAGACCAATCCAAATCATCCTCCTCTAGGATATCTAACTTGGCAGCGAGTACACCATTTGACAGAGTTACCTTGCCCATGCCAAAATTATCTATACTTGCCAGAACCATATAATCACAATCTCTTTCTCTTTCTCTTACATGTACTGACCTTCTACACACAAAACAGTGTGACTTATCTAGCTCATCATTGCATTCGATTAGCTATACAACTCAATACTTCACTTTGTAAATCAGAATCCACACTTGGGCAGGCTAACTTTCCTGCGCCTTTTGGCACTTTCCCATGAGACTTGATTTTCAGTGCATGCATCTGCAGTTTATTTGGTACCACCTTCATGATTGGTGAACCTTGCAGTGATGTAGCACTTGCAGTAGACATGCCCAGTGGAAACGATGTTCCAGTGAGTTCGATTGTATACTGTGAAAGGTCAATTTCTGCATGATGCTTATCCAGAAAGTAAAGTCTTGGGGTTGCACAATACTCCTTACTGACATGTGGCAACACTTCCACATTCTCCTGAAATCCTCTTGTTCCAATGCTAAAATTGAGCAGTGTTGCCTCTCCAATGGTGTCGTGTCATTGTTGGCTACCCCACATGACCTATATCGTGGATGAGGTCTATATAGTTTCAGACTAATGACTAATACGTGAGCCCCAGTGTCCATCAAAAATTAATGTTCTTTTCCTCTTACTATGCCCAACAAGCAGCATTCTGTCTTTGCATGTTTTTGCAGTATTTCATTTTACTAGGAATGCTGTAAAACAGTTGAGGCATTCCCTTTGTTATGTAATATATGCTTGTCCCGGTGTTGTCTATCCTGTATCCTACTTTGACAGTCACGCTTCTGGTGCCCTACTTCCCCACATTTGTAACACTGAAGTTGCTGGCATTGCTTTTGAATGTGGCCCATATACACATGCCATAACATTTTACCTCTGTGGGGATCCTAATAGCAGCAACAAAATCACATGGCTTTTCCATTCTGACCATTTTAGATATATCAGCTAATAGCCTCTGTGAGAAGTGAAGAAATAGGTGAATTCAACAAGGGTTTTTGCCTCTTCTGACTCAGATGTACTTTACCACTCTTGGCTTGTAAGGTGTCTACCTGATTTTTTAACATGACATTACTTTCTAACAATGCATCTACTTGCACCTTCAGAAGCTCAACTGCTTCATGCATTATTGCCACGTGTATTTCCAGGTTTTGTGTCACCTCCATCTGACAAATATAAGGGGCGTTCAAGAAGGTACGAAGTTGAGACATAATTACAGCCATTCACCATCTTGTGTCACAGTGGGACAAGTGTCTCAACAGACAGGGTCAATACTTCTAACTTACAGGTACTGGTTTCTGTAATTATTCCTTTGGCTTGTTTCTTTTTGAACGCCCCTTATACACAAATTGTGAGGGATTACTGCTGCAAGTATACAGCTAGAGACACTCGAAAATTAACCTTCATGCCTTATCATGGCCCAACAAGATTCAGAACATTGCTGCACATCATGGCCAACCATCTACAAGTATCACATGTAACTAGCACTACGTCATTCATAGCAACATTGGCTCAGGTAAATTATAATCTTGACATCTAATAGGTTAACCTTCTGATAGGCACGTGTATGTGTCAGATATGCAGCAACAATGTTTGTTACCTTTTCTTGGAAAGCGGTAAGGAGGGAAATCCCCCCTTCGTTCTGGCCTCCTCATTTGACCCTACCCTACGTCAGTCCTGACCGCTGCACGCTATGATAAACAGCAAGCTAGTAACACGTGTTTCTTATCTGAGGAATACGTGCAACACTCTATGTGAGTTTTTAACTTTTCATTTTCCATTATTTATTGTTAAGATTTTAATGCTTATTATTAATTTAAAGTAGTGTACATCGTGAATTTGTGTGTGTCTCGAATCAACAATGAAATTAAACTCTGTGTCAGATACGCGTGACCTTCAATGCTTGCGTCATGTTATTTATTCAGTTTCGTTTCATATTTCTTTCCTAGGTACTATTGGGGACAGAGAAATGTATAATTTAAACAATACTTTGGATGTTGAAGCTGTGATAAATGTAATTCTGCGTGATACCGATGATGAGGATGATCAGGACAACAGTTCTGTAGAGGACAGTGACATTGATGAAGAAGAGCACATATCGGAAAGAGATGGAGATTCTGATATGGAAATGAGTGCTCAGTTCAGCTCAGAAGACGATGAAGATGAGAGCACCAAATTAACATTTCAAACTATTCAAAGGAAAAGTAAAAATTTAATCAAGGTTTGGTCATGGCAAAAAAAGCCAAGGAACAGGCATAGGTGAGGTAAACAAAATATTTTTCTTCACCTGCCCAGAGTAATTGGACCTGTGAAAAACGTGACTAATATTCTAGATTCATGGAAATACCTCATCTCTGACACAATTATTCAACATATTGTAGAAAATACCACGAAATTTATTCTTGGAATACAAAATAACTATTCTCATTCAAGGGATGCTCAACAGACAGACACAGTGGAAATGAAAGCCTTATTCGGGCTGCTTTGTCTCAATGGGTTGTACCACGTGAATCGTCTGACTCTCGACAACTTATGGCAGGTGGATGACTTGCTAACCAACATGAGTATAAAAAGATTTTAGTTCTTAATGTGATCTATTTGTTTTAATGATGTGGAAACAAGAGAAGAATGAAGAAAAATTGACTTCCTATAAGAATCATATTTGAAGAATTTGTTGGGAACTGCCAAAAATGCTATTCACTTGGTGAAAATGTCACAATCGATGAAAAACTTGAATCTTTTTCTGGGGGAGACGCGGTTTCATATAATATATGCCCCCCCCCCCCCCCCCCAAAAAAAAAAAAAAGAAAAAAGAAGCAAATATGGCATAAAAATTTATGCTTTAGTCAACTCTCAGCTATTTTATACATATAATGTGGAAATATACTCAGGAATCCAACCAGAAGGTCCATTTAGTGAAAGCAATAAACCTTCTGATGTTATGAAAAGGTGAGCAGCACCCATTTTCTACAGTGAGAGAAATATCACGGCCAACAATTGGTTTACAGATTACGATTTGGTAAAGGGATTGGCATAAAAAAGGCACATTATGTTAATATAAGCCTCAGATTCATCAATAATTCACAGTGACTAGAAAGCAATAGCCCTGCTCAAATCTGTTTGGTTTTTGCAAAGAGGCAACACTTGTTTCATACGTGCCAAAAAAGAACAAGAATGTTTTGTTGGCATCCAGCCTTCACAGTGATGGATCAAAAGAAACTAGAAATTATAACTTTTTATAATCACAAAAAAGGAGGTGTTGACACTGTCAACAAACTTTGTAGGTCTTTCACTGCTGCGAGAAACAAAGCGATGGCCTCTGGTGATGTTTTTTATGAACGTTGCTGCCATAAATTAATTTATAATCTGGAAAGGAAACACCAGCATGAATCTCAAGAGAAGAAAATCTCAGATGACAAACTGCTTATTTGCTTCTGTCTCGGGTTAACAATTTTGTAAAATCTCAGATATCTTTCAAACAGACTTGTGCAGTAACATGTAAAAAGGAGAAGTACTAAAGTAACTGGAGACCTCCGTACAAAAGTTTTAAATGTGTTGCACACAGATGATGAGCACCAACAGCAACAAAGAAGAGGAGAAGAAGATCAGTGTCAGGACCCTCTGAAGAAAAGATGCAGGCCATGTTTAGTCAGTAATAAAACAAGAGTCACCTGTTTCAAGTGTGAAATATGTGGACAGTTTATTTGTTTACAGCATTCAAAAAATCTTCGTAATGATTCTATTTCAACTTCTAAACAACCACACGTTTCAAATATGAGATATATAGACAGTATGTTTTGTTTACATCATTCAAGAAATGTTTGCATTGATTGTATTTCAATGTCTAAATAACTTTAGTATATTGAGAAACCAAAATTTCAAACACAATCCTGTATAAATTTGACATTCATACATGGAAAGTAAGTATCAGTACTTCGAGAAGCTATGGGAAGAAAATGTGTGTTTTGAAACATAACTTTATTTTCAAATAAATTTTTTTATATTGCTTCTGTTTGTATAACCTATGAATAATACCTAATATTACTTTTATGATAAAAATTTAGTGTTTAAAAAGACATAAAGTTTATTAACAACAAGTGGTATTTGCGAGATACGTGTGACCGTCCTTGTCAGACCAGAAGGCATGCCTATTGGAATGTTAAAAGTGCCACTCTCTATAGTTGCCTTTAAATTTTGATAGGTCAGCAGGCTCGTGCAGCTTCACAAAAGTCACTTCTGTATTTCGGTGAATGTCTCGCCTAGCATACATGGCCATAACACACAAAACAAAACGACAGTGGAAGATGCACTCATAGGTGAGGCTACAGTTGGAACACTGCAGCCAGCTAATCCTCCAGTGTCAGATGCCGTCCTACACCAACACTCCTGACACCTAATGAAGTGCCCTCAGAGTAGGATGCTACAGTGAGTGGTGGTTTGAAGTCAGGAGGTCAGTGGAGCACCACCCAAGAATCTTGATAATGCCATCTCTGATGGAAATGCTTGTCTGAAGCCTGTAGGCATTATTAAAGTAGTAAAGTTTGTTGTTGTTACATTTATTGTCCACAAAATACAACAATTGAGATACTGATGTTTGCAAGGCCTGTGCTAGCAGGGTTGGAGGAAGTCTATCACCATGGTACGCACTAGTCAGCATAGCCTCACTGCCACCTGTGGTGCCAACTCAGCTATAGTGACAACATGAGGCTGGCAACCTTGCTTGTGATAGCATACAGCCATGCCCAAGCCAAGTGAGGCTGCACATACCTCCAGAAGAAGATGGTCAGGGCTCCCATGACCATGTTGTAGACTACATATAGGGAAGGCACTTACTAGCTCAGCTCTGACTATGCAAAGTCATGCAGAGAAGTACTGTGGCCTCTGTGTAGGGGAGAAACAGATAACATTGATGTCTGCCACAGGAACAAGGGGTGGGTGGCAGCAATATCACACCTCCACATAGCAGATGATGATATGCTATTTAAGCCTCCAGGAGGCCTGCTGGATGGTGACAGCCACAGCTCCTCATCAGTCTTGACCCTGTAGCCAGCACTGCAGCTCACAGCATCTTAAGTCCCTCCAGACTGGACCTGCTGCTCTGTAGAAGATGTAAGGCTACTAGATGAGTAGATGATTGACTGGCTTAGGCCTCCCTTCCCAGCTGGATGGCTGCAAAACTAAATAGAACTCCACCAGAACTGAAGCAGTATTTATGAGGGAGGGGCTTGTGTGCACTGCTAGTGCACATCATCCGGCCTGCTTTTCTTGTTCAGTCAGCAGCTGAAAGATGTCCAAAATCTGCCGTTCAGGAGTGGTAGTGGGTGTATTGTGCAGAGTCAGTGTGCTGAATAGTTTTTATTGAATCCAACTTAGACCTTCTTGCAACACTTTGTGCATTCACCATTATGATTATATATCTCTGTCGCAATGATTTCATCATCTTGGGTAACCAGCTATTTCAGTGTGTTGCAATAACTTCCATGTTTGCTGCTGCTCTGTCACTAGTCTCACTGGAATTTCTCATGGCCAGTGACCCATTTTGCACTTCACCTTATATTGCCAGGGAAGATCTTTGAAGTTTTTCTGCTTGCACCAAGTATACTATTCTGCCGTACTAAAGTAATTTTGCATTGACAGGACTGACTGTAGACCTCTGGTACATAGGTGAGTGGAGGGTCTGAATCAGAGCCTCTGATGGTTCTCTGACTGCTTAGGCTGCAGATTCCTCTACTTGCACCATAGGAGGGTGCGGTTTCAGGTTCTGCTTAATAAGTTAGTGGACAGTTTTTTTTAGGTTAGAGGGTCTCCAAAAGTACTGAAAGAGCTTCAGTCTCAAAGGGAGCAGGGCAAACGAAGATGAGGGTAGTCTTGGGAACAATTGGTATTGTAGTTGTAAAGTGTCATTGCCATGTTGGGAAAGAACCAGAACTCCAAGTGTTAATAGAAAGCACTGAAACTCAAATCATTATAGGTACTAAAAGCTGGCTAAAGCCGGAGTTACGTTTAACTGAAATTTTTACAAAGGACATAATGGTGTTTGGAGAAGATAGATTAAATACAGTTGGAACTGGAGTGCTTACTGCTGTTAGAAGTTGTTCACTTTGTAGTGAAACTGAAGGGAATTGTTCCTTTTAGTGTGGATAGAGGCTATACCTGAAAACCAAAATAAATTAATAATTGGTTTCTTTTACCAACCCCTCTACTTATATGACACAGTTCCTGAACAGCTGAAAGAAAACTTGAGTCCCATTTCAAGTAGGTACCCCTCTCATACCGTTTTAATTAGTGGTGACTTCAGTTTACCCTTGACATGTTGGCAAAAATACTTGTTCAAAGTGGGGTAGTCATGAAACATCATCCAAAATCATACTGAATACTTTCACTGAAAATTAATTTGAACAGTTAGTTCAAAAGCCCACTTGAGATGTGAGTGATTGGGAAAACATAACTGACCTCTTAGCAGCAAATATTCATGACCAAATAGGGAGTCATGTATAATAGAAGTGATATCTGGCATTCCACAAGGAAATGTTACCGGCCCCTGCCCTTCCTAATGGGTATAAATGATATAGGAGGCAATTTGAGCAGCCCTCTTAGATTGTTTGCAAATGTTGCTGTCATTTACTATCTAGTAACGTCACCAGAAGATCAGTGCAAACTGCAAAATAATTTGGACAACGTACCTGTATCTGTATGGTGTGAAAGGTGGCAATTGGCTCTAAATAATGAAAAGTGTGAGGTCATTCACATGAACACAATAAGAAGTCCGTTAAATTTCGGTTGCACAATAAATCACACAGACCTAAGTATTCAAGTAAATACTTACGAAATACAATTATGAATAGCTTAGATTGGAATTATGTTTCGGGGAAAATGTTTTGCTGGCAGAACACTTCGAACAGTGCTTAACAACTCACAAGCAGAGATCTTATGGAGTGCATGAGGGGGGGGGGGGGGGGGGGGGGGGAGATGCTTGCAAACACTGGGTTTGAAACAACATGTGAGAAATGCCAACTGTAAAATAGGGGAGGGCCAGTGGTGTCACCTAAGGAGCAACATCTAGTCACCACTGTGTGGCAACATCTTTGCATTTGAATCTGCAGTTTCAATCTTTGGTTTTTCAAGGTGACATTATCCACGTGGCCTGTGGGGGCAGGGGGGGAGGGAGTGGGCTGAGTGATGGGACCCAGCGATAGACTGGTGGTCAAGAAAAACACTTTATTACTTTCAGTGACACATTCCTCCATCGTCAATGTGGCTGCAGCTAGTGACAGTCATGGCAGTTTGGTAGTACTACTAGGCTCTGAAAGCCACTGTCACAAAATTCACAGTTATTTATACTGCTTCAGGGTGCATTCGTTGCAATATTATCCAGTACCTAGTTAGTGGCTCACAATAAGGATTTAGCCCTGCTGCGGTGACACCTTTCTGCCCGCTCCAACTATTACCTCTGTGTGGTGCAGGTTTTGCAGGGCACAGCTAGCCCATCTCACAATCCTTTTGCGTACATACTGCTATAACGTGCACGTCACCACATTGCTCTTACCACCAAGCAGTAGCTAATGCAACTTTCCACAGGGGTTTCTTACAAATGCGTACAAGTTTCACTTAAGACTACGTAGCAATGATACATTGCCCCCTCTGCTGGGAAGACCCAGATCCTCGGGTCTTGCACAAGATTGGTTCTCCATTGTAAATTACTTCCACCATCGATTTACAAAATAAAATGCACTCCCAAGATTATACTTGGCTAAATATACATTTCTTATACTACATTAGACTCTGTGGCTGCTTGTTTGAACTTTTTCAGCATGTCCATTGCTTAATGTAACTGTACCCACTGCACTTCTTTGCCCTTTACATGGCTTTCTGTATGCTTCCAATTTTCCTTGAGGGTAACAAATTCTTTCCTTTATTTAAAAAAAAAAAATCTCGCACTTGGGGGATCCAGTGTACTGGAACCTGGATTACTCATGAATCGGGTTGTTGAACGGCTCTTCATCTCAAGTTAAAGCTATGCAAAACAAAATCAGGGTCACCTTGGCACTTGGATGTGCAACACACTATATCAGGGTTACCCATCATCTACCATCCTGATACTGTTAAATGCGCAGCATTAGTTGCTCAGCAGTGATATGCCCATCCTGTGCCGCTATCATCTGATTCAGAGAGTGAACTAGACTTGGTTTTTTGGTGTCATTTATTAATGTAAGGTTATATTTATGAAACATCTCCAAAGGTTTGTCTGTCCAATATAGCTGCAGTTGTGTTATATTTAAGTGATTAATTCCCATCATTGTAGCTGATAAATAAAATGGTGGTCCTGTAATATCACATATGCTTCCATTAATTAAGAAACCACTGCCACTTAGTTCCATGCATTTCACTCCATGAGCTACCGTTGTTCATAACAAGTTGCCACCATCGCTACTATATCGTTATACACCCAGTGTATCCCATATAGGTGCACTTACTATAAGTATGCCTTCAGTTCCATTGCATGTTTGTGGCATGGTTGACCATCTGCCTTGCCCCTGAGCAATTGCATGACATGCGTTTCCTCCCTCTGTATCTCATGAGCAGGACATACAGCTGTATCTCACGAGTAGGACATACAGTGACTGCCCCATTTTGCATTGTTGTAGTTCTCTCTCTGCCATTACCACATGCCAGTTCCCATCTACAGTTATCAGCAACACACCACCCTCTTTTATCTGCTCAAACTTCCCCACTGTTTCTAACCTTGCCAGATATTGTGTACTGTGTAACACCTAAATGATGTGTTTATGTCTGCCACTGATACTGTCACTGAAATGCACAACTGTGCACTATCCATTATCACTTTCATAGTTTCCCCGTGATAGTACTAAGGCAGGTGTTAACTGTTAGGGTCTGGTATGAACTATAGTTCCAGCAATAGTTCTTTCTCCATCTTTCTAAATTCCTTCAGATATTGTTTGCGTGACAGTACCACCAGACTCAATTGGCTATGCAGTGACTGATGAATGGCTTCCTACAAGCTCATTAATTCCACTCTTGTGTCCCAGACACTATCCTCTAGTAATTGCCAAAACCTTATTAGCATTATCCTCCAATGCTTTCATTTGTGCTTGAATTCCCTGTAAATCCCTGTTTAGAATACTAGTAGATGCTCTGGCATAATCCAATACTTCCCTAGTTAGTTGTCAAAGCACATGTGCATTGTTCAGCTCGCCACTCTCCAAACTCGCAAACTGTGTGGAATGCCACTCTACAGTCTCTCTATTCCCTTCTGCTAACTCTCTCATGGCTTCCTCTGTCCTGTTTAGCTCACTCAAGTCATTTGCATCAACTGTTCCAAAAAACTGTCTTGAGTATCCTTCCAACAACATCTAATCATGCTCTTTTCTTCCTGCTTCCTTTATTCCCTGAATTTGTTCCGTCGACCATGCATATGCTATGAGCAAATTCTTGTAATCCCCTTGACACCTTCCTAAGTACTCCATTACTGTGCACTGGCTGTTGTTAACCCGAGAATACCTCTTCCAGTATTCTTATTCATTCTGTAGTTCCCATACGTTAAATGCCAATTTTAGTGTCCATCTGCAACTGGACAAAACCGAAACTCAACCGTCCAGGTGATGATCTTGAGGACAGGGAGCATTATCATTTCCCCTCCTCCAGAAGCCTGCTGTCTCTGGTCAGCATCTCTCACACAAAAGTTAAAGATAATCCTTATCCTAGCATATGCCTGTGATTGTACACAACACTACTTTAACAATCCACACAAAACAAATTGCAAGAATCATGATAAAACATAAGACACATTGACTGTCTCCTTGGCCTTAAAGAATACGAGATACAAGATGCATGGTTCTCCTCCTCCTCCTCCTCCTCCTCCTCCTCCTCCTCCTCCTCCGGTTGCTGACTCTTCTGCTCCTTATTCTTTTTCTCTCTTCCTTTAGTCTACAGGTATTCCTCTTGGGATCAGTTCTGATGCTCCCTTGAACTTTTATGTCAGACATGTTCAGTCGTTGACCTTGTTGGTAATTGTAGCTCACATTTACAGCTGATGTGGTTTCAATTATGTGGTATAGGATGTGATATCATGTCATGAACGTTTTTGTTTTTCCTTCCTGACTATATGGACTTGACAACATCACCCACTAGAGCACCTTGTATGGCCCCCCTTGTGTTGAGGTAAAGTTCACATGCATTTCACTAACACCTCTGCCTCTCCAATGCCTTGGTGTTTGCTTTTTAGACTCTATTCCAAACTTCTCTCTCCATTCCTGCAAACTCTTGGACTAATTCTCCATTCATGTTCCCTTCAATTTAATTATATCAATCAACGGCAATGCCTTTTTACCATACATCACCTCAAATGGCAACAACCCTGTGCTAGTGGGTACTTCCAAATTATGCGCACTCATCAAAAGAGATAAATTTGTATCCCAGTCCATATGGATGAAGTTGATGTAATCCTCCTGATTGTTCAATGAACCCACTCTGTCCTTCTGTCTGTTGGGAATCAAGCGGACTAGTTCTTAATTTTTTCACCCTTGACAACTAACGTGATTCTTTTATCAGGTCCAACATGAAGTTCGTCCCTTTATCCATTATTATTGTGCTTGACATCCCAAAGTTCAACATCCATGTAATCACCAACACTTGTGTGACTGTGACTGCTTATGGTCTGGCATCGGCACCATCTCTGTAAAATGAGAGAAACATTCCATTACAGTCAGCATGAAACAGTTAACTGCTGGAGTTTGGTTAAACCATCATAATACATCCAGCCCAATAAACTGAAATAGTTTTGTTGCTTCTAGTGGTCTCTGTGACAGTAACATACTGATTGACTTTTCTGCCACCCTATGATTCATTGCTCTTCACCCACCATGGCTAGATAAAACATGATCGTGCCTCTCTATAACCATCTCTTCCTTGAACTTTGCTGGTACTACCACTTGTGATCCCAGTCAAGCCTCCTTACTTAACAATCCCTCACACATGCTGAGCTGCTTACATTCTCCATCAGTACTCTGTGTTGCTTTCCACTCAGCAAGTTAGTGATACTGTGCTTGTATCGCTGCTACCTTCCTGGTTAGTGTGTCTGCATTTCCTTGTTTCTTCTCCAGTTTGTGGCTTACTTTGTAATCAAATTCACTGAGTTTTAATGCCCATCTTGTAAGTCTAGCAGATGGGTCCTTCAAACCTAGTAACCACTTCAAAGCAACATGATCAGTCACTACTTTAAATTTTCTCGTGGAGCAAACAGTTACATTGTCCAGATGCACTAAATATTGATTGGGCTGTAATCCCTTCAGTACTCCATCTGAAATGTTGCGCTCCATTTTTCAAGCCAAGCAGCATCCTCCTATGTTGATAATGTCCACAAAGTACTGAAAAAGCAATCTTTGTTCTATCCTCTGCAATCGCCTCCAACTGATGGTAACCACTCCTCACATCCATCATCAAGAAATATTAGCACTGCCAAAGATTATCAGTTGTTACTGTGGTGTTTGGAATGGGTAAGTATCTGTGGTTGTCTTACTGTTCAAATTGTGTGTGGCACTCCCACCTGCTTTTAATTCTTCGGTTGTTGATTGTCCTCGGTGTCGACATAGTGCGTTGCTACGCTGGCTCAAAAATGTGTTGTGGATTCCGACACACACTACTGTAAATCACGTTGCCAACAAGTGCATAGTTGTGTGTCACAGTACTTTAATTTCAATGTTCATGACCCCGTCAATAATACATAGTTAACAGCCAGTGCACTATTGTTTAACTTTTGATAAGCATCATTAATAGTTTGTAGCCAAACTTCCACATACTGCTACAATAGTTTCCTGTTGAACGTCTACGAGCAGTAAAATCTAACTACAAAGTTCACAGTTCTTGAAGAATAATCAGGTTCATATGGAGCACACACTGTCACTGTTTTTACACATGGCCTAATTGTTTAACACTTACACTACAGTTAATTTGCAGCATTGTTGTTGTTCGAACCAGCACACGTTACTCGTCAGAAACTCAGCTGTGGACTGACTGTCTCATGACCAAAAATTGGGCCCTTATATGTCATCACAATAATTGGTACTGAAACTACACATTGTTTGAAGTTAAATTAGCAGAAATTACAATTAAAACTTAACTCATCCACTTAAATGAATATATTGAAAGACTGCGTCTTTTTAACAGTTTCTTCTACTACGAGGTTTGGGCTGAATTATTTGTTTAAATAATGAAATTAACAAATATAGTAATGCAAACAATACTTCTGACAAAACTGTTAATTATTTTGGAATTAATAAGGCCTGGTTTTGCTAGCATGTTTTTGAATAAAGCTAAATAGAAACTTCAAGATCGCCAGCATTTCGCCTTCCAAATGTTTACAATTATTACAGAAGTTATATTTGTTTATATGTCAACAATAGAATTTAAGTTACAAAACAATCACTGATTTCACCCTATAACAAATGATACCAACTAGGAATAGTCAAAATAAATTAGAAAATCAATTACATACATAAAACTAAGCACAAAATTAGATCTGGTGCTATTTACTTTAAAAGTGAGGGCCAGTCTTTCTCTTTTATGGAAATGCAGATTATATTCACTTATGTTAATGATAATTAGTTAAAAGTAACAAAATGAATATAAGGAGACAAATGGCAAAACAATAAGGGAATTAAAATTATCCCAGCTTGCTTCGTCACAGGTGGTAGTGGCACCAGAATCAATACTTCCTTGAACCATCTCTAGTCTCTTTTGGTATGATTACAGTTCACGCCCCCATGGTCTACTACACTCCTGTGTTATGCCATTGGCCAACTGCTGATTCATAAATTCTTTTAAAATCAACTGCAGGGTCTGCACTATTCTGTATGGCTTTGTGTATGCCAGCACCTCGTTCCCCATAGGATTCCTGTGTTGCGCAACAGGCAATGCAGGCAATGGCTCATGTGGAAAGAACAGCTTTTGAAACTCAAACTCTTCCGTATGCGCTCTCTTTGTTTCCTGCAAATGCTTAATCTTCTTATGCAATGCAGTCTACATCTACATCTACATCCATACTCCGCAAGCCACCTGACGGTGTGTGGCGGAGGGTACCCTGAGTACCTCTATCAGTTCTCCCTTCTATTCCAGTCTCATATTGTTCTTGGAAAGGAGGATTGTCGGTATTCCTCTTTGTGGGCTCTAATCTCTCTGATTTTATCCTCATGGTCTCTTCGCGAGATGTACGTAGGAGGGAGCAATATACTGCTTGACTCTTCGGTGAAAGTATGCTCTCGAAACTTTAACAAAAGCCCGTACTGAGCTACTGAGCATCTCTCCTGCAGAGTTTTCCACTGGAGTTTATCTATCATCTCCGTAACGCTTTCGCGATTACTAAATGATCCTGTAACGAAGCTCGCTGCTCTCCGTTGGATTTTCTCTATCTCTTCTATCAACCCTATCTGGTGCGGATCCCACACTGCTGAGCAGTATTCAAGCAGTGGGCGAACCAGCGTACTGTAACCTACTTCCTTTGTTTTCGGATTCATTTCCTTAAGATTCTTCCAATGAATCTCAGTCTGGCATCGGCTTTACCGACAATAATCTTTATATTATCATTCCATTTTAAATCACTCCTAATGCGTACTCCCAGATAGTTTATGGAATTTACTGCTTCCAGTTGCTGACCTGCTATTTTGTAGCTAAATGATAAGGGATCTATCTTTCTATGTATTCGCATCACATTACACATTGAGATTCAATTGCCATTCCGTGCACCATGCGTCAATTCGCTGCAGATCCTCCTGCATTTCAGTACAATTTTCCATTGTTGCAACCTCTCGATACACCACAGCATCATCTGCAAAAAGCCTCAGTGAACTTCCGATGTCATCCACCAGGTCATTTATGTATATTGTGAATAGCAACGGTCCTATGACACTCCCCTGCGGCACACCTGAAATCACTCTTACTTCAGAAGACTTTTCTCCATTGAGAATGACATGCTGCATTCTGTTACTCCTCATCCAATCACACAATTGGTCTGATAGTCCATATGCTCTCACTGTGTTCATTGAACGACTGTGGGGAACTGTATCAAATGCCTTGTGGAAGATATAGGTCTATAGTTCTGCACATCTGTTCGACGTCGCTTCTTGAAAACAGGGATGACCTGTGCCCTTTTCCAATCCTTTGGAATGCTACGCTCTTCTAGAGACCTACGGTACACCGCTGCAAGAAGGGGGGCAAGTTCCTTCGCATACTCTGTGTAAAATCGAACTGGTATCCCATCCGATCCAGTGGCCTTTCCTCTTTTGAGTGATTTTAATTGTTTCTCTATCTTTCTGTCGTCTGTTTCGATATCTACCATTTTGTCATCTGTGCGACAGTCTAGAGAAGGAACTACAGTGCAGTCTTCCTCTGTGAAACAGCTTTGGATAAAGACATTTAGCATTTTGGCCTTTAGTCTGTCATCCTCTGTTTCAGTACCATTTTGGTCACAGAGTGTCTGGACATTTTGTTTTGATCCACCTACCGCTTTGACATAAGACCAAATTTCTTAGGATTTTCTGCCAAGTCAGTAGATAGAACTTTACTTTCGAATTCATTGAACGCCTCTCGCATAGCCCTCCTCACACTACATTTCGGTTCGCGTAATTTTTGTTTTTCTTCAAGGCTTTGGCTATGTTTATGTTTGCTGTGATGTTCCCTTTGCTTCCGCAGCAGTTTTCTAACTCGGTTGTTGTACCAAGGTGGCTCTTTTCCGTCTCTTATGATCTTGCTTGGCACATACTCATGTAACACATATTGTACGATGGTTTTGAACTTTGTCCACTGATCCTCAACACTATCTGTACGTGAGACAAAAATTTTGTGTTGAGCCATCAGGTACTGTGTAATCTGCTTTTTGTCACTTTTGCTAAACAGAAAAATCTTCCTACCTTTTTTAATATTTCTATTTACGGCTTAAATCATTGATGCCGTAACCACTTTATGATTGCTGATTCCCTGTTCTGCATTAGCTGTTTCAAATACTTTGGGTCTGTTTGTCACCAGAAGGTCTAATATGTTATCGCCATGACTCGGTTCTCTGTTTAACTGCTCAAGGTAGTTTTCAGATAAAGCACTTAAAAATATTTCACTGGATTCTTTGTCCCTGCCACCCGTTAAGAACGTTTGAGTCTCCCAATCTGTATCCGGCAGTCTTAGTAGCTTCCTGTGCCTTTTCACGGCATACGTCTTTGCTGCAGCAATATTCCTTTTCCAGAATTTCTGACATTACCGCTAACATTCACTTCAGTGGCTTGACCTCCTTGGTGCTAAAATTATCCCCATTGATGGGTATTACCTTGCCTCCATCCTTTTCTTGAAAATATACAGCACTTCATCTTGCTAGACAATATACTGCATACAATACATCACTATGTTTCAGCAGGTCCACTAAATGCAACATACCAATTGGTAAGTCAGGCTCCACACAGGGCCACAGGGACTTTTTGGTGCCACTCAACACACAATCATGTGGGTCATGATGTTGATGGAGAAAGTCTAACCCAGAGCTTCACGGACAGTTTTTTCTCTGAGCAGATGGTGAGCTCAGGCCTGTGAGCAGCAAGTACTATTCCCCCACCATAATCACAAGGAACAGGTTGATGAGTTGTGTAGAGGTTTGTGTAAATGAGGAGATCAGATGTGAGGGAAGTGCTTTGAGGAATCTACACTGTCTTAATTTCTCCTGTCACGTTGCGGATCACATTTCAACCTGCCGATCAGTACGAATTGGGTACTGGAAGTTTTTTCATTTTCCCATTCAGTTGCACTAAGAATCCTGGTTTATTTTCCAACACACCTGGTGCTCCCTCTGTAGACATATATAGATTAGTAAATCCCATGACAGACTATATTTTCTACACTTTTTTCAATGCCCCTAAGAATGTCACATCCATTTGTGTGCCTGTGATATCTGTGCTTTCATAAAGTGCTGTAGAATGTGTAATGAACACTTTAAAAATTTCTGGAAGCTGGCTCTGAATGTCTGCCATAATTTGTGTGAGACATAAGAGTTTGGTAACGACACCACACGAAACTCTTCCACCTGAACAGGACATAAATTTTGAGATCAAGTATTCTTTAGTAAATCACCATTTCTGAAAAAGTGTAAGTTCACCATTTGTGAAAAAGTGTAAGGACTTTGCTAAAAGTAGTATAGTTTTGTACCTCATCTGAAAGGCACAGTCACCTTAGTTTTCTTTCTCTTCTTCCTCCACCTCTTCAGAGAGCTTCTTTTTAAGCTTTTTTAAAACTATTTGTCCACACTACGGCCCTTCACATTTTCCATTTGCAAATTCTTTTACATGGTAAGATATTTAGTACCTTTGCAAAATGAAATTAGTGAATAGATTCAGTGTCTTATAATACAGTAAACATTTTGTATACCCATATTTTTGTATAGAGAAATAATATTCCTCACTCTGTGAACTGAAAAGCGAAAACATTGTCAGTGTTTCACAGTGCTAACTCATCATTGCTGCTCTTAAATGACACTGCTGTCAAAACTGACCCTCCCCTATTTAATAGTTGGTGCTTCTCCCATGTTGTCATGAGCACGTGGTGCATGCGCATTTCTCTCCGCATGAAAATAACGCAATTTATCGCTTGCGAGGAAGAGTGTGTGCAGGCATGAGTAGTCATGCTCAAAATCAGTGAGGTGTTAAGACTTGTCTAACCCTAAAATCATGCTGTAGCCTTCACATACATGAGATACCACATCTATACCCTGCTTAATTTAGGCTGACTCCCATAGCTTCTCTACATCTACATCTACATCATTACTCAGCTATTCACAATAAAGTACCTGGCAGACGCTTCAATGAACCGCCTTCAAGCTCTCTCTCTACCATTCCACTCTCAAACGACACCTGGGAAAAACGAGCACTTAAATTTTTCTGTGTGAGCCCTGATTTCTCTCATTTTATTGTGATGATCATTTCTCCCTATGTTGGTGGGTGCCAACAAAATGTTTTCGCAATCAGAGGAGAAAACTGGTGATTGAAATTTCATGAGAAGATCCAATCGCAATGAAAAATGCCTTTGTTTTAATGATTGCCACTCCAATTCACGTCTGTGGCACTATCTCCCCTACTTGGCAATAATACAAAATGAGCTGCCCTTCTTTGTATTCCAATTCATGTCTGTGGCACTATCTCCCCTACTTGGCAATAATACAAAATGAGGTGCCCTTCTTTGTATTTTTTCAATGTCATCCTTCAGTCCCATCTGATGCGGATCCAGCACCGCACAGCAATACTCCAGAATAGGATGGACAAGCATGGTGCAGCAGTCTCTTTAGTAGACCTGTTGCACCTTCTAAGTGTTCTGCCAATGAATCGCAGTCTTTGGTTGGCTCTACCCACAACATTATCAATGTGATTGTTCCAATTTAGGGTATTTGTAATTGTAATCCATAAGTATTTAGTTGAATTTACAACCTTCAGATGTGTGACTTATCGCGTAATCGAAATTTAGCAGATTCCTTTAGTACCCATGTGAATAACTTCACACTTTTCTTTATTCAGGGTCAATTGCCACTTTTACGCACCATACAGATATCTTTCTAAATCATTTTGCAATTTGTTTTGGTCATCTGATGACTTTACAAGACAGTAAATGATAGTGTCACCTGCAAACAATCTGAGACAGCTACTGAGATTGTCTCCTATGTTGTTAATATAGATCAGTAACAATAGAGGGTCTTTAACCCTTCCTCGGGGAATGCTGGATATTATTTCTGCTTTACTCGATGACTTTCTGTCTATTACTACAAACTGTGACTTTTCTGACAAGAAATCATGAATCCAGTCACACAACTGAGGCAATAATCCATAGGCGCACATCACTTACTGTATTGATAGCTCCAATACTTAGTCCTATTTTTCTAATCATGTCATAAATTGTTGCATAGAACAATGTTCATGAACATTAAGTTACTATCTATAGTTATTTTAAATGTTCATTTACAATATAATAGTTATTATTTAGTAATTACTTTTTTTAGCCTTTGGCTAGAGGTGTGGGAATAATTTATGTCTTTTATTTCTTGTGGCAGTCTGTTGTACAATTTTTACAATTTTATTCCATGGTATAATACATTATTTTGAGTTTTTGATCTGTTTCTTCTGTTTAATTACACAGTCTCTGGATTCGGTTCCATGGTCGTGTATTTTGCTGTTTCTGGTGTACAGATAAATATTTTTTCCATATATATGTTGTGTGTGATGTATTCACATAGGTCTGTGAGAACTTCTAACATTTTTTAATAATCCTTTACAGTGTGCCCTGTTACTACTATTCATGCAGGTCTTTTCTGTTTCTTGAAAATAGTCTGTATGTTCCCAGCACATTCCTCAGAACATTATCCTGTAACTGAGGATTGAATGTGTCTCTCCAAAGTAGGCTATTTTAAGGCATGAAATATTGTGCATCGGTGCGAGAGTACCCAGGGCATAATGTGCTGAGGATAACCTCTTTGCCAAAATTCCCGAGTGTTCTGTCCATTTCGATGGGCAGTCGACATTAATTCCCAAGACTTTGGTGTCAGCTACACAATCTAGTACATCATTGTTGACTGTCAGTGTAGTATCATTGGGATTTTTATTTAGTCAGGAGTTTATGCAGTTTGTCTTTTCCACATTTAAAGTTACTCTATTCTTTAATGACCAGTTGTGGGTGTGTCTGAGAGTTTAATTGAATTTTTTCTGCTAACTGTGTTGAATTTTTGTATGTAATCACTACAGTGCTATCACTGCAGTTATAAAAATCCTATTGAGGAGGGGGGGAGGGGGGGAATCATACTATTCTTTGGTATCATACTGAACATCATAGTGTATTTGCAGTTTAAGGGATACTTGTAAGGGTCATAGTCACTGTACTGTGATTGTCAATTAAAATTCTGTGTATTCATGCATCTATGAAACTAGAAATAATCTTAATATGACAACCACTTAATTTAATGCAATTAGAGTTCTTTTTAACCTTAATTGAAAGCTGGTTGTGCCACTCTTTATACTACATACCTTCTTTATGGTGAAAATCCTGCGCAATCTATATTTGTTTGAATGAAAGTTCTGCTTATGAAGTATTCTTTGCATATGTCGTTACCCATCTGCATTGTTGATGCAAGTTGACAACTGAACATAGATTTTCTGGTTGATTGTGACTTTTGCAACACTGACATTTTCCACAGTCAGGCTTTATCCTGTTAAAAGGCAGAACCCATATCTTCAAAACTCTGAACAATTGTTATAATAATAAATTAGTGAAACCAGCTCATGATACACTGGCTGGTAAGAATGGTGCAACTTTGTTTTATTGGTGACCACACAATCACCACTCTTTTCAAGTGCATTCATAGCAAATACTCATTCCAACTGTATGGCAATGAGTACTAAATTATGTTACTTTTGTTCCAAAGAATTATTGCAGCTTCAGTTTTGTAACATCCAGTTCAAAAATTTCCCATTTCTCATGCTATCCATATAGCAACAGCATCATTTTAGTTCATATTTGTTATTTATTTACTGTTGTGTACCATTAGTTGTACATTGGAATGAATCCCTGCTGTAATCAAGTAGTTTCATAATTAATGTCGCAACCAAATTCTTTAATGTATAAAATATTAGACAGTGCTTTCTTCCTCTAGTGTTACACTAACAAATCCTCCTAAACACAAAAAATTAATCATTGATGGATTGTTAAACTCTGAGGTAAATAAAGGAATTCTCCAGAACTCTTCTACAATACCATCACTGTAACATCCCACGCTCGTGACAGAGCAGGTTGGCACAGTGGATCAGACAATGGACTCACATTTGAGATGACAATGGTTCAAATCCTCATCTGGAAATATGCATTTAATTTACCCATGCTTTGCCTAAGTCAACTATGGTAAATGCTTTCTTTCAAAAAGATATTGTCAATTTCCTCAGCCATCCTTCCCAGTGTGTACCTGTGTTGTGTCTATAATGATATTATCAGTGGCACATAAACTCTAATCTTCCTTGGTTCCTTCCTTCCTTCCTTCCCTCCCTTTGAATTGAAGTAACGTGGCAATTGTAAAGAGTCCTATAAGAACTAAATTTATTTTATGCATAGTGTTGTTCTGTAAGATACAAGCAACATTCCTCAAATTATATGCATTCTGAGAATGGTGGTTTACTGTGAGCACACCAGGCAACTTGACCAATGCCGGCTGGATATTAGTTTATTACAGCCAGGATGTGACATTTTGTTGTTTTTGTGGTACCAGTCTCAAGCATTCTTCACAGTAGTTCAATCAAAGAAATAGTGATATCAATTCAGCAATACTTTAAGTAATTTCTATATGTTTTTGATTTTTTTCTAAAGCTTCCATATGCAGTGCTAATGTTTTATTCATATTCTTGCCATGTGTTTCTTTTGTTAAATCTAGATTACCTTATCACTCGTCATCTGTATGAAGATTCACGTCAACATTCTCCGGGTGCTTTGACTGACCTACGCTCAGCTCTTGTGAATAATACAATATTTGCATCACTTGCTGTTCGTTATGGCTTTCACAAATACTTCCGTCACTTATCACCAGGATTAAATGAGGTTGTTGATAGATTTGTTCGTATTCAAGAGGAAAATGGACATACAATTAGTGAAGAGGTAGTGACAATTGTGCTTTGATAATTCTATGTTAAATTGTTGGATACTCTGGTGAGCTATTTATATGCCTATTTTTTTTTTAAATTCAGTACTATTTAATTGAAGAAGAAGAATGTGAAGAAGCTGAAGATGTTGAAGTCCCAAAAGCACTGGGAGATGTTTTTGAGTCAGTTGCTGGAGCGATCTTTCTGGATAGCAACATGTCTCTCGATGCTGTTTGGAGAGTGTACTATCGGATGATGAAATCAGAAATAGGTATTTGACACAGCTATAATTTTATGTCTTAGCATATCAGGTACTAGATTCATTGGAATGACAAAGATTCATAGTGCTCTGAAATTGTATATGATTTGGTATACATTCTTGGTAATTAGCGTAAAAAGATGATAGACTGGTGTGTGTGTGTGTGTGTGTGTGTGTGTGTGTGTGTGTGTGTGTGTGTGTGTGTGTGTGTGTGTTGGGCAAAATATTCAGCCTCTGAACATGTTACTTTGTTACTCATACACTCTTGTTTCATAATTACTTCTGCAGAAACCATATAGTGGGAACTACAAGACTGTTGTGCTGAGGGAAACATAGTGATACCCCAAAATGTTACTCCATGATGAGCTGGCAATAACTGTTTGCAATGTGATATGTGCCTGGCATTAAGACTTTTATGCAGAGCAACATGAGATGGAAGAAACTAAGTTAGTGGTTCTACTCTGACATTCTGCACATGTGACAGAGTTAGTATAGAAAAACTTTCTGGGCCTCAACCAATAATAAAAACAGAAAGATTAAATGCAGACAGTAGCCATTCTCCAAGGAAACAACAAACTGGAACATGTATTATACTTTATGCAGTATGTACTACTGAAGAGAGTAGAAGGACATACAGAAAGCACAACTGGTGTCTATCAAGTTGGATTTAGGATGGGAAGAGAATACTTGGAATAGACATTACCCTAAAAACAAATGATAGAGCATAGGGTCTTGAAGAATAAAACTACATTAGTAAATGTTGTGGGCATCATGAAAGTGTATGACTCCACTGCCACAGAGACTCTTGGAAGGATCATAAAGAACAGAGGAATATACTGGTAGACGAAAACTGATAATGGAAATTCTCTCAGACACAAAGGTAAGAGTAAGATTCAGATGAGCACTGTCAGAAGAGTCTGGGATAAAGACCAGTGTTAAACAAGGAGAAGGAGTGTCACCAATTTTGTTCAACGTAGTGCTGGTTGAAGTGACCAGACATTGGAGAACAACAAACAATGAAAGGAAATGAATAAAAGATGCATGTGGGGGACAAAAAGGGCAATAGGGTTCAAGTGGACTGCCTTGCCTTTGCATATGATACAGCAGTAGTGAAACAGAAGAAGGTGCAAAGAAACAGCTTGACAATCTAAGCAATGTAGCCAGTGGAATGGAAGCAAAGATTTACTACAGCAAGACAGAGACACTGAATACCACTGGGGATTGAAAAAACTCCAGAAGGCATTGTGCAAAATGTGGACAAATTGAAATACCTTAGAGGATACAAAATGGGGAGAAACAGGAGCAATGAGCAAATGATAGAGTGGATGAAAAAGATGAGGCCACCTTTCTGCATGACCAGAGATGTATATGCAATAAAAAGAATATATCTACAGATGTGAATATGAGACACTACAAAGCCATGGTGAGGAATGCAGGAGTATATGCAGCTGGGACGGTAAAACTAGGAAGTTAAGGTGCAGGACAACTAGAGAAAGTATTGGGCCCTGAAAGAGGTGATGAGACATGGATATAAAAACCTAGGGAAGAAATGTACTGGAATATGTGCGCATCATCAAGACAAATCAGACTGAAGGGGACAGGGTTTGTGGGACATCTGATCAGTATGAGTATGGATGAAATAACAAAAAGAGTGTGCGAAACAATGGAGAACAAGAGGAAAGACAGGTATCAAGTGGTTTATTGAACTCAGGAAGGATTGGCCAGAATTGGGGCTCAAGGTAGAAGGGAAGCAAAATTGGAGAAGCAAGTACACTCCAACCAACATGCTGTAGATCAAAGACAGGGAAGTATACAGTAAAAGGATAGAATGAGACCACTGGAGCAGACAAAAGAAGAGGACAGTGAAGATCTTTCAAGAAGAGTGAGAGAAAAGAAGAAAATTAAATCAATGAAGGGGCTACCCGTAGTGCTACGGAGGTTATAATGAAGAAGAAGAACTGAAGATAGAACTAACAAAATAAATGATCCTTCACAGATAATAAAGATATATGAAGGGAGGCTCTAGTATCATAGAAGAGTACATCTGTGTTGGATATAAAATGATGACTGAAGAGACATGGAAACTTACAGGTTTTGGATTTTATGGTGCAGAATTTTTGCTCATATGTGCTGCAACCGTTACCTTGTCCGTTATGCAGCAACTGCAGGGGACTCCCCAACACCCCTATATATGCACAGCTCACTACTTTTAAAATGTAAATCCCTCTTAGAGACAACACAATTGACCTCCTCCTTGCAGAAACCCTTCATCCTAGTTACAGGACCTACTATCATTTCCAAGTCATCAAAAATATAAAAGTGAGTTTGGCATTGAAACTGATGTTGAACTTTTTCTTAACCAAATCCCCCAATAGTTTCAAAATGTGTAGACAATAATTTTCATGCAGATGAATAATCTCATACAGTCTCATTCAGTAATATTCATCACTTATGCTTTCATCAGTTTCTGCACTTTGATTTCATAGTGTTGTATGTTGATTGTGGGCTATGCTTGAGAAATTTCCCAAAGAGTAAACCCTTGCAGTTTAATAACTAATATGATCATGAGTTTTCTTCAATCAGTTTGGTTCATTTTTGGATTATATTTGTTGTTATTCCCAAGAATAAATCATAGCAGCAGGTGTTGTCCTTGATGATGATTAATGACAAAAATTAGTACCATTCCATGTGATACCATTGTAAGTGATTGAGAGATACAGCTGGTGTATGTTTGTTCCCAGACCAAATTTTCATCAGTAGTTCATATAGTCATCAACATTGGTGCATATTTAATTATGTCTTACATTGACAAATATGTGAAATTTCACTACTGTGTCCCATCAATGTTCCCAAGTTTGCAATAACATAATTGGACATAATGACAAACAGGGTATTCTTTAGCTTTATATCATAGTTTTCATTGTCATTCATTAATTTGGGACTCATTTCTGCAAGTCCAGTTGTGTGTGTTTAAGTTTAATTCCATGTCATTGGGTCCTATTTCATAACATTCTAAGCTACAGATGACATTACAACTTTAGTAGCATTTTATGTATATTATTTACAGAGCAATTCAGCACTAATGTACCAAAATCACCAATCAGAGAACTTCTTGAACTGGAGCCAGAAACAGCAAAATTTGGGTGAGTTTCATCATAACTAATCATTATCTAGGATAGTAATTTACTGAGGAGGAAAAATTAATGAAACTAATTTCTTATTTAAGGAAACCAGAGAAACTGGCCGATGGTCGCCGTGTGCGTGTCTCAGTGGAAGTTTTTGGAAAAGGAATTTTTAAAGGAATTGGTCGTAATTACCGAATTGCCAAATGTACTGCAGCAAAATGTGCCTTGAAGCAACTTAAAAAGAAAGGATTACTTTCTAAAAAGTTATGAAGTATGTTCGAGCATCATTCTATTAATTTGTTTTCTCAGCCAAGAGACTTCCAGCAAATTAATGAAGGAGTCTCTGTAGTGTTACAGTTTACTTACTCTTAAGCAGTGTACCGTTTGTAAGTTTTCTTTAGTTATTATTATTATTATTATTATTATTATTATTATTATTATTATTATTATTATTTTCCAATGAAAACCTGGAGTTTACAATTTTGCGTTCTGCATTTTCCTCCACTATCTGCTTTAGACATTCATAAATGGCATGTTTCCACGTGAGTTTTGTCACTATTCTCAGATTTATGTTGGAATTTCCTCCTTTTGATTGACATTATTTTTATTGATTAAACTAAATTTGGGTGGTGTGGAAAGAACAGTGTTGTCCAAATAATTTGGAAATTACGAACATATGTAAAGAATTGTCATAGCCAATAAACAAGGTAACAGTTGCAGGCACTACTCTAATCTGTGCTACAACAGGAAAAAGGCCTTTTGAACCAGCATTTGAAGTAGTTTGAAAGGAATCATAATATAAATCTAACATTATGGACACAAGCAGTGGACAGACTTCATTGGGAGAATTTAGAATGTACAAGATGTGTTGGTTCTCTTATTTATGGCCTGCGTGATTGCGTTTAAAGTCACTTGTCCCAATCACCAGTCCCCAAGTGCTCACTTCCTAAATGATGTCACTTCTATTATACTTACTCATGTGAACCATTCATAAAAACACAAAAATCACTGATTAGTGCAACAGATCCATGACATGTACTGTTACTGGAGCCCTAATTTTGCATTTAACTGCCTACACAAGCAGTTCCTACGGTAACAAAAGCTCCATCACTCCAGGTGAATTCCAATTCCAAGAAGTAAACCACCACAAGCAAAGAATAATAATCTTTCTCCAAAACATGCATCAAGCTTTAAATGAAAAGTAATTGCAATGTATTGTAATAAATGGAAAAATAAGTCACTGCAGAGTCAGTCCAGTCCACTAAGTTTTTAAAAGAAAGACAGTGAATTGCTGGAATTAATCCTTCACATTTATTCTGTGAACACTTATACAATTATTGTACCTTGTAATCTCCAACTGTTTGAAAGTGAAATTCAATATCTGGCAGTGTCTGGCTGGCCTGGTGCATGTAAATGAGTATGTCAGTTGCGAATGGACACAGTGCAAAGACTCACTCTAATACATTCATATGATGATCTTAATTCTGCAGAAAATATCAGTAGATGGTTTGTGTAGCACCACGTGCTCTTCGATTGTTTTGTGCCTCCGAGTTGGTCAGCCAGCTACTGTATTCCCCAGTACATGGTGTTGCATGGCATCTTGTACCCTCTTTAATGTTGACATGAAACATATTTTTCACAAACATTAATGAAAGGATTTTTCCACATTTGTCACCTCTCTTCCATCAACTGGCAAACATTTTCAGTGCAACCATCTGGCATTATTACTTTACAAGTGTAAATAAAAAATACACATGTACGGTCAATATAGTGTGCCTGTTGTTATTGTATGAGTAAACCAGCTGTGAATGAAACTTCTGTAAAGACTATTATTTACTGTAGTTTTAAATGGATGTGTAGATATAATCATGAAAGATAAAAATTCTTTGGTGTCATTAGTCAAGAAAATTATGAAATTTCTGTAGAAAAACTGGAAATGAAAGTCAAGGCACTTACTTTCATTCCAGTCTTTAATAACTGTCTATTTTTCTTTCATTTCTATTTAATATTGGACTCATTAGAAAACTAAAAAACATCCATTATTTACTCTCTCTCTTCAGTGTATCATTCACAAATTGAATAGAAAAGTAGCAAATCCTACACAAAAAGCAGTCCTCTTCAACTTGTAAAAAAGTGGTTTGTGTCATGTAGATGTAGATTTTGCTTTTACAGGCCACTTTGTTATGGCTAAATGGCTTGAGGTTGCAAGTTCTGTTCCAGTTGCAGGTGGAATGTCTGGAAAGAGACTGCATGTCATGTGTTTCTGTGCATATTGACTTACACATGCTCTGTTACCATTATAGTTACAAATGAGTTATTACAGATTTTCTTTTTCACATATTTTGACTGCTAATTTTGTACAGGTACTTTTAATTTAATATTAATTTTTGACTCAAATACCAGTCTTTCTACTCAAGTGCAGTAATTAAGTCTATTGAACATTTTTAATGAAAACAAGTTGACGAAAGAAATTACTCTTGTCTGTATTCTGCATCATCATTCAGGTGATCTTTGAAACTAATTACAAGAACTACAGCCACACAGTCTTTCTCTCTCATTCATTTCACTGTTCTGTTGCTGCATTACATTCATCTCTTTTTTTCTCTTTGCATTAAAAGAGATGCTGATGCTGTGTAGGAGCCCCCACGCCCCCCCCCCCCCCCTCCCCGCATGCACAAAAAAATCATTTGATCCCCCACTACAACCCTCCCTTCTTCTCCCCACCCCACTCTCGCCATAAAATGAATAATATGACACATCTTTGTGAAAGATATGTAGTACTACTATCGGATGGGTGTTACTGGTTTAATCATGTGTTCTTCTGAACCTTTGCTGATTTACGTGACATGCTGTGCAGTTGCAGATGATATATTGTCGTCTGTATAAAATTCTGAATTAATTTTTAGTTTTTATTGTATTTACATTCTGTATGTTAAAAATGTAAAATCCAGGTTTGATTGTATGCTAGTTGTTTTTATTATTGCTAGTGATACAAAACAATAACTGTTACAGTCCTTAAAGTGGCTTTAATGTTTTGATATTTGTCTTTCAGTCACTGTTAAATAATTTTGGCTTTACTTGTGTATAAATGACATTATGAGTAAATTATGCAATTCCAAAAAGAACCAGTATTATTTACTGTGTTTCTTATATGAACAGCCATGTTAAGCTGTGATTTCTATGTGACTTACTGTGTTTTCTTTTTACAAACACAAAAAATTTACAACTGTATAAAGAAATTACAATTTTTGTGTGTGTAAAAGTCAATTGAGATATACTTAAATTAGTATTAGCAGTAGTGTGGGGCTATTTCTTGCAATATTGGCTGAGGAAAATAACACACACTACTACCACGTGGATTAATGTTTGTTGCACCTGTGTAAATTAAATTAGTAGCACCATTTCCAAGTAACTTAGTACACTGAAGTTACAAGCCATATTTTAAATGTACATATGATATGCATACAGTGGGCTGTATTATAGTTTTATTTGTTATGTTGTCTTTTATTGTGTACTTACAAATTAATATAATGTTTAAACAAAAGGTCTTCGTATATTTTTGCTGTGAATAGTTGCCATACTTCTTGGCAGCATTGTTTGTGCACTTCAGTCAGTTATGACAAAGAACAATATTGATTAAATGATGGTTTATGTATATTTAAGTGTAAATTCTTTCAATCCTGATACAATTATTTGATTACTGTCAACAGAAACTGCTATGTAGAGCAATTTATTTTATGCATTTGACAGCAGTAAGACTTAAATTGTGTATGTACGTATGCACATACGAAAGGAAATAGTTTGACTCTTGTTTGATTATGTTTTGCATGTTTCTTACATGACTCCCTTTTTTATTACCTATTCTATAGTTGTAAGCATATTTATTATTGTTGATATGTAAAAGTTTTGTAAGCTAATTCATACACCACACTAAGAGCAAATGAATGATTGTTTATTGGACTCCACTTATTTTGTAGCAACTATTTTGTTGTCATGACAGATACTAGAGTTAAATTTTAGTACCTGCATCACTGTCCACCAAATATCAGATCATTGAAAAGTTTACCATTCCTGTCTCATAGAACAATTTGTTACTGTTATTATTATTATTATTATTATTATTATTATTATTATTTATCATTTTAACTATTTTCATGATCCTTATTGTTATCTCTCATAATGGTAGTAATGGTGATTGTGACAATCTTAATCTTAATGTTGATGCATTTGTTACTGCTGCTGCCATTGTTATTGACGTTCAAACTTGTCGTTGCTGATCGTAGTTTATTCTTAGCAAAAGGCTCTGTCTTCCCCAACAAGAAAAGAAAGAAGCAATGTAAAGGTGCAAGGAGTTAAGAAGAGCAATGTATACTAATGAAATGTTGCTTTCTGTACAAATGTTCTTGTCCCTCCCTTCTCACCACTACCCTGAATAGCATCCTCATCCCTATATTCCCTTTGCCCCACTCCCCTCTCCCCACACGCACGTGCACGTGCGTATATTGTGAACTGCACAATAACAGCCTTCTACTTAGACAATAGTTGCCAGTTGCAGCTAATACACTTCTACTTAGACAATAGTTGCCCATTGCAGCTATGACAATAGATAATTAATTGCACAGAAATGCTGTATAATTAGAAAAGAGATGTGATTTTAATTTAATTAAGTACTGCAGCTTGTTATTGTTGACTGTAATTTTTAAGATACATTTGGTGAAACAATGCTTTCTTTCTTTTGTATGTTGGGAATTGTTCAGTTCTTTTGGTAGCATATGTGGTAGGTAAAATATCGCCTATAGTAGAATAAAACGGACTAATGAAAACAAAATTTAGAAATTTTATATTGTTTCATTAAGAGAACCAAATAAATGCACTGTTAATGCTGTTGTCCAACATGAGTTGAGATTCTGTTTTGATTCTTTGGAGACATAACTGTTTCAGAATTTAAATTAAAATTTATGTTAATACTGAGTGCTATCTTTAGTTTATCCCCACTATTCAACATTTGATGACTGTTAAAAATTCTTCGCATATAGTGTTCAAAAATGAAAAGTACATATTAACACATGGATTTCAATATTCATTCCACACTTACAAAAGATGGAATTTTATATAATTATGAACAACTTTTCAATTGAAGTCACATTTCACTGAAACAATACCCTGCCAAAATGTGAGGAAGGTATCAATAGCCACCCTGATATATAATTTTTTTGCCTATTTTGCAGATATGTCTGATTTGAATATGGGTATTCATGGTGAAACAGATCTGAATATTGGATCCGAATTGCTTTCCAGGCATGATCTAAGAAGGTTCATCATATCAGACTGTCTCAAGAAATAAAACTGGCATTGAGTGGTTTTCCTACATAATTTAAAAAGGCTGGTATACTTTCTTTAGTAAGCCATAATGAGTTGTTCTGTCACCCTTGTCAAACTGATTCAGTGACTCACAATCTTATTATTGATGAGACATTAACTCTTAACATTCATTCCTTTTTTCCTTGTAAGATGGACCTGCTTGTATTAAATATTCAGTACAGTATTTTTATAATTTGACAAATGAGTGAAATGGCCATACTAAAATAACACAATAAAATTTAGTTTATTCACTGTAGCGAACAACTGAAACACAGTCATTTGACTTTAGTAACCCTAATTTTTTGTTATTAAATAAATACTGATATTCTCAGCTGTTAATAAAACTTTTTAGGATTTCAGATGGGTAAATGAATAAAGAGTGAATGAAATACATACAGATGGGTGACTGTCTTTTGTCTGATGTCTTTCTTCTCAAAGTACCATCTGAGCAGTGTGATATATCTCTCCTGTATACTTCTCCTTTTGTGAGACCATCCAAATATACATAAAGACTTATTGTTCATTTTGTTGTGTGCCCTGTTTACACTGCCTCATTTGCTAACCAGATGAATTGAATCCTTTCAACCTTTCAGATTTAGTTGTTGACTCTAGTGTCTCTTTTATTTTAAGCACTGAGAGATTTTTTTTTATAATGATGTGCTCAGTGAGAAGTATTTTCCTGTTAGGAAAATACTGAAATAAGGAATAATTACCTTTAAAAAATAGTTTAATGCACAAGTCAGAGAGGTTTTAATGCGATACGAAAAAAGTACGGAGTGTAGCCTCATCAGAAGGTGCTGAATAACAAATTAAAGTAATTGTGAAAATCTGAAATTGTGGTGTGTCAATTTATCATACGTAGTATGAACATGTGTAGTTGCTCCATAAGCTCCAAATATTATGGAAATGTAAAAGTGATCACCATGTAGAAGTTGTGCATTGTATTTGACATTTGTAATTTCACTTTTCAGGTAAAAACATTATCTGCATTGAAAAGATTAATGTTATTGTCAGATGGTATTGGTAATACTGGATGTCAAACTAAATGTTATAGTGTCAATTAGAACACATTTTTTGGTTCTCTCTTTGTTCTTTAAACTGTACAGAAGAATTTTTCTGGTAAATTATACAATTTTTTGTTGAAATATTGAAGTTAATGTAAAAAGTTTTACAGTGTGAATGAACTGACCATGTTTTGCTTTAACAATTTGTTCAATGTATAACTAGTCTAGAATTCAGACAAGTATCATTGAAGATAGATGGCGCAGTCAGTTTACTGTTCTGTGAAATAACATCTCTCATTTCCTTTTCTGTTTCAAAAATTTAATACATGGAAAAATTAGTATGAAAATAATCAGTGCCACTGGAGATAAATAAATATTTTTACCATAAAATTTTTGTTTAGTATAGCTTGTTCCACCTGCCATCCCAAAAGTTCAGCAGCAACATTGCAATTCAGAAAACTATTATATATGTCACATCAAAATCACATAAAGTCCATATTAAAAAGCAGGGTCATCAGTCAAATACAACACTTAACATTGTAAGTCCCAAATTGAAAAGCAGGGTCATCAATCATATAAAACACTTGGCATTGAAAGTATGTTTGTTGCAGATACCCCCAGACAGAGAGAACAGAACTGCCTCTTGGATAGAGAGTGCTGCTAGTTATACAGGCATTGAATCTTCCAGAATATGCAAATATTACAAATGTAAAAAACTTTGACAATTTTCTAGAAATGGTAAATGCTAAACAACAAATATTTGGTACTGATTGGATTTGGACTGACAACCTGCAGCATGCCAGCCACTGACGCTAAATGCTGCTCCACATTGCATGCAACACAGCTCACAGCAGTGCTCTCTGTTGTAACCCAATGTGGGTCACTACATACTTTATTTAAATGCTCACCTTCAGGTCAGAGGTGACACAGGGTTTTGAGGTCATTCATTTCTTGGTATGTGTGTGGCTGTGTACAGGAATGAAATGGCAGTGGACCAAACAGATTTTTCAAGCCTCTGTGGTTGGAGACAGTACAGACAGACTTGGATGTTAAGCTAACAAGTGGCCACTGTGGACTATAACTGTCAAGATTAGTGTATACACAGTAATACATCGTACTACAGACCAAAAACCAGTGTAAGCAGCATATGTACATAGGTACATGTAGGCAGATTTAAGATGGAAACCGGTAAATCTAGCCCAGAGGTACTTACAGGTAAACTTCGCAAACCCTTCTTAGTGCACAAAGTTAATTTGGTCTGATGTCTCACTCTCATAGGTTCTGTTGTAGGCTCATTCATCCAAGGTGGCTGTCACTGGAGTTCTTCTGTTTACTGGAACTCTCAAAGTCTACCAAACTCTGCATTGCTTGGTGTTTTAGGGCTTCTGTATAAGCGATTGATGCTGTTTGCTTATAGATGATATGTGACTGTGTCACTTTTTACTTCCAATTCTCCGCCAATGAGCATGAAATCAGCAGTTTCTCAATGTGTGTGACCTCTTGATTGACTGACTAAAGTGGCTTGCACTGTGCACCTATATGTAAGTTACAAGTTTCTCTTGGCTGCCTAATGTCCATTCCCTCTGCACAGCTCTGTCTCAGTATGCCAGTTTGGTTCCAGTTCTATCCGTAACTGTAATGGTCTCCCTTTGACCCAGAGTGTCTTCATTCTCTCACAGAAGTCTCTGCCTAATTCTTCATATGGGACATCAAACTCATCCTCTACTATCTGAAACATGTGTTCTCCTCCCCCCCCCCCCCCCCCCCCCCCACACACACACACACCACCACCACTACCACCACCACCACCATATCTAGCCTCAGCATTAACATCATGGCTCCATGTGTGTCTATTAATTCTTTAATGATCCCTTTAAGTTTTATTCTTTCATCCGTGTTACTGCCTACCATAATCTTCAATGCTGATTCCTTAATTACGCTTACCTGAGCAGCACTATCTGCAATGAAACTCATGGTTCTCACACGTCCCTGCATGCAGCTAACCATTACAAAATAATTCCTGCCTTTGTAGTTTACTGAGTACAACTTTATGGCACAAGTTAACTGGCTAATCGTGCCACTCTTTCGTTTTCCAATTTCTCAGTCTTCAGTTCACTACCCTAACATTGGCATTACAATGTCGGGCTAAGTGTCCTGATTCCTTACAAACATGACATGTAATCGGTCTCACCTTGTCCCATGGTCATAGATGCCCCTGAAGACTGAATTGACAACAAACCAGTGGTTCCTTGCTCCCAATTTCCCTGTGATTATGACCTGTATGTAGTGTTTCCTCTTTCTTCTCAGCCATGGTGAAGGATAGGGTACCCTTTTCTCTGTTTCCTACAACTCTGCTTCACAGTTTCTAATTTCCTAATGTGTTTCTCCATAGCTTAGTTACTCATATGATGGCCTTCTCACTCACAGCTAAAACAGTAATTTCTCAGACTACTGGATTCACCGAACATTTCTTTATAAGAGACAATGGACACTTCTTCTGTTAGTGCTAGATTTGCTACTTGTGCTAATGTTAAATACTCTCCTTGTGCTTTATGACAGTTTTAATAGTCTCATTTTCGATTACCTGGATGAATACTAAACTAGCTTCCCAATTAAACCATGGGTACCCTGAGCATCTGATGCCCTCATCACTCTGTAGATGGTTTCTCAAAATTTTTCTTGCAATGTGTCAATGCAGCTTGCCCATTAGGCCACACTTTTGGCCCTTTTCCATCTACTAGAGAATAATAAACACACATGGTAATCTAAAGGCGTTTTTGACACAGAGTTCTCCAATAAGATTCCTTTCACATCTGCTCAAGTTGCTGTAAAATCACATACAAGTAGTTTACTCCAAGCTGCACCTACAGCCCTATTTTTAACAAATTTTAATAGTACACTATGACTACGATTTGGTGTTAGTTCGAATGATAGGTCACAATTGTCTACTAGTTCTCTAAGTTCATCTTTATTTACATCAAATGCCATTAGGATTAATTTAAAAGCCCGAGACAAGACTATATGCTCAGTGGGGACCTCACTACCTTCCAGATTCATATTAGATGTTTTTGAGTTCTTTTTGCAGCTGTAGACATGGTTTCCATACTATATTGTGATCCACTCACTGTGTTTCTTGGTGAGGCGGTGGTACTGTGTTGCTTGCTGTGGTCTCATAATTCTTCAACACTGGATGGTGATTTCTTCTCAATTTCTTCTTCTTGTCTTGTTCTGGCCGTACACTAAAAATGATGGCTCTGCCTGGACACAGCACCTGATCTACCTTGAAAGCTCAAACCAGTTTTTTCTAAGACGAGACTTTGTCATAAGAGAAAATCCTATATTCCATACTCTAAGGCACCTTACTTCTTAAAAGTAACACTATCCAAGTGCCTTTTACCTATTCCAATACACTTTCAATATGTTGTAGTCTAGGTCAAAATATGAGACACTCATTTTTTTAATATGTGCCCATAAGGTAGCTGAAGTGTTGAAAACCCCCCCTGAAGGTGGTGTACAAAACTGTTGAAACATGACTTCTATGGTTGCCACTGTACTTTGCAGCTGTGCAATCACATCTTTAAAAATTTCAAAATTCTCTCCTTACCTCACAATTTTTGAAATGGTAAAAAGTTTATGTGCAGTAAATCTAATAGTATATTTAACAACAAATTCACCCTTATATGATAAAGTTACATCCCAAAGCTGCAGCAGTTACATATAAGTTGGACGTTCCCCTACATACCACTATATGCACGCTCTGTCCACCATGTGGTTCTTGTCATACATGGTGATAGTGTTGTTGCAATTTCACAGTGGAACCACTAAAGATGGGCTCCTGAAGGATTTAACTGAACAGTACTGACTCACTATCTGTCGAGTCCAAGAATAACCAACATGGAGGTGGCACAAGGCTATACCTCTTCTGCTTTTTCATGGTCCTTTTTATTTGTTAGTTTTGTTTTGTTTCTTTGGTTTTTTATTTTTGGATATTACATTTGACATCTGCTTTCTTACTTTACAATGTTTTGGTTGTGATACATTATCTTTGATAGTCAGTGCAAGAATGAGGGGACATTGTATTATCCATTGCAAAGAAGTGCTGCATATGCATACACATTGTACACATCTGATTATTGCAATATTGTTGCACAATTTACAGCATGTATCACAATACTTAAAACAATGGTTAACTGGAGGTGCACATTTATCAGGTTTTTCTCTGCTGTATCTGCTCTTGAACGATGCATACCTAAACATGTTCACAAAACTATTATGAATGGAAGATTGAATTTTCAGGATATTATTCCTCAGCTGCAAATTTACTTCATAGCCACATAGTAGAATTACATAAGAGAAATGTTTTATAAAATTCTTCCACAGTCTGAATGTGTAAACATCAAGTGGCTGGATTATGCTGGTTGTTCCAACAGGAATCGTCATACATTGTATGTCCTCATTTCCTTATTCCATACATTTGTGATAGATTGCCAGAAGAGGGTATTGCAGGAAAGATCAATCTACACTATAAATTATTACAAAGGCTGTTTTAAGTATGACCATGTAGGAAGCATTAACATGGACTTATTCCGGCCAAGTGTGTATTACGATCTATACTGTGACCATGTACTCCAAGGGGGAGGACAGCGACAAGAGCGTGACCACCTCAGTCTACCCAGGACCTCCACATACGCACACAAGACTGCGGCTTGTTTATACTAATACATGTATGCAGCAGGGCAGATATAGACATTGAATCGCTTGGCAGAAACACGATGATGAGAAAGTGTGGAATGGCCAGACAGTAGGACAGGCACGCATTAATGTATGCATGCATTTCAGCTGCATGCATACAGGTGCTGTCATTCAGTAATCATCACTCCTATTCACAGGCAGCTGGAACTTGCAAACTGAAAGTTGGAGTGAAACCAAATAGCATATAAAGAGAGTAACAGATTGAGTGTACACCCATTTATTCTGAATGCAGCATGATGAATCCAAAGAATGTATTACACCTGTTACACAAAAGCTTCAATCGTCTGCAATACAATATTGACTCTATCATTGCAAACATTGTTCGCATTACGTTTAGTGAATTTGATTAAAGAGTCCATCATCACTGACGTATTTGTAGACAGTTATAGTATTATGAGCTATGATGACGAAACTGTATTTCCTTAGGCTGTTGCTGTGGAACAGGTTTTTGAAGAGGATTATGAGGATGTTGTGGAAGACAGTAACAATAGTAAAATTGTAATAAATTTGGAATATTAAAATAAAGGCAGTTGCATTTTGGTGTAGAAAGAAGAGGAATAAGAGCTTAAAAACAGTCCAACATAATTTCATAAAGTTTAAGGATACAAAATCACTATATATAGGAGGAAAACACAAGTCACTGAAAGTGGGACACGAAGAGACAAATTATTACAGATTTCCAAATATGTACTGGAACAATTCCAGAATGCATTTGATAAATCATTACCTATTCATGACTTGGAGCTGAAACAAATGGCTTTTAGAGCAAGAGATGAATTAATTTGTCATGCAACCTATTCATGGCATCTACAAAATGGTTTCACCAATTTAAAGTGAGGCATAGAGTTATTTCCAGAATAATTAATAAATTTGTTACTCAGAAACAGTTAACCAATAAAGAATGATTAGTAGAACAAGCTGTTGCATTTTTGGCGAACATAAAATCGAATATTGCATCATTAGGAGATGACAGTGTTTACAACTCAGACCAATCTGGGTTTAATTTGGAGAGTCGTGCAGGTCAGGTTGTTCCCTATACTTTAAAGGAACATTAAAAGTTGAACGTCTTGCTCAATCATTGAATTCAATACCCATAGCTACACGATACAGCCAATTCTATCTGCAAGTGGTTTTTTGCAGTCCCCTATGCTCATAGCCTTGCAGGAAACAGGTGGTCACTTTGGACCTATTGTTCAGAAAACTGTGTACAAAGCCAATAGTATTGTTGTATTTGCTTCAACATCTGATAAATTAACATCAGGTCTCGCTATTTAATGGTTCGCAGATGCTTACTTACCTACTGTTTGTGAGTGATCTATTATGTGTTTGGATTCCTGGACAGGGCAAACAAAAAGGAATTTTAACAACTTACACAAAGGTAATGACATAAAAGTTATGATGATCCCTGCTGGAACAACCTGTATAATCCAGACTGTGGAAAAATTTTCTAAAACAATTCCATGATGTATTACTACTATATGCCTATGATGCAAATTTCCACCTGAGGAATAATATCCTGATAATTTAACATTTCATTCATAACAGTTTTTGTCCCCTCAATTTGTGAACATGTTGAGGTACACATGGTTTAAGAGCAGATACAACATAGAAAAACCTGATAAATGTGAACCTCCTGTTATTTATTATTTTAAAAATTGTGATACATGCTGTAAATTGTGCAATAATATTGCAGTAACTTCCTGGCAGATTAAAACTGTGTGCCAGACCGAGACTCAAACTTGGAACCTTTGCCTTTCGCGGGCAAGTGCTCTCGGTCCGGCACACAGTTTTAATCTGCCAGGAAGTTTCATATCAGCGCATACTCCGCTGCAGAGTGAAAATCTCATTCTGAAAACATCCCCCAAGCTGTGGCTAAGCCATGTCTCCGCAGTATCCTTTCTTTCAGGAGTACTAGTTCTGCAAGGTTCACAGGAGAGCTTCTGTAAAGTTTGGAAGGTAGGAGACGAGGTACTGGCAGAAGTAAAGCTGTGAGGATGGGGCGTGAGTCTAGCTTGGGTAGCTCTGTTGCCCGCGAAAGCAAAGGTCCTGAGTTCGAGTCTTGGTCCAGCACACAATTTTAATCTGCCAGGAAGTTTCACATCAGCGCACACTCTGCTGCAGAGTGAAAATCTCATTCTGAATATTGCAGGAATCAGATGTGCATGATGGTCAATTTCTATGTGTATAGAGCACTTCTTTGCAATGGATAATACAATGTCCTCCCATTACTGCACTGACTGTCAAAGATAGTGCAGCACAACCAAAATACTGTAAAATAATGAGGTAGATGTCAAATATAATATCCAAAACCAAAACACAAAAGAAACAAAACAAAACAAATAAAACAAAGACCATGAAAAAACAAAAGGGAAATAGCCTTTTGCCATCTCCACGCTGGTTATTCCCACATTTGACAGAGAGCAAGACCTTATTTTGTCAATTAAATCCTTCAGGAGCCCATCTTTCATGTTTGCACTGTGAAACGGCAAACAAAAAATTTGCCATGTATGACAAAGCACCTGTATATAAGTATATAGGGTACTTCCAACTTATATCTGACTACTGGGACTACAGGATTTAACTTTATTATATCTGATCGAATTTGTTGTTAAATATACTATTAGATTTGTTACACACATACTTTTTGCTATTTCAAAAACTGTGACGTGAGGGGAGGACTTTGAACTATATCAAAATGTTTAAACATATGATTGCACAGTTGTAAAGTATAGTAGCAACAATAGAAATTATGTTTTGACATTTTTCTTATATCTCCTACTGTTTTGACAGTATGTGCTCAGAAAGATAACAACTCTATTTTCCTCAGGGCGGTTTTCACCACTTCGACAGCCATATGGACACTATTAAAAAATATGTGTCTCATATTTTGACCTATACTACAACATATCTGAAGTGTATCAAAATTGACAAGTGGCACTCGGGTAGTGTTACTTGTTAGTAAAGATACCCAGCCAACGATTGGAGCCTAGACCCCCCACATCTGGCACCAGTTTTATATGTCATAACCTGACCTAGGTCATGACATATTTACTTTATAAGCTCACCCTCAGATTAGAGGTGATGTGAGGTTTCGAGGTCATCTGTTTCTTGGTAAGCCAGGTAATGGGTGTCGGAATGAAATGGTGATAGGGTTAAGATCTCTGTGGTTGAAGACAGTACATAAAGACTTGAATGTTAGGTTAAGGATGTAATCATGTTGGTGATAGAGGAAATGAGACTCTGGCTTGGCTTACTGCTCTGCTTTATATTGCTTCTTCATGCGTTACTAAGGAACATGCAGAGGAGCACAGACAATGATTTATAAAACTTAGATGATGCGTACTAAATTCTTCACTCGGTTACTAGAACAAATGTCCACCCCAGCCTATAACTTTGTTAAGAGTTGGGTATAAACAGTAACGTATGGTACTACAGCCCATGAGCCATTGAGGGTCAAATTCTATTGCTCTATTCGAGCCCTTGGGTTGAAGTATTTATCACAGATCAAGCAACATGTAGACATAGGTACGTGTAGACAAATGTGTGATGGAAATCAATAACCCCAGCCCAAAAGTACTTTCAGGCAGGCCTTGAAAGTCCCGTTTAGTGGAAAAAGTTAATTAAGTCTAACTGCTCTCTTACATAACATCTGGCGTAGGCCCATCCATCCAAGGCAGCTGTCACTGGTTCTCTTCTGTTTGCAGGAACTCTTGAAATCTGCCAAACTATACATTTTTCAGTGTTTGAGTGCCTTTATACAGGGTGTTTGGGGAGGAAAGGTCAATATTTTACACAGTGATAGTATAAGTAATTCTGAACAAAAAATGTTATATGAACATAGGTCTGCAAATGCTTCATTAAGGAGGTATGGTTATTGAAAGGAGCTTTAATCCTGCGAAATTGATGTGCACAACATGAATGTATACGCAATACAACTGAACCGTAATGTGATTTTCTTGAAAACAATGTTACAGAGAAGTACAGGTATGTTAACACATTTTTACATAATGTAGCATTTAGTACATAATGCATTACAAGATGCATGTTACATATATTCAGTTGAAAAAGACGAACCACGGCTTTTACAAATGACTTTAACACTTATTGTACAGATGTCATACAGTTCACAGAACAGGTTCGAATATCCCACCCATGAACGTCAATGCACTTTTGTGCTCTAGCAATAACATGTTTTGTTGCTTGTTCAGTTGGCTGTGATTGCTTTGTAATCAATTCACCAGCGTCCATGATACGATGAAGCAGTTCATCTCGTGCATTTACCTCCACTTTGTGCACCTCTGATTTCATTCAACCCCATAAACAGAAATCTAAAGGTGTAAGGTTAGGTGATCTTGGAGGCCAGTTAATAGCACCAGCATGGCCAATCTGGCGATTAGGGTAGGTGCGGTTGAGATGGTCCCTCACATGTAAGGTAACATGTGGAAGGGCACCGTCATGTTGAAAGTACATTTCAGTTCACTTGGCTAAAGGAATGTCTTCCAATAGTTCCACAAATGAATTTTCCAAAGAATGCAGGTACCTCTTGTCCATCAATTGCTGATTGATAATAAATGGACCTATCAAAAGGTTACTGATCATGCCACTCCAAACATTTATGACAAAACGAACTTGGAAATTGCTGTTCACTGAAGTGTGTGTATTTTCCTGTGACCATTGATGATTATTGTGTGTGGTGTTTATTCCATGTCGTAAAAACTCGGCTTCATTTGTGAATACTGTGTATGGAAGCAAATGACTATTCTCAGTTACCCAGTGACAGAATTGAAGTTGTTGGGCATTGTTGCCAATGTGGATAGTTTGGACATGCTGTATGTGAAATGGATACAGGTTTTCCTCATGTAATGTTTCCCATGCACATGTCTGTGGGACATTCATACGCTGGGACATTCTTTGTATGCTCATACCGGGACTTCGTACTACACTTGCAATAATTTCTTGCTGTTCTTGCAAAGTTTGTTGACATGCACGCTCGGGCAATAAATGTCTACTTGGAGGAGAGCCTGTTGCACACAAAGTGATAAACACTTTGGTAAACACCCTGTGATCAGGTAATCGTTGAGTCAGAAAGTGCCTGTGGTATTCTTCTCTGGCAGCAGTAGCACTACCATCACAGAAGCCATAAACATACACCATATCTGCATATTTCTCATTACTGTAGATGTGTGGCATTGTTAGCAGTGTTTGTACAACCACAGTTAGCACCATACGCTACACAGCTAACCGATCTGTCACTGGTACACTACACAATGCGACTTCCATGGCACAAATGCAAAAACAACGGATGATTGTACTACATACTAAATATGTCACATGACCATAATACATGGTAGGTTGCATAGCGTAAACATGGCATGTACCAATGCATTGTTCGCAAGACAATCACGTTACAGTCCAGTTGTATTGTGTATACATTCACGATGTGCACATCAGTTTTGCAGAATTAAAGTTCCTTTCAATACCCTTACCTCCCTAATGAAGCATTTGCAGACCTATGTTTATGTAACATTTTTTGTTCAGAATTACTTATACTATCACTATTTAAAATATTGACCTTTCCTCTCCAAACACCCTGTATTTGGCATTGAGACTGTTTGCTTACGGATGATATCTGACTGCATTGCTTTTTGCCTCAAGTTTCGTGATCAGTGAGTGTGAAATCAGCAGTTTCTTAAAGTGAGTGACGTCTTATTGGACTGATGAAAGTGGCTTGCACTGTGCACCTCTACCTAAGTTACAAGGCTTGCAGCTAGTTCTCATTTGTGGACGATTTTTTTTTTTTTTTTCTGGCAGCCTTTCATGACTTGGTCATTACATCCCTCTCCTGGAGAAACAGCAACCCTTTGTTTCAGAAGTTCTAATTGGGACCAACTACAGGAACTCAGATCAACATCCTGATACTAATCCTCAGTGTGGCAGCACTGAAGGATACTTGCATTTGAGTTGTCTTGTCACATCCTTTTCACTATGATGAACATCGAAGGTAGACTCTCCTGCCAAAGCAATGCAGTCAATGAGCAAGCCATTGGTTTCCTTGAATACCAAACACACTTCATTGATCTGCACCTCAGGACTGTATGTAGGGCTTCATACGGAGGACATGGTCTTCGCTGTGCTTTTGTCTTTGTGGTAAAATATCATAATCCTTGACTATGTATGTGATGTCCGAGAAGTGACAAAGGATATGGTATGGTCTAAAGTAATGTTTCTGATGATCTCACTTTCCACTCATGCGAAAAAGTTTATGCAAATTCTCCCAGGCTGTATCTCAGAAACTGATTCTCACTGTCCAGTGCTTGGTGTCATAGCACTCTCAGTCCTCCTGCTTTTTTGGGGACCATATGCCAACCAGCTGTCTTGCTTCTTTGGTCCTGATGATGAGGTGTTTCAGGTAGTCATTCCGAGTATTGTTCAGTGAAAAACTGAAGACTTGTATCCATTGCCATTCCAGTCTTGCGACTGTGGAGCAGAGAGCATAGCATGGTACAATTGGTATTGGAAGCCATAATGGTAACTGTGCCTCCTGCTTAAATTGCTAGCATTCCTAACAGTAGCTCACTTAGTATCTAATGAATAGAGAGACTTGGCAACTGATACCTGCAGCTGATTTTGTCTAGTCTTCATGAATCTGAGGTGAACAGATGTTAGAACACCACGGAAATACACTCCTGAAAATGGAAAAAAGAACACATTGACACCGGTGTGTCAGACCCACCATACTTGCTCCGGACACTGCGAGAGGGCTGTACAAGCAATGATCACACGCACGGCACAGCGGACACACCAGGAAACCGCGGTGTTGGCCGTCGAATGGCGCTAGCTGCGCAGCATTTGTGCACCGCCGCCGTCAGTGTCAGCCAGTTTGCCATGGCATACGGAGCTTCATCGCAGTCTTTAACACTGGTAGCATGCCGCGACAGCGTAGACGTGAACCGTATGTGCAGTTGACGGACTTTGAGCGATGGCGTATAGTGGGCATGCGGGAGGCCGGGTGGACGTACCGCCGAATTGCTCAACACGTGGGGTGTGAGGTCTCCACAGTACATTGATGTTGTCTCCAGTGGTCGGCGGAAGGTGTCGTGCCCGTCGACCTGGGACCGGACCGCAGCGACGCACGGATGCACGCCAAGACCGTAGGATCCTACGCAGTGCCGTAGGGGACCGCACTGCCACTTCCCAGCAAATTAGGGACACTGTTGCTCCTGGGGTATTGGCGAGGACCATTCGCAACCGTCTCCATGAAGCTGGGCTACGGTCCCGCACACCGTTAGGCCGTCTTCCGCTCACGCCCCAACATCGTGCAGCCCGCCTCCAGTGGTGTTGCGACAGGCGTGAATGGAGGGACAAATGGAGACGTGTCGTCTTCAGCGATGAGAGTCGCTTCTGCCTTGGTGCCAATGATGGTCGTATGCGTGTTTGGCGCCGTGCAGGTGAGCGCCACAATCAGGACTGCATACGACCGAGGCACACAGGGCCAACACCCGGCATCATGGTGTGGGGAGCGATCTCCTACACTGGCCGTACACCTCTGGTGATCGTCGAGGGGACACTGAATAGTGCACGGTACATCCAAACCGTCATTGAACCCATCGTTCTACCATTCCTAGAACGGCAAGGGAACTTGCTATTCCAACAGGACAATGCACGTCCGCATGTATCCCGTGCCACCCAATGTGCTCTAGAAGGTGTAAGTCAACTACCCTGGCCAGCAAGATCTCCGGATCTGTCCCCCATTGAGCATGTTTGGGACTGGATGAAGCGTCGTCTCACACGGTCTGCACGTCCAGCACGAACGCTGGTCCAACTGAGGCGCCAGGTGGAAATGGCATGGCAAGCTGTTCCACAGGACTACATCCAGCATCTCTACGATCGTCTCCATGGGAGAATAGCAGCGTGCATTGCTGCGAAAGGTGGATATACACTGTACTAGTGCCGACATTGTGCATGCTCTGTTGCCTGTGTCTATGTGCCTGTGGTTCTGTCAGTGTGATCATGTGATGTATCTGACCCCAGGAATGTGTCAATAAAGTTTCCCCTTCCTGGGACAATGAATTCACGGTGTTCTTATTTCAATTTCCAGGAGTGTACTTCAGGATAGCTGTCAGTATTCTCTGGGATGATAAGCAACCATTTCTACTACATTGGCTTAAAGTTCCTCTTATACATTGTTATGTTTATTAATTTGGATTCTCCTTTGGTCAGTACCTTCTCCTTCAGGGCTTCTATGGTTTTGGGAATGCTGGATCTTCCATTTGTTCAGCAGCAGTGTCATTTAATTCAGTAATGCCTATGATTTCATCCTCTCTGCTGTGTTCCACCAAAGGATTCTGTTAAAGGCAGTCAGGTTTATTGTGTTTGTGTACACTTTTGAATACCACAATGAGGTCATATCCTAAAGCATCAGTGGTCATCTCACCACTTGATCCCATGGATTCTTCAGGCTAGTCAGCCAGCTTAGGAAATGGTGATCCCTAACAATGGTGAATGGTTTGTAAAATAAATAGTCAAACTTGTTGTTGATCAAAGCAGTTGGAAAGTACTCTTTCTTAGTTGTACAGTAGTTCATATCAGAGTTGGAAAGTACTCAGGAAGCATAAGCTATCATCTATTCAGCAATTCAGCACCTTCTGGAAGATGCACTATAATGGCACCTATGCCATAACTGCTGGCATCTGTGTGAAATTCTGTCTTGGCATACTCATTGTACAATGCCAGGACTGGAGTAGATGTTAGTGGCTCCTTAATGACAAGTAAAGATCCTTCTGTTCCAGGAAATTTTGGTGTCTCCATGCAGTAGTTCTTACAAGGGATGTGCCTTGGTACATAAGTTATTTATGAATCACCAACAATGTGAGCACATTCTGAGAAAACGTACTACATAAAAAATGTGCCAAGTGGTTGGAAAATCTGTGACTGCTCTTATTTTCAATGTAATGGGATGGACTCCATCATGATTAACTTGGTACCCTACGATTTTTATTTCTTGGGTGATGAAAAGGCACTGCTTCTGATTCAAATATTTGTATGTACATCATTGTAGGAAATAATGGTGTGGACATCAGCTGGTCAACTTGAAGTAAAGAGCAGTACACCTTCAGCTGTAAATTTTCATCAGCTGGTCAACTTGAAGTAAAGAGCAGTACACCTTCAGCTGTAAATTTTGAATTCTTTATAGAGTGTTCAAAATTTGTGTCTCAATCTGTACTGCTCTTTACCTTTTCTGATTCAGGCATAGGTCTGTGGTCTGAACACACTTCAATGTTGTTATTAGGTGACTCAGATGTTCTTCAGATGTCTTAAAAAATGACAATGTCATCCACGTGACAAAGACACATTGTCTGTTTAAGGTCTTAAAGCATATTGTTGATCGAAAGTGATAGGAGCATTACATAGTCCAAATGGAATTATTTTGGATTAATAGAAACAATCAGTTGTTATGAAGGCAGTCTTTTCCTGCTCAACCTCATCAATCTCCATTTGCAATTATCCTGCATACATGGTCATAGCTGAGAAATACTTCATTCCTTTCAGATAGTCTAGAGTGCCATAAATGCATGGCAATGGGTAGATATCTGTTTTGTGATTTTGTTATTCATTGGTAGTTGATAGAGAAACACCATATGTCATTGTCTTTTTTTCCCAAAAATGACAGGAGAGGACCAAGGACACTCTGAAAATTCAGTATAGTCATTCTGTAGCGTCTTCTTCATTGCCTTCCAGATTATCCTTCATTTAGCTGGTGATACTCTATATGGGTGCTGACTAATTAGTGGATGAGGCCCTTGTTGATGCTGTGTTTTACCAGTGGCACCTTTGTGTGTCTCATCTCTATATCCAAAAATTAATGCAGAATGCCTAACACTTACCGATGTTGTTCCTTAGTCATGCTAAACCCTACAGGCAGTCAGATGGTAGTTCTCCACACTGTTGTCTGTAGTGAAAGTGGAGCACACTTCTTTGCTGATGGCACTGAGTTGCCCATCTTGGACTGGTTCAACTGTTCCTAGACATGTATCTTCAGAGATGAGGCCTGGCTGCTCATGACAGTTTAATGATTCAAAGTTTTTCTTGACCACCTGCAGTGCTTATAATCACTGCTAATATGTAAATCTCTTTTGTGAGCTTGGGTTGCTTATTGCTATCAACAGAAGCTTCACAGTTCAACTGAGAATTTAGATTGATGACTGGAACTAACCTCACTGATGACAGCCAGATTACAACATCTTCAATGGCAAATGACTGCACAGATCAATCTTTGTTATTTGTGCTTGTTGTAATCCATTGGGCCTCCTGAGTATGTAGACCTTGGGAATAATATACTGATTTTGTTCCAGTTCCTGTCCATGCAGGCAAAGGCTTTTGTGCTACTTAATTGGTGCTATGGCAATGTAGTTGTTTTAAAGTTCCTGGCATCTTCACCAGAAAATGTCACTTCGTAATAATCATTAAGTACAAACCAAATTCAAGCTTGTCAGTGAAGTACTACACTTAGCACTGGAAGCACCTCTATTATGAACACTAACATACAGACAGAACAGAACTGTCTGGTGCAAGGAGAGGTTTGCTATTTATACAAACATTGAATATTCCAGAATATACAGATATTTCAAATGTAATTTTCTGGTGATCAGATTTGAACCCGTGACCTACAGTACACCAGCTAGTGACTGTAACTGCTGCTCGACTCTGCATGCAGTACAGCTTTGCCAATATAAACATTAAGTATTCATTGCTGTTTCTGAATTGGCAAAAGATATGACATTCAGTCACATTAATGTGAACACTGCCTATATTTGACATCAATGTGCCATAACTACTCACAGGTGTCAGGTGGCAGCACTAGCAACGGGAGGAAACAGAAAGCAGTGCAGTCATTGTCGTAATGTGGAAATAGATTTATGCAGTGTCCAAAAGGGCATGATCATTTGCTTTTGTGTCAAAGGTGGAAGCATTTCTTAACTGGCTAAGTTTGTATACTGTTCATGTGCTGCCATGGTTAAATTAAAGTACACTGTGCATGGCAAAATGGTGCTATCCAAATCTGGGACAGGTAACTGTGGTGCACCATGGGCCGTAGATGACAGGGGTGAACAATGGCTGCAGAGATGTGTATGTACAACTGTTGAGCAACTGACAGCAATTTGAACCAGGAGGCTACCGACAGTGTCTTGTCAATGACTATGCAGCAAAAGTTGCTGTGTATGGGCCCCTACAGCAACCACCTGGTTCTTGTACCCACACTGACTGCTGTTCAGCAATGAATGCTGGAATTTGCACACCATTACCAAAACTGGACATCCACTGAGTGGCAACAAATGGCCTTTTCAGATGAATCAAACTTTATGCTCCATTGGACAGATGGCTGTTGGACTGTCAGAAGGGTCCAGACCAGAGGAGGTACCTTTATGGTCTGGGGAATGTTTTCATGGTGTTCCCCGGGCAATCTCAACATTCTGGAAGGCACAATAGATCATCATATGAATTCATCTATCCTTGGGAACTGAATGGCATGCCATTCTGGAATGAAAGAAAATAGAAGACTGTGAGAAGAGGTCAGCCAATTGGATGCTGACCGACCTCCCTCCAGGACGACAACATGACAGCAGTGGCCCCTATGTGAAGAAGACATATAAGTGCCACACCTGACTTGTCACAGTCCACTTTGAGAGCAGCTTCAACATTAGCCACTTGATTAATGACACATCGTACCTTCTATCATTAGCAAATCTCTATGTAGCACAAACATGTATGTGTTTGCCTATTCAAAAAAAAAAAAAAAAAAAAAAAAGGCCGATTATTTTGTATGTTGCCCTCTGCTTGCAACACATCTATCAAAGTTAAGTATTGTAAATGTCTTTTTGTTATAAAACTCATTAATATGAGTTGTTTGATTGTTTGTCTAGTGAAGTGAGTATACAGGATTCCTATACACAACAGGTACCATGTGCATCCCTACATGCAGTTTTTTTTTCTTGGCATGATGGCATCTATTATCAGGACAATACAACTTCTCCAACAGTTCATAGTGTATGTGCATGGGTCAGAGAGCACCAATATGAGCCTACCACTCTCTCCTGACCACCAAACTCCCTGGACATAAACTCAATCAAGAATTTGTGGGACCACCTCGATCAGGCTGTTCATGCCGTGGATCCTCAACCTAGAAATCTAGGGCAGCTGGCCATAGTACTGGAGTTTCAATGGCTCCACATCTCTGTTGGTACCTTGGAGAATCTCATTGACTCTCTTCCTGCACATCTCACAGAAGTCTGAGATGCAAAAGGTGGTTATACAGTTTTCTGACAAGTGGTCAGATTAATGTGACTGGACAGTGTATTTATTACATAGTACTATAATTTTCATCCCTACACTGTTATGTATTATAAGAAAAACAATAAATTGTATAAGTTATACTTCTCAGTAAGAAATAAATACATTAATTCATAATTCTCAGTACCCAATATTGCCATACCACTCATCCCTTATGTACATTCTTCCTTGTTTTGCTTCATTAACTCATTGCCAGAGATTCCTTTGTCTTATTAGCTATTTCATCACCCCCTGCCCCCAATGTAGTTTCATTTTTCATTGTTTTATACTAGCTTTCTTAACTGACCTAGTTTTTCTGTGTTCAATTAGTGCATTATTAATGTGTTCAAATAATTATTTGAACATCTTAAAAGTTCAGTGTTGGAGATTATTTTTGTCTCACAGACATGCCCATTTGAGGGATTGATTTATTCTGATGAAACTACATGTGTAGTCATATTGTACAAGGTGTGTTCCATAAGTAATGTGACCAAATCCATAAAAAATCATTTATTGAATATATTTGTACAAATAATCAAAAATTTTCAAAATAGCACCTTCTTGCATCAATACATTTCTGGAGGTGGTGTTTCCATGCCTGGAAGGCATCATGGAATACCTTTTCCAGAATGTCCTTTAGAGCTGATGTAACATACACCTGGATGCTTTCAATCGTGACCCAATGTTTTCCTTCCATGACTCCTTTTAACCGAGGAAAAAAAAAAGTCAGTAGGGGCCAGTTCAGCACTGTAGGGAGGCTGGGGAACCAATGGGGTCTTGGTCCTGGCCAGGAAGACATTGACAATGAAGGCGCTGTGACTCAGCGCATTGTCGTGGCAAACTTTCCAGGTATCCTTGATGTCACTTCGGCAATGCGAGACCCCCCCTTTTCAGTCTTTTGAGCACTTCCATGTAGAAAGCTGAGTTCTCTGTAGTTCCAGTAGGTAGGAATTCATGGTGGACAATGTCTCTGATGTCAAAGAAGACAATGAGCATGGTTTTGACACGGGACTTGCTCATGCGTGCCTTCTTGGGACGGGGTGACAATGGCGTTTGCCACTCTGAACTCTGTGTTTTTCTCTCAGGGCCGTACTCAAAAATCCATGACTCATCACCAGTGATAACTGAGTTTAAAAAATGAGGATCATTTTCACACATTTCCAACATTTCTCGGCACCAAAGCACTCACATGTGCTTGTGTTTGTCAGTCAATACTTTTGGGATGAGTTTGGCACACACCTTTCTCGTGTTCAAATATTCAGTCACGTCGCGGAAAACAGTTGTTTTTGACATGTCTAGAGTTCGTGCTATCAATTGAAGGCTCACCCGACTGTCAGAGTTCAAACAATCGTGCACACGCGTCAAATTTTCATCTACTTGTACAGTTGATGGCCGTCTACTGTGAGGTTCGTGATCTCCTCTTGGCCCTCCACAAACAACTTGTGCCATCAGAAAACTTGTGATTTGGACACGCAACCATTCCCAAAGGCATGCTGAAGTAATGGAAACGGTTCAGTTGCGGACTTCCCAAGTTAAACACAAAATTTGATAGCGTACCATTGCTCTACAGAATGATCCATTGTGCTGTGTTACATAAACTCAAAATGGTGTTGACAGAAACGCAGGTCCTGACTCTCCAGCAGCTCTCAGCTGAATGAGACAAAGAGTGTTTTGAAGCTAACACCCTCCTCCACTTAGCCCAGCCAGTCACAACACGCTGTGGTGTACCGATGCGTCAGAAAAAAACTGGTCGCATTACTTATGGAATGCACTCTGTATGCATACAAAAGTACTGAACAGCAAAGAATGACAGTTTTTATCAAAATATCAATTGGATGTCAGAAAGGCAAAGTTTAAAGGTTCAGGACCCAGTTTGGCTTACAGTTTTAATGTGCTAGAAGGTTTAGAACCAACTGGAGGTTTTGTGTCCCCTGTCAACTTTGTTTTGGCTTGAATGGCCAAGCTCATTAGATAAATACTTGAAATAAGACAAAGATCTATGTTTGAATTCTGGTCAGGCATGCAATGGTTTCAACTTTAAGTGGTGTGGGTGTTCTCTGGTGGAGACTGGTGGATCAGAGTGAGTCAAAAGCAGCTCGTAGACACCAGAAACCTTTATTAACTTCCCAAAAATGTATATTGGTAATTCGCACCCACATCAGGTGTGTGGGCATCATACTCATAGACCATGATGCTTGATATGTAAAGGCAGTCTGCCTGCTTAGCTGGTTGGTATCATGCTTGCCTCCCATGCAGTGGTCCCAGGTTCGATTCCCGGCCGGGTCGGAGATTTTCTCCCGTTGTGGACTGGGTGTTGTGTTCTCCTCATCATCATTTCATCCTCACCATCAGCTGCAAGTCGCCCAATGTGAGGCTGAAAGAAATAAGACTTGCACTTGGTGGTCGAACCCGAATGGGACATCCCAACCAACAATACCACACGATCATCATATGTAAAGGCAGAGCAGCTCACTGTGGCTACTTCTAGCTCAACATGGTGGCAAGGAGATCTTTCAAAATGTGCATACTCAGGTGGCTGTCAGTGCTGGATCAGCTGCCACTTGAGGTGGCATTGTCAGGCTTGACCCTAGATGAGGCTGACCGGTGGCTGGCCTGTATTAGGGAACAGAGACATCCAGGTACAGACCACGGACATGTGTCTCGCTGGCAGCATGTGGTGCTGGTGAACACTTCGTGGATCAGTGACTGGAGCACCTCATATCAACACTCAGCTCATCAATGCTGCAGCTGGACCCTCTGGTGGGTGTTCCTGTCAGTATGACAGCTGAGCAGTGATGGCTTCTTGGTGGAAGCCCACACACAACAGATGCCAACCTGATGACTCATTGATTTGGAGACCAGTGTGGCCAGATGTCCAGTATTTGTATGCACCACAGTGGGTTTGTTGCATTTTGACCACCACAAGTATCATGTGTGCCACATGTTGTAGCATCCCCAGTTTTGGTAACTCACTGGCCACCAAATGACAGGTGGGCTGTAGCACCTAGATGGATGCTGTGTCATAATGGTGCACCAGCATATTATGGCAAGTGGCTCTCTTATAACAACAAGCCCTCGTACTTTAGGCTAGTGCTGTTTTACTCCTATCCTCTTGGGAGAATTCAAACCTCCGTATTCTGTGTCATTGTAGTTGGAACTGGTTAACTTTTCAGAGTTCATTTCAGATACACTCGTTTAGTGTTTGACTCACAGCAGCTATAGAAGTCCATTTGTGACTATTCAGCAGCTAAGTTTCTTCCTCATGGGTGCTGACACTATTAGCTCCAGCTGTCTCAAAATGAATATTGTGAATTTGAGGCTTTGTAGTAGTTAAGACATTCAAATTATGATTATAAATAATACATCAAATGAAAGAGCTACTCAAACAGATTTTCTTACAAGTGTTCAGTTTGAGCGACATATGGCCGGGAGAGCGGTGTGCTGACCACATGCCCCTCAATATCCACATCCAGTGACGCCTATGGGTTGAGAATGGCATGGTGGCCGGTCAGTACCATCGGTACTGTTGGGCCTTCATGGCCTGTTTGGGAGGAGTTAAGTTTTTTTTTTTTTTTTTTTTTTTTTTTTTTTTTTTTTTTTTTTTTTTTTTTTTAGTTCAGTTTGTGCACCATTTGTCACCTGACACACATGAAGTTGATAGGTGAGTTCTTCCCAGAACTTGATAGAATTAAAAATATCATAGTGTCTGATTGGGTGAATGTAGAGGCCATATGAAACAAGCTCAGTCACCCAGCCCCTTATGGCCAATCCAGCAGTCAGGTACAATGTAATTTAACCTATCATCTATTGAGCTATGCCAGTGAGGTTTAGGGGAATCTCATTGCAACTGTACCATCTCATGGAGATTTTCTGACCTCCAGATGTGCACATTATGTGTATTCACAATTTCACTTAGATGGAATGTTGATTCATCACTGAAGACAATATGATCCAGAAAATCTTCATCATGGAGCAACATTTCATTTGCAAAGTTGACATGTAAACTGTAATCTGTAATCTGTAGAGCTTGTAACAGATGCAAACAATAAGGATAGGATTGTAAGTGTCTCCTTTAAATCTCCACACAGACGTCACTGAAATTGCTAATTCATGACTAGCCTTCTGAATTGATTTCTTGTGGCTAAGTTTGAAATATTCTCACTCATTCAACACTTCTTCAGTCACCCTTGGTCATCCTGTTCTCTTCCCTTCGCAAAGACAGGTGGTGTATTCAAATTGATAATATCCTTCATGGATAGTATTAACACTTGGAGGATTACAATGGAACTTAATATGAAACACACATTGCGCTATAACTACAGATACAATTCTTGCAAACTGTAAAACACAAAAAGCTTTCTGTTCCCTAGTCACCATGTATCTCTGCTAGCACTTTCTAACAGAAGACACAGGGAACAGTGTATATACATGTACATGGGTATGCAAACAAAACTGTCTGAGTTGCTTTTTTATTTGATGTATTATTTATAATTGTAAGTGAATGTTGTAAACATTACAAAGCTTAAAAACCTAATATTCATTTTAAAACACTTGGTATAATACTGCAGGTGGAAGATTGGTACAGGCACAATCCGTATGACTCTATATTTGAGATAGCAATGGAAAGTTCCTAGCATTACCAAAATTTTGAATTTGACTGATGTGGAGGATCCCCATCTGATAATTTTGTGCTGATGATTGTTATATGCTTATTTGTATGTCCAAATAGTTGCTCCATCAAAACCTGATTGCTCTGGTCAGCTAGCATTTGATCCAAGGTGGTGAGCACAGAGTGGCACTCAGGTAGCTCAGATTTTCTCTAGGGAATATTTTGGAAGAAATTTAGTAGATAGAGTAGTGAATACATGATATTTAAGAATGTAGTTCTGGTAATTATGGTGGGTAGCTGGAAATTGGTACCAGATACATCATAATGGGTTCCATTAACTATTATACCTTGTCATGTAGTGTTAATCATAGTATGTTACTTAACTGTCCTTGGTTGTAGCATGTGCAGACAACAATTAATGGGTCTGCCACCAAAGAGAGCCAATGTGAGCTTACCCATTCTAAGTATTTGTCTGTGAGGACACTCATATGTGGCTTTCTCTGCACAGAGTTCGTTGAGCTCCAATGATTCCTGGGACCATATGTATCAGCCTTGTAGGACATACTGTGACACTCAGCCTGACACTTAGCGTCTCTGAAGTGGAGAGTAATGTGTAGGGCTTCCTGTCAGATGTAACCAGTAGTATGTCACACAGCTTCAATCCTAAGGATTTCTTCAGAGCCCCTTCATCTTAAATGAATAAATTTACTTCTCAAACAACAAATTTTCCAGAATTAAAAAGAATCCTTAACCTTGAAGCTGAATCCCCCCTTCTTACACACACTTGCACTCAATGTGAAACAAGTTTGGACTAGAGAGAAAACTACTTTTACACAAGCCACTGTTGCTACACTTCACAAAATAGTCAACATATCTACATAATATCAATTTTCACTACCAGACGAAATTAAACTTGCTAAGTTTCTAGTATCACCACTCTACATACTATAATGAAGTACCCCCCCCCCCCCCCCCCTCCCCCATTCAAGGGAGTCATTGGTAATTGAGGGAGCACATCCAGGGCATCCTTAAATAGACAGACTTGTCCCACATCCACCATTCTGGTAAGAATCAGAACATGTAACTTTACATTGACCAGAGATATCATTTCAATTACCTCGTAAGGCACCTAGTATTGTGCAATGAATTTCTTTGTCTTTCCTTTTGGAACATAGGGCTTGGTCAATATTACCCACTGACTGACACAGTGCTTGAGCAACTCAGCTTTTTCTTTTTTGCACACCTTCCTGCCCATCTAGGGCATTTGTAATTGCTTTTTTAACTTGACACTACCTGCCCCTCAATCTCATAGTAAAAACTGCTGATAGGTCCTTCTGAGCAGGTGGTTTACACATCTTGAAAAGGGAGGACATCCTTTGTCCATAATTAACCTCATACTGTGATAACCTGACACTTTGATTCACTTTTGAGCTACAGACTGCTACTACATGTGATACTAGAGCATCTCAGTCACTACAGTGGCTAAAAACTTTTTTTTTTTGTTGTTCTATACCTCCATTCTGTCCTCCCATTTGCTTATGAATGTAATGCATTCATCTGCAACTCCATAATCCATAAAAGCCTACATAACTGTTTGATTAGCTCAGACATGAAACTAGTACCGTGATAATTTATAGTGGTCTTCACAGTCACAAAATTTACAATTCATTGGTCTCAGTTGCCTGAGCTACCATCTCTGCTTGCTGATTCAGCACAGTAGTCATAGACAAATAACCTGGAAAGTGACTGATTATAGCAAAACAGGTACTTTTTTCAGACAGTACTAGTATTATAATAAACCTCATTAAAGAGGAATCAGCAGAAGAGTTGGTAGATGATATTTTACAGAGAATTATTAAATGGTTCCCTGAAAATGGCCTCTCCCTAAATTTTGAAAAAAAAATGGACTACATTTAGCTCTACACAACAAAGTCATATGAGCAATTGAAGTAGCACTTGAACAGGAGTCAGTGAATAGAGTTTTTGGGTGTACATATTGATGAAAACTTGAAGTGGAAGATGTGTATTAATGAGCTTCTCAAACTATTAAGTTCAGCTTCTTTTGCTCTTCATATAATTGCTAATCTTGGGTACAAACATATCAGCCTCCTGACATATGTCCACCCAGTAATATCTTATGGAATAATTTTTGGGTAATTCATCACTTAAAATGAAATTACTGATTGCACAAGACAGGTCATATGTGGTGTTTACCCACAGGTGTCATGTTGGCACCTCTTCAAGGAGCTATGCATTTTAACCATGCCATCAAGAACAGTGATGTCCGATGTCCATATCAAAAAGACTAGAGCAAAAAATGATCTTTATTACCAATTTTTAAAGCTGTCAGTGACTGAGAAAAGAGTTTAATATGCAGAACAAAGAATTTTAATAATATGCCCAACATTTTAAAATGTCCAACAGGTAGTGAAGCAAGTTCAAAATCTAAGTTAAAAGCATTTCTCCTGGCCAACGTCTCAATTCCACTGACAAATTTCTGCTTAAAAACTTGTACCGAGTTAAAAAATTAGTTGTGTGATTAGGACTAAAAATAATGATGTGTTAATTAATGTGAACACTAACTATGAACTACATATACATACCCTTTAAACTGACTCAATCCACATCATTTTGATAAAATAATTGTTCAATTATCTTTGGAATATGTAACCACCAGCGACTTTGCAAAAGGACTGAGAATGTCCACATCAATCATCTGGAATAGTATGTTGGCTCCTAGAAATCTCTCTAATGCAATTTGCTGTGACTTGGCTCAGCCATTTTTGCTGTGCTTTGCCTCTGAACATGTTGTTGTTGTGGTCTTCAGTCCTGAGACTGGTTTGATGCAGCTCTCCATGCTACTCTATCCTGTGCAAGCTTCTTCATCTCCCAGTACTTACTGCAACCTACATCCTTCTGAATCTGCTTAGTGTATTCATCTCTTGGTCTCCCTCTACGATTTTTACCCTCCACGCTGCCCTCCAATGCTAAATTTGTGATCGCTTGATGCCTCAAAACATGTCCTACCAACGGGTCCCTTCTTTTTGTCAAGTTGTGCCACAAACTCCTCTTCTCCCCAATTCTATTCAGTACCTCCTCATTAGTTATGTGATCTACCCATCTAATCTTCAGCATTCTTCTGAAGCACCACATTTCGAAAGCTTCTATTCTCTTCTTGTCCAAACTAGTTATCGCCCATGTTTCACTTCCATACAAAGCTACACTCCACACAAATACTTTCAGAAACGACTTCCTGACACTTAAATCTATACTCGATCTTAACAAATTTCTCTTCTTCAGAAACGATTTCCTTGCCATTGCCAGTCTACATTTTATATCCTCTCTACTTCGACCATCATCAATTATTTTACTCACTAAGTAGCAAAACTCCTTTACTACTCATTTCCTAATCTAATTCCCTCAGCATCACCCGATTTAATTTGACCGCATTCCATTATCCTCGTTTTGCTTTTGTTGATGTTCATCTTATATCCTCCTTTCAAGACACTGTCCATTCCGTTCAACTGCTCTTCCAAGTCCTTTGCTGTCTCTGACAGAATTACAATGTCATTGGCAAACCTCAAAGTTTTTATTTCTTCTCCATGAATTTTAATACCTACTCCGAATTTTTCTTTTGTTTCCTTTACTGCTTTTTCAACATACAGATTGAATGACATCAGGGAGAGGCTACAACCCTGTCTCACTCCCTTCCCAACCACTGCTTCCCTTTCATGCCCCTCAACTCTTATAACTGCCATCTGCTTTCTGTACAAATTGTAAATAGCCTTACGCTCCCTGTATTTTACCCCTGCCACCCTCAGAATTTGAAAGAGAGTATTCTAGTTAACATTGTCAAAAGCTTTCTGTAAGTCTACAAATGCTAGAAACGTAGGTTTGCCTTTTCTTAATCTTTCTTCTAAGATAAGTTGTAAGGTTAGTATTGCCTCACGTGTTCCAACATTTCTACAGAATCCAAACTGATCTTCCCCCAGGTGTGCTTCTACCAGTTTTTCCATTCGTCTGTAAAGAATTCGCGTTAGTATTTTGCAGCTGTGACTTATTAAACTGATAGTTCGGTAATTTTCACATCTGTCGACACCTGCTTTCTTTGGGATTGGAATTATTGTATTCTTCCTGAAGTCTGAGGGTATTTTGCCTGTCTCATACATCTTACTCACCAGATGGTAGAGTTTTGTCACGACTGGCTCTCCCAAGGCTGTCAGTAGTTCCAATGGAATGTTGTCTACTCCAGGGGCCTTGTTTCGACTCAGGTCTTTTAGTGCTCTGTCAAACACTTCAAGCAGTATCGTATCTCCCATTTCATCTTCATCTACATCCTCTTCCATTTCCTTAAGTACATCGCCCTTGTATAGACCCTCTATATACTCCTTCCACCTTTCTGCTTTCCCTTCCTTGGTTAGAACTGGGTTTCCATCTGAGCTCTTAATATTCATACAAGTGGTCCTCTTTTCTCCAAAGGTCTCTTTAATTTTCCTGTAGGCAGTATCTATCTTACCCCTAGTGAGATAAGCCTCTACATCCTTACATTTGTCCTCTAGCCATCCCTGCTTAGCCATTTTGCACTTCTGTCGATGTCATTTTTGAGATGTTTGTATTCCTTTTTTCGTGCTTCATTTACTGCATTTTTATATTTTCTCCTTTCATCAGTTAAATTCAATATTTCTTCTGTTACCCAAGGATTTCTATTAGCCCTCGTCTTTTTACCTACTTGATCCTCTGCTGCCTTCACTACTTCATCCCTCAGAGCTACCCATTCTCCTTCTACTGTATTTCTTTCCCCCATTCCTGTCAATTGTTCCGTTACGCTCTCCCTGAAACACTCTACAACCTCTGGTTCTTTCAGTCTATCCAGGTCCCATCTCCTTAATTTAGCACCTTTTTGTAGTTTCTTCAGTTTTAATCTACAGTTCATAACCAATAGATTGTGGTCAGAGTCCACATCTGCCCCTGGAAATGTCTTACAATTTAAAACTTGATTCCTAAATCTCTGTCTTACCATTATGTAATCTATCTGATACCTTTTAGTATCTCCAGGATTCTTCCATGTATACAACCTTCTTTTATGATTATTGAACCTAGCTATGATTAAGTTATGCTCTGTGCAAAATTCTACCAGACGGCTTCCTCTTTCATTTCCTCCCCCCAGTCCATATTCACCTACTATGTTTCCTTCTCTCCCTTTTCCTACTGACGAATTCCAGTCACCCATGACTATTAAATTTTCGTCTCCCTTCACTACCTGAATAATTTATTTTATCTCATCATACATTTCATCAATTTCTTCATCATCTGCAGAACTAGTTGGCATATAAACTTGTACTACTGTAGTAGGTGTGGGCTTCGTATCTATCTTGGCCACAATAATGCGTTCACTATGCTGTTTGTAGTAGCTTACCCGCATTCCAATTTTCCTATTCATTATTAAACCTACTCCTGCATTACCCCTATTTGATTTTGTGTTTATAACCCTGTAGTCACCTGACCAGATGTCTTGTTCCTCCTGCCACCGTACTTCACTAATTCCCACTATATCTAACTGTGATCTATCCATTTCCCTTTTTAAATTTTCTAACCTACCTGCCCGATTAAGGGATCTGACATTCCACACTCCGATTCGTAGAACTCGTTTTCTTTCTCCTGATAACGCCATCCTCTTGAGTAGTCCCTGCCCGGAGATCCGAATAGGGGACTATTTTACCTCCTCTTGAGTAGTCCCCGCCCGGAGATCCGAATGGGGGACTATTTTACCTCCGGAATATTTTACCCAAGAGGACGCCATCATCATTTAATCATACAGTAAAGCTGCATGCCCTTGGGAAAAATTACGGCTGTAGTTTCCCCTTGCTTTCAGCTGTTTGCAGTACCAGCACAGCAAGGCCGTTTTGGTTAATGTTACAAGGCCAGATCAGTCAATCATCCAGACTGTTGCCCCTGCAACTACTGAAAAGGCTGCTGCTCCTTTTCAGGAACCACACGTTTGTCTGGCCTCTCAACAGATACCCCTCCATTGTGGTTGCACCTACGGTACGGCCATCTGTATCGCTGTGGCATGCAAACCTCCCCACCAACGGCAAGGTCCATGGTTCATGGGGGGGGGGGGGGGCCTCTGAACATAAGAAATTTTTATTGTGTAAATTTTACAAATAGGCCACCTTTCCCATGCATCACCTTTATCTTGATGTGACAACTATCAACCAGATTGTGCAGATTATTTGATCCAAGGTGGTGAGCACAGAGTGGCACTCAGGTAGCTCAGATTTTCTCTAGGGAGTATTTTCTCTAGGGAGTATTTTGGAAGAAATTTAGTAGATGGAGTAGTGAATACATGATATTTAAGAATGTAGTTCTGGTAATTATGGTGGGTAGCTGGAAATTGGTACCAGATACATCATAATGTCTTCCATTAACTTTTAGACCTTGTCCTGTAGTGTGAATCATAGTATGTTACTTAACTGTCCTTGGTTGTAGCATGTGCAGACAACAATTAATGGGTCTGCCACCAAAGAGAGCCAATGTGAGCTTACCCATTCTAAGTATTTGTCTGTGAGGGCACTCATATGTGGCTTTCACTGCACAGAGTTGGTTAAGCTCCGATGATTCCTGGGACCATATGTATCAGCCTTGTAGGACATACTGTGACTCACTCAGCCTGACACTTAGCATCTCTGAAGTGGAGAGTAATGTGTGGGGCTTCCTGTCAGATGTAACCAGTAGTATGTCACACAACTTCAATCCTAAGGATTTCTTCAGAGCCCCTTCATCTTAAATGAATAAATTGACTTCTCAAACAACCAATTTTCCAGAATTATAAAGAATCCTTAACCTTGTAGTGAATCCCCCCTTCTTACACACACTAGCACTTAATGTAATTTTCTCCAATGCATCAATTAGTAGTTCATCAACCTTCATGCTCTACTTACATAGTCATAGGCATGCATCAACACTTCATAGTGTACACTTGCCAACACAAACATACATCATCCACACTTTGTTTGTACAATACTCCATTGACAGCACAGAAATGGGCTTGAGCTGCATGCTTGTGAACCTCAATCCATCAACATTGACATGCATTTTCCCAGGGCAGTGTACTATTTCAAAATGAAACTCACCAAGTTGTGAAGTCCATAACATCAAGGTGTTAGTAGTTAAATCTTTAAGGTGCATTAGCCACTTCAACACTGCACCATTTGAAGCACCTACCAATGAGTACCAATTGAAACATGTGACGCCATAAATCTCCTTCTCTGTAGTTGAGTAATTTTTTCTATCTTATTTAGTTGTATAGACGCAGAGGGTGTCAGGCACTCTTTCCTATCTATTAACTCTCAAGTGGGCATGCCATTTTTCCATAACTGAAGCAGGCACGTGGCATATTTTGTACACCTGTAAATAATAGCTGTCTTTATGTTAACAAGGTAAACATGTATACGCAAAATCACAGTTTTATTTTAGTTTAGTTAAACAATGATAAAGTAAACATAGGCTATATGAGCTAAAAATGGTTTAATTTAACAATAATAAAATAAGCTTTCATTATATCACACTGTTGCCGTGTGAGTCATTTTCTTTCACAAATCGTAAATTTTTTCTCAGCTAGCTCGCTGTATGTTTTGTATTGCTACTACTCACTTGGATGTATGACAACATAATGTTTCACTGTGTTAGCTGAAGCAATACACATGGACTTGAAATTATAAAGCAACAATGGAATGGTACAATACAATGTTATTTGCACTTGGGGTTAACTGGCTTAACACACACCCTAAGGTACGATTGCTGGCATCACTAGATAACATGAATTGCTCTTGATAACGTGCAAAAGTGAGGGGAAGGACTAGAGGTCAGTAGGTCCTTTAATTACACAAAGACTTGCTCACAGTGTGCAGTCCATTGGAGCTTTATTCCCTTTTTTAACAGATATGAAAGAGGTCTTTTTACTTCCATAAGCTTTGGTACAAGCTTCTTGTAATAATTAGCCAAACCTACAAAAGGCTGATGCTCATTTTCTGTAGCAGGAGTGAGAAATTCCTGCATGGCTTGCATGAGGCAGGGGTCTGTTTATACAACAACATTCTGGCAGATACAAGAAGGCCCAGAAGTATCTGAGCTAACAAAGAGAACACAGAAGTCTTGTGAAAAACTTAATAGTATCGTTTCAGTTTGATACACTTTTCCCGGCAGTGTTCAACAGTTTTGATACCCTGTGTATAGTAAGAACTATCATGCTCCACAAAATATCCATCAACTGTAGACTCCACCTTTTCATTTTTGGCAAATCTTGTACCACCAGGCAATTTATTCAAGACTTAATACAGATAATAATCACAGTGGACTAAATCTGGCAAGTAGGGTACATGAGGAAGCAATTTGAACTTCAACTCTTTTATTTTGGTCATGATGATAATAAACATGAGAATCAATGCATGTTTGTGATGAAATAAACTTAATTTTTTGCTAAATGGAGCTGTTTTTGCTTGGTTTCATCACTCAGACACATCAGTATAGTGTCATAATACTCATCTTTTTGAAGATAATCAATTAAAATTATCCCATGCACAAAAAACTGATGCTATGACCTTGCCTACAGATGTAGCTGTTTTCACCTTCTTTGGACAAGATTCCCCCCTTTCTGCCACTGTTTTGACTGACCCTTCATCTCAGGTGATAAGAGATGGACTCATGTGTCGTCCATTGTTATGAATGAATGCAAAAACTTGGCTCCACTGCTGCACAACATCACCAAACACTGGAATGAAAAATTTTCATGACACTGTTTTTGTTCCCATGTGAGTAAATGCAGCATTCATCTTGTGCACAGCTTTCTCGTGTCCCAACTTTCAGTCAATATGCAATGTATGGCACCTCTTAAATGCCTACCATGCCTGCTTCAGTCTGTGATGGCATAAGCTGTGGCCATCACACTAGTCAGCAAAGATGAAGCGCAAAGATTGATTAGTAGACACTGGATCAAGCGCATGTATCACAAGACAGGCTAGGGACACACTTGCAAGCAACACGCAGTTGATGCCTTTTCGACAGCATGTATTTAGACTGAGACTGCTGACCAGAGGGCCTCAATCACTGACTCAATCATCCAGTTTCGTGTCTGTCAGTTACTTGCACAGCAGGTTTAGTTCATCACAGGCTGTGACTGTACATAGTAACCAGAGTAGTGACAATAGCAGGACTAGTTTACCTCAACCAGAATTGTACATTACTAGCAGTGTGAAACTAAAGCATGTAATAGCAAGCTTACCATCAGTCTGCAAGAGGACTATTACTGATGAACTTGTACCATAACACATGGACTTTATTCAAGTTAAGTAAAGTTTTCCAGTTAATGTAAATAAAGAACCATATTAATCCATGTGTGCATTTGATTTATAGAAAGAGGATACAGGCCACCCGTAACAATATCATCTCCCTTGCTTCCTCATGGTACAAGACTACGGTGCCAAATGAGGATAATTCATTGGCGATAAGATAAGATAAGATAATCATCTTGGCTGAAGATTTTGCATGCTTCTCTTGTGTTTTCTCTTGTAGGGGTGATTGTGTTCAAGTATTTCTATTTTCTAATATGTTGTTGTGTCCATGCATGTATTCCACGAGGGGAGCCGCAGAACTAATCAAATTTCTCTTTTTAGAGGCTTTACTTGCTTTTTTATATAACATATTTGTATAAACCCTGAATTCCCTGACCCCTCCATCACCTGCCCTTGTGCCTCAGCCACAGATGGCTAATGTGCTGGAGCTAACACAAGTTTTTCAGTTTCAGAACCAAGAAATCGCTACCTTGATGATGACAGTACAACTACTACCAGCTGACCAAGCTGCATCAGTCACACAACCACAGCCAACCAACCAACCATCCATCCAACCAGTCCAACAAGTACCACCAACCAGCATACCAACATTCTGGCAATCTGAGGAAACAGGGGGAATGGACTGAATACCTGACTCAGTTCCAAGTACATTGCCAAGGTCATTGTGTTCAAGTTACTGTGAAGTTACAATATTTCCATCCAATTGTGGGCTCCCCAGGTTAATACAAAATTATTCCCAACCATGTCTTCTGATGAACTCGCTGCATTGACTCAGTACTGTGACCTGCAAGTCCAGTTAGTTGCAGCTGGATATCAGTTCTTTTGCTTGCGGAAAAAGCTGGAACAGACCTACCGACAATGGTACACAGAATTAATCCGCACGACTAGGAAGTGTGAATTTATGTGTAGTTGTGGCAACGTTTACTGTGATTTAGTGATACATGATGCAATAACATTCAATGTACCAGATAGCAGAATATGGGAACAGATCTTAAAGTACTCTCATCCATCACTACCCCAAGGATTGCAAATCTGAGAGCAATATGATTCGGGTGCCATAGTGGCCAATAAGTTTGACCAGCCCCAATTTGTCAGGTCAAGTCGCCCCTTGTTTGCAACCACCCCAAGCTGCCACAACAACAAGCGCATACGCAGCCACATGGACAGCCAAGTACATATCTAAACAGGGCTGTGAGTTTAGTGAAGTCTTGGCCTAGATGTTCTGCCCACTATAAAAGACAGGATTGCCCATCATGTAACTCAATGTGTTACAAGTATGGAAAAAAAGGCTACATCCAAGCAGTTTGTTTGCAGCAGCACAAAAACGCAAATGTTGCTTGCTCCCAGAAGAAACAGGCTCGAGCACATGCAGTGAACACCGTGTTTTCGAAACCTGCAACAGGTTCTGACAAAAGTAAAATTAAGGTTGTTACTCCTTCTCACCCTAGTGCTGTGCAACAATGTTCTAACAAACTGTTTGTCTTATTACAAATTGCTGTCCATCATGTGAAATTTCAGTTAGACACAGGTGCCTCAGTAACTTTGTTTAATTGTGCCATGTACAAACAGTTAGGTTAACCATGCCTTTCTAAATCTAGCAAGCACCTAAGTGCTTACAATGGACAGGAAATTCCAGTGCTTGGACAGTGTAAATTGCCTGTCACTTACAAATAGCACACTAGGACAATGAATTTTACTGTGCTGAAATCAAGAGACAGTGAGAACATATTTAGCTTAGATGCATCCAAGACAATGTACTTTCGTTGTCTGCTTTTGAACCAAAAGACAGTGTAGCTAGCTTGCTTAAAGAATTTCATGAACTATTTTCAGAAGGAATGTGAAAAGCTAATAACCTTATAGCACATGTTACATTGAAAGACCATGCACAGTCCAAGTTTTTCTGGGCCTGCCCCATTTCAGTTGGTTTAAGAGGCAAAATAGCCAGTGAACTGAAAGAATTGCAAGATAATGGTGTAATTGCTCCCATTAAAGCTAGTCAATGGAAAAGTCCTCTCGTTTTGTTGCCTAAGCCTTCTGGTTTTTTTCACATTTATGTTGACTTCAAGTCTACAGTCAACCCACAGACAGTAGTTGACACTTATCTGTTTCCTCACCCTGAGGAACTCATCAACAGGCTTGGTGCAGGATGTTTACTTTTCTAAGGTAGATTTGCATGACCCTACTTGCAAATTCCATTGGATGAAGAATCACAGAAAGTGGTTGTCGTAAATACACACTTAGGACTGTTCAAGTATTTGCATTTGCCCTTTGGTAGTGCATCTGCACCCACCATTTTTCAACATTACTTGTATCAGCTGACTGCAAAAGTAACATTTTGTTCAAACTACCTTGACGATATTGTAATCTCAGGTTGTATGCTAGAGGAACACATTGACAGTTTGCATACTCTGTTTTGAGTATTGTCAGAAGCAGAACTTAAGTGTCATCTTAAAAAGTATGACTTTTTTCAAAGTGAACTACAGTACTTAGGTTATGTGATTAACAGTCAGTGTGTGCACCCTTTCCAATGCCATTTGCTTGCAATCCATGACCTGCCTGTTCCTCACAATGTGTCTGAACTGCAGTCAGTTCTAGACAAGATGACGTACTACATTCGGTTCATACTGAATGCTGCTCAGATCATGGCTTGCTTGCATAGCAGAAATGTATTGTTTGGACTAAAGACTGTGAAGACACATTTCAGGAACTCAAAAATGCTTTGCTTGACGACAGATATTTAAGGAATTTTTACCCTGCCAAGCCCGTAGTTTTGCAAGTCGACGCTTCTTCCTACAGAATCAGTGCTGTGCTTTTGCACAGAATTGGTGCACAAGACAGACCTATTGCTTTTGCCTCAAGGTTGCCCACTCAAATTCAATGCAATTAGTCTCAAATAGAAAAAGAGTCCCTCACTATTGTGTATGGGGTGACCAATTCCCATCACTATCTGCATGGTCACAAGTTCTTTTTAGTGACAGATCACAAGCCTTTGCAGTCCATGTTTCATCTGTCAAAGCTGATTCCTACACACACTTTTCAAAAATTGCAACATTGGGCTTTGTTTCTTTTGCAGTATCAGTATGAAATTGTGTACAGACCTACAGCAAAGCATGACAATGCAGACACCCTATATCACCTTCTGACTGGCCCAGACTCTGATTTTGATGCATCTGCCACATCTTGTTGCCAGGTTGATGTGCAGGGCTCTGAATTGCTGGGATCTTTTCCCTTACATTACAGAAAAATTACACTCACCACAGAAGCAGACCCAAATCTCAAGCTTTTGTTGCATTACATTTGCATGTCTTGGCCTTGTTCATTGAACAGTATCCAGAACTCAGTTGTGTGCCAATATTTTCTACGTCTGCATAACCTTTCAGTTCAACAGGGTGTGATTCTAGTTCAAAATGACAGTGAACAATCACGTCTGCTTATTCCCAAAGTGTTACAGAAGGATGGATGTGTTGTAATTGCTCCATTAAGAGCACTGGGGAATTGTTCACACTAAACAGTTAGCATGATGGCAGGGCATGGATGCTCACATTGAACAGATGACGTCACAGTGTTGTGCACGCATGGAAAACCAATCTGCTCCACCACAGACATTCTCTGTTTGGCCTAAACCTCAATCTTCATGGCAAGCAGTGCACGTAGACTTTTCAGGACCATTTTGGAACACTTCTAGGCTCATAGTGGTAGATTCTTTTAGCAAGTTCCCATTTGCGGTACCTATACCTTCTACCACATTACGTGGCACTATTCAAGTGTTGTCCTCCATATTTTACATAGGAGTATTGCAACAAGTACTTGTATTAGACAATGGGCCAAAATTGTCTTCACATGATTTTGAACAGTTTTGAGAATGAAATGGCATTCATTATTTATCTTGGTTTCACCCCCAGTCCAACAGAGAAGCAGAACCCTTTGTGTGCACTTTTATACAACAGATGGCACCATTCACACATGGGAACAGACACTGCAACTCTTTCTCATCTCCTATCGCTCCTACCCACAACATGGACCATAACTGGCAGAACTTCTGCATGGCCACTGCCATTAGATGCTGCCACACTTGCTACCACCACTGGAGCATTTGGTGCTGCTAATGGTCCACAAGTATTGCTTTGCGCCATGCAATCTTGTTCTTTTCAAGATTTATGGCAAAATGGGCTCTGGGAAAGATGTGTGATCCAGGAATGCGTTGGCTCTATTATGTGCTTGATTGCGTGCCCTGTTGGTTTGCAGCACTGCCACCAGAACCGATTTCATGCATGTCATTTGCCCTGTGATTCAGCTGCTTTTCTTCCCCCAGATTCATGGCCTCATGGAACCACACGTTCTCTGCAGCGACCTGCTGGTGCCACCAGGGACCCCAGGAGGAGTGGATGGATGATGTGCCCTTGCACCCGCCGTCCCTGATCGCCAACCTGATGAATGTGGACCCATTGTCACCATTATCATAATCGTCCCTGGACATGCCCTCAGGCCTGGATGTGTGCCCCAGCAGACGTTTTCTAGAGCGTGTTCCTGTTGCCTCACAATCCATATGGCGGGGTGTGGCAGGAGGATGCCATCCTCTAGTCATGGCTCCTGGCTCATCTCTATGTCGAGCTGACCTGGCATACGCTGTGACCAGCACACTGGTCAGCAAAGATGAAGTGTGAAGATCGATTGGTAGGTACTGAATCAAGCACCTATCACGAGAGAGGCCAAAAACACACCCACAAGCAACATGCCACTAATGCCCTCTTGACAGCATGTACTTAGGCTGCTGCTGCTGACCAGAGGGCCTCAATCACTCACTCAATCACCCAGTTTGGCATCTGTCAGTTACTTGCACAGCAGGATGAGTTCAGCACAGGCTATGACAGTACATAGTGACCAGATTAGTGACAATAGCAGGACTAGTTTACCTCAACCAGAATTGTAAATTACTGGCGGTGTAATAGCAAGCTTACCGTCAGTCTGCAAGAGGACTATTACTGGTGAACCTGCGCCACAACACATGGACTCTATTCATGTTAAGTAAAGTTTTCCAGTTAATATAAATAAAGAACCATATTAATCCATGTGTGCATTTGTGTCGTTGAAAGAGGATACTGGCCACCCTTAACAACATCCTCTTCCCTGCTTCTTCTTGGAACAAGACTCTGCACTGATGATAGTCATCCAGTACCATTTTGTAGATTTTCTTCCCAACTTCTGGTGTGATCATTTCATTTGGTTGACCATTGCACTGTTCATCTTGCCAGTTTGTTGGTCTCACTGAAACTCTGCCACTCAATTTTTCACTGTTGTAGACAAAGGATCAGGCTCCCCCCAAAACAGAATCTAGCTCTGCTTTAATGTTAGCTGGACTACAACCTTCCAAATGAATGTATTGTATCATGTAACAATAACCAGTTTTATCCATGTTTACAAATTTGCTGAGAGAATTCGTTATTAATGGCTGCGAAACAAATACTAAATGACTTAGCATCATCAAACTTCAAAATCAAGCTCGATTAGGTTGATACTTTCTATCATAGTCACTTATTTGAAACCTATACATCAGATTGGGTATTTCTGCGACAGCCCTCATAACATGGCCCAAATTGTGAACTTCGTTCACTACAAATGACACTTTTACAAATGAAGTGTGTGTTGCGCCTATTGCAATTGATAAAAGGCATCCCATAAACATACCACATGTTCTTTGCTTTTCTTAGGAAATAGAATAATATTGTCTAAGTACGCAATACATGGTTTCATTTTCAGGCCTCATAATAACCCATCAAATAGATGTTGGAAAGTTACCAATGCATTTTTCAACCAGAATGGCATTTACCAGTACTGATAATGACCAGGTGGAGCTATAAATGAAGTCTTGGGTCTGCCCTATGGCACTACTTCCAATTTCCTTACCCACTTTGCAAATCCATGGTTGTAAAATGGCATTGCCCCAGTTTACCAAAGTTTCCATGATGTTTGGCATTGAGTAGGCATCTGTGACCATACACTGATTCAGATGTTGATAGTCACAACAGAATCTATAGACCCCAGAGCCATCTGAGGTCATCTTTGGAATAATAACTACTTGTGCCCCCCCCCTTCCCCCCCCCCCCCCCCCCCCCCCTCCGTGTGCTGCTTCTCTCTTCTATAAATTCATCATGGAGTTCTTGGTTTATAAATTCCTCCATCAGTGATTGGGAGTGATGTGGAACTTGGAATGGTTTCCTGTATACTAGTGATTCATTCTAAATGTGAATTCTATGCTGACTTATTGATGTAGCTGGCAGTAGTCTGGGAGGTTTTTCCCCTAGTGTGGCTGAATTGAGGAACTGTTCCACCTTAGAACATTTTATTCCAAACTATCTATCCAGTTGATCTTCCTCCAACACTTCCAGGTTGGCTATTAGAGCTCCACTTCTACTGATCCAAAATCATGCATGTTGATATACTCTACCTGACTTTCGTCAGTCTCTTGCATGTATGACACACTGTGATATGGAAAGCACTATTCCTTGTCCATTTCCGTTTTCTGCCAAGGATTCAACTATACATAATGAAAGACTTCAATTATACACAATGTATTAGCTGGAAAATCTGACTCTATGACTACCCAAACTAGCTTCCCTGTAATTTTCTGTATTTTACCATGTGAGTCAAGTCTAAGGGACCATGTGCACAGTTTAGATGGCTTGCTAATGTCTGGGGCATGCCTTGTGACATTAAAGTTTTTCTGGCAGTAAAGCCTAAACAAGAATGATATCCCATCCAGCTCTATTGTGTATTGTGCACTGTTCCAGATTGACTTCGGCATTATATTTACTCAGAAAGTCTATCCCAAGTATTGCAAACTCAGACAAGTGCTTCCACTTAGTCTGAAATCTTTCTCTCCCACTCAGAAGTTCATCCATGCCTGAACTGTGTACAATGAGCTGGTTTCAAAGTCCTTACAACAAGTATACCCTGACTTACTATGGATACCTGTGATCTCATATCCAGCAAAAATTTACACACTCTTCCTCTTACATAACTGGCTAAATAGTAGTCTGCCACAGACAGAGCAAGTTCAGATTTATTGGGAATTGTGCACTGTGGCTGCATTACCCTCTACTTGCGGTGTGAGATCTAACCTGAGACCACCTTCCCTTTGCCTGTGAAAGCCTAGATAGACATTGTCATTCTGAGTATCCAATTCACTTACACTTTCCACACTGAGGTTTCCCACAATTTCACTGAATGTCACTAGCTTCACCACATCACTAGCACATGATTTCTTCATTAAATATTGCCTTAATTTCTAAAGTCCTAGTCAGCACATTTATCTCTGCTAAAGCTATCAATGTCACAACAGCTTTGTTTATGGATTTTAGGAAGTCTACCCACACATTGTGGAAATTTTAACGAGCAACTTCTGTAAGAATGCATCCTGCACCCTCTGTTCTGCCTCCTGTAAAATGGCCTTGTTGTCATCCATTAACTCATAAGTTTTAATGTTTGACTTTCTAATCCAGCCAATAAATCTTTCTGCAGACTCCCACTGTCTTTGTGCTATACTATTAACCTTCTTGTGATAAAACATAGAGGTATTTTTTCTCCTGTACTCTTCCACCAATCCTTCTTCTAGATCATGAAAAGACTAATCTCATTACATATGCCCAATCATTTCACTGCTTCCCCCCTCCTCCCCACCAATTTTGCAGTTGTAAGCAAATTGTCTATAAAAGTCAAAATATCTTCTTGTCTAACTAATTAGGCAGTACTGGTATGTAGGACAGGTAGGGATAAGTTAGAAAATGACTGTTCCCTTCTCTTTACCCTCAGTTTGACCCTAGGCCCTCCAATGCTGCAGCTGGACCCCCTGGCAGGCAGCTCCTTGGAGGAAACTCATACTACAGCAAGCACTGACTTGATGATTTGCCAATTTGGTGTCCAGCATGGCTGGATATCCATTATTTATATGCATTAAAGTGGGTTTGTTGTCTTATGGCCACTGCAAATGTCACATATGCCACATGCTGAAGCATCCCAGGTTTTGGTAACTCACTGGTCACTGACCAACAGGTGAGATGCACTGCCTTGTCTGGTTCTGTGCCGTACTGTGACAGCTTAGTATGACAAGTGATGTTCTTTTCTGCTTTGTGCCATTAAACACTGTATTCACTAGTTTCTAGGTTCAAAAATTTTAAGATTTTGCTACTATGGTTTTATGCTATAGATTTCAGCATGGTTGGTTACATTAATTTCATTTCTGTGAATTTGTTTCAGTTGATGTACATGTCTCTTGCAGGGCAAGCTGTAATCATCCATTTGTATATTTAATTATTTAAATTTGTAGATGATTTTGAGGCACACAGGATGTGAAATTTAGTACACAGAGCTGCCATCTCTGGCACCAACAGTGGGACTAATCTGGTTGGACATCAAGTAAAATTGAACTCGAATTACATATATGCTGCTTCAACTCTACGTCAGAGTTCGTCAGTTATAGAGGCTGGCAATGCCAGTCTCTCAGGAACCTGAGACCAAATGGTTTCAATGAGAAACCATGCTGGCCAGAACAACAGTTGAATACCCTCCGCATCAAGATAGATCAGGAGAGCACTAAACATGTGGTCTTGCATTATCTTGCTGAAAGATAGTGTCATGGATTCCTTGAAGCCACTGGTATTAACATTTTAAAAATGGGATACCTGCTCTCACATTGCTGACTATGTGAGCTACAGGTGATCATAGTGTATAGCACCCCATACCAACACAATGTATACTGGATGAGGGCCCATACGGTGATGACAAATGCAATCTAGCAACATTCTTCCGCCTCTTTCTACTGACATGCCAAGGGAAGCCACAATAATGGTTGTGGTGCTGGCAGTCTATGATGCTCAAGATCTCTTTGCACTGTCTATGAATGCTTTTCTTGATGCAAATGGCCCCATATCATTATTCATGATGCATGAAATGATGTGGCCATATGATCCTGCTTGGTCAATTGAATTATGCCTGTCCTCTTGATTGCTAGTTGCTTGGGGCCACTGAGATTCTGCATGGTGTTGAGTATGGTCCTCCCTAACCCACTGATTCCATATTTTCATGACACCACAGATCTTGACCAATGCTAGTAGCAGTAGTGGGTATTAATAAACTATAGTCTCAATAAGACACAGTCCTGTCCCTGTATAACTCCACTGCACACTGCTCGATATTTCTCCTTCTTACATGAGGCATAACATTATTTTCTCACAACCAAACAATATTCAAATGCAATTTCTAAATGATATATCTGCTGTGTAATGTTTCCTTAATGCAAAATGTGGTTGGTGTTATTCTTATCTACTTTTTGTAGTTGTACTCAAATGGTTATAGTTTGCACATGCAAACATGCTGTATACTACATGCCAGTTCAATATCTGTTGCATACCATCTTCATGGTGTTGCAGTTTTAATGGCCAGTTGTGCAAATACCTGACCTACCATTGTGATAAGACTTTGTTGTATGTGCTAGCTAGTTTTATTTTTTTGGCAGATCAATAAACATTATAAAACTATTTTATAACTTGTTTTTATTTCAGTCACAGTTATGAGCAGGTATAAGTGAATATCACCAATTTCACTGATTAGATGCCACCTTCAGGTCTGTAATACATAAAAATTTATTATGTACAGATAGATACAAGGTATGTGCTGCATGATTAGATATGTATAACTGTTACACATCATCAATGATGTATAACTGTTACACATCAATAATACACCCATAATTACTTCAGTTTTGAAGGCACCATATCCAAAAAAATATGCCATATAGCAATAGGCACCTGCATGGCACAATCCTATGCCATCCTGTTCATGAGCCATCTAGGGGAATCATTCCTATGCCATCCTGTTCATGAGCCATCTAGGGGAATCATTCTGGACTGAGGGTGTGGACACCGTATCTGCATTCCTGCAGAACACCAGCACCTTCCCTCCATTCACTTTACTTTGTGCTCCTCAACATAACAAGTCACCTTTCTCAATGTAGACTTCCACCTCGAAGATAGCTCCGTCAGTACTCCATCCATATCAAACCTAACAGCTACCAGCAATATTTCCACTTCATCAGCTGTCACCTATTCCATATGAAGAAGTCCCTTCGGTGGCTGTCACATCTGTAGTAATGAGCAGTCTCTCACCAAGTATCCCAAGGGTCTCACTGAGGCCTTCACAGACCAAAATCACATGCCAAAACTTGTACAAAATGGATCTCCTATGACTGGTCTCTTCAGTCCCCTACTACCTTCAACATTCCCACCATCCAGCGAAAAGGGGGCACTCCTCTTGTGACTCAGTACCATGCAGTAACTCATTCTCCACCTGGGTTTCAATGATCACCCTTGGTGCCCTCAGATGAGGAATACGCTACCCACTATACTTACCATCCCTTCCACTGAGGTATTCCACCACCTACTGAACATATGCATGTCCTTGTCCATCTCTACTACTCCACATCCTGAATGTACAAGCAGTTATATGATCTACAACCTGCAATCACTGTGCTGCTTTCTACATGGCATGACAAACAACAAGTTGTCTGTTTGCATATATGGCCATCAACAAACTGTGGCAAAGAAGCAGATGGAACACCCAGTTACTGATCATGCTTCCCAGCACAACATGCTTCACTTCAATGACTGATTCACAGCCTGTGCCAGCTGGATCCTTCCTGTCAACACCAGCTTTTCTGAATTGCTCAGGTGAGAACTCACACTGCAATATATCTTACATTCCCGTAACCCCTCTGGCCTCAACCTTTTCTAGTACCTATCCTTCACCCACCTATCTCCTTCCCTTCTCCCACTCAAGCACTACATACCTTTCTATTCCTCCAGTTCACCCACTAGTCTTTTTCCCCACTCTACTTCTCTCCTTTTCTGCTCCCCCACCCCTCCCTCTCAAACCTCCTAACTGTTTAATAAAGATTTGTCATAATTTTCTTACTGTCATAATTTTTCACACTAGAATTTAATATTATGATATTCTGTTGGCTTAACATATAACAAACATGCTACACTAGTTTTACTGTTGGCACTCCTAATCCCTGTCTGTGACAGGCAGGCAAGCTGAGACATGTTCAGTATTGCCTGCAGCAGCAAATAGATGTGACATGTGATGAACAATATGCAGCTCTAAAATTCTGCGTTTGTCTCAACAAATCTTCAACTGAGGCCTTTGCAATGTCACACGTGGCCTGTATGGAGTCAGTTCTTCTCTACAGCACATTTCAAAGATAGTTTAAATTGTTTAAAGAGTGGAGACACTCAATTTTAAAGAGAGGCGAATTTAAGTAATTTTAAAAAATAAAACCTAAGTGGGTATAAATGAAATGCCTTTACTGCACATCATAAATGAATCCATCAGCACAAGTTGCTTCCCAGACACACTAAAGCCTGCAAAAATTGTATCTCTGTGTGAGAAAGGTGACCAAGAAGACATAAAAAATTATAGGTTTATCTCCTCCCTCTCATCATTTTCAAAATTAATAAAAGTCATAATGAAAAATGGACTCATGAGTACTTATCAATGTACAGTCTTCTCTGTAAAGAACAGTTTTGTTTTAGGGCCAAAAAACCCAAGATAGTTTCAGTCATACCATAAAACACCTTTCTAACACAGTATACATTAATACTGGAGTCCCTCATGGACATGTGCTGGATCCAGTACTCTTTCTGGTATAAGAGATAGTGCATGAGTAGTTGAGGCATTTAATATTGCCACATCACTTATATTTCTGAAATGAAAGATTTAAAATTTTACACACTTACAGTATGATCCATGAAAATCCATTTCACTTCATGTGTTCCGTACATGCTCCCTTGGAGCAGACAACTACATGAAGGCAAGTGCACATATTCCTTACAGCTTTGTGGTATAACTTTTCATTTATCTTGTTGCACAACTGCACTATCTGGGTGTACATTTCCATACTGTTCCATGATGTGAAAGTGAACAGTTTCTCTCTCAAATATTCAAACAATTAAAATCACATGGATTTAAATCTGCACTTGATGGAGGTCAAAAGAATTCCCCTTGCTGTGAGTAATGTTGGACATCACACAACTGATGAATATTTCCTGTAGAAAATCCAGGAACAGCATTAGCCATGTGAGGTGTTCCATAAACCACTATGTGTTCACTGGAAGATTTGCAACAATAAGACATGGAACAAAGCCTTTCTCCAATGTTGCCTTGTATCAGTCAGCACTGGCAGTTTCTTTGAAAAACACTGGTCTGATTAGACCATCACTGGAGAGAGCTACCCACACTGCCACTTTTTCTCCACGTGTCATTTTTTTATGAACATGAACATTTTGTGGTTTTCTCTATCCCAAAATCAAACATTTTGTTTGTTTGCTGTTCCATTGAGATGGAAATAAGCTACATGTACAAATAATGTGTTTAACATTACTTCACCTTTCCCTTTTGCCCATAATTTCTATTCCAGTCTTTTCTGTCTATTCTGCTCTGTCAGCTTCTGTAAAACTGTCATTTTGCAAGGGAAGCGCTTGGGATCACCCTGCAAAATTCTTTGTGCAGAATGACGAGATACTCCATCTCACTCCATCTCCCTTGCTGCTTGTTGCTTGTGTCGTCTTCAGTGAACGGTGATGTTTTATGGAGCAGCAAATTGCCTTTTTAAAATTTTCTCTTTAATCAGAGCATTGTGTACCTTGCTGGAGCCCAATGCATGTGGAATTTTGCCCTTTTTTTGTGGGGCTGTGACTCTTTTCAATTCAGTATAAAATAGAACTGGCTTAAAATGCTGCTGATATTTGATTTTATCCATACTGGATGAGAGGTCGTGGTTGTGAATGTCAATGTTAAAAAATATTTTTTAACATTGACGCTGCTGACATTCATGTTCAGCCATAGTGAAATGCTAACTGCAAAACAAGGGACTGACAATATTACAGAAATAAGACCTCTAATGACATTTTCATGAAACAAAACACACTGGAACAAAATTCAAAATAAATATAAATGGAGGTGCAATTTTTATTCAATGTTGAAATGCGTTAACAATTCATGCTCCACCTTGTATACTAGCAATGTTTCCCAGAATGTTAAACAAAACAAAACAGTACTGTTTGCTGATAATAGTAACATTCTAATTAGTGATGAGTCACAAACTGCACTACATCTACATCTACATCCGTACTCCGCAAGCCACCTGACGGTGTGTGGCGGAGGGTACCCTGAGTACCTCTATCGGTTCTCCCTTCTATTCCAGTCTCGTATTGTACGTGGAAAGAAGGATTGTCGGTATGCTTCTGTGTGGGCTCTAATCTCTCTGATTTTATCCTCATGGTCTCTTCGCGAGATATACGTAGGAGGGAGCAATATACTGCTTGACTCTTCGGTGAAGGTATGTTCTCGAAACTTCAACAAAAGCCCGTACCGAGCTACTGAGCGTCTCTCCTGCAGAGTCTTCCACTGGAGTTTATCTATCATCTCCGTAACGCTTTCGCAATTACTAAATGATCCTGTAACGAAGCGCGCTGCTCTCCGTTGGATCTTCTCTATCTCTTCTATCAACCCTACCTGGTGCGGATCCCACACTGCTGAGCAGTATTCAAGCATTGGGCGAACAAGCGTACTGTAACCTACTTCCTTTGTTGTCGGATTGCATTTCCTTAGGATTCTTCCAATGAATCTCAGTCTGGCATCTGCTTTACCGACGATCAACTTTATATGATCATTCCATTTTAAATCACTCCTAATGCGTACTCCCAGATAATTTATGGAATTAACTGCTTCCTGTTGCTGACCTGCTATTTTGTAGCTAAATGATAAGGGACCTATCTTTCTATGTATTCGCATCACATTACACTTCGCTACATTGAGATTCAATTGCCATTCCGTGCACCATGCGTCAATTCGCTGCAGATCCTCCTGCATTTCAGTACAATTTTCCATTGTTGCAACCTCTCGATACACCACAGCATCATCTGCAAAAAGCCTCAGTGAACTTCCGATGTCATCCACCAGGTCATTTATGTATATTGTGAATAGCAACGGTCCTATGACACTCCCCTGCGGCACACCTGAAATCACTCTTACTTCGGAAGACTTCTCTCCATTGAGAATGACGTGCTGCGTTCTGTTATCTAGGAACTCCTCAATCCAATCACACAATTGATCTGATAGTCCGTATGCTCTTACTTTGTTCATTAAACGACTATGGGGAACTGTGTCAAACGCCTTGCGGAAGTCAAGAAACACGGCATCTACCTGTGAACCCGTGTCTAAGGCCCTCTGAGTCTCGTGGACGAATAGCGCGAGCTGGGTTTCACACGATCGTCTTTTTCGAAACCCATGCTGATTCCTACAGAGTAGATTTCTAGTCTCCAGAAAAGACATTATACTCGAACATAATACGTGTTCCAAAATTCTACAACTGATCGACGTTAGAGATATAGGTCTATAGTTCTGCACATCTGTTCGACGTCCCTTCTTGAGAACGGGGATGACCTGTGCCCTTTTCCAATCCTTTGGAACGCTTCGCTCTTCTAGAGACCTACGGTACACCGCTGCAAGAAGGGGGGCAAGTTCCTTCACGTACTCTGTGTAAAATCGAACTGGTATCCCATCAGGACCAGCGGCCTTTCCTCTTTTGAGCGATTTTAATTGTTTCTCTATCCCTCTGTCGTCTACTTCGATATCTACCATTTTGTCAACTGTGCGACAATCTAGAGAAGGAAGCACAGTGCAGTCTTCCTCTGTGAAACAGCTTTGGAAGAAGACATTTAGTAATTCGGCCTTTAGTCTGTCATCCTCTGTTTCAGTACCATTTTGGTCACAGAGTGTCTGGACATTTTGTTTTGATCCACCTACCGCTTTGACATAGGACCAAAATTTCTTAGGATTTTCTGCCAAGTCAGTACATAGAACGTTACTTTCGAATTCATTGAAAGCCTCTCGCATAGCCCTCCTCACACTACATTTCGCTTCGCGTAATTTTTGTTTGTCTGCAAGGCTTTGGCTATGTTTATGTTTGCTGTGAAGTTCCCTTTGCTTCCGCAGCAGTTTTCTAACTCGGTTGTTGTACCACGGTGGCTCTTTTCCATCTCTTACGATCTTGCTTGGCACATACTCATCTAACGCATATTGTACCATGGTTTTGAACTTTGTCCACTGATCCTCAACACTATCTGCACTTGAGACAAAACTTTTGTGTTGAGCCGTCAGGTACTCTGTAATCTGCTTTTTGTCACTTTTGCTAGACAAAAAAGCTGAAGGAACATTCATGCATGTATGCGGGTGGATGTAAAACAATGAATTAACCATAAATGTAAAATAAAAATAAAGTATTAACTTTCACATATACAGAAAACTCAACAGTGATTCTCTAAAGTGAAAGATGAGCTCATACAATTTGTATCAAGAACAAAATTTCTAGTGAGGCACAAGAGGACTCACTACACTGAGTCTTTTTATATCTAAGGGAATCTTGATGTCCCGTCTGAATATTTTTTGTAAGCATTTATCCACATAAAGAAAAACATCAACCTGTATCCAACAAACAGATCCCATCATGAACATGAAACCAAATCCAGCCTCCACTTACATCTCATTAGGAAAAACAAAGTTAAAACTTAGAATAGTTGGCTATTTAATGGAATTAAATTATACAACAAACTAACACAAGTGATAAAAGACAAAAGTGAAATGTATGGCATCAGGAACACACTAAAAAATTATCCCTCCTATTTTGCCCTGATAAATCTTATCACAATTATTTTCAGTTCCTTCCTTGTGGACATTTCTTCTAAAACACTATGTGCTAGAAAAGTGATTTTATACTGTCAAGGGTTACCTGAAATGATATGTAAATTATGTTGACAATTATGCCAATGATTAAGAGACTTTTACAATATGTTCTGCAGAGTAGTGAAATATGGTATGCAAACATGTCATATAGTAAAGCAAATAATGTACTTATCTACACTGGCATCCAAAATTAAAACAAAAATACGCTATTTCCCCATCCTGTGTCTAATTCATGGTACAATCATACAAACTGTCAGCCAGATGTTCATGCGATTGTGTACTGCACGAAAGAGTGCAGCCCACTCAATGGACAACCATGCCAGCAATGAAGTCAAAGCACCTATACAATGAGGTACTGTTTGCTGGGTAGCCCCACATCCACAGTCACAGATGGTGCTGTATGACACAAAAAAGATGCCTGTCAGACTCTGCAATGGAAGGCCATTGAAGAGGAGGAAGCAGAACAGTTGCACACTGATGTGGCCCAATGGCTTAATGTGAATCATTCTGCTGTTTCTCGGGTGTGGTGATAGTTCATAGAGACCGAGACTGTATCCTGAAGACCAGGATAGGGCCAACCATGTGTTCAGAAGATAGGACCATTATTTAGCTTTAAGGGCACTACAGCACCAGTACTGAACGGCAAGTGGCATCTGACCTCGTAGCATCCACTGGATGTGTTGTATCAAGACAAATGGTGTACAGTAGGCTTTGGCAGAGTGTCCTTTATTGTTGGAGACCTGGTGTATGTCTACCCCTGATGCATCTTCACAGAATGGAACATCTAGAGTGGTGTCATCAATATACCACATGGAATGTCGAACAGTGGGCCAGTGTTGTTTTCACAGACGAGTCCTGATTTAGTCTGGAGAGTGAATCTTGATGTATTCACAACTGGAGGAAATTTGGAACATGATTTTGGGACCAAAACATTGTGGAAAGAGACCGATGTTGAGATGGACCCCTAATGGTGTGGGCAAGGATTATGTTTACCACTTGAACCCCTATTCATGAAGTTGTATGGATGAATCGGCAAGGTTTAACTGCTGTCGATATCTTGGGACCTCATTTGCAGTTGTTGTGAGGTGCTATGGGACCAGACGTTGTACTGATGGATGATAATGCTCGACCTCATATAGCACAAGTGACTGATTTTTTCTTTGAAATGGATGACATTGCACGCATGGTGTGGCCTGCTCACTCTTCCAATTTGAGTCCCATGGAGCAAGTCTGGGATACTCTAGGGAGGGTGGCTTGCATCATGTCAGCATCCAACAACCATTCTCCATGACTGTGGGCAGCTCTGCAGGAAGAATGGGCATTATTGTGTCAACAGGAGACTGATGACATCATTCACAGCATGCCTCATCATAGTCAGGCCGGTACTGGTGCCAGTGGTGATCACACCACATACTGAGCACATTAACTAGCTGTTGGAACATGTGTGCAAATGTGTTTAGTTGGGACAAAAATGAAGAATGTTTTTATCTACTGTTATGCATGTTTATGGTCTGTATTCTTTACATTGTTTCTATTTTAGTATCATCTGTTCATACTGTTTTGTGGCACAATAAAAGCAACCTTACAAACTTTCCATTTGTTGATTTAATTTTGGACACCAGTGTATTTATGTGTTTGTACTTATGTAATATTATGTGTTGACAATATCTGCACAGTTCATTTTGTCTATGGATGGACAAATAAATACATAAATAACAAAATTCGAGAAAACCAGTTTGAAATCAGTTCCTTAAATCACATTTCCAAGCCATTTATTTCAGAAAGTATAGTTACATAATGTCAATATATGAAACAAGACTCTATGAAAATAGTAGCATTAAAAATCGTATTGTAATTAAAACAGAACTCAGAACTTTAAGTTGATTGTTTCAAACAGTTAGCTTAGTAAATATTGTTTAAAATATGTGTTTGAAGTAATTTACATGAGAAACATCTACAATTTTTTGTGAATGAAGTTATGCAACCAAATTCTTACAGAGTTATAAATGTCAACTTTTAACACATTTACTCAGTTATGTCACTAACACTGTGGTGGTGGTGGTTAGTGTTTAACGTCCCGTCGACAACGATGTCATTAGAGACGGAGCAGAAGCTCGGGTTAGGGAAGGATTGGGAAGGAAATCGGCCATGCCCTTTCAAAGGAACCATCCCGGCATTTGCCTCACTAACACTGTATAAAAGTTTCATTGTCATCTGTGATAAATAGCAGGGTGCAAAAGCCCATGGGGCCTTTGAAATCTCATTACATCTCAGTTTCAGTCTCACTTCGGAAGCATTGTGTACTAATATGTAGTATGAACAAGGTTATTAAAATTGATTTATCCTGTGAGGACTTAAAATACATAGCAAGATGGATAAAAAAAAATCACCATATCTTTTTTTTTTAATTAGAGTGCAATCCAGACATCATACATGCCTGAAGAACCAAATTAATTTAAACTTCAATGAAGCAAAAATTTTAGCAGTTGCACTGACCACAAAAAGGAGACAAAGTTAAGTAAGCACCTACTACTAATTACATCAATATTTGTGAAATGCTTCTTTAGCTATTTCAAAGCAAAATACACATTCCACATTTTTGTCACCAAATTATCACACCATTTTGTAACAAACTGTTACAGTGAACATATAGAAATAGCAGCCCTATTGTTGCCCAAGAATTCTTCTCTCTTTAATGGCAACACTATCAACAGAATTGTAAATGCAGTTTTCACTTCTTGCTAGACAGATGAAATAAATTGAACAAGCAGTGGGTGGATCCACATGTATCATACTCATTACATCTTTCATGGGCTATGCCAGTCACATGAAAGTTTCAACACCACTATCAAATTTTTGCAACATACACATGAAATATAATAAACCTTTAAATATCATAGATACTGAAAATATATTGTATCCATCATAGATCTATACACTAAATTTTGACACAGAACTGAATCATCAAACCCAAACTAACTAGTGAAGGATAGAGGAGGGCAGCTGGAAAGTGACAGCTGCCCCTCCCCCCTACCTCCTCCCTTTGCAAAGCACTTCTCCTAGAAGAAAGTCACTCAAATCAATCTCTCACTTTGGCCCACCAAACAGACTAACATATCAATTCAGGGTTTCTTGCCAGCTGCTGCAGAGTTTTATTTATACTTACCTTGTCACCATTCTTGTCTTGGAAAATAATATATTGCTATGGTAAAACAAGGAGTGTCATATTCAAGCTTCAATTTATTGCTGTTAATTTAGGTTGTGTTATTAGCCTGAATTACTCCAAATGATTCCTTCTCCCATTCTTACCTCATACTCTGTCTTCAATAAGTTTATTATTGACAGGACATCAAATGATAACAGTACAATTACTTATGTGCTATAATACTCTCTGAACTGATTTTGTAAATGGAGTGTTGTAGAAAAAGGCTGCGATAACTGGATATTCTTGCGTGTGTGTAAAGTCATTCTGTTAAATGTATGCATCTCCATCTAAGTGATAAAGCTGGAAAAAATGATATGCGTACACAACAGGTCAAAAGTTTTTGATTACCTACCATAACCGTGGATTTGTGGGTAGGCCTAAACAAGAATTTCATTTTGAATATTGTGCATATCCCCATTATCATTATAAAAATGTATAAACATGTAAGGACTAAGTGCCTCTGTTGTGAGTTTGAGTGGTTGCTGGCATGGAGGGGTGCTGGTGAGTATCAAGAACAACACTGATGTGCCTTCACCTAAGACAGTTCCGTTGCAATAGGTCTCATTTCCTCAGTTGTCTGTGAAGCAGTTATTTCACATTAGTTTACAGTACACATTGAGTATCTATCAGTGTGTTTGTATACCAGATCAGGCTCATAACATATTACCTCCTAATGGGATGTAAGTATGGTATTGGAACTAAAAAATGTGTTGTTATTGTAGTTCTACATCTAAAAGGCAGTAGTCCTACTGGAGGGAAGGTGGCATTCCTTTTGGGAAACACTATTGAGAAAATTTAGAGAACTGGCAATTGCTGCTGACTCTGAATGGTTCTGCTCCTGCCAACTCACATCACACGTAAGGACCATGGAGATAAGATATGAGAAATTAAGGCTCATACCGAGGCATACAGACAGTCATTTTTCCCTCACTCTGTTTGCCAGTGGAACAGAAGGGGAAATGTCAAGTAGTGGTAGAGGGTACCCTCCGCCATGCACCTTACAGTGGCTTGCGGTGTATCTAGTAGACATAGATGTAGAATAGCAACAAGAGTTGGTGTAGCCCTATCTAGAGGATTGTATACACTTCACCATTTCAAGCAAACTGAAGTGAATGCAAGTATTCTGCAATCCGAAAGACCCCAAGTAACATCATACACGTAAGTTCAAATTCATATGAGCACAGTAAATGTTAGAGGACTCATACTGCATCTGAAAATTGCGAGGAAGTAAATAGTGTGTGAACAGCTCTAATCTCTGTCTCAACAGTGCAACAGAATCTTCATGAACAAGGTATAAAGCAGAGCTTAGCGACCAAAAAAACCTTTATTATGCAGACAAAATAAGATGAAAAGATTGCAGTGGACACAACAACAGAAAACTGGAGTGTGCAGAAATTGTCTAAGGTGTTATTCACAGATGAATCTAAGTGTGAAATATTTGGAAGCCACTGTCAAATGTTTGTTCATCGACTTCATGGAGAAAGTAAGATGAGTCCCTGTGTGGTGAAGCATGTTGGAGGGTCAGACATGGTGTGGGCATGTTTTACAGGTGATAGAGTTAGTGATCTAGTTATAATTAATGGAACATGGAAGAAGGAAGGATATCACAGCGTACTGATCAAAAATGTAGTGCCATCTGCCAGGCACTTAAGTGTGATTTCCAGGTTAACCATCTAGTTGTAGATGTATATGTACTGATCATGAGTTTGTTCTGTAGCAGGCCAATGATGTAAAACATGCTTTTAAATTGCGCAGAGGGTATATCAACAAAAAGGAGAAAATGTAGGAACTGAAGTATATGATGTGGCCAAGTCAGTCACTTGTCATAAATCCCATTGAACTCTTTGGGGTGAACCTGACAGAGAGGTCAAAAAACTGAGGTCATCTAATGGAATAGTTCACAGATGTGTTGGTTTGCAATATCTACAAAAACACTTGAAAACCTTATCTTCAGATTGTCAAGAGTTTGTGCAGCTGTTCCAAGGGCAAAATCTAAACCATATTGAATTGTACTTAATGACAGAATGAGAAAATACTTATGTTGTTGTCTGTTAAGTTTGTGCAATGTGTTTCAACATTGGAATAAAGTATATAGTTTTTGCCATGGGCGATCAAAAACTTTTGACTGGTAGTGAATAAAGTATATAGTTTTTGCCATGGGTGATCAAAAACGATTGACTGGTAGTGTATTCACCTGATGAGTCTTTGTATGATTTATCACTGAGAACAACTGCAAAGGTATTTTTTTACATCTAAAATGAACAGTTAAATAAGATGCTGTAATGAGTCCCACATTTGTGATACTGCAGCAGTGGGAAGCCAATGTGGCTGGTGTAAATGCTTATGTGCTCATGTGTGCAGGTGATCAGTTGTATGGTGGGCTATGCATACACTGTTGATATAGTGATGATTTGGGTTTATCTGGTGTGGAAGTTTATACATTATGCTTGTCTAGAACAATACACATTATTGTTGTCTCACATTGGAATGGAAAGTTCTATAGGCTGCACTATGGTCCGCATATACATCACTGAAACCTAATCTCGATGGTAGAAACTCTCCTTATCAATAGTATGTAAACTGAAAGTGTGATTATGTGAATGAAGTGGCACTTGTAAGAACTTTCTTGTGGTAATAAGTGAATAAGTTATCGAAAGAATGAAGAATAGAAGATGAGAGATTAACACCCCATTGACAATGAGGCCAATGAAGAAGGAATACAAATTGAATATGGAAAAAAATTAAGCCATTATTTACTCTCAACCAATGGAAAATCTTGGAAGGAATAACAACAATACGAAAAGGAGAGATTGCTACTGACAATGTAGAGGACATGATGTGTGGCAGATAGCCACATTGAAAAAAGACTGCTAGATATTATTAGATATCAGACTAAGTATAAGAAAATAGAAAAAGAAAAGGACACACATTGAGTAATGTAATGTGATAGAGAACAGTGACAACGAGAAACAGCATTGACTTGTAGGACGTGTTTGTGTTTTGTTTTTTCTATGGCTGATTACAAACTTAGTCCAGTAACTAAGATCATCTAGCAGTCTTTTTTTAATGTGCCTGTCTGACTCTTGACATTTCCTCTATGTGGTGAGTAGCAATCTATCTATCAGTCTCTCTCTGTGATTCACATGAACTACAGGAGGCTTAAATTTGGATTGCAGCAATCCCAATGACACTCCTTCCAAAATGAGTTCAGATCCCCTTCACCCAGTATTAATTTTTCAGAAATGAAGTCCTCCAAGTGTTTGGGCCCAGCAGTGAGTGCGTCTATCACTGTAGATTCCAGTATAATGCCTCCCTCGACATCTCGTTACATGCCGTTTCAAACTATCCTATTATCTGAGGTGATTACATTTTTACTGATACAGCTGTCTTTTATTCACATGATCATAAAGACATTATTTTTGATGTCTTAAAGTTTGTAGCAACAGGAAATCTTAAATGTTCACAATATTTCTCTGGGTCTGCAGTGGATTTCAATTTACTGTTTTATCAGTAACAAGAGCATAACATGCTCTCTACACAGACATATCAATTTAGTATCAGTTTCAAGAAATCAGGCACATATCCAGGGTAGGGTTCTGGGGGTATCACATTTTCTGACACTCTTCTTTATCTCCCCCTCACCCACACTCTGCCAAATACAATTTGATGCCACCCCTACTTTTGATATACCACATAGTTGTGTACAATTTAATAATACATTAAGTGTTCTAATATAATGACAATAATAATAATAACAGTTTGTTTATTTTAATGCTTAGTATGTCACTTTAGTACAGCTTTCAAGAACAACAGTTTACATGAATTTTCACTTAGAACTACATTTGCAAACACAACACTGCAGACTATGCCTGTGCAAATGTGTAAATGAGAGGAAGGCTGCTCATTTCTGCCTACATTCAGGATAGTTAGTCTTGCTGTTATTTTTTCCCTAGTGGCAGGACTTTCCCTTTCTGTACTGCCTCACAAAACTTCTTTTGGCTTGTTAGTTCTACCTGTCAACTCATGAACAGTGTATGAATTGTTGTTTATAGCATGTATAGACTGCCCTTGAATCACATGAAATTTTCTCTGCAGCTTCTCAGGCCACAGTCACACCCATGTACTGCTTTACATTAGCACTCAGGGGAGCAGCTGAAAAATGTGCTGTGTTAAACATACCTTGTAACTTTCTAGAATTCCTAGCCATTTTTAGAGTTTTCATCCCTGTGCATTTGTGTTGTTCATATTTATCATTGATACCAGGCCTGTTAGGGTATATAAGGGGTGTAACAGCATGAGATGTTGTATGATCACTGTGGAGGCTACGGAGATGCCACACACTCATATGAGACAGTGTTACGAGAACCTCACAGAGTTTTAAATGGGCCTCATTGTTTGACTCCATTTGGCTGGCTGGCAGAATTTCAAAGTATTGAGATCTGTAGGGCATTCGAATGTAAGAGTGGTCCGATGTTTGACTGCATGGGAATGTAAGTGCAGGAATGACTAGTAGTGGTACGGGTTATCCTCGGTCATGTGTCATACAGTGGATTGCAGAGTATCTATGTAGATGTAGAATGCTCATGTTCAAAGTTCCAGCTGACGACATCTAATCACCACAAGGGAGGATCGCCATACTGTGCACTAAGCACATCCTAACCCCTTCACATCTATGCCAGACATCCAAGAACAAGTAAAGGCCTCTCTGCAAGTTTCTGCTGCATCCTCACCATTGTTGGAAGACTAGCACTAGCTGGACTATGGAATTATCATTCCCTGTGTAGGCTGCAGTTACCACCGCAACATAAATGGCTGCATTTGGAGTGGTGCCATGACTGGGAGGCATGGACTGCAAACAAACAGCGGTGCATTGTGTTCAGTGATGATTCTCTATTCTGCACTACCCCAGATGACCATCAACAGTGAGTATGGCAGCAACCTGTGGAGAGGACCCATTCCACTGTTCTGGATCAGCTTGTTGCAGAGAGGATACAAAAGCATTATAATCCCCTTCTCAACCAAATCAGTGGATGCATCCAGGCAAGAGGAGGTGCAACATCATAATGATAAGCGGAATCATACTGCCAAGTACTTTCCAAATTCCACTCGATAATGTAATTACTGAAATAACGGCATTCACTCTCTCATCCTGTAGAGTTTCATTTCGTTTCTGGGTGCTTCACATTTTTTGCTGGGGCATATATGGTAACTAGGAGGTCAATTCCGCTTTAGAGTGTTTGGAACACGAGCGGTCTCATGCTGTTAATATTTTGCTTCAGAAGAGGTGGCCAGATGATCTGGTTAGCAGAAAGACACACTGTGTGTCTACAAAATTGAAGTTCCTGTGACTTGTCAGGAGCCGAGGTGCAGTACCCGATGACATTTCATATTCAGTGCAGACATTTACAACGGACATTCACTAACTAATAATGCCTCTCTACATGCAGCTCTCATCAGTTCAACATTCCAATAAAAGAGTACCCTTGTGTACTCATTCTCCTCGTCAGACTCTCCCCACATTGAAGATCTGAGCTGTAGTGGTCACCTGCCATCAAAACCACCAGCTGATCACTGCTGCTAACAGATTATGTTTCGTGGGCATCCTAAGGAGAATGAAACAGAATTAGACACTGCTTTTTTGACAGCAACTGCGAGAGCTGTACACAACCATCTCCACACAATGAATTTGGCTTCTAGGCCTCCATTACAAACAACAAGACAAATCACCTGGCACTGTAGTCCATGAACATGACAGGCAAGGTAACACCAAGAATGGATCTTTGATCAATGGTGTTGGATTCTTTCCTGTAAAGAAGTCAAGATTTTCCTGACACCTGATGATTGTCCTAGAAGAGTATGGAAGCAGCAGTTCCACAGGTTAAATTGGGAGATTGGTCAGACATAGTTTCCTATATACATCTTGCATGCCACTCATTACTGTGGTGGCTAATTGAAGGCTGTTCAGTATTGGGACAGTATCCTCTAACCTATTGTTGTGCCATGTAGTCAAAATTTCAGTGATGGCTTCTTCTTTCATGACTATAATTTGTAAACACACCATGCCTGTCTTGTGGAACCTTCCACTAGACAATCAACCAAATTGGATGGTGCATGGGTCTGATGAGATGAACCACATTTTCCATGCTTGGGACAAGCTGAAACCAGTAGTGCATCGTCTTATGAACTCTCTGCATGGAGAGCCATCACTGAAGAGTGGGACAGGCTTCAGCGGTACTGTCTTCAGCATAATGTACACAGCATGCCAAGGAGGATCCAAGGATGATGCAACAATGCCTAGTGTTGAGCAACATGGTGTTGAATGTGATCCAGCAGCAGATTTTGATTTCATGGATGTCAATATAAGCCCACTCACATTCTTTGATACGCAGATGTTCTGAAGTGCTTTTTGAGCAGTTTAGCCAAACAAGGTTGGGAGAAAGACTCGGATGTGGTTTTGTTACATGAACTAGGGTTGCTGCATAAGTTCTTAGCATTTCTCCGTAAGTTTGCCAGAGACTTTAGTAGTCAATAACATACTCTCCTTCATTATTTACAACAGTATGCCAGCACTGTGATAACTTCTCGATTTCGCGACTGTAGAAATCACACGGTTTTATGCAAAGAACTCGTCGAGCCATGTTCGGAGCGCATTTTCATCTGGAAAGGATATTCCTTGAAGGTTATTCGACAGAGAGCGGAAAATCTGAGGGCGCAAGATCAATTGAATAAGGTGGTGCGGAATGACCTTCCAGCCCTATTCATTTACAGTGTTTCTTGTCGGTCTAACAGAATGCGGAAATTATCGTGGAGTACCATCACATCACCTGGTCGTTGTTCCTGGATTGTGTCTGCAAGACGTCTCATTTGTTAATAATAAACGTTCTAAGTTATCGGTGATGGTTACACCTCAAGGAAGCAATTTTTAGTACACTACATTGTCACTCTTCCACCAGATGCATACCGGTAACAGTATCTTTTGTTGATGCGCACAGGTCTTTGTACGGAGAGTTTCTGATTTGTTTGGGCATAACCATTCCTTTCTTTTCCTAATGTTAGCATAAATACACCATTTTTCATCACCATTAACGATACAGTATAGGACGGTCGTTGTTGTTCACGAGCCAATAAATGACGAGTAAGCAGAGGTGTACATTAGCTACCCGCCGATTTTTGTGATTGTCGCTTAGAGCATGCAGTACCCATACACCCGACTTTTGAACCATCCACATTGCATGCAAATGTCGCACGATGGAGGAATGATCGCAGTTCATCGCATCTGCCATTTTCTAGCGTCAACAGCTCCATTCACTATATTATTGTTGTTGTGGTTGTGGTCTTCAGTCCAGAGACTGGTTTGATGCTGCTCTCCATGCGACTCTATCCTGTGCAAGCTTCTTCATCTCCCAATACCTACTGCAACCTACATCCTTCAGAATCTGCAGAAACGCCTTAACAAATCTGTATTTGCAATTCGAGTGTTAGCAGACATAGGTGACATAAAAGTGAAAAAGCTTGCATACTTTGCCTACTTTCATTCCATAATGTCATATGATATAATATTTTGGGGTAACTCTTCAAGTCAAACAAAAGTTTTCAGATTCCAAAAGCGTGTAATACGTATTATTTGTGGAGTAAACTCACGGACGTCTTGTAGAAACCTCTTCAAAGAACTGCCTCTCCGTATATTTTCTCCTTAATGAAATTTGTCCTAAATAATATATCTCTTTTTCCAACAAAGAGCTCAGTTCATACATACAATACCAGGAACAAAAATGATCTGCACGAGGACTGAAAAGCACTTACTTTAGTTCAAAAAGGGGTCCACTACTCAGGAACACTCATCTTCAATAATTTGCCAGCAAACATAAAAAATTTAGTTACAAATAGAGATCAGTTTAAAAGGAGCCTGAAACACTTACTAGTGGCCAACTCCTTCTACTCCATTGACGAATTTTTTAATAGAAACAAATGATGTGTTGTATATATTTATACTATTAGTATTGTTATTTCAGCTTAAAAAATATAAATAAAAAAAGGTGATCCACGAGGATCTCCTCAAAACGGATCTATGGAACGAAAAACTAATCTAATCTAATCTAATCTCTCTTGGTCTCCCTCTATGACTTTTACCTTCCACGCTGCCCTCCAATACTAAATTGGTGATCCCTTGATGCCTCAGAATATGTCCGAGTAACCGATCCCTTCTTCTGGTCAAGTTGTGCCATAAATTTCTCTTCTCCCCAATTCTATTTAAAACCTCCTTATTAGTTATGTGATCTACCCATCTAATCTTCAGCACTCTTCTGTAGCACCACATTTCGAAACTTCTATTCTCTTCTTGTCCAAAATATGTATCGTCCATGTTTCACTTCCATACATGGCTACACTCCACACAAACACCTTCAGAAACGACTTCATGACACTTAAATCTATACTCTATGTTAACAAATTTCTCTTCTTCAGAAACGCTTTCCTTGCCATTACCAATCTAGATTTTATATCCTCTCTACTTCGACCATCATCAGTTATTTTGCTCCCCAAATAGCAAAACTCATTTACTACTTTAAGTGTCTCATTTTCTAATCTAATTCCCTCAGCATCACTCGACTTAATTCGACTACATTCCATTATCCTCGTTTTGCTTTTGTTGATGTTCATCTTATATCCTCCGTCCCAGCTGCATTCCGTTCAGCTGCTCTTGCAGGTCCTATGTTGTCTCTGACAGAATTACAATGTCATCGGCGAACCTCAAAGTTTTTATTTCTTCTCCATGGATTTTAATATCTACTCCGAATTTTTCTTTTGTTTCCTTTACTGCTTGCTTAAAATACAAATTGAATGACATCGGGGATCGGCTTCAACCCTGTCTCACTCCCTTCCCAACCACTGCTTCCCTTTCATGCCCCACGATTCTTATAACTGCAATCTGGTTTCTGAACATATTGTACATAGCCTTTCGCTCCCTGTATTTTACCCCTGCCACCTTCAGAATTTGGAAGAGAGTATTCCAGTCAACATTATCAAAAGCTTTCTCTACGTCTACAAATGCTAGAAACGTAGGTTTGCCTTTTATTAATCTATTTTCTAAGATAAGTCGTAGGGTCAGTATTGCCTCCCGTGTTCCAGCATTTCTACGGAATCCAAACTGATCTTCCGCGAGGTTGGCTTCTAGCAGTTTTTCCATTCGTCTGTAAAGAATTCGTGTTAGTATTTTGCAACCGTCGCTTATTAAACTGATACTTCGGTAATTTTCACATCTGTCAACGCCTGCTTTCTTTGGGATTGGAATTATTATTTTCTTCTTGATGTCTGAGGGTATTTCGCCTGTCTCATATATCTTGCTCACGAGATGGTAGAGTTTTGTCAGGGCTGGCTCTCCCAAAGCTATCAGTATCACTATATAGAAAAGACAAAATGGCAATATTTAAACTCAAACATTAACAGTGAACTACACAAAAAACGACAATCGATAAATAAACTCACAGTAACCGGAATACATGCGAAAAACGAAAACGCTACGAACCTATGTACCGGTATATGGTATATGTAATTACGATTCAGATAATATTTTAGCTAATTATTTCGAGGGAATCAGAAATTTTATAGGTCTCCGCTCTTCCCCGTCAAATGAAAGTACGATGGGTAATCATGAAGTTGTAACTATTACCACGAAAGAAATAAAGTTATGTAATTAAATTATTTTCTGCAGGTACACATCTGCAGTTCTGCTACACTCTGAAATACCCACGCTACAGTTCTGCAGCACGCCGATAAAAAGAAATAGAAAAAAGGCGCAACCTATAGATAAAGTGGAGAATGGGCTGAGTCATTTAGTTTTGGGCCCAACAGCAGGGTGATGTGCACTGATGGCGCGAGGATTTCGGTGTGTTCCAAGACTGCAGACACGTAACTGAGCAAATGTAACTATTCTGAAACCCCTTGTACTTACCAGCGAAAAGGTAAGAACCACTTGACTAAGTCGTGTCTATAAGGGGTGTGGATGAGTAATCAATTTCCTGTTTGAGACATTGATTTTTGGAACGACATAACGGTATGCAACATTTTCATTCAAAAAGCTAAACCGTATCAAATGTTTTCTAGCTGTATGTCTTCAAGTAAACGTCCCTATCAGTTGTCTCGCCCATACCCGATATTTCTTGTTTTCTTCCTTGACGCCTGCTGTAATCACGGTAAGCAGAAACTGCAGTATGTGTCCTATGATTTTTTCTTTGCGTACGGTGAGGGAGAGGAAGCTCTAAGGGCCATCTCTGGGTCAATGAATTACACACTCACTTTTCAGCTTACTGTATCAGTATGTCACCCATCGCCAGGCAACTCCGAGAAAAGTGAGGAGCCCGCCGAAGCTGGAAAACTAACCGGATGATCACCCGTCCCCACCAACAGAATTCTTGTTTTGTGCAAGGGACTGATCAACCTGTCTGCTAGCAATGATTAACTTTCGCTGACAGGTTAACTAAGTGAGGGTAAGGAAGATAATCGGGTGATGAAGAAATTTCATTGTACAGTCGAATCGACTCTTTCCGAACAAAAAAGACGAAGGCCACGGGAGACCGTTAGGAATGTACGCGGCCTTGGCGGGCAGCAAATGTCAGGCTCAACCGGCTAACCTCCAGCACAGCGGGCTGACCGCTGCAGTTAACGGCAAAACTACAGGTAGACTCTTCAACTTAGCCTACTACATTGTTGGAAATCAGTGGCTGATGCTACGTCTACAAACTTCATTGATTTAACCAAGCACTGGTGGTATCAAAAATGTAAGAATAATGGTAAAATATGAATTCAAAATTAATCAAAACAGCATACTGATTTACAAGAAGTTAAGTCATTTTAATCGATATTAGATTCTGTTTCCTTTTAAAGTATAAGGCCTATAAATATCCACACGCTGTGGAGTCACATTATTCCGAATAGCTACTGGTATCCAGAGTAACCACCGTTCTTGGCAGACAGCAGTCGGGCCAGCTGGAAATGACTTCATCATATGTTTATAGCTCACCATGAATATCTGAACCATGCTGTTTCGGCGAACCGCACAGCTACTGAATAGTGCATACTGTGAATAAACGATTCACGTGGTCATACAGATGTTCCATAGCGTCTGAGGAACATTGCAATCGTGTGGCAAGGCCCACTATGTTGCAGAGAATCACAGTGTGTGCGTGAACGTGATCTCTCTAACAACAAAAGTAGGATGTTTCTTTAACAAGACTGTATACAAACTTCCCTCAGACGATAGCTCCGTTCTCTACGCACTAAGTTCTTCCAGATGTGGTTACATGTTATCCGAGTCTTGTGTCGGAAATTTTTACAACCATCCATACTTTAAAGCTGCAAACGCACCTTACAAATGAAGTCTAGCCGTGGTCAAACAGCAGTAGCCCACTTTCGATAACGAATGGGATGAGATGGTGCAATTTTTAGTCGCTTTGGCGCTAAATATATCCGTACTAGAACTGGAACTGTTGCGAGAATATTAGCATGGCCCTTGCGCAAGGATCGTATGCATTTTATTCTATTTTATTTTACTTTTTTGAAAGGTGGTAAGGCAATTGACTCGCGTTCGGGAGGACCAGGGTTTAAACCCTGTCAGGGTATCCAGATTTACTTTTTCTCTGCTTTCACTTTTATAGAAAGTATGTGAATTCTAAATACGATTCCGCAAAGACAGTGTCACCGGTTGTCCCGCGAAAAGTGTAAGGGTATAGGTTTCCGCGGCCTCAGTCCATTCCAATAAAATCCTTTTTAGTGTGTGTCCACGTTGTATGTAGTCATGCAAAGTACGAGCGTTTCCGCTGTTACTCTAGGCAGCCTTCACTAGGCTCATTACTGACACGTTGGTAGGATTTTATTGAAATGAATAAAAGTGAATGGTTACTGTTATTCGTGTATTTCAGCTGAAATTTGAAAATTGTAATTTGTGGTAAGAGCCTATGGGACCAAACTGCTGAGGTCATCGGTCCCTAGGCTTACACACTATTTAGACTGACTTACACTAAGGATAACACACACACACACACACACACACATACATGCCCGAGGGAGGACTCGAACCTCCGACGGGAGTAGCCGAGCGGAGGGGGAGCCGCGCGAACCGTGGCAAGGCGCCTACACCACGCGGCTACTACGCCCGGCTTTCAGTCAAAGTCCAAATATATATTTTATTAGACGCACATTAGCCCTTTGGACATCATCAAAAATATTGTTTTGGATTAATTTATTCACTTTCTTCCTATTCCATGAGTGTATGAATCTCAAATTTCATTTCAGTTTTCCCTTGTTTGACTGATGAAGTTTTTTTGTTAACCAAGTGGTAACAGAGTCTAGTTTATCCTTTAGCACGAGGTTTTATTTTAATCTTCGTCCAAACAGCGCCGTACGTTGTCTTCAGGGTAGAACTATTGACATTGCTGGGTCTATGGCCACAGAGGACCTCATCTACCTTAATGCTTGCTTGGATCTAAATTTGCACTGTACATAATGCACCTCGCAGGAAACATCAGAGGATTGAAAAGCCTCCCATATACACTAATGTATCAAAAATATCCAGACACCTATTAATGGACATTAATTTGGTGTATGTCCACCCCTTCGCCTTTATGACGACTAAGACTCTACTTCCAGTTAAGTAACTGAATGATTGCAGAGGAATGGCAGCTCATTCTTCATCAAGAGCCGAATCCGAGAAATTAGTGATGGTGGACGCTGGGGTCTGGAAGGGAGTCGTGGCTATAACTCAACCCAAAGATGCTCCATTGGGTTCATGTCGAGGCTCAGGCAGGCTACTCCATTTGAGGAATGCTATTGTCCAAAATCATTGACTCAAAGATGCTGCTTTATGACAGGATGGATTTTCATGCTGATACAATCATCATCTCCGAACTGTTCCTCTACTCTAGGCAGAACACAATGCCGTAAAATGTCTTCATATCCTTGCGTATTTAGCGTTTTCTTAACCACAGTAAGAGGATTACACTGTAATGGCGGAAAACACCGCCAAACCGTAATACCACCTTCTCTGTAGTTCGTTGTTAGTACTACACATGGTGGTAGGTAACATTCTCCAGGCACCCGCCAAACCCGAACCCTTCCACACGATTCCTGGTGGGTATAAAATGATTCATCACTCCAAATCACAAGTTTCTAATCACCCATTGTCAGTTGGCATCGTTCTGTACATCACCTGGAGCAGGACTGTGTGATTTACGAGGAGTTGTTTGACCATTGTACCCCAGTTTTTTTAACTCCCTATGCACAGTCATTATGCCAGATGGACTTGTGATAGCACTTCGGAACTCGTAAGTGATTATTTCTACTGATTTATTGTGATGGTTTACCATCACCCTCCATAGTGCTGACTGTCGCTATCCGTCAGTACAGGAGGTCTACCTGGTCATGGTTCAGTTGTGGTTGTCCCTTCGTGTTTCCACTTCACAATCACATCACCAACAGTCGCCTTTGGCAGCTTTACAGGGGTTGAAAGGTGAATGATGGAGTTTTTTACTCATGTGACATCCAATTAGTAGTCCACGTTCGAATTCACTGAGCTGTTATGACTGACGCATTTTGCTGTTAACTGTCTCTTCACTGACACCACAATACTTGCAACCTAATTTTATATTGGCGGGTCCGCCTCTTGTGACATCTAGCGGTCAATTTCGCATTACAAAGGACTGTTAGATACTTTTGATCAGATAGTGTACATTTGTAAACTCATGCTCAGTTGTTACTAAACAAGCTGATTCGATAAATTAGCCAAAAGTCATTTATAGGACAGTGATTCTGAACAACATACAGCAATATCGTCATCGCAAAGACTATCAACAGTGTGATTCCTACATACTTCCGTAGCAGATAACTATTTCAGAGTTACATCGCCATTAGTGCGCTAGAGAGAAGAGGCTTGGAAGAGCCAACACATCGAATGGTGTGTAGTTGTCATTTGCCGGAAAAACTGCGATAGAGGACTATTGGCAGATTGTAAGCAGGCTAGACTTAAAGGTGACCACATGGTTAAATGTTGATCCTTAATTTTTTCCTGCATGTTTTACAGTTGGTAGTGCCAACATGTAAACTTAATGTAACACTAGACTTAATTTTTTTCTTTAATGTACACACTAGCTGATATAAAATGGTTCAAATGGCTCTGAGCACTATGGGATTCCACTTCTGTGGTCATAAGTCCCCTAGAACTTAGAACTACTTAAACCTAACTAACCTAAGGACATCAAACACATCCATGCCCGAGGCAGGATACGAACCTGCGGCCGTAGCGGTCACGCGGTTCCAGACTGAAGCGCCTTTAACCGCACGGCCACACCGGCCGGCACTAGCTGATATATGAAGCTCTCAATGAGTTCCTCAAATTAACCAAATTTAGCAAGTTCATTATTTCGGCAGACAAAATCAAAGGTACCCTTACGATTTTCAACCGAGTTTTCAAATGCGACACTGTAAAGTTGGCTGTTTATATACTGTAATTGAATAGACATGACAAAGAAATAAACCGCCATTGGTCAAAGGAACTAAATATTTCCTCTATATCCAAAATTTGCTCTGGAACATATAGGTGTACATCGTCCGTCCTAAAAGTGCAGGGTGAAGTTTAACACCACACTTTCCTTTACTTAAAGGATGCCTTCAAAATTGTGAAATTTCTGAACTGCTTTCCATGTTAAAACAATTTTTTCAGTAGGTTTAACGTTGTTTCGTTTGCGTCCAGAACATTTAGTCCTGGAACCAAACCTCTAAATATTTGAACTGGAGAACGTTGTACGGTACACCCCTGTAGTTCAAATTTATAAAATTATTTTCTGTTTATATTTCTAATTCATAATAAGTTATGATTCCGGGTACCGTTAAAATTTTCAAACGTTGAGAGGGACAATTTCCTCGTTTTTATTTCCAACAAAACGGTTTCCATGACATCGGAAGACAATCCGTAGACTTGCAGCGGCGGGGCATACGGCGGCACTTAACTGCTGGACGCACTTAACTGCTGTCTGTGTTCATTTTAACCGCACGCGTTCATGGCACACAGGCGCAGTGTAAAACTTGGTGATTGGCAGCGCATGAGTAGGTGCGGATTTCCTGCAATGCCTTGTATTGCCACCAACTTCTTTAGGTGGTGGTGCCTATACTATCACATACATCTAGCCTTCCGTCAGTGATGCGAGTGTCATGTACACTCTGCAGAAGCGTTCACGGTGAACTGATGACATTGCTTGTGCTAGAAGGAAAGAAACTGAGCTATTAGCGGACCTCAGTATTATAGCATCTTGGAATGAGGGCGCTTCGGTCGGCTTATCGTGAGTTTTTACCATGATATCTAACGAAAACAGGTTGGACCACTTGATAATATACTGTGGTGACAATAGTCATGGGATACATCCTAATATCATGTCGGACCTTCTTTTGCTCTGCGTGATGCAGCAACTCGATTTGGCATCGACTCAACAATTCGTTCGGAGTTTCTTGAAGAAATATTGTGCCACGCTCTCTGTATATCCGTCCAGAACTGCGGAAGCGTTGCTGGTGCAGGATTTTCTGCATGAACTGACTTAAGATTATGTCCCATGTCGGGCGATCTGGGTGGCCAGATCAGTCGCTCGAATTGTCCAGAATGTTCTTCACACCTCTCGTGAACACTTGTGGCTCGGACATGGTGCACAGTCATCCATAAAAAAATGCATAGTTGTTTGGGAACATAGAGTGAATGAATGGCTGCAAATGGTCTCCAAGTAGCCGAACATAACCGTTTCCAGTCAATGATCGGTTCAGTTGGACCATAAGACTCAGTCCATTCCATGTAGACACCGCCCACATCATGGAGCCACCACAAGCTTGCACAGTGCCTTGTTGAAAACTTAGGTCCATGGCTTTGTGGAGTCAAATTCAAATGGCCCTAAGCACTATGGGACTTAACATCTGAGGTCATCAGTCCCCTAGACTTAGAACTACTTAGACCTAACTAACCTAAGGACATCACACACATCCATGCCCGAGGCAGGATTCGAACCTGTGACCGTAGCAGCAGCGCGGTTCCGGACTGAAGAGCCTAGAATCGCTCGGCCACAGCGTACGGCTTTGTGGAGTCACATTTCAACCCTACCATAAGCACATATCAACTGAAATTGCGACTCATCTGAGCAGGCCACGGTTTTTCACTCGTCTAGGGTTCAACCGATACGGTTCTGAGATCAGGAGAGGCGCTTCAGGCGATGTGGTGCTATTAGCAAAGGCACTCGCATCGGTCGTCTGCTGCCATAGCCTATTAATTCAAAATTCCGCACTGTCCAATGGATGCGTTCGTCGTTGTTCTACATTTATTCTGCGGCTATTTCTCGCAGTGTTACTTGTCTGTTGGCAATGACAGCTCTAAGCAAACGGCGCTGCTCTCGACCATTAAGTGAAAGCCTTCGACTGTTTCGTTGTCTGTGGTAAGAGGTAATGCCTGAAATGTGGTATTGTCAGCACAGTGAAACTGTGGACCTCGGAGTATTGAATTCCCTAACGATTTCCGAAATGAAATGACCCATGCGTCTAACTCCAACTACCATTCCTCGTTCAAAGTCTGTTAATTCCCGGTGTGCGATCAATAATCACGTCGGACCCCTTTTCACATGAATCACCTGAGCACAAATGACTGGTCCTCCAATGAACTGCCCTTTTATACATTGTGTACTGCGATTTGTGTATGTGCATATTGCTATCCCATGTCTTTAATCACCTCAGTGTACACTGATAACCCAAATTATTTAGACCACTGCCCACAGCGCGGTTGGATGCCGCTTGTTGACGTCTCGGGCACGTGACGAGGTAACAAAAGTATGTAAGCGGAGAAGACACGAAAGGGGGATCACCCTACCGAAGATATGGGCTGCAATTAGGGAAATAAATTGAGACAAGCTCCCTTGCCAAAGGGCAGATTATTACTACGCAAATCCTGTGAACGGGTATCTTGAAAACGGCGAATCTGGTCGAATGTTCACTTTCTACTGTCGTGAACATCTACGGAAAGAGGTGGCAGCACAGTGAAACTACTACTAGCCACTAAATGGTTGGACGTCCACGACTCTTCACAGAACGTGGGGTTCGGAGGCTTGTCTCCTCTGTAAAGTAGGATAGATGGTGATCTGTGGCCTCTCTGTCGAAAGAGCACAATGCTGGTACACGCACAAGTGTTTCGGAGCACACCGTTCAGGTCCGATACATGTTCACATGTTGACCCAACGACATCGTCAATTACGATTGCAGTGGGCACGGTACCACCGAGATTCGATCGTCGATCAATGGAAATGTGTCAGCTCTTTGGGTGAAACAAATTTTTGGTAGACTAGTTCGATGGTCGTCTCCACAAGCGTCGTCAGCGAAGTGAACTGCAGCTCGGAATGTGCAGCGCGCCACGGACGCAGGCTGATGGGAACAGTATTATGCTATGGGAGACACTCTCCTGCGCTTGCATGGGACCTGTGGTGGTAATCGAACACACGCTGACAGCTGCGAATCAACTACATCTCTCCATGCTTGATGTATTCCCCGAAGGCACTATAATTGTCCATGTCTCGGAGCCAGAACCGTGCTACAGTGGTTTGAGGAGAATTATAGTGAACTCACGTTGATGTCTCGGCGACCAAATTTGCTTGATGTAAATCCTATGGAACCCATTTGAGTCGCTATCGGACGTCATTACCGCGTACGCAAATCAGCGGCCTGTTATTTAGGCGAATTGCACCACCTGTGCATATACAACTAATGGCCCACAGCTCCATAAACCTGCCGGCCGGGATGGCCGAGCGGTTCTAGACGCTACAGTCTGGAACCGCGCGACCGCTAAGGTCGCAGGTTCGAATCCTGCCTCGGGCATGAATGTGTGTGATGTCCTTATGTTAGCTAGGTTTAAGTAGTTCTAAGTTCTACGGGACTGATGACCTAAGAAGTTAAGTCCCATATGCTCAGACCCTCCATAAACCTGCCAACATACTGTCATATCCCTGATACGCAGAACCAGTGATGTACTTTGTTCCAAAGACGGACAAACAAGCTATTAAGCAGATGGTCATAGTGTTTTGGCTTATCATTGGAAATGGACAGTTGTCTTTAAATGGTCCACAATGCGATGCGCTTTCCCTAGTCACCACTACAAGTGTTGACTGTAGCGTCTCCGCGTGTTTCCGATAACGGCCGCGGGAGAGAAGAACAACAACACAATGGTCGGATGCTAATTCGTCGTCGTCGTCGTCGTCGTTGTCGGCAGTTCGAATACTGGTTTGATGCAGCTTTCCACGCTAGTGTATCCTGCGTAGGCATAACTACCGCAGACTAAATGGATTTGAACTTGCTTACAGTATTTGAGCTTTGGTCCTCTTCTACAATTTCTATTCCCTGTTCCCCTATACTTTCATCCATTCCCAAACTGACGATCCCTTGTGTCTTAGGATAAGTTTCATCACCTGATTCCTTCTATTAGTGAGAGTCTGGTATAAATTTCTGTTTTCATAATTCGGTTCAGTGCCTCATTAATTATTAGATCTACCCATTTCATCTTCAGTATTTTTCTGTAGCTCCACATTTCAAAAGCTTCAGTACAAGAGAATAGTCCTGACAATTACCCTTCAAACTGATACTCAGTGTTAACAAATATCTCTTTTTCTAAACTGATTTTCTTTCTTTTGTCAGTCTGTATTTTACATCCTCCCTACTTTGGTCACCATTTATTTTGCTGCCAAAACAGTAAAATTCACCTACAACTTTTAGTGCCTCATTTCCTAATTTAACTCCATTAGCATTGCCAGATTTAATTAGACTTCACTCCATTACCCAAATTTCACTTCTGTTGATGTTCATCTTATACGTATTCCCAAAACACTAGTATTCCATTCAACTGATCTAAGTTTTTTACCGCCTCTGACAGACTGTGTCATCAGCAAATCTCAAATGTTTTATTTCTTTTCCCTTAACTACAGTTCCCTTTCCTAGTTTGCACTTCGTTTCTTTCACAGATTACTCAATATACAAACTGAATAACATTGGGGATAGGCTACGACCCTGTCTCATTTCCTTCTCAACCGATGCTTCCATCTCACGTCCTTGGACGTAAATGACCTTTCGGTCTCTCGTAAGATTAGTATTGCCATGCGTCTTCCTACATTTCTCGAAACCAAAACTAATATTCCACAAGGTTGGGCTCTACCAGATTTTCCATTCTTTTGTAAATAATTTGTGTCATTACTGTGCAACCATGGTTTATTAAACTGATAGTTCGGCAATAATCACACCTCTCAGCATCTACCTATTTGGAATTGGAATTATATCATCTGTCTCATATATCTTGACAGCAGTTGGAATGATCTTGTCATGTTTGGCTCTCCCAAGGAACTCAGTAATTCTCAGGGAATGTCGTCTGTCGGCCGCTGGTGGCCGAGCGGTTCTAGGCGTTTCAGTCTGGAACCGCGCGACCGCTACGGTAGTAGGTTCGAATCCTGCCTCGGGCATGGATGTGTGTGATGTCCTTAGGTTAGTTAGGTTTAAGTAGTTCTAAGTTCTAGGGGACTGATGACCACAGATGTTAAGTCCCATAGTGCTCAGAGCCATTTGAACCATTTTTGAATGTCGTCTACGCAGGTAACCTTGTTTTGACTTAGGTCTTGCAGTGCTTTGTCAAATTATTCCCTGGTGTAAGCAACGGGGTATAATAATACGATACTAAAGTGCCTGTGTTGTTCAGAAGTGCGATGGAACGTTCCTCCAAACATACACATCCTAAGAGCCCGGGTTCGATTCCCGGCTGGGTCGGAGATTTTCTCCGCTCAGGGACTGGGTGTTGTGTTGTCCTAATCATCATCATTTTCCTCTGTAATAAAAAACTGAGTGGAAGGATCAACCACCGAACTTGAACAGGATGTCTTGCGACGTCGGCAACAACCAAACACAAAGATTAAAAAAAAAGAAGTGGTAAAGCGACCGCCCGCTATAAGTGGGAAATCCGGGTTCGAGTCTCCATCGGGCAAAATTTTTAATTGTTATCATTCCATTATATAGCTCATGGCTGTCCATACTCGCAACTGCGAATACATTTCGTGGTTATAGTAACAGACTGATGTACTTAAGAAAGACAGCTTTATTCTGGAACTGATTCCGTGGACATGGATTCGCTGTCGTGAGAAAAAATGAATATTAGGGTTTAACGTCTCGTCGACGGCGGGGTCATTACAGACACAATCTCAGACTGGAGGAAGAAAATCAGCCGTAACTTTTACAGATGACCACATCGGTGTTTTCGTTTGGTGATTTGGGGAAACATATAACTAGAAGGAGAGCTGAACGCCGTTCTCCTCGAATACGAGTCCAGAGAGTTACCCATTGCAGCATGTTACTAGATGGAGTGTCGGTACACCGTTCTGACTCACAGACAGAACCTATAATAGTTTCTCGAGTTGTCGTGTATCATAAGCGTCTGGCAAAATACAGGAATGCTTCTCCAGTTGCGTCATGAGACAGCTTAACTTATTTAATAACTTCTAACCCTTTATGTAAACACTGAGCCACGCCTTGTGAATCGCTCCCCATACCCTGCAGCTGTAGGTAGGCTATGTGGCTTGCCGTTTCGCTGGCCATACGCTTAATTGGCACACTTCTGTAATTCCATGTCTGCAGAATAATCTTGGAGGGCGATAACTGTCGTTTCAACACCGAGTTCAGAATATTAATCTGTCTAGAGCGAATTCCAGAAAAATCATCTACCTCAATCATGCTATGTCTTTGTACATCGTACTGACGGATTACGCAAGGTAAATCTGCTAAAATGTTTATCCAGGAATGTGCGAAGTAGTCACTACCGCTGTACCACGAGGGTGGATGTTGAATACACTCTTTTTTTCATGATGTATAAATGAACTATCATTACATAGCCAAGAAGCAGAACTAGTTGTCTTCACTGAAGATTCAAATATAAGAATCAAGCCTAATGAAGAAACTTATACAAATGAAAATGTGAATGAACTTTTCTTGAAAACTTATGACTATTTCTCCACGAATGAACTGTCACTGCATTAAGATAAAAGACAGTACATGCGGATCTGTACTGCACAAGGCCTGAACACACCATCACAAATAATGACTGAGGAAAGATCAACAAATGAAACAGAATATTCTAAATTCTTAAATGAAAAAAATAAATAAACGGGATCGAGACTATTTTTTACAATCAACAAATTCGGAGGTATTTACATTGATAGGAATGTAAAACAGAATCAAATGTCACTGATGTTATTGAACGCTTAAGCTCCGCAATTTTTACGCTGTGGATATCAGATTTTGGAGACGAAAATGTCAAAAGCGTCACTTACTTTTCCTATTTTAATCCACTAATAATTTATTATGCCATATACTGGGGTAGCTCAGAATTACGGAAAGAAGTATTCGTCGCAGCAGAAAAGCTGCACAGTTTTCTTCCAAACCTGGTTCCCTAAATTTACCCAACAGGGTTTCAAGAGAATAGCGCCGCGTTTCTTTCACAGATTTCCGATTTAATTTCTCCGATCATCTCTGTTACACATTCGTATGAGCTATAACGACATGTTGGGATCTCTAACAATTCTCACCTGATAAGGATCCAAACGATGGTGAGAAATCTAGAATTGGTCGCAGTAGCGTCTTGCATGCACTTTCCTATACAGACGAATCATATTTCCCCAGAACCTTTCTGACAAATTTAAGTCCTCCATTCACTTTCCACGCAACTGACTTTACATGTTCGTCCTATTTAATATCACTTCTTATTATATTACCCACAAATATTACTGTGTGACATGCTCTAGATTTTTTTACCACTAATCTTGTAATCGCGTACTATCATGTTCTTTTCTTTTGTTATGGCTTTTATCTCGCATTTACCCACATTTGAAGAGAGGTATCATCCGTTACAGCAAGTGGAAATATTGTCAAAGTCTTTCCGCATTTTCTTAGGATGATCCAACGACGTGGATTTCCTGTAGGCAACAACATCATCAGCGAGCAATCGCTGCCGTTCAGCGTAGAATGTGCTCTGGTAACAAACACAGACAAACTTTACCGATACTGATCTGTAATCCTGTGCAACCGTCTTTTGCCCTTTTTGTTAGCAGTAATGAGCTGTGTTCTTTTCCAGTAAATCGAAACTGTTCACTGTGGGAGACTGTGTCGGCAGATATGAGCTAGGAATGGGATGAACTCTGCAGTGTATTCAGTATAAAATCTAATACGAATTCTGCCTAACTCCGCTACCCGTCACCATCTTATGCAAGACTACAATGGCTTCTCCTCTGGATGCCACTTACTCATATTTCACTCCAAAGCCATGTCACGGGTTACCCACCTTCACAAATGGCTCTTGCGCCTACTTCGCTCTTACCCTTTCTCCAAATTTATTCTGAGACACTTTGCCCTCCATCTTTCCCTTAGCCCATAATTGATATTTCATTGACGAATTAATAGCGGGAAAAGGCCACCACACTTTTCATTATTTGTTGCAGGTGGTGAAGGCTGGTTCTTTGCAGTCACCCATTTAGAAAGAGAAAAAAACTTTGTTCTTCTCTGCTGTGGTAATCTAAATTCTCTCACGGCTGTGGAAACTCTGAGGTGGCCATCTTATGTGAAAATCAGTCACAAGTGGCCTACCGACTGACCACCAGTGGAAAAGCCCGAGGTCCAGACTTAGTTTGGTGCTTACAACGCTTGTTAACTTCCATCGGGCTCAGGGGAGATGACGTTTCTGGTACTTGTGTGTAGAGTCGTGTCGTCTTAAATACACACCTGAAATCACATTTCTGACAGTCGTGGCCAGGCGACGGTTCAAAATTCTTTGGAATGTTGACCAAATCGTGGACAGATATTTCTTTTGCTTTCAAATAGAATATTATCTACCTGGATCACCGTCCTGTTTACAGCACTTGAAATGAAGGGAGTGTTGAAAATGGTCTCCAAGCAGCCATTCATCACCGTCAACTGAACAGTGCAAGAAGATTGGTGGACTGCATTCATGTCGCGAGTAATCGACATACACATGAACGGTACTACTACTAACCAGAAAAGTGTGTTACTGAAAAATAATATCCAGTAGTCCTTTGTGGTACAATGTTCTACTTGACGAATCCATATGAGAAACACTCTGTTGAGCAGTAACATTATGAGCACGGCCCACAGCGAGACTGAACGGCGTCTGGTGACGTTGGAGCACTTAACGCGGTAATAAAGTATATAAGCAGAGCGGAGATGAGTTAGGAATCATACTAGCGACGATTTGGGCCAAAAAAGGGGAGATCCACTGCAAACAACTTCGTGATAAACGCATTCTCTGAAAATTATTTCGAGCAGTTAGTTCCTGAGTCCAAACCAATAGTAAGCGGTTGTGAAGACAGACTTGACCTCTTAGCAACAAATAGTTCTGAGCTAATAACGATCATCATAACGGATACAGGGATTATTCAACACAGGGTTGTCGTAGTGAGACTGAATATTGCAACCCCCAAATAAGATGTGGCTCGAATTCAAAGAAATAGTATCGACAACAACTAAGAGATTTATACCAATTAAATGTATAAACAACGGAGTTGATCCCCCAGGGTACACAAAAGGGGCAGAACACTGTTGCAGAAACAACGAAAAAAACATGCCAAATTTAAACGAACACAAAACCTCCAAGATTGGCGATCTTGCTTATAATAATTTTCACAGCGAAACTTACTGGTATCTCGAAACCTGCCAGAAAATTAAAAGAGATCCTGGTCGTATGTAAAGTATGCTAGCAGCAAGACACAGTCAATGCCTTCTTTGCGCGATAGCAACGGAAGTACTATCGTTGACAGAGCTGCAAAAGCACAGTTACTAAACACAGCCTTTCGAAATTCCTTCACCAAAGAAAACGAAGTAAATATTTCAGAATTCGAATCAAGAACAGCTGCCAACATGAGTAACTTAGAAATAGATATCCTCAGAGTAGTGAAGCAACTTAAATCACTTAATAAAAGCAAGTCGCCAGGTCCAGACTGAATGCCAATCACGTTCCTTTCATAGTATGCTGATGCAATAGCTCCTAACTTAACAATCAGATATAACCGCTCGCTCAACGAACGATCCGTACCCAAAGACTGGAAAGTTGCACAGGTCACACCAATATTCAAGAAAGGTAGTAGGAGAAATCCACTGAATTACAGGCCCATATCATTACCGTCGATATGCAACTGGATTTTGGAACTTATATGGTGTTCGAACATTATGAATTACCTCGCGGAGAACATCTATTGACATACAGTAAACACGGATTTAGACAATATCGCTCTTGTGGAACACAACTAACTCTTTACACACATGAAGTGTTGAGTGCTATTGACAAGGGATTTCAAATTGATTTCGTATTTCAAGATTTCCAAAAGGCTTTTGACACTGTACCACACAAGCGGTTTGTAGTGAAAGTGCGTGCTTGTGGAACATCGTCTCAGTTACATGAATGGATTCGTGATTTCGTATCAGAGAGGTCACAGTTCGTAGTAGCTGACGAAAAGTCATCGCGTAAAACAGAAGTGATTTCGACTATCCCCAAGGTCATCTATGTAAACGATTTAGGAAACAATCTGAGCAGCCGTCTTAGGTTGTTATCGTCTAGTAAACTCATTAGAAGGTCAAAACAATTTGCAAAACGATTTAGAAAAGATATCTGAATGGTGCGAAAATAGGCAGTTGACCCTAAGTAATGAAAAGTGTGAGGTCATCCATATGAGTGCTCAAAGGAATCCGTTAACTTCGCTTACACCATAAACTAGTGTAATCTAAATGCTGTAAATTTATCTAAATGTCTAGGAGTTACAACTGCGAACAATTGAAATTGGAAAGAACACATATAAAACGTCGTGGGAAAGGCAAACGAAAGACTGCGTTTTGTTGGCTGAACACTTGGAAAATTAATAGATCTACTAAATAGACTGCCTACACAACGCTTGTACATCCTCTTTTGGAGTACTGCTGCGCAGTCTGGGATTCTTACCAGGTAGGATTAACGGAGTAGGTCGAGAAAGTTTAAAGAAGAGTAGCATATTTTGTACACTACTGGCCATTAAAACTGCTACACCACGAAGATGGCGTGCTACAGGCGCGAAATTTAACCGACAGGAAGAAGATGCTGTGATATGCAAATGATTAGCTTTTCAGAGCATTCACACAAGTTTGGCGCCGGTGGCAACACCTACAACGTGCTGACACGAGGAAAGTTTCCAAACGATTTCTCATACACAAACACCAGTTGCCCGGCTTTGCCTGGTGAAACGTTGATGTGATGCCTCGTGTAAGGAGAAGAAATGCGTACCATCACGTGTCCGACTTTGATAAAGGTCGCGATTGCGGTTTATCGTATCGCAACATTGCTGCTCGCATTGGTCGAGATCCAATGACTGTTAGCAGAATATTGGATCAGTGGGTTCAGGGGGGTAACACGGAAGCCGTGCTGGATCCCAACGGCCTCGTATCACTACCAGTCGAGATGACAGGCATCTTATCCGCATGTCTGTAACGGATCGTGCAGCCACGTCTCGACCCCTGTGTCAACAGATGGGGACGTTTGCAAGACAACAGCCATCTGCACGAATAGTTCGGCGACGTTTGCAGCAGCAGGGACTATCAGCTCGGGGACCATGGCTGCGGTTACCCTTGACGCTGCGTCACAGACAGGAGCGCTTGCGATGGTGTACTCCACGACGAACCTGGGTGCACGAATGGCAAAACGTCATTTTTTCGGACGAATCCAGGTTCTGTTTACAGCATCATGATGGTCGCATCCGTGTTTCGCGACATCACGGTGAACGCACATTGGAAGCGTGTATTCGTCATCGCCATACTGGCGTATCACCCGGCGTGATGGTATGGGGTGCCATTGGTAACACGTCTCGGTCACGTCTTGTTCGCATTGACGGCACTTTGAACAGTGGATGTTACATTTCAGATGCGGTATGAACCGTGGCTCTACCGTTCATTCGAATCCTGCGAAACCCTACATTTCAGCAGGACAATGCACGACCGCATGTTGCAGGTCCTGTACGGGCCTTTCTGGATACAGAAAATGTTCAACTGCTGCCCTGGCCAGCACATTCTACATCTATATCTACATCTACATCCATACTCCGCAAGCCACCTGACGGTGTGTGGCGGAGAGTACCCTGAGTACCTCTATCGGTTCTCCCTTCTACTCCAGTCTCGTATTGTTCGTGGAAAGAAGGATTGTCGGTATGCTTCTGTGTGGGCTCTCCAGATCTCTCACCAATTGGAAACGTCCGGCCAATGGTGGCCAAGCAACTGGCTCGTCACAATACGCCAGTCACTACTCTTGACGAACTGCGGTATCGTGTTGAAGCTGCATGGGCAGCTGTACCTGTACACGCCATCCAAGCTCTGTTTGATTCAATGCCCAGGCGTATCAAGCCCGTTATTACGGCCAGAGGTGGTTGTTCTGGGTACTGATTTCTCGGAATCTATGTACCCAAATTGCGTGAAAATGTAATCACATGTCAGTTCTAGTATAATATATTTGTCCAATCAATACCCGTTTATCATCTGCATTTCTTCTTGGTGTAGCAATTTTAATGGCCAGTAGTGTATTATTGCGATAATTCTGTATTATCGAGGAGTGTCACGGACATGATACAGGATTTGGGTGGACACCATTGAAAGAAAGGCGGTTTTCGTAGCGGCGGAATCTTCTCACGAAATTCCAATCACCAACTTTCTCCTCCGAATGCGCAAATATTTTGTTGATGCCGACCTACATAGGAAAAAACGATCATCATATTAAAATAAGGGAAATTACAGCTCGCACGGAGAAATACAGTTGTTCGTTTCTTCCGCGAGCTGTTAGAGAGCGGAATAGTAGGTGATTCGATGAACCCTCTGCCAAGCACTTAAGTGTGATTTACAGAGTATCCATGTAGATGTAGATGTCAAACGGCAGATTTACTATAGTGCAGCGTGTGTGCTGTGTATGTAGTTCGAAGTGGATATCCAATGGATCAGACATTGCATTGAGGATTAACAGCCACATTCAGTTAAGAAGTACGAGGAAATGCTTAGACACGAATAAAAAAAGACATTTGGGTCGGTCTAGGACGCGTTCTCGGATAGCCGAAGTTGTTAAGGCGACAACATGCAATAAGCAGGAGGTCCAGGTTCGAGTCTCTGTTCGGCATAAATTTTCATTTGCTCTGAAATCTTCTACAGCTGATGCTGAAACATAATTGCAGTTGAAGAGATCATTTTTAATTAAAAGGCAGACTGTTATGGCCTAGCGCATGAGAACGAGCATCTCGGGAACGGTGAATCTGGACATCTGTTTGAGAGCTACTGCCGTTTACGTTTCTGAAAAGTGATTGCAGAACGGTGAAACATCGAGGAGGCGACAAGGTGTTGTGCTCCACGCCTCAGCAAATCTGATGACAAAGTACAAGGCTGGTGCAGAAACAAGTTTTTTCGGAGCACACGGTCCAGCGCACGTAATTGAACAAGTTGCTCCATAGCAGATGGCTCGTCCGTATTCCAATGTTGAACCAACGACATCGTCAGTTACCACTGCAGTGGGGATGGGATCATCGAGATTGGATCATGGATCGGATGAGTAGCGTTTCTTGTTACACCATATCGATAATTGTGTTCGGCTACACCAACATCTAGGCCAACGGCATATTGAACATCCACCGCTCTACGGACGCAAGCTGGTTGGGGCCGTTTTATGCTGTGGGGGACATTCACCTGAGCCAGTGGTAGTAACCGAAGGCAGCACGACAGCAGCTGGTGATAAAACTTTGGATTATCAGTGTATGTACCACCTGAACTTTGGATTAACTAACGCACGCCAGTGCCTTTTCTGCTTCAAAACTATATGATATCTCGATAAAAGTAGGCAAGTTGTTGACACCTACGTAACTGGTGCGTTTATTACTGAAGGGCTAAATATTTTACAAGTGTCGTGCGATACTTTCTCCAAGAATTTATGATATTTACCAATACGGGATACCACCACATAGAAGTTGAACGAGTTCGAAATTACAGGCCAAGAGTTAAACAGGAGAAGATAACGGATTCTGAATAAAAATCAAAAGCTTTTCGAAAACCGTATGGTAAGATGTCGTTGTGGTCTTCAGTCCTGAGACTGGTTCGATGCAGCTCTCCATGCTACTCCATCCTGTGCAAGCTTCTTCATCTCTGAGTAACTACTACAACCTACATCCTTCTGAATCTGCTTAGTGTATTCATCTCTTGGTCTCCCTCTACGATTTTTACCCTCCACGCTGCCCTCCAATACTAAATTGGTGATCCCTTGATGCCTCAGAACATGTCCTACCAACCGATCCCTTCTTCTTGTCAAGTTATGCCACAAACACCTCTTCTCCCCAATTCTTTTCAATACTTCCTCATTAGTTATGTGATCTACCCCTCTAAGCTTCAGCATTCTTCTGTAGCACCACATTTCGAAAGCTTCTATTCCCTTCTTGTCCAAACTATTTATCGTCAATGTTTCACTTCCATTCATGACTACACTCCATACAAACACTTTCAGAAACGACTTCCTGACACTTAAATCTATACTCGATGTTAACAAATTTCTCTTCTTCAGAAACGATTTCCTTGCCATTGCCAGTCTACATTTGATATCCTCTCTACTTCGACCATCATCAGTTATTTTGCTCCCCAAATAGCAAAACTCCTTTACTACTTTAAGTGTCTCATTTCCTAATCTAATTCCCTCTACATCACCCGAGTTAACTTGACTACATTCCATTATCCTCGTTTTGCTTTTGTTGATGTTAATCTTATATCCTCCTTTCAAGACGCTATCCATTCCATTCAACTGCTCTTCCAAGTCCTTTTGCTGTCTCTGACAGAATTACAATGTCATCGGCGAACCTCAAAGTTTTTATTTCTTCTCCATGGATTTTAATACCTACTCCGAATTTTTCTTTTGTTTCTTTTACTGCTTGCTCAATATACAGATTGAATAACATCGGGGAAAGGCTACAACCCTGTCTCACTCCTTTCCCAACCACTGCTTCCCTTTCGTGCCCCTCTAATCTTATAACTGCAATCTGGTTTCTGTACAAATTGTAAATAGCCTTTCACTCCCTGTATTTTACACCTGCCAACTTTAGATTCTGAAAGAGAGCATTCCAGTCAACATTGTTAAAAGCTTTCTCAAAGCCTACAGAATGCTAGAAATGTAGGTTTGCCTTTCCTTAGTCTTTCTTCTAATATAAGTCGTAGGGTCAGTATTGCCTCACGTGTTCCAATATTTCTACAGAATCAAAACTGATCTTCCCCGAGGTCGGCTTCTACCAGTTTTTCCATTCGTATGTAAAGAATTCTCGTTAGTATTTTTCAGCTGTGACCTATTAAACTAATAGTTCAGTAATTTTGACATCTGTCAACGCCTGCTTTCTTTGGGATTTGAACTATTATATTCTTCTTGAATTCTATGGTATTTCGCCTGTCTCATACATGTTGCTCACGAGATGGTAGAGTTTTGTCAGGACTGGCTCTCCCAAGGCCGTCAGTAGTTCTAATGGAATGTTGTCTACTCCCGGAGCTTTGTTTCCACTCAGATCTTTCAGTGCTCTGTCAAACTTTTCACGCAGTATCGTATCTCCCATGTTCATCTTCATCTACATCCTCTTCCATTTCCATAATATTGTTCTCAAGTACATCGCCTTTGTATAGACCCTCTATAATCTCCTTCCACCTTCCTGCTTTCCCTTCTTTGCTTAGAACTGGGTTTCCATCTAATCTCTTGATATTTATAAAAGAGGTTCTCTTTTCTCAAAAGGTCTCTTTAATTTTCCTGTAGGCAGTATCTATCTTACCCCTTGTGAGATAATCCTCTACATCGTTACATTTGTCCTCTAGCCATCCCTGCTTAGCCATTTTGCACTTCCTGTCGATCTCATTTTTGAGACGTTTGTATTCCTTTTTGCGTGCTTCATTTACTGCATTTTTATATTTTCTCCTTTCATCAATTAAATTCAATATTTCTTCTGTTACCCCAGGATTTCTACTAGCCATCGATTTTTTACCTTCTTTATCCTCTGGTGCCTTCACTATTTCATCCCTGAAAGCTACCGATTCTTATTCTGCTGTATTTCTCTCCCCCATTCCTGTCAATTGTTCCCTTATGCTCTCCCTGAAACTCTGTACAACCTCTGGTTTAGTTAGTTTATCCAGGTCCCATCTCCTTAAATTCCCACCTTTTTGCAGTTTCTTCAGATTCGTAAACGAAATATTTAGAGGCTACGGATAGCACTCGTGAACTGTTTCATTGACCAGAAGAGAAGAGATTGGAGCAGCACTGGGTTGCCGAAAAATAGAGTACTGCCATGTAGTTCGAAGAATCGTTCTGCGTACTATAGCCATCAACAGGGTACAATTTCGTGAGCTTGCAACACGGATTTTGTCATGCCAAGCATGGAGGAAGATGCGTCATGACCAGGGCAGCCACATTACGTTGTTCTGTAGGTCCCACAATGACGCCACAAGTTCAGGTCTCTAGGAAAGAATATGTAGGCTTTTGGGTAGCCAGCTCTATCTCCAAGTGCAAGAAGATAAAACTCCGATTAATTGCTGAGTAGTATGCAGACAAGGTTTCGTCGAAGTTACCTGATCTTAATCAATGCCACACAACTTCTGCGATCTATTTGATTTGCCCGCCTCTAGAATTCTTTCGCTTGCCAAATCACTGCTTACGTTAAGAATGATACAAAGAACATAACTCACCATCTAGGATTTGTTTAACCATTCCTAGTGAACAAATGTGCTTGCGCCCAAACTTTCTCTTTACCAGTGCTGCTTAATTTTCAGAATTTTAGATGGCGGAACGGACCTCTTGAACCGTTACAAACTCCCCTCCCCCCATCCCAAGCGTAAAAACCACAAGTTTCGAATATTCAAAACTTGTGATAAAACATACAATGTGAAATCATTTTTGCTGTGTCACTTTGCTCCATATGTCTTCTCGATACATATTGACCTAAGTCAGTTGTCTTCGGCGTCGTGTTTTGAACTGCTTCCTGGTGCAATGATCAAACAGCAGCATTTTCCGACTTCCCGAAGAGATAGGAGAAACAGAACAGGATATGACATAAGACACGGAGTTAGATGTTTAGCAAACGCTTTAGGTGATGTCTTCTGCTTATATAGTTATATTGCAACTATATTGATTTAATTTCATATTTATTATTACAAATAAGCAACACGTCAGAAAGCTGAAGTCATGTGTTCTCCCAAGTGCAAACGGACGTAAGAAGAAGAATGTTTACATATCGGGTCTAAAGGCTGCCAACTTTTAGTCAAGCGTGTGCAGTGCGTGTAGTTGATCAGCCACTGTGGCATAAATTACGACGTGGACGAAATAAGATTTCGTGAAAGAACATTATGTAGACATTCGTGCTCCAGCACCCTTTCCGTCATTTATTTCTAATTGACACAGATAACACGAGACGTCGTCATGCTATTAGATCCCTCAGGTTTGCTAGCAATTGTGAACAAAAGGCGATATGTACCGATCACAACTTCAGAACGGAGCTCAGCTTATTTTGGGTTCACACACACACACACACACACACACACACACACACACCCACCTCGCCCCACATCTCTGCACATCGCATCACGTTGGTCACGCATTTTCACGTTTACTGGTGTCGGTGCAGCGGCAAATTATAGTTACGTTGCGATTTCATACACGTGTACTATATTAAATGTTCCGTGCCGATTTCTTTCAGTGGGTTAAAAAAAAAATTCCTCGAAGGTGCCGTAACGCCGTTACAGTTAGTCCCGACCGAAATTAAGCCCTGGTTACTACGCAAATACAAAGGATCACTTTTCCGAAACCGTATAATTGTCTCCCATTGCAAAGTAGACGATTGAAATCTGTCTCAAAGTTTCCTACAACCTTCTTCTGTAGTGGATCAAACAGGCGGAATGCTGAGCTCGGCGACGCATCAAACTAAGGTGTCGAAACATCCGAAAAAAAAGGCCAAAGCTCAGAAGTTCGTGTGAGTTGTAAAGCGTGTTAATGATGTCAAATTGGCACCAAATTTCACCTCAGTTCTGCCCAGCACCCTGTGGACGTGTCACGATGGTAGGGAACGTCGTCGCAATCCACACTTCACCCCTATTTTGGCGCATCCGCCATAGAGATCAGAACCGCAACGCCCAGCTTTGAAATCACGCGGTTTTCTTATGGGTCATCAAGGAAATATTTCGGACATACCGCCGCTCGGAATTGACAGGAAAAGGCGCCAGGGGTTGGCATAAAGGGCGTCAGTGAAACCACCCCCTTCCCTTTTGGCGTCGATTCCCGCGCATTTCGCGGACGACAGTTCGTAGTGCTATGAGCAACAAGACGACTTTTGACAAGCTTCGACACTGCTGCGACCCCCTCCAACCCGGGAGGTTAACTCCTTCTCTAAGGACGCCGTTGGCCAGCAACCCTGAGAACATGATCGCATCCCTGTTGAGTGCAGTGTGACGTTCATATTTCGTAATATGGTATTGAACGGTCCCTAGTGGTTCCGCTTTGTATACCAGAGCAAAAATGGCGGTTGGACAACACTCCAAAGGGGTGCGATCACGCTCAGTGGGGTTGCTAGCTCGTGATGTCCTTGAGAAGTGTTGAAGCGTCCAGAAAGTGTCAGCAGTGTCAAAGGTTGTCAAGAACGTCCTCGTGTTCCTCATCGCACTACGAACTGTGGCTTTCGACCGCGAAATGTATGGGGAACGTGGATGCTCTTTATGCCACCCCGAGTTCTTTCCGCGGCTGTGTGGCTGGAATGTTTTCCTCAGCCACACGTAATAAATCCTCGTGATTTCAACGCTGGGCGTCGTGGTTCTGATCTGCAGCATAGTAGCGTCGAAAGAAGGGGAGAAGTATTGGTAAGAGGGGTTGCGACGACTTTCCCGTTGTATGACAATTACATGGTGGTCTTGGCCAGAGTTGTGGTGAAATTTGCTGCCAATGTACCATCATTAACTCACTTTACACGTCACACGAACTTCTGAGATCTGACCTTTATTTTCGCATGTGTCGACACCTTGCTGTGAAGCGTCGCCAAACCTGAGAATGATGTCACAGGGCGCCACGCTTCTCCGTCATTACAGAGGAGTGTTGTAGGCAGCTTTGAGCCAAATTTAAAACGTCTGCGTCGAAATGGGGAACAATTATGTGGTTTCGAAAAAGTCATTCTTAATTGTGTTGCGCAGTATAAATGTTAGGTGTCAATTCCTGCATTTGGCTGTTGTTTCCATAATTGAGAAAATTTTCTGTATTGTTGATCTTTACCTCCGACGTTATTTCAGAATGTATGTTGGGATCTGCAATATTGTGTATGACATTGATAACGTTATGGGACAACCTGCTTTGCCCACTGTTTACCGTTTGTGGAAACCCACATAGAGGTCCTGAGTTCGATCAGTAGTGAGCAGCTAGGATAAGTTTCAAAGCAGAAACTTCTGTTTCCTTTTTAATGATTTGAATCGGGTTGACTCTCTGTCACGAAAAACAACTACTCATGATTTTATAGTGCAGTTGGTACTCTTATTCTTTTCTTCCTAGTACTTTTTCATTCCTTCGCTCTGTTTTGTTTTCTTTTTGTTTTTCACCGATCCTCAGTGAAAGTTGTACTGCATTTTCTTTTTTCTTTTTCTTGAAATGCATGAAAGGTTTAGATTTTTATTCTGAAGATTCTCTATTTATGCAGGGTGTCCCAGAAGGAATGCTCAGTATTCAGGGATATGACAGGAACGATCACGCGAAGCAAAATATGTTGCAAACATGGACTCTAAAATGTATTTAACGGTTAAGAGCACTTCATCTCCGATACTTTGAAACTAATCTCTTTTACTGCAAGCCCACTGCTTTCAATATTTTGGGAGGAGGCAGTATGGACCAAAACAAGAAAAAAATATCCAGTAAACATCGGTTCTAAAATGTAGATCCTAACAGCTTCGAGGACTTTTTTGGCAAAAGCAATATAGCGAATCTGAACAAGTGCTCATAACTTTTGAGGTATACGTTTTAGGCCCTTGCTTACGAAATCCTTTTGCTTCGAATGATCATCTCTGTCATATCCCTGAATATTGACCATTATGGCTGGGACACAGTCTGTATCTTCGTCAGATACTGGTATTTCCTGTTAACATTTTTTTAGCGTCATGATCCAGTATAATTTGCTCTTTTTGGTTTTGAAATACTGAAGAAATGGTTTGGTTAATTTGTCGTCTCCCGTTCTGTTCATGTTTGAAAACAAAGATAGCGTGTCCCTTCCGGACTGAGTCTGAAGATTTTAGGATATTCCTGAAAAGCTCTTTATTCCTTCCTAATCGGCAGTCGCCATTGCCATCCTTTTTAGTCCTAAGAGTATTTGAAAGATTTTTCCCCTACCTTGAGGGTTGCGATGCATTCAGCTGCATGGAATGCCAAGGCTTTATAAATAAAACAACATCTATCCTTGCACTTACTTATTTTTGTTTCTTATTGTACGTGTCACGAAGCTCTGATATGCCATTTTAAGTGTTGTGTGCGTCTGTGTAACGAGGTGGGTGAATATTCTAGAACATACCAAACGCTATATAATGATCAAAACATAAATGTGCTTATTTAAAATATACAGGGTGGTCCATTGCTAGTGACCGGGCCAAATATCTCACGAAATAAGCATCAAACGAAAAAACTACGTACAAAGATAGAAACTCGTTTAGCTTGAAGGGGGAAACCAGGTGGCGCTATGGTTGGCCCGCTAGATGGCGCTGCCATAGGTCAAACGGATATCAACTGCGTTTTTTTTTTTTAAAATAGGAACCCCCATTTTTTATTACCTATTCGTGTAGTACGTAAAGAAATATTAATGTTTTAGTTGGACCACTTTTTTCGCTTTGTGACAGATAGCGCTGTAATAGTCACAAACGTATAAGTACGTGGTATCACGTAACATTCCGCCAGTGCGGACGGTATTTACTTCGTGATACATTACCAGTGTTAGAATGGACCGTTTACCAATTGCGGAAAAGGTCGATATCGCGTTGATGTATGGCTATTGTGATCAAAATGCCCAACGGGTGTGTGCTATGTATGCTGCTCGTCATCCTGTACGACATCATCCAAGTGTCCGAACCGTTCGCCGGATAGTTACGTTATTTAAGGAAACAGGAAGCGTTCAGCCTCATGTGAAACGTGAACCACGACGTGCAACAAATGATGATGCCCAAGTAGGTGTTTCAGCTGCTGTCGCGGCTAATCCGCACATCAGTAGCAAATAAATTGAGCGAGAATCGGGAATATCAAAAACGTCGGTGTTGAGAATGCTACAACATCGATTGCACCCGTAAAATATTTATATGCACCAGGAATTGCATGGCGACGACTTTGAACGTCGTGTACGGTTCTGCCACTGGGTACAAGAGAAATTACGGGACGATTGCAGAATTTTTTGCACGCGTTCTATTTAGCGACGAAGCGTCATTCACCAACAGTGGTAACGTAAACCAGCATAATATGCATTATTGGGCATCGGATAATCCACGATGGCTGCGAAAGTGGAACATCAGCGACCTTGGCAGGTTAATTAATGTATGGTGCGGCACTATGAGAGGAAGGATAATTGGCCCCCATTTCATCAATGGCAATCTAAATGGTGCAATGTATGCTGATTTCCTACGTAATGTTCTACCGATGTTACTACAAGATGTTTCACTGCATGACAGAATGGCGATGTACTTCCAACATGATGGATGTCCGGCACATAGCTCGCATGCGGTTGAAGCGGTATTGAATAGCATATTTCAGACAGGTGGATTGGTCGTCGAAGCACCATACCATGGCCCGCAAGTTCACCGGATCTGACGTCCCCGGATTTCTTTATGTGGGGAAAGTTGAAGGATATTTGCTGTCGTGATCCACTGACAACGCCTGACAACATGCGTCAGCGCATTGTCAATGGATGTGCGAACATTACGGAAGGCGAATTACTCGTTATTGAGAGGAATGTCGTTACACGTATTGCCAAATGCATTGAGGATGACGGACATCATTTTGAGCATTTATTGCATTAATGTGGTATTTACAGGTAATCACGCTGTAACAGCATGAGTTCTCAGAAATGTTAAGTTCACAAAGGTACATGTATCACATTGGAACAATTGAAATTAAACGTTCAGACGTACCTACGTCATGTATTTTAGTTTAAAAACTTACCTGTTACCAACTGTTCGTCTAAAATTGTGAGCCATATGTGACTATTACATCGCCATCTATCACAAAGCGAAAAGAGTAGTCCAACTAAAACATTCATATTTCTTTACGTACTACACGAATATGTAATAAAAAAATGTGGGTTCCTATTTTTTAAAAAAGGAGTTGATATCCGTTTGACCTGTGGCAGCGCCATCTAGCGGGCCAGCCATAGCGCCATCTGGTTTGCCCCTTCAAGCTAGACAAATTTCGTTCTTTGTAGTTTTTTAGTTTGACGCTTATTTCGTGAGATATTTGGCCCGGTCACGATCAATACACCACCTTGTATACACTATTAAGCATGCATAACTTTGTATCCTCGAGTCTCTCTGCAGTCTGTGTCTTTTCCACTAGTATTCCATTATTCAATAGCAGCCGGAATAGCAATATCGTCGTGCTATGTTCGTAGCGTTTCATCCTCCCCTTGAACTCAGCGTGATCTGAGGATAATCTGGGGCTGAAATTTGACTACGGCGCCTTAAGGGGGAACCACAGGGTGACGATCGAAAAAACTCGGAATTTTTTATCACGCAATTAGAATGTACATACATTGAAGAATTATTTCCAAACGCTATGCGTGAACTTGAAAGCGTAACGATTCTGTGAGAATTTGAAGCCGAGCGTCCACAACACAAAACGCCATTGCCTCAAGTCGTTATCGATGTCATCACCCCTATTTATACCGATTTGAGTAAACCTGATTTGCTGGAGTGTTGTTTGGGCTATTTTACTCAAAATGTGAACGAAAGCTTCAATATTCTCATTTGGAGATACGTTCCAAAAATAACATCCAGACGAATTGAAATTGTTAACATTGCTACAAATTTGGCCGTATGTCTATTCATTGTAGGCCATACTGAATTAATGCACGTGGCAAATGCACTTTAAACCAAAGTCGGCGTTGAAATTCGCAATTGTATGAAAGCGAGAGACGCCGCCGGCGATGCCCTCAGCGATGAAAAGGCCACTGAGGACGAAAACGAGGGTTCAACAGGTCAAAGTACCAGAAAGCGGCCATCCACCAGCCGGAGCGAGAATTATTTTGGACCCGTACGTTTCAAGCTTTGTCACATGTTTTTACATGGTAAATACTTGTCAAACTTTAAACGCCTTTTCCTCAAAACCATGTTTATCGGCACGGTTTTCGTCGCCCATGCTACAATTTTCATTGGATTTTAATGATTTTTGGTATCCCTTGAAGCAAATGGAGTTGCCTTCAGTTCGTCGTAGCAAATTTTTTTAATGCTGATATTTAGTATTTTTTCGGCAAGAAAAAGAGGGGTCCAAAACCGGCCATTTTTCAAATTTCTATTATTTCACCTTTTTTTGTGAATCCCTACGATGAACTAAAATTCCATTTCTAAGGATCAGGGCAATATGTTAACTTCATGTTTCAGATAGCCACAACCGGAGTTAGAGCGACAACTGACGATCTACCTCCTTTCAGAGTCGTCTCAGGAAAATTCCATTTACAAGGTGGACATATTAACATTTTTCAGTAAAAAATAGCAAGGAAAACTCCAAGGTATGCTTTATTCATTGCCCCAAACCTCATTTGTTTACTACATTCCAGTAAAGACAAAAAAATCCTGAATTTAAGCAATATTTTCGCCTGTCACACTGTCGTTCCCACTTAAAAAACCTCATGGGCCAAACACAATTGCAGGCGGTGAGATGATGGGAATTCAGCGTCCTCTGGTGGCGTGTGTACCGCCACCTGACTGCGTATAGTGAGCTTTCTATAGCAGCGGCTCACAGGCGCCGGTTCAAATGTCTTCTGCGGAGATGTGGGTGGCACGTGACACGCTGTGTGCGGTTGTCGAAGACACCGTCACCAGCCCATTTTTTCCCCCAAAAATTCGCAACGTTATCACGTAGTGCGGATGGAGGAAACGACGTTGGGTAGGTCTGTGCTTTGGCGCTGCTGATGGAATTGGCTGCGATGTGACCATCCATCCGATGGCACAGGTAGGTGCAGCATTGGCGCTGCTGGGGATGTCGAAGGTTTTCCGGTGGGTGCAGACCCGGTGTCCGTGACTGATGTCGCTGTGAGCGGCGACGTATGCTGCGGGCGCGGCAGTGTCTGCGGAGGCGACAGCGCCTGCGTAGGTGGGTGGGGGTTGACCTCCATGGCAGACCCATGCGTCCGAACGTCAGCAGCGGCAAGGGCTTCTCGTGGGCAGCAGTTTAGGTTGCAGGCAACATTTCTGAAACATCAAAAACTACGATAGGATCACAATGATCACGAAAAAATAGTTGATTTCGGTGTCATCTGTGGATGCCTGTTTTGCAACGGTCAGTGTAATGAACTCTGCCAGCAGTCTGAGTGACGACGCCGGATTGTTGTGAGGCTTGTTAAAGACACGATAGAAAAATTTGTACTTCATGCGGAAGGTCTTTGCGAAGTTGTCTGAAACAGCCTGTCGAGGGTGAAGTAGATACAACAGAGTGCGCTGATTATGACCGTGTAATAATTTTACTCGTGAAGCGTCCTGACAAGGCGAAATGTGATAGATGCTGAGAAACAACAGCAAAGCATTTTCGCTCGAATTCGAAGCATTACGTCTGGACATCTGAGCCTTGAAAGTGTGGTCGAAATGTTCGGCTTAGCCGTTCGACTTTGGAGAGAATGCTACCATTCGGATATGATCAATCCCAATTTGTTGACAAAATCAATATTATTTGAATTTAACCGAAGAAAACTGCGGACGATTGTCTGAAATAAATGTCCATGAAAAGCAAGAGCAGCTTAGTTCTAACGGTTCCCCCATGTCCTCCACGTAATATTTTCAAAACTTATTGCTGTAGCGATGGGGGAACTATGACTCGAAGTTGTTCATTAGGATATGCAATAAGATTATGCCACTCTGAAGAGAAAGCCTCTTGCATTGAACATAGTATTACCGTGCAACTGTATCTGAAATTAATTTCTGTTTATGAGGCCATCCCATCGAATGTAATGCAGGAGCAATCTTAGTAACTGATCATGTTCAGTAGCTTGTACTGTCTGCCGACGATCAATGGGGAAAGCTTGCAGTGCCTGCAAATCAGAGTGATCAATCTGAAGACAAGTAACATCTGATACGTCGAATTATTTCCTATAGGTAAGAGAGACAAAGTATTTGCGTTTGCATTCTGTGCCACAGGGCCATAGAGAATTTCATACTGGTAATGTGAAAGAAGTAGTGACCAACGTTGCAGATTCTGTGCTGAACAATCTGGAACATCGTTTGTTGCATGGAAAAGAGCAGTCAACAGCTTACGATGTGTCACGAGAAAAATGTTTCTAGCACGCAAATATTTATGAGATTTTGTGTCACCATAGCTGGCTTTCATCCAATCACTCATTGACCAGTTTGGTGTGACAGTTTAAGACAGCAAAACGAAAGCCAAAGCTTTAAATTTCTTGTTTAAGAAATTGTTCACGCAGGTCGTCGTTTGACCAACGGACAGACTCTCGTATGGACGACATAGTACACACATCAAAAAAAGTTTTGTTTCATCTCAGTCCAGAGAGTTCAGGAACGTGTACAGAAAATCGCAATAGAGATCAAGATAAACATCATTTCCGCCCTTTTTATTGCTCATGAAAACCACACATTGCATGTTGTACCACCATAAAGCGAGACCTTCAGAAATGGTAGTCCAGATTGCTGTACACATTGGTACCTCTAATACCCAGTAGAAGGCCCTCTTGCATTGATGCATGCCTGTATTCGTCGTGGTATACTATCTACAAGTTCATCAAGGCACTGTTGGTCTAGATTGTCCCACTCCTCAACGGCGATTCGGCGTAGATCCCTCGGAGTGGTTGGTGGGTCACGTCCTCCATAAACAGCCCTTTTCAATTTATCCCAGGCGTTTTAGATAGAGTTCATGTTTGGAGAACGTGCTGGCCACTCAACTCGAGCGATTTCGTTATCCTGAAGGAAGTCATTCACGAGATGTTCACGATGGGGGCGAAAATCTGGACATCTTGCGGCCTCATGTGTTACATCTCATGCTATAGTTTTGTGGTATCGTTCTTCATCAGGACAAAGCACGTCCACAAATGGCACGTGTCTCTATGAACTCCTGGTGTGATACTGAGATAGTCCTGCGGGGTGGGACAAGCTTGGTCATCGACTTCAGTAATCATTCCTAAAAACCCTGAATACGAAGAACCAATTACAACAATTGTGGGCCAGTTTAAACCAGGAGGCGATATATCGGCTTATCACATTCTTCCCAACCGAATCAGTGCATGCATCTAGGCTGGGAGGTGCAACATCATACTGATAAATCGGCTGGTCATGCCAAGCCCTTTGTAAATTTGACTCAGTTTCTAATCACCGAAATAAAAATGGTTCAAATGGCTCTGAGCACTATGGGACTTAACTTCTGAGGACATCAGTCCCCTAGAACTTAGAACTATTTAAACCTAACTAACCTAAGGACATCACACACATCCATTCCCGAGATAGGATTCGAACCTGCGACCGTAGCGGCCGCGCGGTTCCAGACTGTAGCGCCTAGAACCGCTCGGCCACTCTGGCCGGCGTTGGGAGTGAAGTTGCGCATCATGCAGCGTATTGCGCACAGTTTGAGTCGTAACACGACGTCCTGTAGCTGCACGAAAAGTATTATTCAACATGCTGGCGTTGCTGTCAGGGCTCCCCCGAGCCACAATCCGTATGTAGTGGTCATCCACTACAGTAGTAGCCCTTGGGCTGCCTGAGCGAGGCATGTCATCGACAGTTTCTGTCTCTCTGTATGTCTTCCATGTCCAAACAACCTCGCCTTGGTCCACTCCGAGACGCCTGGATACTTCCCTCGTTGAGAGCCCTTCCTGGCACAGAGTAACAATGCGGACGCTATCGAACCGCGGTATTGACCGTCTAGGCATGATTGAACTACAGACAACGCGAGCCGTGTACCTCCTTCCTGGTGGAATGACTGGAACTGATCAGCTGTCGGGCCCCCTCCGTCTAATAGGCGCTTCTCATGCATGGTTGTTTACATCTTTGGGCGCGTTCAGTGACATCTCTGAACAGTCAAAGTGAGTGTGTCTGTGATACAATATCCACAGTCAACGTCTGTCTTCAGGAGTTCTGGGAACCGGGGTGATGCAAAACTTTTTTTTGATGTGTGTAATAAGCATCCCTGTCGTAGAGACTGAAAAAAAAGGCGCAGGTGATTGCTACTTATAAGAAAGGTAAAAGAATGGACCCACAAAATTGACAGGCCAATATCCACAACATCTGTTTGCTGCAGATCCTTGAACATACTCTCAGTTTGAATATAACAAATTTTCTTGAGACAGATAATCAGCACCGTTATAGAAAGCATCGCTCGCGCCAAGCTCAGCTTGCCTCTGTCTCACATTATATACTGCGAACTATGGGTGAAGGACAACACGCTGGTTCCATATTTCTAGATTTCAGGAAACGATTTGACACGGTTCTCTCTGTAGACTGTTAACTAGGGTACGAGCAAATGGAATTGTTTCCCAGATATATGAGTGGCTCGAAGACTTAAATAATAGAACCGAGTATGTTGTCCTCGATGGCTAGTGTTCATCAGAGAAAAGGGTATCCTCTGGCAGACAGGGTGGTCAGTAATCTGCAGTTGTTTGCTGATGATGCTGAGGTGTACTGTAAGGTGTCGAAGTTGGAGTGACTGTAGGAAGATACAAGACTACTTAGACAAAATTTCTGGTGGGTGTCATGAATTGCAGCTAGCTTTAAATTTAAAAAAAAAAGGATGTAAGATGCTGCGTATGAGTAGGAAAAACAAACCCGTAATGTCCGAATACAGTATTAGTATTGTTTTGGTGGACACGGCCGCATCGATAAGTATCTGGGCGTAATGTGCAAAGCGACATGATATGGAATGAGCATGATTTTGAGGTTTGTGGTATGGAAGGCGAATGGTTGACTACGGTTTATTGGGAGAATTCTAGGAAAGTGTGGTTCATCTGTATAGGAGACCGCATACAGAACGCTAGTGCTACCTATTCCTGAGTACTGCTCGCATGTTTGTTATGGGTACAGAGTTGGATTAAAGGAAGACATCGAAGCAATTCAAAGGCGGTTTTTTTTGTGATTTTTGGAGTTTACATGTTACTGTTTCTTACGATTCTGTGCAGATGTTACTATTTGACTAATTGGTAATTCTCGAAGTGCTGGGTTTGAAGAACTCTTGACTGTTTTATTCCTGCAATTTTTTGTGTAGGTAACAGACGTTAATTTTAGATTGTTGGAGTTACAAAGGTCTGAAAGTGTTATGCCATTTTCAGTGGTCCTTTTCTGTGCAGGATGCTCTCCTGTTAATCTCCTACTTCGTTTGAGGTTTCCAAGCCGTATTTTGATATTTTATTGGTGGTAGTCGTGCGGTTTAGGGCGCCTTGTCACGATTCGCGCGGCTCCTCCCCCCCCCTCCCCCGCCTCTCCCCAACCCGTCGGAGGTTCGAGTCCGCTCTCGGGCATGGGTGTGTGTGTGTTGTCCTTAGCGTAACTTATTTTAAGTTAGATTAAGAATTTACCACCAAAATTTCTTTGAAGGTGGGGGGGGGGAGAAGTGGAGGGGGGGGGGGGAATCAGTTGACTGAAGTGTTCGATTTGTTTGTATACTAAAAGTGAGAGTCTCCTAGATGGAAATGAAATTTGGCGATAGATTACAACATTTTTCTCTTTAAGAAGACAGCAGTTCAGATATGAGATACGGTTCTCAAAGTGTCCTTGCCAGTCACCCCTCTAATGTACCTGTACTTTTGGCCGTATATCTTGATTTTTGTGTAGCTAGGATCTCTTTTATTAAAACATGGTTTAACTACTTTAATTTGTCGACGTATAGAATGAAATTCCTTTACAGGGATATGAAAAATTATCGTTTTGGTTTTCATTCTAGGGTTTTCAAAATGTTTCACCTCTTGTCCGCTTGGTGTTTTGGGCTCTCGTCTGTATTAGGCGCAACCTTGCTGGGAATGGCAGTGTGGAGTTTTCTTTATTGTTATCATCGGAGTAGGTCACCGTTTAAAAATTTCCGTAACGGATAATTATTTGGAATTTTAGTTTGTTGAAACAGAGAAAATGCCTTGTTCCCGGCGTATCTGGATTTAAGCTCAACATAAAAAGTGAGACAACTCATTCACGTTCTCCGTCGTTGAGACAGTCATCTTCATCCACCGTCTTCTTCGTTTGTAACTCTAGATGGAGATATTTCTGGATATCATCATCCATAGGAGATTAGTTATGGTCTGGTTACAAGGTGTCACCTGTGTTTGTAATTGCGCAAGCATGCTTGGAACCTGATACGACGGAGTTTTTCCATTTTCATTCATTATAATTTCTGCTGAAAGATCCAAAAAATAAAAATGACTAGCAACGTTTGTAAAAGTGCACAGAATGCTTACACTTTGGAGATGTGTAGGCTAGACGAGGCAGTCGGTATTGGTATTTCGCTGTAATCTAAACGAGCGATGAAATGATAGCAACACATGATGTGTCAATACTAAAGTAGTACCGGGAACGGTTGGCTGCAAAGGAGAGTCTTTAAGAAAAACGATTGCACAGTTTTAATCACGGCACCTCCTCGTTTTGCTAGGGGATGTAATATCAGTGATTTTTAATGAAAATGTTTGTATTCACACATTCTGAGCAAACCAATGTTAAGTGTATAGCGGAAGGTCGTTACTATAATTTGTTCCCCGTTTTCACAGGCGATTCGTCAACGGTGAAAGAAGAAGTGTGACTTAATGTTGGCGTACGGGTTGTAATTTTCCATATGACGTTCTTATGATATTTACGCGGAACGTGTGTTCGAGGGGACGCAATCTTCTTGGAGTTTATCGCAATTCAGAAATTTTGACAGTATATTTATTCTACCTTCCAGTGTCCAGCGTTCGAACATCGAGACCCTGCGTAACATTCTTACAAATCTAGCAGGGTAGCCTAAATTTTTGAAATTGGTGGTCACCAAGTTTCTACCACATCAACAAAAACTTGCTACTCTATACGCACTTATCACAGTAACCTTCATGAATCAAGTGTACTTAAGATACAACACTTACGCTCCGAAAACAAAAGGTCTATAATGACACGCATATAGAGAAAATTGCCGACCTTTGTGGGTGGACCCCCACAATCGACACTCATATATGCTTTTCTTGACTATCCTTAGACATCTGATCAATTCCTGCGCAATAAAATTTATTGCAAGAAAAACTTTATTTAGGGGCATACTGGTTTTGACTTTATAGTAATTTTTAGTAGCCTGTGGACTGAACCTTGGCCCAGGAGTCATAATACATTCTAAGAGAAAATAAAAGAAATGGAAAGATGGACCATGTATGAATTACCAGGATGGGACGAAAATCGGGAGATGTGGTGTACATGCACTAAAATTTCAGAAAAAACTGGATGTTATATCCAAGATAAAGAGCTTCGTAAATTGAGCAAGTCAGGAAGGCGGTGGTGTACCTCTGGTTCTTACGCAAGCAGTTATTCGGCCAGTCCGCAGCTCGTGGTCGTGCGGTAGCGTTCTCGCTTCCCGCGCCCGGGTTCCCGGCTTCGATCCCGGCGGTGTCAGGGATTTTCTCTGCCTCGTGATGACTGGGTGTTGTGTGATGTCCTTAGGTTAGTTAGGTTTACATAGTTCTAAGTTCTAGGGGACTGATGACCACAGTTGTTAAGTCCCATAGTGCTCAGAACCGAACCAGTTATTCGGCTTGGCATTGATTTATAGAGTTGTTGGCTGTCCTTCTGAGGCTATCGCTCCAAATACAGTCGATCGTCAAAATCGCGAGATAATGCTCTAAACGTCTTCAATTAGACAGTTACCCGGCGACTTTGTTGTACAAGGTAGGGTTTGACAAACTTTAGTAAAACTCGCGCAATGAGCAGACGGGCATTATCTCGCTGAACTGTAACACTACTGTGGCTTGCCACGGAGGGCAACAAAACGGGGTGTATAATATCGCCAACGTACCGTTGTGCTGTAAAGGTACCGCGGATGACAAGCAAAAAGGTCCTGCTACGAAAAGAAATGCATCCCCCCTCCCAGACCATAACTCCTGATAATCCGGCCGTATGGCAGGCTACAGTCAGGTTGGTTCCCACCACTGTCTGAGGCGTCTCCAGACACGTCTTCGGCCAGGAATCTCATTGGCTGGAGTATAACTGTCCTCAGTAATGAGTTTCTCTTCAAATGAGTTCTGATGACCAACAAAGGTTTGTCTGGAGACGCCCCAGACAGATGTGGGTCATCAACCTGACCATATGACCTGACAACCAGGAGTGATGTTCTGGATCCCTATTTCTTTTCATTGCACGACCCCTTTGGTCGTGTTCCCCAGGGGGCTCACAACACTTTTATTTCTATGTATAGGGCACTCATAGGGCCCTGAGGTATTTCAGCCTTTCTTCTCTCTTGGGCTGCATTCCCTTTCCCATATCCACTCCTTCCCATCTTATCTCCTCCCACTCTTGCCTCCCTCTTTCTACCTCAGTGTTTCGCTTTATTATGGCCCAGCTATTCCCTCAGTTCCGCTATTCTTTTTTGATATTTTGTCTCGTGTTTACATTCTCCCTTTCTCTGGTCCCCATTGGAATTTGACCACCCTTTCTAATTTTTTTTTGCAGTGTGAGCCTTTTGGGAAAGAACTCCCTCCGTAGCATCTCCGGCGTGGGTTCCTCTCCCCTCTACTTCCCCCTTAGTTCCTCATCATTGCCTCCTCCCCCACTAAGTCACCAACACAGTAGCCAGCCCATGTGGTGGGGCTGTTACATACCCATCTGGCAGAGCCCCCTGAAAACACAGGGATCACAGTCCTGGTACCTGATCTGTCACCAACTCATGTATGCCTAGGAGTGGTTGCTTGTCTTATTGGGGTACTGGAACTCCCAGCAACGACTGCCGTACCAGCCCTAACCACAGTTTGGTGGCGTTCACAGGGTGAGCCCCTGAATGAGGTGGGTGGTACAAGAGCAGGCGCTCTGTACATGAAATGTGCTAAACTCCTTACCCTCGACCAGAGAAAAACCCTCTTCTCTGTGGACCTCAAGGCCACTCATTCGCTTTCGCAGCCTTATACTGCTGCAAATTGCTCTCTTCCCAATCACATTTTCTCTTGCCCTCTAAAGGAAAAGAAGAAGATGTGCAAGTCTTGAGATGAGCCCCGCCCCTCCCCCAAGGTCCCAAGGTGTGTTGCTTTCTCCCCCCCTCCCCCCCAGTCAGGGTCCCAATTTTAAATTCATAGATGTAACTCCATCCTTACCCATCATGGACACTGACTGAGCACAATGATCGATTCTGGCCCATTCTATGTCCAAATGGACTCTTGTACTACTTTCCACCAATGGAACTGTAATGGTTGCTATCTTCACCTTTTGGAATTGCAGTCTTTTCTTTCTCTTTTCTCTGTAACTTATTGCAAGAATCTCGTTATGTGGATACTCATTCGCCGATTCTTTGTGGTTTCCAAGCCTTCTGCTAGAACTGGATCAGCCCTTTGCGAGCCTCCAGTTGTGTCTGTACATTTGTCGTCAGGGACATAGTTGATTCCTGGGTTCCTCTTCATACTGCACTGGAAGCAGTGGTTGTTCGAATCCATTTATCCTCTGCAGTAATGACATGCACTCTTTATCTACCCCCAGAAAGTCCTTGTATGCTTCCTGCTCTTCTTTTCCTCCTTCAAGAGCTCCCTTCTCCTTTCCTTCTCCTTGGAGATTTTAATGTCAACTGGGCATGAAAGACCAGTCACAAAAAAATGAGCGTCCACCACATGGAGGGACCGTCCATCAATGTACAAATTCAAATGGGTTGTACCATTCAGCAATGACAGAAATGCATAATACACGTCTTGGCAGGTGAAAACTGGAAGAGCCCAAGATTGCTCTGAGTGTATTGCTCTCTGAAGTCTGCAATCAGCAACACCCACCATAGATGAACAAAAATAAATGTAAAGACAATGTTGATGGTGTTAAGACAGCAACCAGCCACAAATTTACTTTCAGTTCCTTTATTCAAAGGGCACCGTTACCGGTTTCGAATCGTTGTGATTCATCCTCAGACGGTTTACACGCTTTCTTTATGACATGTTGTGTGTTTTTTACAGATGTAATTCCATCCACTACATCCCAGAGCACGTGAACTACAGTCTCCTCTTTCCAGATAAGGAGATCCACATTCCGCAACAGTGGCCAAGATCTGGTATTATGATCGACATTCACATCCTCCCCCTTTCTTCAGAACTATAACTTTCCCCTCTACCGCTTTTTCTCTGGGACTTATCACATACACCTCCATGGAGCACCCACAGCCCTGTCTTGATCTATTCCAAGGTCCGAAAGGCTCACCTTGGGGTCATCTGCTGCCAATCTTTTCCATTCTCAATGCGTTTTGGGGTTCAGAAGTAGTCTGTACTGATGGTTGGATGGTCACACTGGCTTTTCTTACGTTCATGTGGGATGTAACGAACTTCACTCCTTGCCGGATGGTTGCAGTGTTTTGGCTGTGGATCTATCGTGCTCTTGTTTATATCCTTTCCTACGCCGCTGAGTCCTTCCTCATATGTAGTGACTCTTTGAGTGGTACTAACTATCCAGGATTCCCCTTTACCCTTGAACAATGTGGACACTTGGTGGTCTTTATTTGGACCCTGGGTCACATTGAGATCCCAGGGAATGAACTCGTTGACAGGTTGGCCAAATTAGCTACTGGAAAGCCACTCTGAGATAGGCATTCCAGAACCGGACCTTCGATTGGTATTATGCTATCAAGTTCTAAGGATATGGAATATGGAATTCCATACTCTGACTCTGCTGAACAACGTTGAGAAATGCATGGTAAACATTGTGCTGGCTTACAATACATTTATTTACAACTGGTTTAGATGACTGATCATCTTCACAGTAGAAAATATTTAAGTACATCGATTTTTTTATAGTCGCCTGAAATTTTTTTTGCCAAACAAACTTCACGTGATAAAGGAGACCAAGAATTTGTGGAGGTCCTTCATGTGGGGGCTCTCACGAGGGCTTCATCATCCTTTGCTGGCTCCAGATCGGCCATACTTGGCTGAGTCACAGTCATATCCTCCATCACAAGAAGCCATTCCACTGTCATTGTGATGGTGTCATTTGACGGTGGTCCACATTTTGCTAGGATCTCCTAAAGTAGCCATGCTGTGGCGGACTCTTAATCTTCATGACTCAATACCGCTGGTGTTAGCGGACTATGCCTCAGCGGTTGACCTGGTTTTACAGTTTATTCGAGAAGAGGGTTTTTATCACTCTCTCTTAGGGAGGGCGCTCAGCCTTGTCGGCACATTGAGGGGTTGGCAGGACACCCTGTAGCCTCCTCTGCCCTGAACAGGCCGTGTCTGTTTGCGGTTTTGTGATCCGCCCCAGCCCATGCTATTCTTCCCCCTTCTTGCATGGTCTGTTTGACTGGTATTTTTCTTTTGTTTTCCTGTGCCTCTCTCGCCCTCTCCATGTCACTGTCTTTTCTGGCTATTGTTTGGAGGATGCCTCTGGTAAATGGTGGGGAGGGTATATACCTATTGCACTATCTGCCTTTGGGGGCCTCTGGCTGCTCCCTGAAGTAGGCACCTCACCCACCCTTCTTCCTTTTCCCTTTTCCTTCTTTCTTTCTCTAGGCTTTATTGACCTTTGGTAGACTTTGAGGTTTTCTTTCCTAGTGTTTTCCGTGCTAGGACCTTCTTTGGTGAGTAGTTTCGTTGACTGCCTGTTCCAGGTAGGAGGGACTGATGATCTCATAGTTTGGCCCCTTCAATCATTAAACCAACTGACCAACGTTTGGTTGTCATTAGCGGCACTCTTACAGCACAGAGGTTCATCGACATATTGTACACCCAGTTTTGTACCCCTTCATCGTGGGCTTACATTTCAGCGAGATAACGCCCTCCCACACACGACGAAAGATTCTACTGCTTGTCTTCGTGCTTGCAAAACCAAACAATGGCTGGAAATGTCGCTGGATCTCTCCCCATTTGAGAACGTTTGGAGCATTATGTGAAGGGCTCTCCAACCAGCTTGGGATTTTGGTGATCTGACGCCCCACTTGGGCAGAATTTGGCAATGATATCCCTTAGGATCACATCCAACAACTTTCTCAATCAATTTCAAGCTGAATAACTGCTTGTACAAGGGCCAGAGGTGGGTGAACGCATTATTACCATTCTCAATTTGTGAAGCTCTTTCTCTTGAATGTCATCCACTTCATTTGAAGTTGTAATCATTTATTTGCCAGCAAATTTATATCACAGCTACTGTATTCCGACCCATAGGGATAATTCCTTCGTTGTGTGTCTTCTTCTTGTGTATCAAACACCACCATCATGAGAGGCTCCTGCCATCAGCCTGGCATGCATGGTGAAGGTCAACATATTATGATCCAGCTTTAGTCGAAGACTCTTTCCACAGTCTGTTGTAAATAAGTCCTACCTGGAAGCCTGTACAGTCACGTATATGTTTAACACCAGTTTTGACAAGTGTAAATTACAGTGCTAAAAAGCCCACGCACCGCGTAACATGGCAAACTTTAACAGTGTTCGTGTGTACAGAGTACATTTGTGATGTATTCAAAAGCTGTCGGATGGTTTCACCGACCATTGCAAACTGTCTTCACTTTGTCTACGCCTTTAATGAACTACCGCTGCTTACAACAAATAGAAATTTTCGCTAGATCATTTTGGAATTTTTTACAATCATATATCGACAATACCTTTCGTATAAGCGCTATACCACTGTGTTATGTCCGTGCATGTCAAAGATCAATGAAAGCAGATGCAGATTCATTGAATAATCATAATGCTTCTGTCAAACGACCTGAATATAACCCTATTCATTGGCGGGTCAGCCTTACCAACACAAAAATTTTTTGTTTCGTGTCAATATATATGATTCTGAATGGAGTGCTTCATTTTGAACCAGATTGTTCACGGTGTGAAAACTGGACCCTTAGATTATCAGTTTTCCATCTACATGTTTGACGAACAGATATTACAGCTTGTAAGACAGTTTCCATAGAAATGTTCCTTTATCTCCTCTCCAGACGAGATGGCATAGTGATTAAGACACCTGACTAGTTTTATGGAGAGGTATGATTCAAATATCTGTCTGAATATTTGGACTTCGTACATTTTTTTCTAAATGGCGTTATAATCATTCTTGAATGATTCCTCAACAAGAACAGGATGTTTCCTTCCCATACCTGTGTCTAATTGAGACAGCGCTCCATCTCGATGTCGACGCGTCGCTGGACTCAAAACCCCGTCCACATCATTACGAAGTGTCGTATTCATGATCTATGGAACAAGTATTAATCTAATCTAATCTAATCTAAACCTAGCCTTTTCTGATTACATGTTCAACAGCTCTCTTTCCAGAGATACTGCTTCGAGTCTCAGAGCACCACAATTATAGTTTACCGTAGGCTTTGCAGACATGATGCGCTCAGTAAAAGTTACTATAACTTTGTACGTACGAAATCCGAGGGATCTGTTAGCTTTGCAACGCGAAGAGTTTGCGATTGTGTTAAGAGCCGGACCAGATGAGTATTAATCATATTACATTTGTGACGCCTGGCCAGACAGAACAGGGCTCCACCTGGGCGACGCCCTACTCCCCAGCTCGACCTGTAGTGAGGAGGCTGAGCTACGACGTGGCTCTGACATTTACGCTTAACCTTTTGCTCGCAGACGTAACCTTTTTTGAGCGTCTGGACCGTTGTCGTTACTTTCGTCCGGTGCGCTCATGGAAGATCCGTTGCAGATGAAACTACATGCTTTCTCTAAGCTCCCTTCACAACGTCGTTATCCTATTATAATGATACCTACCTATGCACTCCACTCCGTTTAAAAAGTGAAATCGTTTTATGTGTATGTTCACAAAGTGAAACACGTTCTCTTATATACAGATAATGATAACAAGCAATATGACATCCACTCCTTCGTAAAAGTCTCGTCTAGAGTTAATCGTCCATTAATACCTTCAGAGAAATGCAGCCATACAAACCATACTGCTGCTGCCTGTTTCCTGACATGTACGCGCCTTCCAACATACTTACCTCTAGATTTTTTCTTATATCTTAGAACCCAGCAAAGAAGTTCTGAGGTCCATCTATACTACTGGCCATTAATATTGCTACACCAAGAAGAAATGCAGATGATAAACGGGTATTCATTGGACAAATATATTATACTAGAACTGACATGTAATTACATTTTCACGCGATTTGGGTGCACATATACTGAGAAATCAGTATCCAGAACAACCACATCTGGCCGTAATAACGACCTTGATACGCCTGGGCATTGAGTCAAACAGAGCTTGCATGGCGTGCACAGGTACAGCTGCCCATTCAGCTTCAACACGATACCACAGTTCATCAAGAGTAGTGACTGGCGTATTGTGACGAGCCAGTTGCTCGGCCACCATTAACCAGACGTTTTCAATTGGTGAGAGATCTGGAGAATGTGCTGGCCAGGGCAGAGGTCGAACATTTTCTATATCTAGAAAGGCCCGTACAGGAGCTGCAACATGCGATCGTGCATTATCCTGCTGAAATGTAGGGTTTCAGCAGGGATCGAATGAAGGGTACAGCCACGGGTCGTAACACATCTGAAATGTAACGTCCACTGTTCAAAGTGCGATCAATGCGAACAAGAGGTGACCGAGACGTGTAACCAGTGGCATCCTATACTATCACGCCGGGCGATACGCCAGTATGGCGATGACGAATACATGCTTCGAATGTGCGTCGCCAAACACGGATGCGAACATCATGATGCTGTAAACAGAACCTGGATTCATCCGAAAAAATGACGTTTTGCCATTCGTGCACCCATGTTCGTCGTTGAGTACACCATCGCAGGTGCTCCTGTCTGTGATGCAGCGTCAAGGGTAACCGCAGCCATGGTCTCCGAACTGATAATCCAAGCTGCTGCAAACGTCGTTGAACTGTTCGTGCATATGGTAATTGTCTTGCAGACGTCCCCAATCTCTCGATTCAGGGATCGAGATGTGGCTGCACGATCCGTTACAGCCATGCGGATGAGATGCCTGTCATCTCGACTGTTAGTGATACGAGGCCGTTGGAATCCTGAACCCACCGATTCCATATTCTTCTAACAGTCACTGGATCTCGACCAGCGCGAACAGCAATGTCGCGATACGATAAACCGCAATCGCGATAGGCTACAATCCGACCTTTATCAAAGTTGGAAACGTGATGGTACGCATTTCTCCTCCTTACATGAGGCATCACAACAACATTTCACCAGATAACGCCTGTCAACTGCTGTTTGTGTATGAGAAATCGGTTGGAAACTTTCCTCATGTCAGCACGTTGTAGGTGTCGCCACCGGCGCCAACAGTGTGAATGCTCTGAAAAGCTAATTATTTGCATATCACAGCATCTTCTTCCTGTCGGTTAAATTTCGCATCTGTAGCAATTGTAATGGCCAGTAGTGTATCTTCCGTGTCTTTCATCTTACTTCCGTACGTATTCCACTTTAGTCTGTTCCCTGATGTCTTTGTTTCTCTTCCTGTCTTTCGTCAGTATATTCTCGTGACTACCGCTGCCAGCAATCATGTACAGTGGCTACGTTCCACTTTAGTCTGTTCCCTGATGTCTTTGTTTCTCTTCCTGTCTTTCGTCAGTATATTCTCGTGACTACCGCTGCCAGCAATCATGTACAGTGGCTACGTTCCAGCCAAGTATTTCTGCACTATCGCAGAAGGAGCATCCAGCTTCTCGTATCCATATTACGCCAGCTCGTTCAAAGTCAGTTATGTGTTGATATGTCGTCTTTGTCGCCTTAAAGGCATTCTTGCCTAACATCCAGTCTCATGGGTAACGAACTTCCACGACCGTTACAGCTTGTATTTAAAGCAAACCTGGCTTGCATCCTCATAGTGGCACTACTAGCGCCACTCTTATGCGCCTTTCGTTTATCTCACAAAACTCCTTCTTGGTGCTGCGATTTTCTTTTTCGGTCAGTGTATATGTATCACTGAAAACTTTTCAATGCTGTTTCCTGAATGACAATACCAAATACACAGAATAAAAGTACCACCGCCGTCATCCCTCTTGAGCTTCTAATAGGAGGTAAAAAAGGTTCCTAAGAGACAGTTCACACTCCATCTGACATCATGGTGTTATAATGGACGAGGATAAAAAGTGCAGCAGTAGCGTGATAGATCTTTGGTTGTTAGACAGTGATCACTTCGATTCGATCGTATTTAAAGAACAATGCGACGACATCTTCGTTTCAAAGATTAACTCGATCTGCTTGATGGCTGTGCAAAAACAAATTCGTAGAAAGGTGCTGTAGTCGTGTAGCAGTAAGCGCCTCCTGAATGCAACCAGGTGACTCTTTTCAAACTCTTCTAAGCATGCAAATTGTTATCATCTTGTGATAAGAAATCTTTTTGTGACAAGAGGCGTTCTTATTGACCTTTTCGTTAACACGAACGTTTATCGAGTGATTTTTGGTCGTTTACAAGAGACACCCTTTTGTCAAAACGGAAGCACCATTGAACACGCATCGACGTCGAGCGTTCTATGGTTCATCTTTTCAATCACTACACGAACGCTAACATGACGGATATTGAAATAAGTTACTGCAAAACAAAAAAAGTCAATTAAGGTTGCACGACAGTGGAAACGCATATGGACTAGAGGAGGTAGGAATGAAATCCTGCACAAATTACGCAGAACAACTTGCTGCCCTTCCAGCAACAGTACATCATATGTCTCTGGAACAACGAAGGGTATTAAGCGACTGGAAAATAAATGCATGTCACTCTAGTTTTCTCCAAAATGCGTCGTCGGACAGATAAACTTAATTATAGCCCATTGTCGTTGACGCCAATTTGTTGTGGAATTATGAAACACGTTTTGCGCTTACATATGACATTTCTGGAGAACTGAAATCTCTATAAAAATCAACATAGATCTGCCAGCAGAGATCTTGTGAAACACTCTTCACTCTGTTCGTCCATGAGATTCAGTGTGCTGTAGACAAGGACGCCAAGTAAATGTCACGTTCTTTGACTTCCGGAAGGCATTCAGTACTGTTCCGCACTGTCAACTAGAGAAGAAAATACTAGTTTACCGAGTATAGGACGAAAATTGTAACTGGATTCAGAACTTACCAGTAGACAGAATTTAAGACGAGATTCTTAACTGGGCACAATCGGATGGTGTAAAGGTAATCTGAAAAGTACCCTAGGAAGGTGTTGTAGAGCCGTTACTGTTGACATATATATACAAAGTGGTAACGAACAGTACAAAAATCCGACTTGTTGAAACATTTGTGTTTTCTGTCGCTCTTTGCGGTTATGTAACATGGTTCCACAAGGTCAGAGAGAAGTGGCGTACTGTCGTATTTAAGTTTTGTTAATGGCCCTAGTTGCTGTACTTTTGCTGTACTTAAAATCTACATAGTTATCGCGTCGACTAAATGAACCTTTGACGAAACGCGCCGCTCTTCGTTGGATCTGCTTCTCTCTCTCTCTCTCTCTCTCTCTCTCTCTCTCTCTCTCTCTCTCTCTCTCTTCCACCAGTCCTGACTGATAAGGATCCCAGATTGCCAGATTGATTAATACTACTCAAGAATCGGTCCAACAAGCGCCTTGTAAGCCACTCCCTTCGTTGATGAGTTGCATTTCCTTAAGATTCTTCCCACATATTTGTCTGGCATCTACTTTTCCTGTTATTTGTTTTATGATGTCATTTCAAAAATGGTTCAAATGACTCTAAGCACTATGAGACAACATCTGAGGTCATCAGTCCCCTAGACTTGGAACTACGTAAACCTAACTAACCTAAGGACACCACACACATTCATGCCCGAGGCAGGATTCGAACCTGCGACCGTAGCAGCAGCTTGGTTCCAGATTGAAGCCCCAAGAACCGCTTGGCCCCCCAAGAACCGCTTGCCCACAGCGGTCGGCGTTGTCATTTCAGTTACGAACGTTCTGGATAGTTACTCCTACATATTTTACAGTAGATACTGTTTCTAGCAATCTGTCATCGATGGTGTTGTTGTACAGTCGTGGATTTTTTTCCCTATGTTTGCGCAGGGCTTTAAATTTATTTACGTTCAGGGTCAACTGCCACATCCTGTACCATTCATCAGTCCTCTGCAGATCATTAAGCGTATCGATGCTGTCTCCTGGCATTGATACTTTCTTATCGACAACCACATTATCTGCGAACAGCCTGAAAACGTTTCCAACGCTTTATAATAGATCATTCATATACATATCATTTATACACAGTCCTGTAACGCTCCATCTGGGTGCTCCAGAAATTGTTTTTATATCTGCCGATTTTGTTTCGTTAAGAGCGACGTGTTGAGTACTAGCTACAAGGAAGTATTGAATGATGTTGCAAATCTCGACAAGCTAGTACTTTTTTCACTAAAATGCAGCGTGGAACGAAATAAAAACTAATGTGTCCTTTACTGAGCAGCTCAGTATCTCCAGGCGCCATTCTTCTCGTGTCAACCAAAAAAAGTCTCTAGTTCTTTGAGCATACTGTGAAAATGTATTGAAAAAATATAGGAAAAATAAGGATGGAAGGGAAGATTGAGAGCACGAGATCGAAGGAGAGAACAGCGAACAGGTGAATCGACCAAATCAAGATGATCTCCAGTGTGCCTCTTCAACAGGCTCTAAGAGAAGCTGATAACCGACTGGGATGGAGACGCTTGGATCGTGGGGTCACGGCACTGACCTATGAGTACAACGACTTGTGATGATGATTTAACGGATAACGTCCGAGTTCCGTGAGGCTGTTTGCGAGTGATACTCTTGTCTCTAGAAATATTGTAACCCCGAAGACAGTAGCGAAATACAGGACGACTTGCAGACGTTCGATGATTGGTGGAGAGACTAACAGCTGATCCTGAACATAAATTAATGTAGTTATTGCACATTAGTATGTGAAAAGATCCATTACTGCCCAACTAAACTATCGTCGATAAATCACTGGAAACTGCAACAACAGTGAAAGTGAAGCGGCGTGAAGTCGAATGTCCACATAAAGCTAAAATTGGATGCACTTTGTGCCATAAATTTCACAGTAGATCTAGATAGCAGAAAACTAATTGTAGGGACAACCCTCAGGCTGATATTAACTGGAGGAATCTTAAGGAAATCTGATTCATCTCAAAAGACGTAGCTTACAAAACACTTGGGCGCCTCTCATTAGTATGGGACGCTTCCCATGTTGTATTAAAAGAAGATATAGAGAGACTCCAAAGAAGAGCGGAGCGTTTCGTCACGGAATCATTTGGTAAGCGCAAGAACTCTGCGGAGACGCTTAAGAAGCTCCAGTGACAGATGCTATAATGAAATCGTTATGATTCACAAAGAGGTTTAACTGTCGAATTTCCGAAAGCTTAAGCCCCAAAATGAGTCGATCACCATGTTAGTACCTTCCATTAGAAAATCAGAGAAATCAGAGACCATATTTAAACTAGCAGATAAAAATTTGCTCGCCACCTTCCTAAGAGACAGTCTCCACTCCTTTCAAATTGATTGCGTAAGCGTAGAGCAGAGGGAGCTTAAATTCAAAGAAATAGTATCGACGGCAATTGAGAGCAACATACCATATAAATTAATAAAAGATGGCGCTGATATCACATGGTACTCAGAAAAGGTTAGAACACTGTTGCAAAAGCAACGAAAAAAGCATGCCAAATCTGAAAAAACACAAAACCTCCAAGATTGGCGATGTTTTAATGAATCTCGAAATTTAACGCGGATTTCAATGTGCGAGATGCTTTTAATAGTTCCCACAACGAAACTCTGTCTCGAAATCTGGCGGAGAATGCAAAGAGATTCTGGACACATGTAAAGATCACCAGCTGCAAGATACAATCAATACTTGCACTGCGCAATGGAAATGTTACTGATGGCAGCACACACAAAAGCAGAGTTACTGAACACGGTTTTCTGAAATTCCTTCATCAAAGAAGACGAAATAAATGTTCCAGAATTGCAATCAAGAACAGATGTAACATGAGCAGCTTAGAAGTCGGTGTAGCAAAGCAGCTTAAGTCACATAATAAACACAAGTCCTCCAGTCCAGATTGTATACCAGTTACGTTAGCTCCATGCTTACCGATCATACACAACTGCCCGCTCGACGAAAGATCTGTACCTAAATAATGGAAAGTTGTACAGGTGACAGAAACACTCAGGATAGGAAATAGGAGTAATCCACTGAATTACACACCCATATCACTGACGACGCTTTCCAGTACGAGTTTGGAACATATACTGTGTTCGAGCATTATGAATTACCTTGAAGAAAACAATCTGTTGGCAAACAGTCAGCACGGATTCATAAAATATTGTTATTTTGAAACACAACTAGTTTTCTATTACATGGATTAATGAGTGGTATAGACAGGGGATCTCAAAGTGATTTTGCATTTCTGGATTTGCAGCAGGCTTTTGATACCGTTCCTCACAAGCGACTTCTAATGAAATTACGTGCCTACAGAGCATGGTTTCAGTTGTGCGACTAGATTGGGGATCTGTCAGAAATATCACAGTTCTTAGTAACTGACGGGACGTCATCGAGTAAAACAGAAATGATGTCTAGCGTTCCATAACGGAATTTTGTAGGCCCTCCGCTGTTCCTAATCTAGATAAACGATTTAGGAGACAATCTGATCAGCCCTCTTAGATTGTTTGCTGGTGTTACTGTCATGTACCGCCTCGTAACATAATCAGAAGATCAAAACCAATTGCATAATGCTTTAGATAAAATGCAAAAACTGGCAACTGACTTTAAATAATGAAAAATGTCAAGTCATCCACATCAGTACTAAAAGGAAACCGTTACATAAATCACACAAGTCTAAAGGGCATCAATTCAACTAAATGCTTAGGGATTACAATCACGAATATCTTAACTTGGAACGATAACATGGGTTATATTATGGGTAAAGCGAACTAAAGACGGCGTTTTATTGGCAGAACACTTAGAAGACGCAACAGGTCTACTAAAGAGATTGCCTACGCTACACTTGTCCGTTATTTTCTGCAATTATGCTACGCTGTATTGGATCCGCATCAAACTGGAATGATGGACGGCATCGAAAGAGTTCAAAGGTAGGCAGCGCTTTTTGTATTTTTGCGAAATAGGGGAAAGAGAGTCACGGATATTATACGCGAATTGTGGTGGCAATAATTAAGACAAAGGTGTTCTTCGTTGCGGCAGAATCTTGACGAAATTTCAATCACGAACTTTCTCCTGCAAATGTGAAAATATTTTTTGGCACCCAGCTACATAGGAAGAAGTGATAATTGTAATAAAATAAGAGAAATCAGACTTCTCACGGAAAGGTTTAAGTGTTCGTTTTTCCCGCTCGCTGTTGGATGGTGTAAAGGAAGAGAAATAGCTTGAAGGTGGTTCGAAGAACGGTCTGCTAGACACTTTATTGTGAATTGCAGTGTAGTCATGCAGATGTAGATGTAGGAAGAGATATGGAGGTTTATCGACAGTCGTTCTACCAGCAAGTCATTCGCGAATTGTACAGGGAAGAGAGGAAAAATAGCGGCGTCGGAAGTAGCGCGTGCCACACATCGTAACGTGGCTTGCGTCGTACAGATTTTCATGTAGATGATGTGACAGATGAAAGCAATTGTCGCAGGCTTGGAATCAGCCACACAATTATCTATAGCCATGTTCTATTTTCCTATTCTTCTTACGTGTTCGTATCCCTCAACGTGCAACGTTCTTTTAACTTTGTTGCGTTTGATAGGGGAAACGGTGAAGGATGAGATGGAGGTCTCGCTTACGGCGTTATTAAAGTAACGCTTTCGGTGTTCGTCAGGAATGGTTTATGGAGACTAGGGGTTCAATACGGTTTTTACTGAACGAGAGTCGGCATTCTTTATCTGCTGCACGATCTAATACATGGCTACAGAGGTAAAGTTTTTCGATCTGCCACCACCTTGGAATCTATGATTAGGGCTTAAGTTTCTTGAAATTACTGAATCCTTCAGAAGAGCGAGCTAAGAGCGAAGCCTTAAACATAATAAACGTCAGACACCAAAAATTATATCTTTCCACTTGGAGCATTTATATATTCCAATTTGAAACGATACTGTAAGATATGAATAGTCACATTTAAAAATGTCTGTCGACTACGGTTGGTTCTGGGACCAACATGGAATTTAATAGGCCCAGCTTTTTTTGTCATTGCCGCCGTCTTGTGGCAAAATGAACTACAGCAACCAGACTTCACGCATGTGTCACAGAGACGACAAAACACAATTTAAGAAAATAATAAATCACTCTATACAAATGTCTCATGGAGATCGTTGCAGAGACAGAAAAATGCTGAAAATTGCTATTGTTATTGCTGTTTATGTTAAACGTTATTAGTAGATTCGAACAAGTGTGACGTCTAAGGATTTTATCCAGAATCAGCATTCACGTCTGTATGAAAATACTGTGATTTATCTTGCTTCATAATTTATGCTGTGTACAGGAGGATTCTGCGCCAACTAACTAGATTTGAGAAAAAGAAGATCGCACATAAATTTAATTTTATTACATGGATCTTTATTCGCACATGTCCCCATGATTCAGAAAACGTTACTCGTGCAGTAATAGCAAAAAGAAATTAAAAAAATAAATTTAAGGTAATATACAGCCTGCGTCTGGTTTACTTCAGAGGAACTGTTACCTTTAACAGCTTTCTTAAACGTTAGACTCTGACGATGTTTCAGTACTATAATTTTGATAAACATTACAACTGCGAAAAAAACCACGCAATTTGGAGGTGAAAGCAGAAGATATTGTTATGAAGGGCGAGAAAGGGCATGAGCCGGCCGCAGTGACCGAGCGGTTCTAGGCGCTTCCGTCCGGAACCACGCTGCTGCTACGGTCGCAGGTTCGAATTTTGCCTCGGGCATGGATGTGTGTGATGTCCTTAGGTTATTTAGGTTTAAGTAGTTCTAAGTCTAAGGGACTGATGGCCTCAGATGTTAAGTCCCATAGTGCCTAGAGCCATTGGAACCAAAGGACATGAAGTGGAAGAGCGGCATTACAGATGGCGACATACCACTGGGTCAATTTAAGGGAATGAGAGAAAATAGACCGAGAAAAACGTCCCATCTGTCCAAATGGATATAAAAACTGGCAAATTACCAAACTATTTTAACCATGATTGCCCTAAAGGAGAAGCGTGCTGCCATACAATTTAGCGATCACGGGTCGTAAAGCTATAATTTGTCGCGTAGGTAATGTACTGGCTCATGTACTTAGCGAATAGACAGTAAGTGAAACTGAGTATGTTCTAGAAGGCAATAAATTTGGGTTAGAGAAAGGAAGTGGAACGATATGAGGGACTGAACAGATGAGAACCGTTTTCGAAGTCTTATAATACTTTATTGACTGACACGGTGGACTGGACAGGGTCGCCTAAAAGAATTTAAACGGAATTTTAAAAGAAACTGTCATTGACTGGAGGGACGGTATCTTCATACTGCAGAAGAAGTGGAGATGCGCGTGGCCTATGGCAAGACTGAGAGCTTGCACATAAAAAGAAAGATGGATTTGATGAAGAGGTCATAAGAGACACGCTGCTCAGATCAAAAGGATTCCTATGTAATGTGGAACTGATCACTAGATGTCACGACAGCTGGCACCACCAGCTGGATGTCACCTGAGTAACAAATCTGTCAAGGACATTCCAACCCATCTAGAGCTACCCAAGTCGGCTGTTGGTGATGTGATTGTAAAGTGGAACTGCGAAGGAGTAACCACAGCAAAACCAAGACCAGGAACCGTTGCGTTTTGCGGAAGATGGCTGAAAAAAGTGAAGTCAGCGGAAGGAATCACTCGCGAGTTTCAAAGTGCTACGAGCAGCCCAGCTAGCAAAATGACTGGGTGCAATGAGTTCAGCAACTCCTCATAAGTCAAACATTTCTGAAGTCAGTGTTAAGCGACACTTGAGGCGGTGTAAAGAGCGACACCATTGGTCAGTAGATGACTGAAAACAAGTGATTTGGAGTGTTGTGCCCTGTGGCGATCCGATGGAGGGGTTTGGGTTTGGCGAATGCATGGATAAAGGTACCTGTCATCATACGTAGTGTCAACAGTGAAGTAGTTATTGCGCTTAAGAAAACGCTAAATGCGGAAGGATATGCACACATTTTACAGCATTGAGTAGTGTACTTAGTAGAACATTCCGGAGATGATGATTGTTTCTATCAGCATGACAATGTACCCTGTCATAAAGCACCATTTGTGAGGCAATGGTTTGTGGACAATAACATTTATGAAATGGATCGGCTAGCCTAGAGTCCCAACCTGAACCCAATAGAATGCCTTTGCGATGAGTTAGAACATCGACTTCGCTCGACTCCATCGTCCAACATCACTACCTTCTCTTTACAAAGAATGAGCTTCCATTCCTCCATAGTCATTCAGGCACCTCATCGAAAGTGTCTGTAGCAGAGCTGAAACCGTCATAAAAGCGAAAGGTGGAAACTCTTTATATAAACGTCCACTAATATGTGTATGGATACATTAGATCAGATAGTGTAGATAATCATGCTTATCCGACACAGAAAGGGAAGAAATTCTGTTGTGACCTGTTCAAAGCAACCACTTAGGTACTAGACTAAAATGATTTAGGTAAACCACAGATAATCGAGTAAGGATCTGAACCTCCCTCCACCTCACCTCTTCTCCTCCAGCGTAAGAGTCAACATTCGTAAGTGGATTAAATTAGATGTATTTTTCATTCTATGGACACGTAGTGGACAGACTATAGAGGAATTGATACCTCAGAAAAACAAAAATACATCACACATAACGGGTGGTTATAATTAAACTTTCCCTATTTAACACGTTATAACACGTAAACTAATTACCGTAAAAGTACCAAACTTGGTTGAATTATTGTAAAGGACATGGGGATGAGAAACAAAGCGAATAAAGCCAATTGAAACAATTTTAATGTACTGCTGCGGTACATCATACCATTACATACGGGTACCATTACTGCTACAGAGGAGTCTCAATATGGCGCCCATCATTGTCCAGAAGATTCTGAAAGGGCAGAATTTCTTTCTACACAGCAGGACGAAGCATGTCTGTAGGTACGCTGGCTTCCTCTCTCGATATGTGGCGGTTCAGATCACCACATGTGTGAATGTTCTCCTGATAAATCTAGTCCTTAAGATACCCCCACTACCAGAAATCATAGGGAATGAAAATAGGTGATCGTGCCGGCCAAGCATTTGGAAACGATCGGCTGATAATTCGATCATTTCCAAATGTGTTTCGGAGGAGCAGACGGACATCACGAGCGATATGCGGTGGGGCCTCATTTTGCATGAAAATTGTTGAGTTCAATGCGTCTCTCTCTCTTGTAGGACGGGTATGACATGCTGGCGAAGCATATCGCAGTAACACTGGCAAGTCACACTGCACGTCTTTGGTTTTTGAGCGCCAACCTGTTCAAAAAAAGAATGGGCCAATGATGAATACAGAGGAATTTCATGCACAGTGACTGGAGGTGAAGATCCTCACACTCGGCAATTCTGAATGTTCACCTTACCCGTCAGAGGAAAATGAGCCTCGTCTGTCCATTGGATGGTCCAGGGCCAGCCCTCGTCAACTTCAGTCCTCCAGAGAAAGTGGAGAGCGAAGTCAACATGTCGTTTTGCGTCCTGTGGTGCAAGCTGCTGTACGATACGGATCTTGTACGGATACCATTCGAGAATGGTTCTAAGCACCTTCCATACAGTGGACCACAGAATGTTCAACTGTCGTGACACAGCACGCGCACTGCCTGATGATCGGGAATTGCGCGCAGCGTTGTCTGCCATATCAACAGCGATCTCATCAACCGCGTGTAGTGCAACCAGTCGTCGGCCACCTCCCGGAGAGACGCCCAGTTCTCCAGTAGATTCGAACTTCTTCATCATTTTCCTCACAGCAGGTGGAGAAAGAGGACCCTTCCGTAATCCTTTCAGCCGGCGATATTCTCGAAGTGCATTTTGATAATAGAGTGTCACCAATAATGCCCTGTCCGCCCCGATAGCTGAATGGTCAGCGCGACGGACTGCCGTTCTAAGGGGCCTGGGTTCGATTCCCGGCTGGGTCGGGGAATTTCTCCGCTTAGGGACTGGATGTTGTGTTGTCTTCATCATCACTTCATTCGTGTGGCGTTGAATGTAATAAGACCTGCACCAAGGCGGCCGGACCTGCCCTGTAATGGGCCTCCCGGCCAATGACGCCAAACGCTCATTTCCATTACCAATAATGCCCTGCTCATTTAGTCCAAGCCCATGTTGACACGTCAACAAGTGCGCTGCGACTGGTCATGTGTGTGAGACTATGAATCACGATGACTAATCACGGCACCTGGTGGCCATAGCCGTATCCGGACTATAGGGCTGTGACGCGTGGAAATCATGCACTCCGTATTGTGGACATTAATGCTACCACGTTTGGTAATCGTACTGTAATTTGTTTCCGTGTTATAACGTGTCAAATAGAGAAAGTTTAATTATAATCACCGGCTATTTTAAAAATAATTGATGACTTGATCTGCTAATGCTCCTCCACATGCCATAAGTGTAATGTTCCTGAGAAGAGTAGACAAAGTAAAAAATACTGAACTTTTTCATTTACAGATTAATGCAAGGCTTATAATAAAATGTAAATGTGTACACTAAGAAGCATAAAATTATTTGTAGGCTGTACTTGGAGATTTCGCGTTATAGCGCTGAAAAAGTGCAGACGTTATGTATTTCATAAAACTTACGTTAAGTAGTAGTGTTGGTTCTACTAACAAACAAGTCACAGGAAGGCGCTGACATCTAAGAAACCATGTAGACTCATCTTAAACTCTACTTTATGAGTAGTTAAGAGATTTATTGTTGCCATCAGGTTACTGAAAATGTGTGATCCTGGATAACGGATATTTTTTCTGGACCAAGTTATATTATTTTAAGTCTTCGTGTACGTTTTTCTTATTCCTAGCACAGATTTCACGAACTGAGCTGTCAGCTTTAAAGAGAGACATATTATTTATGATAAATTTCATTATGAGAAGCAGTCCTGTGAGGAGGCTTCTACAAGAAGTTTTTTAATTCACATCACTAATAATTCGTATTACACGCATGTGGACTGGAAAAGTTTATTTTGGCTTGACGGCTCCCACAAGATGTGACACTGTATGACATTCTGAAAATAAAATATCCAAAGAATGGATCCATCTTATGTTTATAGTACCTATTACTGACAACGGTTTCATCACAAATAAAAGTTTGTTTGGACGTCCCAGTATTTGGTTCCCTCGGATGAATTTATTATCAAGCTGTATTAGTAAGACTCTAACATTGCAACCTTTTCTGTCTACACGTCTAAATCTATTAGTATAGGTTAGATGGAAGCTTTGTGCAGATTCTGAACTGCGTATAGTTAGGTTTTTCCAATACAGTAATTAGTAATAAACACTTTATGAATTCCCACAAAAATTTCATTAACTACTCTGTTTACACTATACTGCATTTGCTATTTACCACAATGTTACCGTCATGTAAATGCAAAACAAAGTTAGCATCTGCTAATGTTACTGTTGAAAGGTCATTAATGTGCACAACAAAAAGTGCAACTCTTAAATGGAGCCTTGCAGGACACCATACACAACTACTTCCCTGTCGAATGAGAATTGGTAGCTTAATACACAACTCTTTCCTACTGACAGTCTTTGATTCTTCTGAGAGAGATATGATTTGAACAATTTTGCAGAATTTTCTGTGTCATCAGAATATTCACAATTACTTAAAAGGTTGTTGTGATTTACACAGTCAAACACCTTAAAAGATCGCGGGTTATACCAGCAGCCACTAATGTTCAAAAATGGCTCTGAGCACTATGGGACTTAACTGCTGAGGTCATCAGTCCCCTAGAACTTAGAACTACTTAAACCTAACTAACCTAAGAACATCACACACATCCATACCCGAGGCAGGATTCGAACCTGCGACCGTAACGGTCGCACGGTTCCAGACTGTGGCGCCTAGAACCGCTCGGCCACTCCGGCCGGCGCCACTAATGAATTGTGTAACGAAGGAAGTACATTCTCACTATATGTGGAATTAGCTTTCTCTCTTTCGGAACCATTACCAAATCCAGACCGTGATTTTGACGGTATTTTAATTGTATTCAGACAGTTAAGAGCCGGCATACATATATCTTTCTGAATTTTTTCAGAATGCTGACGAAATTGAAACTGTATGTAATTTTGATGGTATTCACCTCATTTCCTATACAGAGGCTTAATTTGAGTACATTTCAGCCAATGTAGAAATATTCCAGTGATAAATTAGCGGTTAATGCACCACCTCCACCGGTTTAAGATGTGCAAGTAAACTTAAGAAAACAATCAGTGAGAACGTATGAGTGTGAAAAATTACACTAAATCTTGATGATAAAACAGGTTCGTGGAAGTGTTGACTCTTCTAGCACTTAACGACTCTCATAACGAATGATGGCTGTAACTCCAACTGAATTAGACCTATGATTGTCGTTGAAACGGCTGCATTCAAAAGAAGATGCATTTTTTGACAAACAAGCTTAGTCTGGATTTACGGATACAACCCGTAAATTGCCCTAAGGGCTTTACTTTGAGGTGTTGTGTTTTCAGTTGCCTATTGCAATTTCGGCATTTGTGTGATTTTCAAGCATCTACATAGCATAATATAACGTATTTAGGGCAAACAGGTAGATATGTCTCCACCAGATTCGGAGAGCACACAGCCATAAGCGAGAACTCTAAATCATCATCTCGTACCCATCTACGAGGCTAAAATTGTAACACCAGTAACATCGAGGAATCGTTAAAGGTACTACACAATCTAGAATCGGGCAGATTGATGGAAGCCCTACAAAAAATTGAGATTTCAAAGAAGAGTCAAAATATACTACTCAGTGAGCAAAAAGACCACAGAAATAAAAATTTTCTGGAATATTTTAGGCATTTACTCTAATCTAATATATACGTATATACATAATACATTCTTCTCATTACTTTGTATTATGGTTTGTAGATGCCTGAAAATGTCGAAACTGCAATAGTAAAATAAAAACAATATCAGCTAAAAACAAATATGACATCATTTTAGGGTCTTGCACTGTATAACTTAGAAATCTATTTTCTTAAAAAGAAACTGGACGAGTGTGAGCATCAAAATGTGTGACATAAATCGCCGTCTCTTTTGATTTCATTGAATTAGGAGCTTAGGTTTTTTACACCGCCAAGTGTCCATAGGCCTTAAATTTCAACTTGGTACCTATAACCGTTCCTGAGAACAAGGGGTCTCAACAAACGGACAGAGGGGCTGACAACAAAGTGATCTGTTTTTATTTGTTGGTATATGAAAGCTTAAAAAGTAGAAGAAATACGTGAAATGTTTCAAGACGTGTGGCTGGAGAGAAATGGAAGACACTTAAGGCCATGAGAGGCGATGAATTCTTTATCTGGAGGACTGAACAGAAAGGAAACAGCACAATATGATGAGAAAGGAAGCAGAAGATGGGGAGGAGTACAGAAAAAGTCACAAACCATGTCCTCGGATCTGTCATAAGGCCGAACGATTTGTTATTATTGTTATAATCATTAACTGAATGAACATTTATCATTTCGTTGTAGGTAAGGAGCCAAACAGAGGAAGTATCAGATTTTATTTTTTTCGGTTAATTGTGGCACGTGACTTACACGCGGTCTATAATTCAAATATTCATTGATACCACGAACATTCTAGATTCGTGGCTTTAAGTTTGTCCGAATGCTCTGTAAAGCCTGTTGTCAGTGTAGCTGTACAGAAGCACTTCGAGCAACGATGTCAACCTGTTGCAGCTGTAATACGCAGCCCATCTATAAGTAGGACTGTGCCACTGTTACTGAGGATTGAAGGGGGAGGGGAGGCGAGTAAGCACCTGCTAGCAGCACGCGCTGGATGCCACACTTTTAGCGGCTTTCTTTTCCCTCTGCCAACGACCTCACAGTACCTCACCCGAGAAGCCGCTCTCCCCACTATCACTTGTGCGCGCTGTGACGCCAATGTCAACAGATTCTTTCCTAGCAACTTAGCGAGGTGTGTGTAATCCTAGTCATCTCTAGACGTACTATTTTGAACTGTAGGCCACATATACGAACATAATATGCAAAGTGATCTATTCCTGTAACGCAAGAAGCCAACAGGCGCGTTGTTTTACGTATCACTGTGCCGTTACGAACGTCATAGATATTAGAAATTTACAAAGCTTTTCTCATGGTCATTGTTATTAATGGCATGAAACGTAAATCATACATATATCAGACCGGAAGTGAATTCCTATACTGTCGACGAAACGTATAAAAACTCCTCGGATGTATAAACCCGGAACACTATGATAAAGAGGAAAATGTGTGATTATCCAGTATGAACGAAATTTTCGCACGAAGTAGTCTTGATGTGTTTACATACTTCTACGCATTAATATTATCGAAAATGTAACTTGTTTATTTAATCATCACACTTATGTACCGATAATTAAAGAAAATTAAAAGCTGAAATTTTAAATAAACACCGGAAACAAATTATTAATATTTCTCTTAAAATTAATACACAGAACCATTGAGCTATATCTTGTGAATGTACCTACAAAATCTGGCATGTGAAAATTGTGGTGTGAGTACCTAAAGATGGTTTTCAAGAATACCATTAACATAGTATTAAAAATAAAACTCGGAAACCAATCAAGTTATGGGCTTCAAAACCTGGGTATTGCTACTTCTTTACACAAAAGACGATTTTAAAATTTAGATGCTATCGGCAAAGTATGCTATCGGCAACGAAGAGCTAAAGAAACTGTACCAGTAGCCTAACATAGCAGGAACTGTCAAAGCCAAACGAATGCAGTGGGCCGGCCATATGGCCCAGATGGAAGTTTACAGATGGCCTCAGAAGCTCCTGTATTTCACACCCACAGGAAGGAGACCCCTAGGGAGACACAAGAAGCGCTGGAGGGATGGCCTCCATGAAGACTTAAACCAAGCATCAATAGATGTGGGCGGATGGCGGATAGCAACAATGAACAGAATACAATGGAGGAGGAAACTTGTAGCAGCGTGCGGTCCACTGGGCCTGATCACGTAGTAGAATAAGAAGAAGATCGGCAAAGTAGAACAAAATTTAAATTTTTGGCTGGAGTCTCCCTTCAAACACTGCGTCGTGTGTACAGTATGTTCGTATCTAAGGCTACGTCGAACCTAATTGTGGTCATTCGTCTGAAGGCAGCACATTGTCTTCACTTCCCGTGCGCTGCTAGTCGGCAGTGGCGCGCCACGTAACGTCTCGCCGTCCCTTTTCAACGCGAGCGCTCAGAACCCAGACTCTTGCTCGCCTAGTTGCATCCTCACCAGGCCTGCTGCAGTCTACGACATTTCCTGAAAGGTTGCAAAACCGCGACCAGTCACATTTTTATGATAATTTATTTTCTCTTTACCAGTTTCATGCTCGTTTGTTCATACTCTAGCGGAAGGAAAGACTATGGATTTAATTGCATGCAATTTGGTTGTGTTTCCGTCGCAAAGATTTCGTATTCGGAGTCCGCCCATACAGATTTTGATTCTAAGAATCTCTCAAGGCGAATGTTGTGAATATTCCATAGAAAGAGCTTGGCCATTGAGATAGACTTGTCAGTCTTCATTAGCGAAAAAAAGAGATTTGGCCCACTTGGTATCGTTTTCAGGGAACAGCACGAAGAGGTAGACCCTTTCAAACCCACGTAAAATTTTTGTACAATATTTACAATACTGCCAATGATTACATTAAACTACTTTACAAAATTTACAAATTTTTCAGTTAATCTGACGTTTTCTTCGTCATTGTAACTTCCGTCCGTAGGGCACAAAAGTCAGAAAGGATTTTAATTTTCCATCAATTTGGAGTTTCTATAAAGCCTTTGCAACCATTTCGTCAATCTGCATTACTGACTCTTTTTTTTCTCTTTTCCCATCAAAGTTTAAAATTAGTGAGTCAAACTGGTGGCCGTGGTACGCTGCATCTACTCGAAGATTTTGACTAATGATTAAACATTCGGGTGAACTTTTGATATTAATGTATCTACTCTTTGGTTCCGTCCTTCTGGGATGTTATTAGTGCGATGGCGCCCTGCACTGGGCTTTCGCATCTCTCTTGGAATATGTTCGTTATCGAGCCACTGGTCAAAATGGTCACAAAAGCCCTGAACATTTTGGTTTTCACTCGTGCTCTCCTGAATACAAGCCAACCATTGTCCAACATTTGCAGGGAAAATGTGCTAGAGCAGAACACATTCTTATGTGACAGCAAAAATGGTTGAAATGGCTCTGAGCACTATGTAACTTAATATCTGAGGTCATCATTCCCCTAGAACTTAGAACTCCTTAAACGTAATTAACCTAATGACATCACACACATCCATGCCCGAGGCAGGATTCGAACCTGCAACCGTAGCAGTCACGCGGTTCCGGACTGAAGCGCCTAGAACCGCTCGGCCACCGCGGCCGGCCTATGTGACAGCATATTTCTTCGTATTCCTTAAGGGTGGAACTAGGCCACAACACTGACCCTGTATCAACAAACATTGATTAAAATGATAATTACAACCAGTAATCTTTGTTCCAGGAAACAAATTGTTAACTGCTTGGACGATGACAATTTCTAAGTCCATCGTCAGAAATGCAGGGTTCCATCCAGGCACGCTAGTTTCAATAGCTTTAAAAACTGTTCATAAATATTAAGGTCGGCGTGGAGTGTAAACAACTGTCCAAACTGCATGCTCAAACTCTTGATCATTCCTCCACAAAGAATGATTTGCAGTTTGATAAACACACTTTTCCCTTTTCGCTGCAATCAGGAGTATTCTGTCATTCGGTACCCTGTTGTCATTTGCAAATAAAAAATTACTACCGTCATTCACCAATAAATTCTTTTCTTGCAAGACTATTCATCCAGAATCGATGTAATGTCGTGTAGTTCCCATATATTTCCTCCTAATGCAATGTGGCGATGTGTAATTGTAACGATGTTACTAAGTCGTAGCCTCGACTGAAGAACTACCCTAATTCTTCAAAGTAAACAGATGAAACTGTACGTCTGTTTCTTCTGTCCGCTTCCTTGCGCTTACAAAATGTTCCCGCGCTCCATTTGCTGCTTCATCTGGAATACAAAAGTAGCCACCTTCCCCTAAAACTGAGTTAGTTTTTGTGGATAGTATTGCATCGCACTCATTCTTTTTAAAGTTTACACAACGCCATTACGTCACTCCTTGTTTGATTGTATAGTTCACTGTATGCTAATGAGCGTTGTAGATCAGTATAGCTTCCCTTTGGTGGTCTCAATGAACTCAGTTATCTCAGCACTAAAAACATAATTTGTCAGTCAGAGGTCAACTGCAGTATTGAACTTTGGGAGAAAGCCATGCACACTACGAACTGGTGTGGGCACAGAGAACTGTGTGTAGAATACGTCGCAGGTAGCGGTGCACAGTCCGGTGTATTCTACTTGTGGAACACTCTGTCCACTACCTACAATGTCCTGGGCTACGTGCAAATATCAACACATTCCATCTCCTCACAAGTGTCACTCTGTGCAAGTCTCACAAACTCCCTGTTAACGAGAGAACATTGCGACAGGAACTGCATGCAATGAACCTTTGTGGTCGCTCACATGGCACGAGAAGATTGCTCACACAGACACATAAAGACGACCACAGCAAAGTCCATTGGGCTGGAAGAATATGCGACTTGTTCTCTGAACACATCACACCCTATTACATGTCGATTGGTCTGAGAAATCAGCTGACTCGAAACCCGTAGAAAATCTGTGGCACATGATGGAGCAGTGGGTCAAACACTGACATTAGCACCCCAGAAATTTGGTGGAACTGCGCGATCAGTTCCTCAGCAAGTGGCTTAAACTGGATGCTACGTACCTACATAACCTTGTGGACTCACTTCCTAAACGAGTCCAGGGGGTTATCAAGTTCACGGATGGAACTACACGGTTTTAAATGATACATGTAATGATTTCTCTAGGGGTGACTAATTTTTTGGCCGGTGACCTCATTTACGTTACAAGGGTGAGAATCAGGCAACAGAAAAATTGAAATGGATACTGGTAAGAAACAAGCTTTTAATCTGAGACGGCAAATGGGAATTACACTGAAGGTTAAGATGTACGTCACTTAAAACTGAGTACATAGGGTACACGCTCAGTTGGGGTTACTTATAAGTATGAGATAACTGGAGTTACCAACAACAGAACATATTAATACTATCCACGCAAATGTTTCCCTCCCTCCGTGTAAATTGCCGCTGTCACCTAATTCCATGAGATCTTGATCCGCCCTACTGCTAGACTACACAGTATGTTAGGGATGTCAAACACATATGAAAGGGCTTCCAGGGCCAACGTCAATAATAAGTAACGGCCTTACAAGGATGGCATATTGTGCTCCAGCAGCTTTTCATATTCCTCATGTTTTATGCCAAGATAGTTCCTTTGAAAAGAACACGGCTGAATTCCTTACCAACCTTGTCTTACCCAAACCAGTGTTCCTACTGTCTTAACCTTGTTGTCATTAAATGGTAATCTATCTCCCTTCCTTTGTTCCCTGATATTTCAACTAGAACTACGTCAGCCTACTCACGAATTTGGTGCCCTTCCGACGATCGCGACTGGGTAAAAACTGGATAATCACAAGCAGGCATAAAGTGTTGATTATTCGCAAAATCTCTGAAGATTCGATCTCAGATCCAGGCGAAACGTCAAGAACAACGTGCGAACTTCCTGGACCACTGCCTAACGGCTTGGCAAAGACCTCAAATGACCAATAATTTTCGTAGATATGGTGTGTCTGTCATTTCGGCACGTCAGACGTCAAACGAATTTTGTAATTATTGTAGTTTATTTGCGTGCCATAATGATTGTAGCTGTCCTGCATGAACTACTTAGTGCACTCACCTTGTAAGCTTGCTTCACGGAATTTAACTCGTGTCTTTAACTTATGTCGTAATAAGATATGCTGCGTTGTATTACGCATCGTATCCACAACCCGGAGAGGAAACCATAAGCTCCATTCGTGATAGTAGAAGCGCTGTGCGCGGCAACGTTTTTCAGGTTTGCGTGCGGCGCTTGCCATCTTCCACAAGGTCACCATGGCCTTACGTCGCGAAGAAAGGTATGCGTGCCGTATGCTACGGGCTGCGGTGCGCAGGAATCCTCCTGTGGTAATGTCACCAGCACTTTACATTGCAAAACTTACGCTCTCAGGTATCTGAATCATAATTTCTTTCCTCAGCATTTCATTTTCTGTCAACAACGAGATTATCCAAGATGGCCTGAACTATAGAGTCGTCTCTGAATTAAAAGCTTCAGCTTACTGAAATGTAATTAGATCTCATCAAGGATTTTGATACATTTGATGAAACAGCTCAGTTTCTCGAACAATGCGATAGTGTGTTTGACATCTGTCTTAAAGCAGATATCAATGAGTCGTTTGTGGGTCGAAGAAGTCCTGGTGGAAACATGTGCTCTTAAGAGTCACACATGGTTCAACCCTTGGTCCAGTATTTTTCTCGCTATGTAGTGTGACTCAGAAGTCATGTCACATAGGACGAAAAATGCATACCTTAAGAGCTATGACTACTTCTTGATCTTCGATAATGTGAAATGAATCTCTTCTATTGCAAAGCTCTTTGCTTTTCATAGACAAAAACGAAAAAAAGTAAACATGGCTTCTAAGATACATACCTTAAGAACTACGAGCATTTGCTCAAATGGATCCAAGCAGTATGAGACTTAACATCTGAGGTCATCAGTCTCCTAGGCTCAGAACTACTTAAACCTAACTAACCTAAGGACATCACACACATCCATGCCCGAGGCAGGAGTCAAACCTGCGACCGTAGCAGCAGCGTGGTTCCTGACTGAAGCGCCTAGAACCACTCGGACACAACAGCCGGCTACCATTTGTTCAGTAGAACAAATGTGTTTCACAGCAGCGAAGATTAACAAGTGTTCATACCTTTTAAGATATGCACTTTAGAGGCCAAGTTTACTGGACATTTTTTTTCTTATTTTTGTCCATATTACCTCTTCTCGCAGTATGGAAAGTAAAGAGATTGCAGTAGAAGAGATGTGTTTCACAGTATCGAAGATGAAAAAGTATTCATAACTCTTAAGGTATGTATTTTAGAGCCCATCTTTACTAAACTACGCATTTTAGAGCCCATCTTTACTATACTTCTTTGCTTCGAATGATTTTTCCTGTCATGTACCTGAATACGTCTTCGCCCTGTGGGCCAAGACTACTGAGTCACCAATGTAGACTTTGTCCTACAGGACATGACTGTACATCTGTACCACATTCTCGTAACTACCGCTTATGCTGGTGGCATCGAGTTGTATCTAAGCGACAGTGCTAAGAAAATGGCTGCTGCTGTATCACCAAGGTGGGCACAAAAGGTAGGTCTTAAACTATTCCCTAAGAAATAACATGTCATCTTCATATCAAACCGAAAGTTGATAAGCGAACGTTTTCGTGGAACAATTCCGCCTATACTGCTTGATAGTACCCAGTTACCTTCTCAAAAAAAAAAAAAAAAAAAGTTCACGATCTCGTCATGATTTTAAATGGGCTTTTTAACAGGGAAGAACAAATTATCACGGTATACAGGAAATCTTTGTCTTGCTTCTATGAAAGCCAGAAATTTAGATAAATATTTCCACCCAAAATAAAACAAAAACTAGTCCAGTCATGTCTGGCCGAAGCTTTACTGTGACGTGGTTCACTCTGCAGTCAACAGAAGTTTAAACATTTAACCTGTTATCGTCGGCGTAGCCTCCCTCTCGGCGTATTCCATATCTCGTTTTTCCATCCAACAGCGAACCACTGTTACTGTCACATTGTCAGCGCTATCCATGCTTTTCTCATCAAATTCTATTTATGTTCGCTTTCCTCCTGCTCATCTACTACCCGTATCCCATTATTTCTCGCTCTGCTCCGAACCAGTCAGTTCATTATTAAGATTTTATTCTTTATGTAGTGCTGCCGTAAATAATAATTATTATACACTGCTCTTGCTCTACACATATTGTAACTTTAACTTGTGGAAACCGGGAAAGTTTAGATAAGCGCATACTCGATGCATACTATGAACTCACATAATCTACATTCAGCCTGAAGGATGGTCTGAGCAAGTGCTTCACTAGGCTTCGTCCAAATTTAGGTGCCATGACCTTGCCTTTTTCAGACCTGCCCAGACAGTTACGTGAGGACCTACAGTTTAGCGTGGACTTCGAACCACGTATTAGCAGACTGAAATTATCTTTAAGATGATGGCAAACACTGCTGTCCTGGATTTAAGGCAAATACGAAGCTATCAAACGTAGACTTAGTAGTAAGTCATAAAACGGGCGAGATTCTGTAGATTATTATCATCTTGTTCTTGGAGTACCTGTCTTTTAGTCTTCTTGTGAACTTGAGACTCGATCTACTGCCTCTACACTTTGATCTCCCTTTTAATATGCTCGTTCAGTGCAGATGCTTTGGCTCATAACTGTAGATCGATTTGACACATTCACATGCAGTATTCTTTCCTAATGGTGCTACGCATATTATATAGTCCTTCCCCCATGAACCATGGACGTTGCCGTTGGTGGGGAGGCTTGCGTGCCTCAGCGATACAGATAGCCGTACCGTAGATGCTACCGCAACGGTATCTGTTGAGAGGCCAGACAAACGTGTGGTTCCTGAAGAGGGGCAGCAGCCTTTTCAGTTGTTGCAGGGGCAACATTCTGAATGATTCACTGATCTGGCCTTGTAACATTAACCAAAGCGGCCTTGCTGTGCTGGTACTGCGAACTGCTGAAAGCAAGGGGAAACTATAGCCGTAATTTTTCCCGAGGGCATGCAGCTTTACTGAATGGTTAAATGATGATGGCGTCCTCTTGGATAAAATATTTCGGAGGTAAAATAGTCCCCCATTCAGATCTCCGGGAGGGGACTACTCAGGAGGACGTTGTTATCAGGAGAAAGAAAACTGGCGTTCTACGGATCGGAGCGTGGAATGTCAGATCCCTTAATCGGGCAGATAGGTTAGAAAATTTAAAAAGGAAAGTGGATTGGTTAAAGTTAGATATAGTGGGAATTAGTGAAGTTCGGTGGCAGGAGCAACAAGACTTCTGGTCAGGTGAATACAGGGATATAAATACAAAATCCAATAGGGGCAATGCGGGAGTAGGTTTAATAATGAATAGGAAAATAGGAATGCGGGTAAGATACTACAAACAGCATATTGAACGCATTATTGTGGCCAAGATAGATACGAAGCCCAATCCTACCACAGTAGTACAAGTTTATATGCCAACTGGCTCCGCAGATGACGAACAGATTGTTGAAATGTATGACGAGATAAAAGAAATTATTCAGATAGTGAAGGGAGACGAAAATTTAGTAGTTATGGGTGACTGGAACTCGATAGTAGGAAAAGGAAGAGAAGGAAACGTAGTAGGTGAATATGGGATGGGGGTAAGGAATGAAAGAGGAAACCGCCTGGTAGAATTTTGCACTGAGCATAACTTAATCATAGCTAACACTTGGTTCAAGAATCATGAAAGAAGGTTGTATATATGGAATAAGCCTGGAGATACTGGAAGGTCTAAGATAGATGCCTAAGCAGACAGTGCAGTACAAGTTGACAGTTCCTCTTAGGCCTAAATGATGCTATGTTCCAAAAACGAACTTTTATCACATGACGAAGCACTGTTTATTGGGAAGGAAGATAATGCACCAAGAAAAATATAATAAACGTTATTGGCTGTCTGGCACAGCTCTTTTTATTACTTTCAATCTCGAATCTACCTATGATTATGCTCCTCTAGCATGTTTATTCATCGAAATCACATTTTATCACTTTAGCACAACAAACCATACTACAAATGGTGCGTTTTGCCGAGATATTTAATACGTTGTGTGACTTAAACAGCGTATTTTCGTTATACGCAAGTATAACATCGTAATGAGCCAAATACGATATATAAGAACTTGGTCAAAGACAATGATGGACCGTAAACACTCCTAGGTCACAGACAGTGATGGACAACTTTTCACACAGATCTCTGATCGTGAACGAAAATTCTATCTTTGCACCAAAATAAAAGTTATCTATCAAAATCCATCCTATCTAGCAAAATACAAAAACAATTGTTCTATAACACTGCAAAACACGCAATGCACTTCTGATCTACCTTACATTTTAACCTGCAATTGTCAACAAACAAGGTTCTGTCACTGTACAACACTAAGGCAACCAAAAATTGTATTAGTTATTAAAATACGTAAAAGATTTGTTCTATAACAGTACAGACAAATGTAATGCGTTTTGGAGCAGGGGTAGTGAAATAATTGTCATATCGTACAAATTTAGATATTACCTTGGTTCTCCTATATCACTTAAATGAATGCGGGCTGACTTGAAAAGGTCTCAGTCCTTATCCGATGTGAGTTTGCTCTCCTTACCTAACGTTCTCTTCATCGATGGGACGTTGTATCCAGATTAGGATTTCTAGCTTGTGATGTTCTTGACTTCGCAAAATCATCTGTTTTTCACTGCTGTTTTGCTTCCCGGTGCCATTTTCCTAACCGTGATCTGCATTACTTACTGGTCGTGACACTTTCTGTCGCAGGTCCCTCTTCCCTGTGCACAGCTTAACATGTTTCTTCCTTCAACTTAATACATGCTCTTTCTGTTGTGCGTCTTCTCTACTTTATGAAACCGCGTCCTAGCCTAGTTTGAGCGGTTATGTATAGAATATAGTCCAGATGTCTCCGTGAGCATGCTATATGATAACTCTGTTCAGTGGAAAGAAATCCCATCAAGCAACTCCTGTGCCGGCACATCCTTAACAGTAGCCAACTGCAGCGGAAGTCATGCTTTACACACAGTCTGTTGTCTCTTTCTGCCTTTACTTCCGTAGCACATTCTGTACTCCTTACATCCACTGTTGCGTTGTTCTTTTGTTTCTACTACAGTCTCTCTTGTCGGTCGTTGCGTGGATTCTCGAGGGATTCCGCTTGACTGCACTAGCTTATGCACAGGCGTTTAGCAGTAATTTTGAAGATTAATTGTTACTGACTAAACTGCTTAGTTCTTGGTTAATAAATAATCCTCTGACAGAAAATAACTCTTCCGCAGTCAGAATTCACTCCATTTATCTGCTCACAATTATTATATTTCCAGGCCGAAACCTCATTACCAAGGGATCTAGTTTCTGAACACTTGAAACTGAGGCTGCGGTCTCGAAACTAGTTGTGGATAAGGAAATGAAAATGTGGCTGTGGAAGAGCTTTTCCTGTAAAATTATCAGTTACCGACGCACAACAACATTTTCTCTGAAAAAAATGGAGAAGATTATGAACCCTGCGATAACCTATCTTGTGTTCAGTTATGAGCAAGCTGGGTGCACACAGCGCTTCATTTACAAGACGAGCAATTTTCGACTTCCTGTATGCTGGCCATGAATTTTGGTTGCTTGCATATTTGCTGAATTCTCTCGCGACAAACATGTCGGATATAGTGAATTTTCGTTCCGTTGTCAGACGGTATGTCGTGTCGATTGCAGTTTTGACAAGTACGTGGTAGGGTTTCCCACAGTGTTCGTTTTGTCCACGAATGTTGCATTCGTTGCATATTACCGCTCATCCTGTCTGGTACCCGACAGTTTCCAAGGAAGGTGCCAGTGTCTATATCTCATGACTTCGTGCCATCTACTTTAGATCGTAGTTTCCTGCTCTTTGCAATGTCATCACGCGGTTCAGGGGTCGGCATTCACGGGTGATGCAATGTGCTCTTCTTCTTCATTTACAGTTTACACAGTAGTGCTTATAGCGTGCCAGTCTCCATGGTGGACTGCTGTATCCTCTTCTCATTTTGTCGTTGGTGGAGTAATGACATTCTCCAATGCCATAGCTACAATTGAGGCTTTTGTATATCTATAGTGTTCCCCAGACCTCTCGCGAAAGTATTGACTAAGGGGTCTGACATTATTTATACAAATAATGTGCTACAAGGGGGTTGTTTGTGTTGTTGTCCCGGATGATAATGAGACGAAATATTTGTCAGGATTTGTAAGCGGTGGGTCCTTGAGGTAGGGCAATACGCGAACACCGAGAAGTAAATTTAAACAGTTTTATTAACAAAGGCTGATTATAAAACTCGCACGCTATGCACACCCATCATCACTGTATCTGACATCCTAATTACGGTCGTATCGATAGGCTCCATGGAGAGCTAAGAAATGAGACATATTCGCACCCGAGGCCACGCTAGTTATAGCGGCGCGCTGCGGACGGCGGCCAGTCGCTTGTTCCTTGCGTCGCACTGCAGCCAGACCCACGTGTACTGACCAAGCAAATTGTCAGCATCCCAGATAGGTCGGCTGGCGAGCGCGTGTTACGTACCGTACAGCTGCGTGCAACCTGTAGACCCTTAGAGTGCGAATGAGTTCGTACACTAACACTCAGCTATCTTGATAATTTCAAAACAGATTCCTGAAGCTGGTTTGGTATATCTGCCCTTCAGCTGATTGTGAGTCGACTTCAGTACACAGCTGCTTAGCACTAAACGTTTGATAAGTGTAATAACTTACTGAGCGGCATCTGTCGTAATTCCTTTGTTGTTACTTCAATCGCCGGCCAATGTGGCCGAGCGGTTCTAGGCGCTTCAGCCTGGAACCGCACGACCGCTACGGTCACAGGTTCGAATCCTGCCTCGGGCATGATTGTGTGTGATGTCCTTAGGTTAGTTAGGTTTCAGTAGTTCTAAGTTCTAGAGGACTGATGACCTCAGATGTTAAGTCCCATAGTTCTCACAGCCATTTGAAGTTACTTGAACTTTGTGTTTAGTAAGAACTATACTGTCGCCTCTCGCTAGCGACATTTGCTGTAATTAAAGTTAAGTATTGCCAATTTGCTTTCTAGAAGTAAATCTACTAATGTTATTTGTTTGAATTGTTGTATAGTAATCCGAGAACGCTGCATCCCTTCGGCACCCTATTAGCGACGACTGGGCAAGACCCCACAGTTTTAATGTCTTATCAGGACTGCTGGCTCACATTATTTTTTAACTAATCACCCAGCCACATTTTCCTGAGTTTTTAATCCTATAGTTCAGTTAGGATTCTGCTACGACCGCGTGCTGCAAAGAATTGCCTAATAATGTTTTATCTTGATCTCAGTACTGGTTGACGTATTACATGTCGTGCAGGTTACTCGGTCGACTTTCCCGTTTCGCTAACGCAGGTTTCAACCCTCTGTAGCTAGAGGGCTCCAAATTGTAGCGTGTAACATAGTGGTGCGTAACGTAACCGTGTCGGTGAGTGAGAAAAAATGGTTCAAATGGCTCTGTGCACTATGGGACTTAACATCTGTGGTCATCAGTCCCCTAGAACTTAGAACTACTTAAACCTAACTAACCTAAGGACATCACAAACATCCATGCCAGAGGCAGGATTCGAACCTGCGACCGTAGCAGTCGCGCGGTTCCGGAATGAGCGCGTAGAACCGCGAGTCCACCGCGGCCGGCGGTGAGTGAGAAACAGCGTGCTATAATCGAGTTTCTAACCGCAGAAAATGTGCCTCCAATTGAAATCTACACAAGAATTAAAGATATGTACGATAATGATGGTATCGGCATCAGTAACGTGTGACGTTGGGTTCTTTGTGCGCCCAGTGAAGGAAACGGTGGTGCTAAATTCAACGTCTTTGACAGGTTCTCATAAGTTTCCAGACCTTGAAGGACATCTTCGAGGACTTCAATTAGTGACGAAGCGGTGCAAGCTGAGGTGAGGTTGTGGATCCGTCAACTACGTAAGTCAAACGTTCTTTCGTGACGGTATCTATAAACTGGTTTCTTGTTGGGAAAACAGCGTTTGTCGCCAGGATGACTGTGCCGAGAAATAAATAATTAGAGATCTAGAATAAAAATGTAAAATACTAATAACATTTGTTTTATTCAAAAATCTTCAAGAATTTTCGCACAAAAAATTCGGAGGCATTACTTTTCAGCACGTCCTCATACTGAAGGAGAGTGCTGTATCTTGGAACACTTTTCAGACTTTCACCTCTAGCCAGCCATGCAATGGAAGCTTAATATACATTTTTATTTCATTTTGAAATAATAGCATTCAATTTGTGTATGGTACAGTCTTTTCTGAAATTATAAAAATTACTCCGGAAAAGTGTTGTAGTCGAGAAAATCTTGCCCATATTGCATTTAATGGTCTATGTGTTACATTATTCCTCTACTGTGATCCCATAAGCAGTAAGTGAAACCAAGTTGAGAAGAAAGATTATCAAAAACTAGTTACAAGTTTAAAAAAATGTTCAAATGATTCTAAGCACTATGGGACTTAACATCTGAGGTCATTAGTGCCCTAGACGTAGAACTACTTAAACCTAACAAACCTAAAGACAGCACACACATCCATGGTAGAAGATCTTCCGTTTCAAGGTATACACTGGTGTCCAAAATTAAAGCAACAAACCGCTATTTCGCCGTCCTGTGTCTAATTCATGATATAATCATACAAACTGTCAACGTATGTCCGAACGATCGTGTTCTGCACACAAGATAGCATTCTGGTCAATGAACAACCACACCAACGATGACGTCTGGGCACCTATCAAACGGGGTATTGTTTGCTGGGTAGTCCAAATCAAAATTACTGAGTACACAGTCATAGACCGTGCTGTATGGCACAGTGGAGACGCCTGCCAGACTCTCTGCGGTGGAGGTACATAGGAAAATGGAAGCAGGACAGTCGCAAGGTAATGCCCTGATGGTTTAACATGAATCGTTCTGTTGTATTTTGGATGTAGCGACAGTTCATAGAGACCGGAACTGTACCCCGAAGATCAGAGCGCGGCCGATCACGTGTACCATCAGCAAGAGAGGACCGTTATTCGGCTGTAAGGACACGACAGTACCGCCTTACTACTATGATGCAAGTGGCATCTCAACTCGCAGCATCCACTGAACGGAAAGCTTCTGCAGAGTGGCCTTTATTGCCGGAGACCTGCAGTATGTGTAACTCTGACGCGTCTTCACAGAAGGCAATGTCTAGGTGGTGTCGTTAACATGTCAACTGGACGAACGAATAGTGAGCCAATGTTCTTTCAACAGATGAGTCTAAATTTGGTGTGGAGAGTGATTTTCGATGGATTCTCATCTGGAGAGAATGTGGAACACGATTTCGGGATCCAACCGTTGTGAAAAGAGACTGATATTGAGGAGGGTCGCTAATGGTGTGATCAGGGATTATGTTGACCACTCAAACACCGCTTCCATTAACTTTTATGGTTGTATCGGCAAGGTTTACTGCTGTCAGGTATCATCACGAGATCTTGGGATCTCATGTGGGATTGTTGCGAGGTGATCTGGGCCCAGACTTCGACTGAAGGACTATAATACTGTACCTCATGGAGCACGGGTGGTTGATGTTTCCTTGAAACGGAAGAATTTGCATACATGGCGTGGCCTCCTCGCTCTCCCGATTTGAATCCCATAAAGCAAATCTGGGATGCACTAGAGACATTGGCTGAATCACGTTAGCACCCACCAACCACTCTTCTTGACTTACGAGCAGCTCTGCAGGAAGAATGGGCGTTATTGCCTCAACATGAGATTGATGACATCATTCACAGCATGCCCTGTCGTTTGTCAGGCCTGTATAGCTGTCAGAGGTGGTCACACACCATGCTGAGCGCGTAAACCGGTTGTCGGAATATATGTGTAAGTCTGTTAAGCTGGAAAAAACGAAGAACATTTTTGTCTACCGTTAGGCATGTTGCAGTTCTTTACGTTCTGCATTTTACATTGTTTCTACTCTATCAACTATTTATACTGTTTTGTTGCAAAATAGACGCAACTTTGCAAAATTTCTGTTTGTTGCTTTAGTTTTGGACACAAGTGCAAGATGGTGCACGTCTGACCAATTGTGGCCTAACTGTCCACACGTTATGTAACTAGTTTTAAAAATATATCGAATTTTACTCACCACAAAACTCTGTAACTGAAGAATTAACAACATTCTCCATACAACTTTAATATATTATGCAGCACTTAAATACGTAGAACTTGTAATATTTCAAACGCTGCAAAAACACAACCTCGCATCTCACAACAACAAATCTGCAGAAAATAGCGGAAACTGCTTATGGCGGTCTCTCATGAGCGTTCCTTCATCTGATTCTAAAATCAATCACTAGATTGAAACACTGACCAGGAAACATCGAGTGGTCCTAGGTACACTATCCTCCCGGTACATCTCTCTCCCTTAACTTTTATCACAGACATTCGTGTACATCTTATTTTCTTCACGACTGTATATGCCTAGGTAGATGAATGTGAGTGAAAAAGGGGCAGAGTGATTGGAACGCCCGGCTTAAGTCCGCAGGACAGAACAGGTAGTTCGAATTGTGGAAAGGGGCCAAAAGGGGGCTGTCAGTTACATTCAAGCACATATAACTTTATTTAGTTGTCCAAACAATACAGAAAAAATTTTGAACTTAGTTATCGGCTGAATAGGCCACACTATCTTACGCCTTAAGAGCACCACCATTTAAATTTAGAAACGGCTGAAAGCCATTAACTTAAAATTCAGACTCAAAACAGGATATTTAGAAGGCAGAATTCCTCACGTAAGTACGTTCTATAACATGGCTGAAGGTCCAACAAATCTAACACTTGAAACGCAAAGAAGTTAATTTAAAGACGGCTGGTGGCCAGTGATTTAAGACTACCGGTAAAATTACTTTTAAAAAACCCCAGGCCGAAGGCCTTATCTTCAGTTAGGCTGTAAGATTTAACAAATAAGGCCCACACAGTCTAATGCTTGAAAGACAAGAACATTAATTTAAAAACGGCTGAAGCCGATGACTTAAAAGAACTAAAATAATTTTTAGTAGGCAGAAGGCCCAAAGCTTTATCTTTAAACAATATTTTACACAGACTGAAGGCCCAAACAATGTAAGATTTAACAAGTAAGGAATTTAAATTTTAAAGCGGCTGAAGGCCCATTATTGAAAAACACTACAATAAATTTACAAAAGGCAGAAGGCCCAAAGCTTTATCCAATTATATTTTTAATGAGGCTGAAGGCCCAAACAAAGCAAGGCTTGACAAGTAAGGAACTTTCAATTTCGAAGCGGCTTAAGGCCCATTTTAAAAACCCAACTTAAAGCATACAAGTTCAAACCATCGGCTATAAGCCATTAAAATACACAATCAAACACCAATAAGAAAAGGCAGTACAGCCAGCGGCGCTCAGAAGTTTCTGGGGGTCGGTCTGCACTTGAAATGCTAACGTTTGCTTAGGGCAGACATGTAGTCGGCCCAACTATATCCGATCCGCCGGCAACCCAACCAAGAAGAGACAGTCATCGGACCCACCTACAAGACTACTTGCTTTCCACCCGACCAGTGCCCAAGGAACTCCAAAGCCAAAACGGAAGAGGCGTAGCCGCCTACACCCAAGTATGCATAAGCTGTCAAAACTACACATACGTGTTGGACAGCGACAACACGGTGAGGAAAGGACACTGCCTGAATTTTACATCAGCGGCCAGGGCAGGTAACAGGAACGCTAACGGCCACAAGGCAGAAAATTCCGCAGGTGCACTTGGACTTCAAATAACCAAAATACAGTTAAACTCCACCGGATGATAGCCAAACTCGAACACTCGCTGTTGCTCACGGGAACACCCCCAACAGCCAAACATGAAAACCAATGGCACAATGCGAACAGTCTGGCTTCGGTAATTAAAATCACCACAGAACTTTGATGTTTTGGGTGGGTGAGCCACGAACCTCGTAGAAATCGGAACAGCTCCACACACTCAGACACTGCGTAGAGACCGCCAGCGGGCCCGGTCCACTGTGGCGCGCGGAGATTTCTTGGCTGATCCACACCAACCGACCGATTGCCGCACACCAGTACGGAGACAGTACTAAAATAACTGAGCAGTCGACATCACAAGCTACACACAATTTCGCAAACACTAGAACGAAGAAGGCAACCAATGCTAAAAACAGTGGCCGAGCAATAACACGGCCGAACCACGAGTTGAGACGCACACCGCCAACCCATGAGCGACCGGCGAGCAAATACTCGTCGTCCGGTAAGACGACCAACCGACGATCACCCAGACCGTCCTCAGTTCAAGACATACACTCCTGGAAATTGAAATAAGAACACCGTGAATTCATTGTCCCAGGAAGGGGAAACTTTATTGACACATTCCTGGGGTCAGATACATCACATGATCACACTGACATTACCACAGGCACATAGACACAGGCAACAGAGCATGCACAATGTCGGCACTAGTACAGTGTATATCCACCTTTCGCAGCAATGCAGGCTGCTATTTTCCCATGGAGACGATCGTAGAGATGCTGGATGTAGTCCTGTGGAACGGCTTGCCATGCCATTTCCACCTGGCGCCTCAGTTGGACCAGCGTTCGTGCTGGACGTGCAGACCACGTGAGACGACGCTTCATCCAGTCCCAAACATGCTAAATGGGGGACAGATCCGGAGATCTTGCTGGCCAGGGTAGTTGACTTACACCTTCTAGAGCACGTTGGGTGGCACTGGATACATGCGGACGTGCATTGTCCTGTTGTAACAGCAAGTTCCCTTGCCGGTCTAGGAATGGTAGAACGATGGGTTCGATGACGGTTTGGATGTACCGTGCACTATTCAGTGTCCCCTCGACGATCACCAGAGGTGTACGACCAGTGTAGGAGATCGCTCCCCATACCATGATGCCGGGTGTTGGCCCTGTGTGCCTCGGTCGTATGCAGTCCTGATTGTGGCGCTCACCTGCACGGCGCCAAACACGCATACGACCATCATTGGCACCAAGGCAGAAGCGACTCTCATCGCTGAAGACGACACGTCTCCATTCGTCCCTCCATTCACGCTTGTCGCGAGACCACTGAAGGCGGGCTGCACGATGTTGGGGCGTGAGCGGAAGACGGCCTAACGGTGTGCGGGACCGTAGCCCAGCTTCATGGAGACGGTTGCGAATGGTCCTCGCCGATACCCCAGGAGCAACAGTGTCCCTAATTTGCTGGGAAGTGGCGGTGCGGTCCCCTACGGCACTGCGTAGGATCCTACGGTCTTGGCGTGCATCCGTGCGTCGCTGCGGTCCGGTCCCAGGTCGACGGGCACGTGCACCTTCCGCCGACCACTGGCGACAACGTCGATGTACTGTGGAGACCTCACGCCCCACGTGTTGAGCAATTCGGCGGTACGTCCACCCGGCCTCCCGCATGCCCACTATACGCCCTCGCTCAAAGTCCGTCAACTGCACATACGGTTCACGTCCACGCTGTCGCGGCATGCTACCAGTGTTAAAGACTGCGATGGTGCTCCGTATGCCACGGCAAACTGACTGACACTGACGGCGGCGATGCACAAATGCTGCGCAGCTAGCGCCATTCGACGGCCAACACCGCGGTTCCTGGTGTGTCCGCTGTGCCGTGCGTGTGATCATTGCTTGTACAGCCCTCTCGCAGTGTCCGGAGCAAGTATGGTGGGTCTGACACACCGGTGTCAATGTGTTCTTTTTTCTATTTCCAGGAGTTTAGCAAGGGAACACGGTGTAAGAGGGGGAGCCAGGTAAACTGGATTATTGTAGGAGATTTACGTGTGAATTAGAACAGACAGTGCCATGTTGTATATCTTGGGTAGAGTGATCCGAGAGCGAATTACATACTGGAATGACAGGGCTCTATAGTTGTACTGCTACAGTGTATGGAACCTTATAGCAGTCTCCTTGTCACCACCCTGATCATTGGTGCTCTTTCGATGGCGGTGCCTCTTCTGGGACCCACTTAAAGTCCCCTTTCCCTGAGGCAACCGTAAGTGTTAGTTGTAAGACGAAGACGAACAACACAAACAAATATAGTGGTTAAAGTTCAATTTATTTGTGTACAAAGGTTCTCTCACATCCATGAAATAACTTTCTTAAGTAAATGTGTCCATTATGTACACATCATAAAATGAAATTTACATTCGGCTATACCTACAATGGATCTGCATCAAAATACTGAATTAATAAAGGTTTTGGTGGGTCACTTTATTGGAGAAACATTTAGTTTCGGAAGTAAAATTTCTACATCTACAGTACATTTATAAGATTACTCTACACTTCACAATTAAGTGGCAGATGGTGGACAGAGCTACATTCAGGTTATTTCTCTACTGGTAAATATCACGTGTCGAAAATTAACTTGTAAATCTTTCCGTACAAGCCCTGAGTTGTCTTATTTTATTCCAATGGTCATTTCTTCCTATGTAGGTGGGAGTCATTTGAAAGAGAATGTTGGTGATTGAAATTTAGTGACAAGTTTTGTCGCAATGAAAAACGTCTTAGTTTTAATGATTGTCACCCTATCATATCCGTAACACTCTCCTTCCTATTTCGTGATAACACTAAGCGAGATTCCCTTCTTTGAATTGTTTCGATGTCTTCCATCATCTCTCTCTTTAGTCAGTAGCTGTGAGGCTGGTATTTGTTTAATGTACTCAAGTCTGAGTCTTCCTCTGTAGTTTCTGCCTTCTTATGCTCCCTCAATTATTCTTCTCAATTGACTATCAAGTCGGAGTATATGGCCTATCAGCTGAGTCCTTCTTCTTTTCAGGCGTTTCATGAAGCATTTTTTCTCTCCTACTCTAATGAAAACTTTTCATTCGCGATCATTTCTTCATTTCTCTCCAGATAATTTTCGTCATTCTTCTGTAGCACAATGTGTCGAATGCAGCGAAACTCTACTCCTCTCTCGCTCCTGTCGTTCAAGCTTCGTTCCCGTACGTTGAAATGAGCTACACGTAAGTCTCCAAAATTTATTTCTTCACGTTAAGGCTTATATTCTTTGTAGTGAATATGTTATTCTTCTTATTAAACGCATTCTTGGCGTGGGCAGTTCTGCATACTATCTCGTTGTAGATTCTTCCATCACTCGTGATTTTACTTTGCAGGTAATTAAACTCGTTCACTAGCTCAGCTGTTTCATTTTTCAACCTTATCACTGTCTTGCGTTCTTTGTTTCTACTGCAGACTAGAACTTTGTTTTATGTGTGTTTATTGTCATATGTGTGGACAGGAAAATTTCGCGAAAACGATAACGCGAAAAATAATGTGAAATTACCCATTTTGAGCAAAATAACGCAAAATTGGCGATTTTTTTACGAGATATCGCGAAATTTGTAACTTCCCATATACAAACATTATAAATTTGAGGACAGTGGTTCACTATTATTCACAACTGATACATACTGAACGTTAAAACTGCAGTTTGACAACTAATCCTCTTATGGCTGAGGTTCATGTATAATCTTAAACTGTCAGTTCATTTCCCGCGAAAAGAGCTTAGATGTCATGGCGAAAATAACACCAAAATTAGCAAAAATAACACTGAATTTGGCAAAATACCCACCAAAGTCATCAAAAAAGAACCTCCAATTTGACAAAAAACGATTTTTGACATACTTCAAATTTGGCAAAATGAAAACAACACCGAATATGACGAAATAAACATGATCGAATTTCGTAAAAATATTGAATTTAGCAAAAAAAGTTGAATTTGGCAAAACAACAACAACAAATTTGGTTAAAAAGCACCGAACATGGCAAATATGACACATACTTTGGCAAAAAAGACACCGAAATTGAAAAAAGTACCAAATTTTTTAAAAAAATTACGTCAAATTTGGAAAAATAACATTTAATCTAGCAGGCAATGATACCGAAGCTGCGAAAGAATAACACAGAGTTAGGCAAAAAATAACATCCAGTTTGAAAAAAAGATTACACGGTATTTGCCAACAGCACCGACGTTGGCTTAAAATGTATCATAAAATGTGTCACAAAAAGAATTTGGCGAAAAAATACATCGAATATGACAAAAAATACACCGAATTTGCAAACAAATAATAACGAGTTTGTCAACACTGTTAAGTAATTTGAAAAAATAGAAACGAATTTGGCAAAAAATAACTTCGAAGGTGGCCATAAAATAAAACGATTTTTCATGTCCCTAGTCATCTGGAGTTCCTCCTCTATTATTCTATCCATTGCGTTTAGGATTTTTTGTAGGTCTCCTTCACTTCCTGCAGTTAGTGCTATATCGTCGTCGTATCTCAGCATATCTACCTTACCTCCATAAAATGGTACTCCCACGTTTACAGCTTCTTTCACCCAACTTTTTATATGGTTCTCCTTGTATGCCGACAGCTCCGAGAGCCTTTCTTTCTCTAAGATCCTGTACTGTTTTCTCATACTCTTTCATGATAGGAGCCCCTACATCATCTAGCTCTACTTCTTCTTCCTCTTCGATAGTCAGATTGCTGTTTTCTCCTCTGTATAATTTATGTATTCCTTCCATCGTTTCACTATAATTTCTTCATCATATATGAACGTTCCATCTTTGTCCTTAATGCTCACTGCTTTTTCTTTTCTTGCTTAGTAGAAGTTCTTTACATCTGTGATTGCGACGTCCTTATTACGTGCCTTCATGCAATTAGCTACGTGTTCGCAAATGTCTTTTAAACGCTGTTCTTTATTTTGTTTTGCCCTCTTATTAATCTTCTTCCTTACGTTATTGTATTTCTACATTAATTCTTCATCCTTAGAGTTTATACGATTTTCTTTCCTTTATGATATTCATCAGTTCCTGAATTATCCATTCTTTCTAATTCTACTGTTGGTTTTCCTTAATAGCGCTTCTGCCGAGGTTAAAACACATTTCTTTACTTTACTCCATTTGTGTTTTACCCTCATATGTTCTCTGATATCCTCAATGGTACTGTTTTTTTGTGCCACTTTCTAGTTTTGGGTAGATTCATCTTTAAGCTTCGATACCTCCCATAGTTGACAGCGCATTATAACTAGATTATGGACGCTGTTGAGATCAGCTCCAGGTTAGCTTCTGCTGTCCTTCATCTGATTCTTTAAATTTCTCTTACCTGTATGTAGTCTATTTGTGCCCTTCGTATATCTCCTGGGGCTTCCACACATATCTCCTCTTTGGACGATGCTCGAATAGAGTATCCGTTATGACTAATATATGTCGTATGCAGAACTTTATGAATCTCTCTCCTCTCTCATTTATTTGTCCCAATTCGTATTTACTAAACGTATTTCCTTCAGTTCCTTCTCCTACTGTTGCATTACAGCCACCAAGTAAAATAAGGTTTTCTTCGTTCTTTATTTTCTCGTCAATTCCCACAGCTCCTCGTAACATTTTTCTCTTTAGTTGATTTGTTTCATCTTCTAAGTTTTCTACCAATAAAATTCAGTTTTTGATTCACTTCCCTTACAACATTTTCCATGTTATTGTAATGCCTTGCGATTTAGCTGTATCGATATCTTTACATTTATGTGATTTATCATGTAACTGAAATTGTACGGATTTTTTCAGTATTCATGCACAGGACTTAGCACATCTTATTTTTCAAGGTCAATTGCCACTTTTAGCATCGTGTAGATATCTTGTCTGAAGTATTTTGTAATTTATTTGGATCTTCTGATGACTTTACCTAGCCGGTAAACGGCGGCATCATAAGCAAAAAATCAAAGAAAGCTTTTCAGAGTGTCTCTTAAATCGTTTGTATAAATTAAGAGGGCATATGACGCTTCCTTGGGGAACCCCATATATAACTACGGTTTTAGTAGATGACTTCCCGTAAATTACTATGAACTGTGACCTTTCAGACAGAAAATCACAAAGCCAGTTGGAAAGTTCAGACAGTTCTACATAGACATGCAATTTGATTAGAAACCGCCTATGAAGAGCGGTATCAAAAGCCTTCTGGAAATCTAGAACTACGAAATCAACTTGAGATTTACTGTCAATATCTCTAATTTCTTCGTGTGAATAAGGAGTCCTTTGTAATTTACAAAAACAGTATTTTCTGAATTATGCTGATTGTGTATCGAAAGATCATTTTCACGGGGTATTTCATAATTCAGGCGAGTGCTCTATCTTAGATGTTAGTTCGGTTTCCGTATCAGTTTCATGCGGTTATTCCTAAAACAAGGATCGAAATGGAACACTTGCCGATAGCAAAGAATATGGTTTTAACAATAACAGAGATCTGTAAGTGACAACTTGTGGTCGATTCATATCTTATCACCTTGTGTGAGTGTTAGAAGCTCAGGATTGAAACTAACATTAAAACGTTAGCAACTCTCATTTTATATTTGGAGAGGCAAAGTAATGATATTCACATTCAGTAAGAGAACGTCTCTTCACGTCCTCACCGCAGGAATGTGTAACTTTCACTTGGTTACACAATGCGTCAGGGACATTATGGAAAGCTGATGGTGCTGTACTGGCCTTCAGACTGTAATATTATTTTGCTGTCTGGAGAGCTCTTGGTTACCAGGAATTAGTCTGAGGCGACGTTCAGCAATGAAGTCTTTTACAAGAATACGCTATGTCGCGTTCAGTCTGGAAACTGATAAGCGAAAAAGGTATAAAATTCCGCTTATTACCGTCTACCATAGCACTTTTTTTAGCAGCGGTAACTGTCTAAGTTTAGTTACAGAATATATTCAGATCAACAATAGCTGCAGAGCAGCCACTCAGTTTAAGGTACTGTAAGCTGCATCTGTAAGCCACTAAGGTGTTCGGAATAACTGAACGAAACCGGTTATCATTATCGAAATAGTGCTACAGTAGACTGTAATATAATACAATATAAAAATCTAGGTTTGGCAGGTTTCTCTAAATGACAACACGTCAAGCTTTCACGAAAGCGAAAACTTGTATTCAAATTCAAATGTGTGTGAATCTTATGGGACTTAACTGCTAAGGTCATCAATCCCTAAGCTTACACACTACTTAACCTAAATTATCCTAAGGACAAACACGCACACCCATGCCCGAGGGAGGACTCGAACCTCCGCTGGGACCAGCCGCACAGTTCATGACTGCAGCATCTTAGACCGCTCGGCTAAACCCGCTCGGCGAAAACTTCTATACGCGTATGTTTTGTAATTGTTGCAGATTGAAACGCCATTCGTATACGATCTCAATAATAGTCGTTGTTCCTACGCACAAAAGTTCTCTTCAGTAAAATCTATGTGTAACGAGGAAACTTCACACTATTTAATTTGAATGATATCAATTGTAGGAAGCTCGTTTAAGGCAGTACGTCAATGATTTTAATATCATGTATTCATCTTTCGAAGTCCTTCGTTGTTTTCTGGCTGTGGCCAAACACAATATGTTGACGTAAGTTACTAAGTAGCCAGCGAGAAATGACAAGAAACTGTAGCAAGTAAGAAGATGGCAGTGTGAAACTGATGCCTACCTTAAGTTCGTTTTACTCGAAGCTGATAATATTATTGTCTGATGTACATTTATAAACTGACCGCTGATAATTGTCCCACAGGTTTTATCCCTTCTCCGATGAAGCACATTAAATATCGAATGTGGCCGACGGGAGTGGCCGAGCGGTTATAGACGCTACAGTCTGGAACCGCAAGACCGCTACGGTCGCAGGTTCGAATCCTGCCTCGGGCATGGATGTGTGTGATGTCCTTAGGTTAGTTAGGTTTAAGTGATTCTAAGTTCTAGGGGACTGATGTCCTCACAAGTTAAGTCCCATAGTGCTCAGAGCCATTTGAACCATTAATGGGTCAGCAGCAAGTACTGTGACTGAATAGAACCAGTTTACTTCCAGACAAGATATACAGCGCATACACCGACAACTGACCTGTTGTGGATATATACTTTAAGCCACAAAAGTAAAAAAGAAGTTCCGCACCATCAAGGAATTATCTAAATGGAACGGAAACCAGCAAATGTGATGTGTATGTACAGACAAACAAATGATTACAATTTCAGAAAGAATGGATGATTTATACCAGAGAAAAGCTTCACAAATTAAGCAAGTCAATAAAGCGTAGGCCCACGTCTAGTTCAAATGGTTCAAACGGCTCTGAGCACTGTGGGACTTAACATCTATGGTCATCAGTCCCCAAGAACTTAGAACTACTTAATCCTAACTAACCTATGGACATCACACAACACCCAGCCATCACGAGGCAGAGTAAATCCCTGACCCCGCCGGGAATCGAACCCCGGAAGCGAGAACGCTACTGCACGACCACGAGCTGCGGACCCCACAGCTAGTCCGCATTGCAAGTGGGCTACCTTCCTGTGTATCATCTCTGTACGAACATGTTTTACTTGTCTACACCAAATCAGCGTTAGAGGCAGGTGATATAACACGATAATGGAAATGATTTCAAGTATGAATGAGCTTTTATATAAAGGAATTAAACAACACGATATACTACAGGCATGTAACATAAATAGTTTATTTAGTTGCTAGTCTCTCATTCATAAACAGATTTATTTCCACTCGATGTAGTTAAAAATATGCGTCGTGAAAGGGCATGCTGTCCAGACTGCACCAAAAAGGGACACGTTTCACAAAAATTTAAAATGATAAGAAGTCCTTATTTTAATGCTGTGCGTTGAGGGTTTTCTTATATTCGTAAAAGACATAGGTATAGTTACTGTTATTGACTTATTCTACTGAATGTTTCAGTGCATAGCAAGTATGTAATAAACCACAGTTCAGTTCTCAAACCTCGCACTCACTCACATCATATTCTCTGTTACGTCCGGTTAAACACGTGACACTTCAGTTGCCAAAACCGATAATAATTTTAAAAGATTGGTTAACGGGATTTTGTAAATTATAAGTTTATTCGATTTCGTGGAAACCTGATTTCTTCTACAGCTTATTTTTTACAAACCAGGACCCAGAAAAAGTTTTTATTTCTTCTTATGTATTGAAGTTGGAGAAGACCATTTTCAGATAGCTTTATTCGTTAAATAAATATTACGGGAAAGGCAAAAGTTGTCTTGAGACATATAGCGTTTGGAAGATCGCTTTCTGGCTGGCACGCGGGATAGCCGTGCGGTCCTGGGCGCGTTGCCACGGTTCGCTGGGCTTTAGTTTCAGTTAGATTAAGTAGTGTGTAGGCATAGCGACCAATTACCTCATCAGTTTGGTCCCATAGTAACACACCACCGCCAATACAGATAGCTTGCTAATTCGTGACGTCACATCAAGGACAAGCTACCACCGAAAGCGATTTAGAGAGAAATTTTGGTTCGCTCAGTTTTGAAAACGACATTTTAAAACATCTAAACTACAAAGACATTGTAAGTAGCATTATTACTATGAAATGTAGGTGCAAACCACTTAGCCAATTAGATTATTTGAAACTTCCATTTTAAGGCTAATCGTTTGGGAAACTATTGTATTTGAATTAAATATAAATAAAATTAGCTTGGTTATTACATTCATTTTACTATTTTGCAACTGCCTAATACATGTGTTTTAATACAGTTACAGTATGTTATGTATTAAAATTGCAGTCATGATTTTTGCATGGACATGAAAGTTAGTATGCTAGTAAATCGAATTGAATGCCGTAGTGATTTCCGTTCTTTTCATTTTTTAACCTCTCATTTCATGGAACCATAAATTGTTTGCATACCAAATATGTTTACTTATAGCTACATTATGTTATTTTTGTAAACTGGAGTACTGATTATTACATGGATATGGATCTTAACATTTTGTATTTTTTTACTATAATCCATGAACAAGCTCACGAAGCTCCCGAGGTCATTCACCGAGTAGTACTCTGGAGCCACTCGTGTCCGCATGAAACCAAGGTTAGATATGAAAATTACTCTTTACATTCCTCAGGTCGACATGCCAGCTGCATGCAACCAAAGCGCCAGCAAATCTGTTGCTGAAGTGGTGTTAATGGAAGGTGAAATGGGAGAAGACAAAAAGGTAGATCCTGTTCGGCAGGTGGTACTGTACTGTTTGGCAGAGGACTGCATTCCATTAATGCGTGTGGAACTCATACGTGCGTGACAAACGGCGACGTGTTGATCTCTTTAGGTAGTCTACCGGGGAAGTCACAGCCTTGCTGCGTTTCATCACGCTGGCAGTGTTCGCTGTACCATCACACAATGCGTGCGATACGGCGCACGTATCGGCTCGTTTTGCAGAACTGTCAGTCTTCCTAATTGACTTTTACGACCCTCATTCTTTCAAAGTATTTCAGTTTTTCAAAATTTCTCGAACGTGAATAAATCTGAATTCTCGATGCCATGCCAGGTGCTTCCTTGTTTCTTAGAACACTCATTTAGTGGCGATAAAGGCATTGTTGTTGGTCTTTCTATAAAAACTACTTTCCTCTTCCTTATCTTCTTATTTCTTCGCGCATTAGATGATGAAGTATCTTCCGAACCTTCACTTCTATGGAACTTGCTTGTGGTGTGTTCAATCGTTGGCCGTCCTTCGCAGCATGGTTGGCCCTTTTGTATCACTTCTGGGGTACGATCATGGTCCACCCTATCACTATTATTTGCACATTTCGTTCTATAGTCTTGGAAATACTTTGTACTTGCGTCTCCAGTCTTATTTCTGAATTTCGTTTCCTGTTCCTTCTTGTGTAACCTATATTTCTTAAAAACCTCATTTCTCCAGGCTAGAATCTTTGTTTTCCTTTTGTTTGACCCCATACTTCACTGCCATAAATGAAAGCAGAGATAGACATGGTTTTATAGAATTGTATCATAGTTTCTCTTCTTATTTTTTAATTTTCGGGTAATGTCTAGATAATCTTCGTGTTTTATTCCCAATTTACATTTCGTCTTTAAAAATTAGGTATCATCCCAAGAAACTTAACGATATAACTCTTTCTATTGGCTTATTACCATTGAATATTTTACAATTAATATCTTACAGTTAATTAAGTGGCAGTCTTGCTAGCTATGATACTAAGATTATGTTATTTTCCAATATAGTGTAATTCATGGGCAGCTCTTTTTTACGACTGCTATCACTAGTGAATAAAACATTACGTACTTATCACGAGATATGTTGACAGCGTAAGTACTAATTGTTTGTATCCGTTGCCGTAAAACGTCATCTATTTTCAAACTAAAAACTGTAACACTCTTATTGTACGACTGCATGTATTTACTTCTTAAAATCCATCTTTTTGGCACTGCCTGTTTCTTAGTTTCTGCAAACGCTTCCATTCTTTTTTCCAGAATGATCCGTAGAACTTATCAACTAATTTTATTTTAGCGTAAATTATAAATAACGGTATTTCGATTATTTGGCTAAGGGCTATGCATGATTTTCCTCTGCGTTCCTTCCTAGATTGTTCCTAGTATTTTCTTTAATATTTACGTTCATCTGTTTCTCTGTTCACAGTAGCTCTCATATCTGTATCAAACCCAATAATCATTCCATTATTGCATGTTCACTTTCTTCTAACGGATCTAACGTACTGACTTTCACGTCTTTTGTCTATTGTTTTAGATAGTAACCTAATCATTCCTCTTTGTTCGTAATGAACATTTTCCCGCAATGTTTCTTTGTATTATTCAGATGTTTAATTATTTTCATATGCAAACTCTTGTCTCCCATGTAAGTTGTCTTCTAATCTAGTTGTAAATCTATACCGACTTCCTTGATTTTTGTCTGTTTTTAACTTTAGCTTTTCTTGACAGTATGTTATATTCTACTTTGTTGTATTCGTTTCGCGTTTCCAGTAATTTCCTATAAGTCTTTTTCACATTTTTGTAGAAGTTAACTATTTCTTCATTACAGAATCTATAGTTTGTTTTCCTTTCCTCCACACACGAAATATCTTCATGTGTTCCCACTCTTGGTTGATGTCTTGTGATTCTTTAAACTGACTCTCATACGAATTTAAAATATATTGATATACTTGTTTAGTGAGTACTCTTTTAACGGATGGATTTTTCTGTGACGTTCCTTCTTAATTTTCCTTGATTGTTATTTCATCATTGGGTCTCCTTTGCCGTGGCGCTCGAGCTGGAGATAAGCCGATTCGAATTCTGGTGATGGATGAAATTTTCGATCCCAGTAATTGGTGACGTAAAGTTCCCGATCACTCGTCTTTGCGCCAATGACCTGGATTAAATTCCAAACATCTCCACAGTGTCTCATGAAGGGGATGCATGGTGACACTGTTGATAGCGATCCGTCCATCGGATAGCGGCGTTACGTTCAGCAGCCCCTTGGTACTATTCGAGAGGAGGGAGCTATGTGCTGGTAACGGGTTTCACCTTTTCCTTTCGCTCATCATCATCATCCTACAAACATAACACTGCACTATACATACATCCTCCACACACCTAAACTGTACAAATACACATACGATACAACTCTTACATCTCTACTAGGAAAGAGGTCGATGTGCACATAGGGAGAATACCCTTTCCAACATGCGGATGATCCCATCTCAGCCAACAATGCTATACGACAGTTACATTAACCATTGTGTTTTAATACTAATTCTTTGTAACTGAAACTGGTTAGAATCGATATCGGTACCCCTGCGGACTCTGATATGTTTAAAAATAATTGCACTTTTCTTATCAGTTATAAATAGCGTATTACTAATTCACTTTCAGATTTTGCTCAACGGTGTGATATGCTAACTTGTTTGTTTTTAAGTATCACGAAATTAAAAAAGACAGTTTTAAATCCTGCGTCAGCTAATAACAAAAACATAAAATATCAATATATCTTTATAGAAATCTGATGCACAAGCATTCGTAGGGAAATGGTTGCGAAGAGAACAATCTTGATACATGACAGAACCTAGGGAACAGGTTAATGTTTTTAATACCATGGTTACAGCTTACCTTTAGACAATTACAGAACAGAGTTTGGAACCTGGCAATGAAACAAAAAGGAAGAACCCAGGCAGCAGGATTTAGGTTCCTACGCTCGAATTCAGTATAAACAAGAGACGATCGCATCCGAAATGAAGAAATAAGACTCAAACTACGAGTGAATATTATAACGAAAGAAATAGAAGTACCTGAAGTAAAATCGCTAAATCATGTCGAATGAACGGCCGATAACAGATATCCAGAAGTAATCTATAGTTATAAAGCCATAGGAAAAGCCGGCCGGTGTGGCCGTGCGGTTCTAGGCGCTTCAATCTGGAACCGCGTGACCGCTACGGTCGCAGGTTCGAATCCTGCCTCGGGCATGGATGTGTGTGATGTCCTTAGGTTAGTTAGGTTTAAGTAGTTCTAAGTTCTAGGGGACTGATGACCACAGATGTTAAGTCCCATAGTGCTCAGAGCCATTTGAACCATTTGAACCAAACCCATAGGAAAATATAATGGAAGAAGACCACAGAAAAGGTGGAAAGGGCAATATTTTAAGATCTTAAAGACAAAACAAGTTTAACAAAACTGATCTTTGTTGTTAATTATGATGTTATCTAATTGATACATGTCAAGTCAACACCTCAGTAATATAAATCACAATTTTCCTAGATCAAGAATAACCTGCAGCGAGTCATTTCGACTCTACTAAGGCTTAACAATGTTAGAATAATCTACATATGACCTTTGAAGTGTTTTCCAAACTCGTTGGCGTGAATGCAAGGCTGACTGTAGAAACCCAAGATGAGAAACCATTCCAAACCGAGAAACAAATAGGGAGAAGAGATGCTCTTTGATCCCGATTATATGAAAGGCATCGCATAGCAGATAGTGTCATTGCCTACGTCACTATACAGACACTTATTACTGAGAAAAGCGGTAAAGGTAAGTCACTCGTATGGAGAAGAGCCGGATTCAAATCCTCGTTCAGTCATTCCAATTTTGGTTTACGTTCGCGCTTCTCTTAAAATCACCTCAAGCTACTACCAGTTTCATTCATTTAACAGACCATAATCACTTTCTTATCCCGTTCAATTCCAACCAAGTACGTACTCCACCTCTAACCAATCCGTTATAACCTTCCTTATATCTCGGAAATGCATTTTACAGCACTTCTTTCTCGCTCTAGATTACATTGATTGTGGAAAAAACATATGCTTAGCTTTTACCGCGGATATCATCTTTCACCGTCGTAAAGAAATTCTGTTTAAATCTTTCTCCTTCCATCCAGAAAGGAAGTAGATTACAGTACGCTTATTCACCCACTGCTTGAAAACTGCTCAGCAGTGTGGGATCCGTACCAGATAGGGTTGATAGAAGAGATAGAGAAGATCCAACGGAGAGCAGCGCGCTTCGTTACAGGATCATTTAGTAATCGCGAAAGTGTTACGGAGATGATAGATAAACTCCAGTGGAAGACTCTGAAGAAGAGACGCTCAGTATCTCGGTACGGGCTTTTGTTAAAGTTTCGAGAACATACCTTCACCGAAGAGTCAAGCAGTATATTGCTCCCTCCTGCTATATCTCGCGAAGAGACCATGAGGATAAAATCAGAGAGATTAGAGCCCACACAGAAGCATACCGACAATCCTCCTTTCCACGAACAATACAAGACTGGAATAGAAGGGAGAACCGGTAGAGGTACTCAAGGTACCCTCCGCCATATACCGTCAGGTGGCTTTCGGAGTATAGATATAGATGTAGATGTAGATCCATGATAGAAACTAACTTGGCTGAATGAAGAAATTCATTATAAAGTTCTCCATTAGGGTTTTATGAGCAGTCTGGTGGAAACCGGTATGTCAGTAGAGACCTGACTCTCTTAGGATGAATTCTGTTTATCACTTACGTTTGACCTTTACAAAGATGGTGAGAACCCTTGAGTAACTCTTACTAGCATATGTAGCCTGCCACCACTTCCGTGTTTGTTCCGCTGTCTCCGGGAGTGATTCTGAACTCGTTAAGGCCTGTTTAAAGTAACAGACTTTCAGAAAACATAGGACGTAATAGCAGCGGGAGCAGCGCACGGTTCTGTGGTTCCGCTCGAACGGCTCGCCAGCAGGCAGATCCGTTCCGGCCGGTGAGCGCGGCACACTCAGGCGTGGAGAGCCATCTCTGCCTCCGGCTCCCTCAGCTCTGTCTATAGAGACGTAACATTCCTTACAACATGCGTACTGATATACGATTTCCTGGCAACGATGGTAACGTTATCGCCTTAAGCTAAGTAAAATTCTCTTAGTTTGCTAAAGCAAAATTTCGATGCCAGGCACTTAAATGTGATTTTGCAGAGTATCCTTGTAGATGTAGAGAGATGATTTATATAAAAATCTTTAGAAGAGCTGGCCGACTTTAGTTACGTCGCACTGCATTGCGAGGCGTGAAAGGAAGAATCTGCGTAGTCTGATTTTTGCCTCGTGGAGAGGAACGTAACCAGCGAGATGCAACATCGGTTTACTTCACGAGCAGACTTTAGGAGACGCCTCATTGGATTAAGATGGTTCAAATGGCTCTGAGCACATCTGAGGTCATCAGTCCCCTAGAACATAGAACTACTTAAACCTAACTAACCTAAGGACATCACACACATCCATGCCCGAGGCAGGATTCGAACCTGCGACCGTAGCGGTCGCGCGGTTCCAGTCTGAAGCGCCTAGAACCGCTCGGTCACACCGTCCGGCAACGATTTCATATAGAGCATTTGGCGGTTGTTATGTTATAACTTACATGCTCTGAATATAGGCTGTTTCAAAGCACCGGCACGATGAGGATTTCTCGTTTACGCATTGTTTTTCTTATAACAAATTGACAAGAAACTACATATTGATAGTTAAACGATTCTCGTATTTGACGCTTTTCGTGTTATAGCTTTTTTGTTTTGAACATATACCTTTACAGTGCAGGGAGCATTAACGATTTATCAGAAGAGCGTCGTTTTTGAACAATTTCTTATATTTAAATATCAAATAATGACGTAAATATTTGGAGCCTTTAGGCATAATGTATAACAAATAACTTAGACACTACTGATGGGGTAGCATTGTAGCGCAGTTGGCAGAGTTGTGAACTCTGTAGGGAAAGGTTGCACGTTTACGTCTGGGTGCTGTGAATGATTTTTTTCTTTTTTTTACTTTATGTTTTCTATGAGACTTTCTTATTAATTTATTAAAAGTATGACCTGAAATACTCTAAGCTATTCATTATAAATAAGAGAGTTTGGTCTATTTTGTGAATGTGCCGGGGAAGATGGAAGTGCAAGACTGCTATTTGCATCACTGGCTGAATCCTTGCATCACTGGCTGATGCCCTCCTTTGATGATCGCTGTTTTTTTTTTTTTATAGTGTGTTGTTTGTGTCTGAAGTCTGATCCAATTTGCTGATTTATACTTCTGTTGGGAGAGGTAAGATCAAAATTTTCTCTTAATTTTATTGTTATTTTTTGCCAGGGGTGGGGCACACATAACGGGTCCTTTAATCTGCCATCCTTAGGGTCGTATCTTCACAAGGTCTGCAACGTTAGACAGTCAATGTTCATTTCTCGTGGAGAAGATAAAAGTTTAAGGAGGGTCAAACACTATGGATTTCGGGATCTTCTGCTTATGCCAGCGACTGGTTGACTGTACCTATTGTTCCAAGTTGCCGTATAACGCCTCCAAGAGCGTCTAATTTCGTGAAAATCTTTGCGGCCGTGTCCTTAATGTTTTGTTAGACGTCTCTCTCTGAGTACGACGTGGAGATCTCGATTACGCACCCACCAAGGTGCTCGGGTGGTCCATTGTACGCAACAGTTCTGGAGTACCTGAAGGTGTTTGTAATTGCTGTTGCACGTTATGCACCAGGAGGCAGATCCGTGCAGTATTGACGGTTCCCCCGTGGCATGGTGCAACTGGAGTTTCGTCCGTTGGTTCAGGTCTTTACTTGTAAAGAATGGAGTCATAGCGTTCATCGTCCTCATGCTTGCTGTTTTCTTCTCGTAGACGCGTGATGTGTATAATGGTTTCTTGTCGAGCAGGACATCCAGGTATTTCACAGGTTGCGCTCATGGAATTGGATTTCCGATATCCGATCGTTGATTACTGACTTCCTCTACGTAAAGACAATAGCAGATGTCTTGGCTTTGCTAATCCTAATTTTTTTATCATTGAGCCACTGTTCCAAGATATCTAACTGTTCCTGCATCCTTGTTACAAGTCGATCCATCTTCTTGCAGGGGGTCAGAAAAGCAGTGCCGTCTGCATAAAGACTGACAGACACATGTGAGACAATGGAGATCTTGTTGACATATATGAAGGGCTTATTTCAATAGTGGTACAAGTCCACTTTTGTTCCTTCAGAGATACAGAGTTCTAAAGTTAAATGAGTGCTGAAAAATCTGCAGTTGAGATACCAGAAATATTCAAGCATATGGCTTCTTGCTAGAGACGAACTTTTCTTTCTGTTTGTTTCGACCTTTAATGTCAGAAGCATTATAGACAGAAAAGTGGGGTAATGGGCTTGTACCACTATTGAAATAAGCCCTTCATATATTGAACAGTATGGAGGAGATGACTAGTCCTTGGGGGATTTCTGGAGTAGCTGTTCGCGTTGCTGATTGTTGGACGTCCATACGCACGTAGAGTCTTTTTTCTTATATGAAATTGTTGATTAGCTTGGCATAGCAGTCTGGTAGCAAGGTATTGCGATGATGTTTAACGATTAGGTTCTGTCTCCAGACTTTGTCGTAAGCTTTTTCTAGGTCAACAAAGATGCTAATGGTGTGATTCTTCTTATTAAAGTTTTCTTGAATAGTTTCCGTGGTTCACAGTAGTTGCAGTTCTGCTGAAAGTTTCTCTTGAAACCCGTACCGCTCAGGACGTAACACATCATGAGTGATGAGGACATCCTGTAGTCGTCGAAGTAGCACTGTTTCCAGTATATTTCCCAACGTTGGAAGTAAACTGATCGGTCTGTAGTTTCCAGGCTGTTATAGGTTCTCTCCTGGGTTAGAGAGTGGAACAATTCTGGCCACTTTCCATGCAGTAGGGGTCTTTTACAGAAGCTCGAAATTTAGCGCGGACTTCAATGCGAGATGCCTATAACAGTTCCACAGCGAAAATTTGTCTCGAAACTTGGCAGAAAATCCGAAGAGATTCTGGTCGTATGTGAAGTATGTTAGCGACAATAAACAATCAGTGCCATCTCTGCACGATAGCAATAGAGATACTATCGAAGACAGTGCTGCCAAAGCAGAGTTACTAAACACAGCCTTCCGAAATGCCTTCATAAAAGAAGACGAAAGAATTATTCCAGAATTCGAATCGAGAACAGCTGCCAACATGAGTAACGTAGAGGTAAATATCCTCAGAGTTGTGACGCAACTTAAATCACTTATTAAAAGTAAGTCTTCTGGTCTAGACTGTATATCAATTAGGTTCCTTTCGGTGTATGCTGATGCATTAGCTCCATACATAACAATTATGTACAACCGTCCGCTCGACGAAAGATCCGTACCCAAAGACTGGAAACTTTCACAGCTCACACCAATATTCAAGAAAGGTAGTAGGAGTAATCCACTAAATTACAGGCCCATATCGTTAACGTCGATATGCAGCAGGATTTTAGAACATATTGTGTTCGAACATAATGTATTATCTCGAAGAAAATGGTCTATTAACACACAATCAACATGGGTTTAGAAAACATCGTTCTTGTGAAACACAACTAGCTCTTTACTCACATGAAGTGCTGAGTACTATTGACAAGGTATTTCAGATCTATTCTGTATTTCTGGATTTCCGGAAAGCTTTTGACACTGTACCACACAAGCAGCTCGTAGTGAAATTGCGTGCTTATGGAATATCGTCTCAGTTATGTGACTGGATTTGTGATTTCCTGTCAAGGAGGTCACAGTTCGTAGTAACAGGCGGAAAGTCATCGAGTAAACCAGAAGTGATTTCCAGCGTTCCCCAAGGTAATGTTATAGGCCCTTTGCTGTTCCTTATCTATATTAACGGTTTGGGAGAAGATCTGAGCAGCCGTCTTCGGTTGTTTGCGCATGACGCTGTCGTTTATCGACTAATAAAGTCATCAGAAGATCAAAACAAATAACAAAACGATTCAGAAGAAATATCGGAATGGTGCTAAAAGTGGCAGTTGACCTTAAATAACGTAAAGTGTGAGGTCATCCACTTCAGTGCTAAAAGGAACTCCTTTAAACTTTGGTTACACGATAAATCAGTCTAATCTAAATGCCGTAAATTCAACTAAATACCTAGGTATTACAATTACGAACAACTTAAATTGGAAGGAACACATAGAAAATGTTGTGGGGAATGCTAACCAAAGACTGCGTTTTATTGGCAGGACCTACTAAGGAGACTGCCTACACGACGCTTGTCCGTCCACTTTTAGAATACTGTTGCGCGGTGTGGGATCCTTATCAGATAGGACTGACGGATACATCGAAAAAGTTCAAAAAAAGGCAGCACGTTTTGTATTATCGCGAAATATGTGAGAGAGTGTCACAGAAATGATACAGGATTTGGGATGGACGTCATTAAAAGAAAGGCGTTTTTCGTTGCGACGGAATCTTCTCACGAAATTACAATCACCAATTTTCTCCTCCGAATGCGAAAATATTTTGTTGACACCGACTTACATAGGGAGGAACGAACACCAAGATAAAATAAGGGAAATCAGAGCTCGTAAGGAAAGATTTAGGTGTTCATTCTATCCGTGCGCTATACGAGATTGGAATAATAGAGAATTGTGAAGGTGGTTCGTTGAACCCTCTGCCAGGCACTTAAAAATGATTTGCTGAGTATCCATGTAGATGTAGATGTAGATATAAATACCCTAACAGCAGGAAGCTGTTGACAGTCCTCGTAAAGAGTATAATCGCTTTCCTTGGCAGCTGTTTGAAGTTCACGTTACTGACTTGGTCCTTACCTGGCGTATTTTCACTGATTCTTCTAATTTATGCTTGAGTTGTCAGTTGAGGGTGGTTGTGGAATGGAATATTCCAGAATATCTTCTTCTTCCCGATGGAGGGGACGTCTTCATCGAGGGTCGGTGATGTGGACATCTGGCCTTGATGAGTCTTCATAAACAGTCCCGGAAACTCGTCGTAGTTGGTGTCAGGTAAAAACTTACATATGGAGGCCTGTTGTTTGGCCCTTTGGATCTTCTTCGTTAGGGTATCGATGGCTATGTCCTCTGCCCCTATGGTAGCCGTATCTTGTGTGGGACGAGTGTTGTTTCTCAGATATGTCTGGCACTGCAGCCAATCCAAGAATCTTGTGCTAGGTGATGGTGGCTGGATATTCAGCCGTTCATTAAGGCTGAGGACCGGTGTATGGTCTGGGGAGAGATCGTTCAATGTAGTTGTAGATTAGGCTTAATATTCTTGATTACGGCGATGTATAGCACATACGGTGCTTGTATTGTGAGGTGCGGTATCCTTGTTGGTGCATGTTGGCCGAGGATCGCCATATTCAGATCATCCACAAGTGCGAACAGAGCCTGTCCGTTCAAGTTCGTTTTTCGTGAATTCCATGCTGTATGCTTGCTTTTCAGGTCGCCACCGAGACCTTTGTCAACGATCGCTAACAGTCAACGCAGCTATTGTCATGCTCGTTCATTTTCGTAAGCAAACTGTATATTGCGTGCACCAGATGCAGCTCTCAGTTCCCGTTGGAGAGGGCTGATGTCCCAAATCACGGTGAGGAGCATGTTCCGTGAGATGTCACAGGTCGTTCCGAGCGTGCAGCAACCACTACGGATACCACATCTGGCGTGATTACCGATAAGAAACATGTCCGTTTGACGACGGCTTAAGGACCTTGCAAACTTTGTGAAAAGTTATGTTATACCACCCAAACCGCAACTATAGGTTTTCAAAATACACCATACAGCTACAAAGAACATTGTACCTTGCACATGCTGCTCCTATCCGCCACTGAGGAGTATATTAGTGGGATAGTGGGAATATTCAAGAGTAACATGTCCACAGGTTTAGACGAGATTCCAATGAATCCGCCGAAGGACTGAAAAAAAGCACTCCTAAGGGACATTCCTTCGTCCACGAGACTCAGGGGGCCTTAGACACGGGTTCACAGTTAGATGCCGTGTTTCTTGACTTCCGTAAGGCGTTTGACACAGTTCCCCACAGTCGTTTAATGAACAAAGTAAGAGCATAAGGACTATCAGATCAATTGTGTGATTGGATTGAGGAGTTCCTAGATAACAGAACGCAGCATGTCATTCTCAATGGAGAGAAGTCTTCCGAAGTAAGAGTGATTTCAGGTGTGCCGCAGGGGAGCGTCATAGGACCGTTGCTATTCACAATATACATAAATGACCTGGTGGATGACATCGGAAGTTCACTGAGGCTTTTTGCAGATGATGCTGTGGTGTATCGAGAGGTTGCAACAATGGAAAATTGTACTGAAATGCATGAGGATCTGCAGCGAATTGACGCATGGTGCAGGGAATGGCAATGGAATCTTAATGTAGACAAGTGTAATGTGCTGCGATTACATAGAAAGATAGATTCATTATCATTTAACTACAAAATAGCTGGTCAGCAACTGGAAGCAGTTAATTCCATAAATTATCTGGGAGTACGCGTTAGGAGTGATTTAAAATGGAATGATCATATAAAGTTGATTGTCGGTAAAGCAGATGCCAGACTGAGATTCATTGGAAGAATCCTAAGGAAATGCAATCCGAAAACAAAGGAAGTAGGTTACAGTACGCTTGTTCGCCCACTGCTTGAATACTGCTCAGCAGTGTGGGATCCGTACCAGATAGGGTTGATAGAAGAGATAGAGAAGATCCAACGGAGAGCAGCGCGCTTCGTTACAGGATCATTTAGTAATCGCGAAAGCGTTACGGAGATGATAGATAAACTCCAGTGGAAGACTCTGCAGGAGAGACGCTCAGTAGCTCGGTACGGGCTTTTGTTAAAGTTTCGAGAACATACTTTCACCGAAGAGTGAAGCAGTATATTGCTCCCCCTTACGTATATCTCGCGAAGAGACCATGAGGATAAAATCAGAGAGATTAGAGCCCACACACAAGCATACCGACAATCCTTCTTTCCACGTACAATACGAGACTGGAATAGAAGGGAGAACCGATAGAGGTACTCAGGGTACCCTCCGCCACACACCGTCAGGTGGCTTGCGGAGTATGGATGTAGATGTAGATGTAGACATTATGAATGAGTCCTTCAGATTCGGTTGCGTCCCTAATTAGCTAAAACCTACAAAGATTCTTCTAATCCACAAAAAGGTAATACAGAATACACAGAGCATTACAGACCTATTGCGCCACTGTCTTCTTTTTCAAAAATAATAGAAACTATTGTTAAAACAGACTTATGAATTATTAATATTCACGTATCGGCCCAATAGGACCACGCGCGATAACCCTTTATTTGGCAAATGGTGAAAATAAAAACAAAAAATTATTCAGTGCTTATATTTATTTATTATGCTTAAAGAAATACAATTCAGTCAGTTTTAGAAATTTTTGACACAAATTATGAAAATTATTGAATGTTGCTTGCAAGCAACATTGCCAGCAGTAGACCACATGTATACACATTATAGAAAAAAGTGTTTGCCAATAACCTCAAGCAAAAGGTTTCTTGTACGTGAATAATTTAATTTATAAACACATTTATGCATTCCTGCTGTGTAATAGAACTGTTTCATTTTCCCTTCTAGTTCATCTTGCAATCGAATTTTTGGAAACAATTCCTCTTTGGAACAAAGCACAATACTAGATTGCATTTTGAACACATGACTGTAGAAAATGCAGATGGACAGTAACGACAACGACCTTTTGGACTGTATACAGGCCAGTGCTCCATATTATCAAATCAGACATCTTGTGTAAAAGTCTGAGCTGTTGGCTTCCTCCTCTTCTTTTGTGGTGGTGTTATGTCTATTGAGGGCCTCCCTACTTTCCTTTTTACTGAAAACATCAAACCATTGGCTATATCTGCCATGAATGACTTCAGTGATGTCTTCTTGTCCAGAGCTTCTCTTCGAAATACCAGCCAGGCATTTACAACACTCAGATTTAGCACAAATCCAATCAATCACATGTACCACTCTATCAGCATACCAGCAAGATCAATCCACTGGGACAGGGCACATCAATTCTTCTTTTTTCATTGCTGTCCCATCATTTTACTGTTGAGAGTGGTTGGACACCACAAAATGCGCTTACAAGTGTCACGGTTTTATTGTTTTGAATATCCGCCGTAAGCATAATATACTAACGGCACATGTCACAACTATGGGCAATGTTGCTCACAGACAACATAAAAGTTTTATACTATTTACGCAAATCAAAACAATACTAGATTGAAATATTTCTGCTGTAAACTCACCTCTCGGTATTTCTTGAAGAAAATCTGCTAAAATTACTGCCAATTTATTGAAATCCACTCTTTCAGAGACAAAATAAGACACCCCTGTTGCTCACGTGAGGAAATCTCTGTAACACCACTGCACAAACTGCCATCTCGTTTGGAAAACCTTGAACTATTACAACAACTGGCATTCGCAGTGTGTAAAGGAACGTTGCCTGGAGGCAACAATGCCAGTAAAAGGCACTAGGGAGTGTTTGTTGTTCCATAAGGCCAACGTAAATTTGATGTTGCTTGAGAGCAGCACTGCCAAATAAAGGAATAAAATCAGTCAATGTCGCTTTTGATGGTTGGCCTTCCTTTGTGTACACATTTGTTTTATCCTTTTAGAATGACGTCTCTTATTTTCATCAGACCACGGTGTTCCATTCCGTTTTCTAATTTCCCTCTGACCAACTTTCCAATCAAATATCTTTTGTCTGAATATTTTTCTATCTGTACCGTCTGCCTGAGTTATACCGGCTACTTTAAGATATTCATTAATCGCAGCGATCCATTTAACTGGCTCAGTTTTGGCCTTACTTCTGTTTTCGTAGGATTCTATTACTCATTTTGACAACCTAGTTGGGTGCCATTCTTTTAATGTGCCCATAAAATTTAAGTTTTCGTTTTCTCATGTCACCATGTATGTCTGTGTATTCTTCTATTTCCTTATTACTTCTCAACCTATAAGTTTCTCCATCAGTAATTTTGGGGCCTAATATTTCGCTATAATTTTTCTTCATTTCTTTTGAATTTCTTCAGTATCCCTCTTTCTATTTAAAATTAAAGTTTCTCCTCCGTAATGACATTCAGGTTTGATTATAGTGCTGTAATTCGTAAGTTAACTGAAGTTAGAAAGTGATTTTTACTATAAATATTTTGTATTAATCTGAATGCAGTTGCAATTTCTTGAAAGCGAACTTCGTTTTCTGTTTTTTAAGACCGTTTTCTTGTATGATTTTCCCCAAGTATTTAAATGAAGGAAGCCTTTTTATTTTTCCATGTTTCGTGTTCAAAAACTTTGGTGCTTGTTTGTTACATTCATATATTCAGTTCTTTCGAATGATATTTGTAGTCTGCAGCTCGTGGTCGTGTGGTAGCATTCTCGCTTTCGGCACCCGGGTTCCCGAGTTCCATTCCCGGCGGGGTCAGGGATTTTCTCTGCCTCGTGATGACTAGGTGTGGTGTGATGTCCTTAGGTTAGTTAGGTTTAAGTAGTTCTAAGTTCTAGGGGACTGATGGCCATAGATATTAAGTCCCATAGTGCTCAGAACCATTTTGATATTTGTAGTCCTATTTTTTCCGCAATTCCTTAAGAATTTCAAAGTGTTTTGAGCTTGGTAATATCCGTAGTTCAAATAGCCAGATCATTTGCAAATGGGAGGCAATCTACTCTAAATTACTTCTACTTAATTTGATTGATTGATCTATATTTTGACTCGCCTTTTCTCTTGCCATTCTGTAATTACCTTTTCCGAAACATAGTTAATCAGTAATGGGGAGAGTGCATCTCCCTGTCTAACACCAGTCTTTATATCAAATGGTTCAGAAATTTCTCCCATGAATTTAACTTTATATCTGGTGTCGGTTAGCATTTCCAAAATCAGTGTTAGAGTTTTATTATCCAGCCCTTGTTCCTTTAAAATTATGAAAAGAGATTCACAATCAACTAAGTCGCAGACCTTTATAAAATCCACAAATGTACAAACAATATTGCTACTAGAAATTCTTTGGTGCCTAAGAATTTGTTTCCAATTAAGAATTTGTTCCGGACAGGATCTGTTTTGTCTAAAGTCTAACTATCCTTGGGGTCGTTCAAGAAAACATTGCGATAGAATTTTGTATGTGAACGGTAGAAGAGGGATTACTCGGTAGCTGTTAACATCGGTTCTATCATCTTTTTTACGAAATGGATGAATTAGGGCAGTTTTCCAGTCCTCAGGTATTTTCTTAGTTTGCCAGGTATGTCCTGTTGGCCTAATGATCCCTTTTGTAGTGTTAGGGACAGCTGATTTTAATAGTTCTGCAATTATACCGTCTTTACGGATGCTTTATTGTTTTTAAATCTCTTAATTTGCTTAGTTATTTCGATTTCGTCACGTTCTTTAGAGATAGGGTTGGTGTTATTAGTTTGCTTAGTTGGAATTTATTCACTGGTCTTGAACAGTTTAATAGTTTTTCTACATAATTAGCAACTATCTTACAATTTTCCCTGTTGTTAAGAGCAAAACTGTCATTTTGATTTTTGAAGCAAAGACTTTTAGGTTGGTAACCGTCTGGTTTTGTTTTGAATATTTTATGAAAGTTTCTTGTATTGTTATTTTGGAAGTATTTTTAGATTTCTAAAAGTTAGGCATTTCCGGAGTTTCTTTCACTCTGCTGGATCAGTTTAGATGTTTCTTTTCTTACAGTTAGAAAGGTGTTGTAAGTATTTTCAGATTTGTCGCTAATCTAATTTTTGAATGCCTCAACAGAAGAATTAACTGCTGTTTCACAATCCGCGTTCACCAAGGGTGTTTTTGTTTCTCTCGAAGCGGAATTAAATTTTGTGCTCTTTTGATGAACTTTTTTTTAGGCTTTGCCAATTTTTGGATTGTTTTTTTGTAAAGTTCGCCTGTTAGAGTTATGGCTATTTTAGCAATATCAAATTTTGGGATAACATTCTATGTTTTGAATAGTTTTTGAGGTTGAAATGTTACTTTTGTTCACGTTAAATATTGGTCATAATCAATATTAGCCCCTCTCCTAACTTGGACATTTAAAATTTCTATGTAGTTAAGATATGAAATAGATTAATGATCGATTTGAAATTCCCCAATAAATGTATTGGTTGACCGACAAGTTTTTTGTTTAGAGGGGTTCTGTTTACAATGTGTTGACCTGATTTTAAGGTTAAAATTTTTGCGGTTTTCAACAAGCCTTTGGCCATTGTGGTTTGCTCATTTATGCGCAGTAAATCCACCCACCGTTTCCTTGTATTTTTTTCTCTTTATCTAATCGAGCATTAAAATCGCCCCATTAAAATTTTAACATGGTTTGAGGGAATTGAAAGTCTCTTTGGGTTTGCTGCTGGATCACAAAATCAACTCCATTCGATATTTCGGCGATCCAACTGTTCGCCATCTTCGGGAAATGCTGCTTTTGCCGATGTGTTCTCAGCGGGACCCGTCAGCAGAAGCAGCATTTCCTGAATATGCCCAACAGCTGGATCGCCGAAATATCGAATCGAGTTGATTTTGGGATCCGGCAGCAAACCCGAAGAGACTTCCAAGACTTAATAAGCCGGTAAAGCCTACGAAGTAACATGGTTTGAGGAAATTTTCGAGATGACGCTTTATCATTTCACAACATTCATTAACTTCTTCATTTTATTACAGTAATCCCTATTGACTGGCATATGGGCATTACTTAAAGTGTATGCTTTATTTGAGCATTTAAGAGAAATTGTCATAAGTCTGTTATTAATGGGTTTTTACCTCCCTTATTGAATTTAAAATATTTTTGGAGACTGGCATCATAACACTACACCCTCTGGCCTACGTCCGTGGCACGGTGCATATTTCGAACAGCAGTTCGGCTGGTTGACGACGTTTCCGAACACGACCACGTGGTGTAGCAAGAAACGTACACGCATGCTAATAAATTAAGGATAATTGCAGATGTGGTGCCACACAACGTGGCACTATACAAAACTGGCGCTAATAGCATAGGCACATAGGGAACACTCACGACACAGATCTGTAAGTCCACAGTATTGGTGACAAGTTGAGAAAACCGTCCCGAAACACATGTGCTACAAAACGCCACTTTTTTCCTGTGCATGTACCCCGACATCAATACCATGGATACGTACACAGGCCACACAACGGGTTGGCATATCCTGAATCAGGTGGTCTAGCAGCTGCTGGGGTATAGCTTCCCATTCTTGCACCAGTGCCTGTCGGAGCTCTTGAAGTGTCGTAGGGGTTTGAAGACGTGCAGCGATACGTCGACCGAGAGCATCCAAGACGTGCTCGATGGGGTTTAGATCTGGAGAACAGGCAGGCCACTCCATTCGCCTGATGTCTTCTGTTTCAAGGTACTCATCCACGATGACAGCTCGGTGAAGCAGTGCGTTATTATCCGTCAGGAGGAAGGTGGGACCCACTGCAACCCTGAAAAGGCGGACTTGCTTTTTACAAAATGACGTCCCGAGACACCTGACCTGTAACAGTCCCCCTGTCAAATACATGCAGGAGAGTCTGTGCACCAATCATAATCCCACCCCACACCATCCAGCCACGACCTCCATACAGGTCCCTGTCAAGGACATTAAGGGGTTGGTATCTGGTTCCTGGTTCACGCCAGATGAAAACCAGACGAGAATCACTGTTCAGACTATACCTGGACTCGCCCGTAAACATAATCTAGGACCACTGTTCCAATGACCATGTACTGTGTTCTTGACACCAGGATTTACGGGCTATCCTGTGACCAGGGCACAGTCGAATGCACCTCGCAGGTCTCCGGGCGAATAAACCATGACTGTTCAGTCGTCTGTAGACTGTGTATCTGGAGACAACTGTTCCAATGGCTGCGATAAGGTCCCGAGCAAGACTACCTGCAGTACTCCGTAGCCGTCTTCAGGCACTGATGGTGAGATATAGGGCTTCTTGTGGGGCTGTACACTGTACTGTAGCGCCTGGACACGTTTCCTGTCTGCTGGAATCGTTGCCATAATCCTGAATCTGTGGCAGACGGAGGGCCTGTGCTACGATCTGCGGTGTTTGACCAGCCTCCAGTCGCCCTAGTATTCTACCCCTCATAACGTCATCAATATGTGTTCTTTGAGCCATTTTCAACACACAGTCTCCGTTAGCACATCTGAAAACCTATGTACACTTACTCGCTGCACCGTACTTTGATATGCACCAACACATCTCTGCGTATGTGGACTGCTGCCAGCGCCACCATGCGACGACCCCAGGTCAAATGCACCACATGGTCATTACCCGAGGTGATTTAAGCCCGCAAACCGCCCACCAGAGCATTGTTTCACCATGTATCAGCATTATCCTTAATTTCTGAACATGAGTGTAGTTGATCATACCAGATGACACGACATCATTGATACACGGTCCAATATAGATGATCCCGAGCCTAATGCAATCGTAATTGGCGATGTCGTTGAGTTAATACGGAAACATGGAGAGGTCGCTGCTGCGGAGTCTCATGTTCAACCATATGCGCTGGACGGTGTTATCCGAAACGCTCGTGCCTGCATCAGCAGTGTGCTTTGTCGCCAGATATGCCACAAATCGCTGCCTATCCTGTTCTGCAGAGCAGGCAAGCCTCTGGCCTCCACGTTCTGTGATGAGGCGTGGACTCCTAACCCCTTGTCGCCTACTCGTGGTTTCACCGTCCTTTTCATAAATGCTCGCGACAGTAACATGCGAAGAGCCGACCAGCTTCGCCGTTTCCGCGATGCTCGTTTCCAGGCGCCGGACCGTAGCTACATGCCCATTTTAAAAGTAACATATGTCAGTCGATTTGCCTATTTCTATCGCCGCTAGAATAGTTTTCCATTCGTCTCTACTCCGCTTGTATACTTACCCCACCGCGTCACGTTCCTGCTATACAACAAGGAGGAATTCAATCTCACGATGCACTGTTTCCTAATCACATTACCGACTTACCACTATGGGGCACACTAGTTGAAACGATGTTGTTTGCTGATGGAAGCAATGTAGTAATTACAGTAGGACACCATAAATGTTACGTGTTATAGCTGACATGGTACCGATGGTCAGCAACTGGTCAACAATCAAAGTAAGTATTAATATAATAAAAAGTAATAACATGAACTTTTATATAAGTAACAATACTTAATAAAACGACACATAAAGCACATAATGACGTACACTTATTGAACAGAAATTTAAATGTGCTGAAGACATCCCCGTTTTTGCAAAAATAATCAGGGCAGCATGCTACGCCGTTCGGATATGAACCATAGTGTATCATAGATCATGCCTAAGAACAACACACTTAGCACATGTATATTCCATCATCTGGAAAAACGGCCATCAGAATAATTACTAAAAATCAGAAAAGCGGCCACTGCATTGAACTATTTATAAGGATGAAAAATTTCACCGTTCCAAGTGAATACATTTTCCAAACCACAGTTTTTGTACTGAAAAACTTTGAGGAATACGTAGTAAACAGATCCATAGATGATCACCAAACTAGATATAATGGTTGCTTACACCCAGGTGGAAAGAATGATTAAGACCCAAATCATGTATGTCGAGGAATCACGCTGTATAATAATTTATTGTAAAAAATAACTGTTACTCAATGAAAGAGTGCGTGTAACAAAAATTGTTACCAAAAATAACAGACATCAAATTAACCAAAGAGGATGGTGTATAACTGAAAGAAATACGTTACACATCCAATTTATATACATATATCAAAAAAAGTTTTTCATCACCTCGGTTCCGAGAGTTCCGGAACCTTTACAGAAAATTAGAATAGAGATCAACATAAAAATTATTTCCGCCGTTTTTATTGCTCATGAAAACCACACATTGCGTGTTGTATCACCATGCAGCGAGACCTTCAGAGGTGGTGGTCCAGATTGCTGTACACATCGGTACCTCTAATACCCAGTAGCACGTCCTCTTGCATTGATGCATGCCTGCATTCGTCGTGGCATACTATCCACAAGTTCATCAAGGCACTGTCTGTCCAGATTGTCTCACTCCTCAACGGCGATTCGGCGTAGATCCGTCAGAGTGGTTGGTGGATCACGTCGTCCATAATCTATCCCAGGCATGTTCGATAGGGTTCATGTCGGGTGAACATGCTGGCCACTCTAGTCAGCGATGTCGTTATACTGAAGGAAGTCATTCACAAGATGTGCACGATGGGGGTGCGAATTGTCGTCCATGTAGACGAATGCCTCGCCTTTATGCTACCGACACAGTTGCACTATCGGTCGGAGGATGGCATTCACGTATAGTACAGCTGTTACGGCTCCTTCGATGACCACCAGCGGCGTACGTCGGCCCCACGTAATGCCACACCAAAACATCAGGGAACCTCCACCTTTCTGCACTCGCTGGACAGTGTATCTCAGGCGTTCAGACTGACCAGGTTGCCTCCAAACAGGTCTCCCACGATTGTCTGGTTGAAGGCATATGCGACACTCATCGGTGAAGAGAACGTGATGCCAATCCTGAGCAGTCCATTCGGCATGTTGTTGGACCCATCTGTACCACGCTGGATGGTGTCGTGGTTGCCAAGATGGACCACGCCATGGACATCGGGAGTGAAGTTGCGCATCATGCAGCCTATTGCGCCCAGATTGAGTCGTAACACGACGTCCTGTGGCTGTACGAAAGGCATTATTCAACATGGTGGCGTTGCTGTCAGGGTTCCTCCGAACCATAATCCGTAGGTAGTGGTCATCCACTGCAGTAGTAGCCTTTTGGCGGCCTGAGCGAGGCATGTCACCGACAGTTTCTGTCTCTCAGTATTTCCTTGATGTCCGAACAACATCGCTTTGGATCACTTCGAGTCACCTGGACAGTTCCCTTGCTGAGAGCTCTTCCTGGCACAAAGTAACAATGCGGACGCAATCGAACCGCGGTATTGACCGTCTAGGCGTGGTTGAACTATAGACAACACGAGCCGTGTACCTCCTTCCTGCTGGAATGACTGGAACTGATCGGCTGTCGAACCCCCTCCGTCTAATAGGCGCTGCTCATGCATGGCTGTTTACATTTTTGGGCGGGTTTAGTGACATCTCCGAATAGTCAAAGGGACTGTGTCTGTGTTATAATATCCACAGTCAACGTCTGTCTTCAGGAGTTCTGGGAACTGGGGTGATGCAAAACGTTTTTTGATGTGTGTATTACATAATGCAATCTTGTAGCCTTGGTGTGTTACTCCAACAGTCTTATGTTTAATTCCCGTTACTTGAATCACGTTATTTCTAAGTTTTTGAAAACAGCCACAAGTATTTTTTATTTTCCGTTTTGGCTCTTCAAATGAACAAGAGCATCGTCAGAATATACACTGTCAAAGACACAAATTGAGGCAATATGTACATGTTCTATTTCCAGTATGGTGACTTAAGTTTAGACTTGGCTGACAACATTAAAGATTGCGTGTAAAGTTGTCTGACAGCTCTAAAGATTAACTGGCTGTACTATAGTACTTGAACTTACGTTTAAAGTACACTAGCAGACGATGACATTGTCTGCGTCGAAGGTTAAATTGACTGTACAACAGTATTTGTAACGTCCAAACTCTGCTTGCACGTTATTTCTGTCCCTTTAATTTTATTTTCTCTAATTGATTGATAAACAGAGCATTTATACGTTTAATTGCGACATCCATACAAAGACATTTGATTGTGGATGAATGAATAGCCTTTTTGACATTTTATTCTCCTTATAACAAAGATATTCATCAGACAAAGAATTTGTTTTAAGTAACAATAATGCGAAATAACCTCATTTGGTTTTGTCGTGACCGCGCGGGATTAGCCGAGCGGTTTCGGGCGCTGAGGTCACGGATAGTGCGGCTGGTCCCAGCGGAGGTTCGAGTCCTCCCTCGAGCATGGGTGGGTGTGTTTGTCCTTAGGATAATTTAGGTTAAGTAGTGTGTAAGAATAGGGACTGATGACCTTAGCAGTTAAGTCCCATAAGATTTCACACACATTAGAACATTTTTTTTTGTTTAGTCGTGACTAAATGGTAAAATATCCTGATTGTGCAATCGCACTTTTAACGCACTAGATTCTTACTCGGGACGACGGTCGTTGAAATACCCATCAGGCCATCTAAATTTAAATTTTCGTGGCTTCCCTAAATTGCTTAGTGTTTTGATGGTTCCATTCAAAAGGCTGTGGCCGACTCCTTTCTTCCATCTTCCCCAGTATTAGCGAGTTCTCCATCTCTGAAGACCTTGTCAACGACGAGACGTAAACCTTTATCTTCCTTCCCTATTTGTGATTGTGCAAGGGCGTATGTGGGACTGGTTGGGTTATGTTGAGAAGGACACAGGTACACTACAGTACACGTCCAGCAAGTCATTACTTTTTGATATGCTGAAATAAAATTGTCAGTTAATTCACCATCAGAGGGCATAAGTACGACAATTTAGAATAAAAGACTGCCAGAAAAAGTGTGTGTGTGTTTGTGTGTGTTTATCTCAATATCTCTACCTGGCAGCGACGTGACGGACACTAATTGTACTGATGTGATTAAAGCTATTCCTCGTTCGCAGCGTTTTTCGTTGCGTTAATGGCATTGAAACGAGCACTCTTACATAATGAATGTAGACGACCTTGTGACGTCTCTGACAATAGAGTGCATATTTATATTCCCCCACCCTCCACCCCCACCCAATCTCACCACTTGCCTCCCTCTCCACCATCCACACTCCTTTCCCCTTCTGGCCCATAACAGACACAGTAGAAGTTTAAGGTCAGAGACTAGGAGTACATTTATGAATGAAATTACTACTGTCAGGGCATTTAAGCCTACGTCAAAAAGGCAAAGGAACAAAGGTGAAATTTCAGCACGTTATCTTGGCAGCGTTTCCCTTTTTTGATAATAAAAGAAGATAGTCTCAAAACAGTTCGCATGAAGGCATGCGGGCAGTTCTAATACAACAGCATTAACTTCCACAAAAACTGTGAATTTAACAATACAACATTGAGAATATAGGGGGAGGGGGGAGGAGCGTATAACACACGGTGCTTTACTTTTTCTGTGTTCTTACAACTTTCCTCGAAAGTCTTGTTGTTGATTTTAGCCCTACTGCCTGTAGTGAGCGTCAGCCATAAAATTATGCTCACGGGGCCAAACAAACGCAGTGACTGCTTCCTCGCCTAAATAACAGATATTTTTCAACTTTCTTTGAGGAATACCTGTCATTGGAATTATTACGCTGTGCGGAAACGAGACATGTACCTTACCTCTTCAAATGATCGAAATTTCGGTAATCCTCCTTCAGTGGATTATGATGATGTGAGAGAAAATTCAAAATTCGTTTTACAATAACTAATTTGTAGATTTGTTTCATATCTTTTATGAGAGTGTAGTTTTAAATCTGGATTTGTGGCAATTGGTTCGTGCTACAAGATAGAACACGTTGTAATCAACGTTTTAAATATGATATGGATGTAGACTGCAGCTCCCAATAATGAACTCAGAATTCTGTTGGAAAAGATTCAGAATACAAGTACTGTAAATAAATATACTATGGAATTGATTGTCTCTAGTAATTTGTGGTTGGCCAAGTTTTCTATAGTCGTGCAAATCTTGTAGAAGTTATCGTTACTCAAGTGCTGCGTTGGTTCCTGAAAACTCACACAATATATTTACATAGGTAAGTTATTTAAATTTCAGATGAAGAAAACAGATAGAGACTTGTGCAGTCATTTTTAGATGTTTACTTAACCGACCTTATGATTCAGATTAGTCAGTTTACCATGATTGAAATACTGAACAACTGTGCCAGTTACTTATTTTTTCGTTCTTAGCGCGACGCGATTCGAGAATTTATTCTCATTTTCAAGAGCCTTTGTTCATATACAGAATTTTTTATGCCTGCATGTGTGATATTCTGTCTCTCTTGCATTATAGTTGTCTTTTTGAGATTTTACTGCAATCGGAAGATCAGACAAAATGAATCTTGAAGTATGTTTCTATGAATTTTTTTCTACTTACAAGTATTGTTCCCCCCTCTCTAATATTAGCGTATAAAAACATTCCCAGATTCATTTTTCTCCGATCTTGCGATTGCGGTAAAATCTGAAAAGGCAACTACAATGCAAGAGAAGTAGAAAATCACACATGCAAAAGTTATAAGAAATATTTATGTAAGCAAATGCATTTGAACGTGAGAATAAATCATTAGAACAAGTTGTGCTAAGCATACAAAAATAAGTAACTCGTGCAGTTTTTCATTATTTAAATTATCAATGGCGCAGTAGCAGGCTTTCCAAACACATCGATTAGGATAAACGAAATTAAATCACTTTACCTCTGTAAAGATGGAGGTTGTGGCTAACATCTTTAGGGAAACACAGCTGGACAGAGTGAGTGCAGCAGTTCGGGCAAAGATGAAGTGAACAGCGACAGGGTGTCTGTTGCTTACAGGCAATCCCTTAATGCGCCAGCTGGATGAGCATTATCGTGATGGAAAACTACCCCTACGGTCAAGGTCAGGAATAGTGAGACAGAAAGCTTTATTCCTTCTGTACCTCGAAGCAAGCTATCAACGAGCACAGAATGAGTATGATAACAGACTGGTATCACCTGCTGCGTCATCTGATGTAATCCAGACTCCCTCCTCACGTAGTTTCACTAGGCATCTCCACTGAAACAGAATAGGAAATACGAACCACACTGATGCCAGACAGTATCTGCACATGACTGTCCTCCTAACTCAGTCCCACACACGTACGATACCATTGAAACCTTTGCTGGTGTTGATGGACGACACAGTGAGAATGTCGTCGATAGCACAATGTTTTCAGTGCCTTGGAACTCTAATGCAAAAATTATTGCAAATTGGGAAGTGTAATGTAAATGATGTTATATCGTCTGCCGGTCATGCTTGTCATATTTTCTCTCAGAAATCGCATTGTTGAAATGGTGTTAAAACCGCCAAAAGTTACCTTCCCAGATCATTAGCCCATTCATAAGCCGATGGTTAGTTGCCATGTCTACCAACAAGAAGAGAAAACGTACAGAATTACTTTATGCCATTTCAGACTATCTCGTTATCAATATAACTACGGTTAACTAATCTAAAAACTCCAAGATGTGGGATAGAATCGCTGAGGGAGAGTGACGAGAAGCGGCCAGGACGCTGGATGAGCGGCATGCGCAGTTACTCGGCTTTCTGCGGAAACTGAACTTTCTAGGCTGGGTTCGTCGGCCCCTTTCCGCCGGTCTGTCATGTTTCGCTTTCGGGTTTCGTCTGCCACAGTTACGTGGGCATTGTTACGCCGGACCGACTGAAAAACCGCCATGTTAACACCAATGGTTTCGAGCTTTGTGAAACTACAGCTGTGACTCAGAGCTGAGTGAGAAGAATTAGGATTCCACGCTCATTACGTGCTGCGACACTTTGTTGTGCAATTAGCAACTTTCAGGGATGACACAGAAACGAAAACTTTGAGAGATGAAGGATAGCTAAAAGGCTGGCCGAAAATATCTTAGCTCCAACCCGGGTTCGAACCCCCAACTTTCGGTTTCCAGGCAACCGCTGTACATTTCGACTGATGTTGCATAATTTTCATTTCTAATATAAATGACTGCTATGATTGTTCGTAAGTTTAGTCCTGTTTTCGCTATTCACACATACCAAATACACTAATTATCCTGACCATTGTCACAACTCACCTAGTTCCAGAGGCGTGTTTATAACCCATTTACTATAGACACGAATAAGTGGTTTTTAACATATGAGCTGGCCCTCGATGACATCACTGTCGTTTTGTACGACTAATTCGAGGTGAATTTAGGAGATGAGGACAGTAATTGTAGCTGAACATTGTGCTCGTCATAAGAGCGCATTACGATTCTTACCTTACAATATAACAAATATCCTGCGTGTAAACACCGTTTCCGATGTCAGGAAATCAAGTAATCGGAACACCACCGACGTAGACCATAGCGTTCATAGCACAGATGCGACCCACTTGAATGGTTTCTACAATATGGTACTGTCATAATCGAGCCAAAGTGATTAGCATTCTGCACTCGTATCCTGGAATACCGTTACTCGAATTCCCAAGTCATATTGATTTAAATCGCTATGGCTTCACTAAGTCAATCGCTGAAACCAAATACCAATATGGTTTCTTTGAACAGGGCGGGGCCGACTTCCTTCCACCTTCTTGTCCGTTCTGAGGGTCTAATGATCGCATCGTCGACAAGACGTTAAACGCTAGTCTTCCCTCCTTCCTTCCCCGTGTCACCGTAGCCTAGTGTCTTGTCACGCCTTGCATTCGTCGAGCACGCATATTTATGGTAGTGAGTTTGTCGTAATATAATCAGTTACCATGTATCGTGGGTAACATCACGATATTCCTGTGCCCACAGCAATCTTAACTAACAACGTTTCTCCGTGAACAAGAGTAAATGTGCGCATCGCCTGATGCGGATTCCGTTTGCGACAAACTGCGATGAACTGTATGCTCCGAGGCCGGCCGCGGTGGTCTCGCGGTCCTAGGCGCGCAGTCCGGGACCGTGCAACTGTTACGGTCACAGGTTCGAATCCTGCCTCGGGCATGGATGTGTGTGATGTCCTTAGGTTAGTTAGGTTTACGTAGTTCTAAGTTCTAGGGGACTGATGACCACAGCAGTTGAGTCCCATGCTGCTCAGAGCCATTTTTGTATGCTCCGAAACACTCTTGACACCTCCAAAATTGTGCTTCGCGTCAATCACAAACAAAAGCAGAAGCAAGCAACTGAAAATCCCTGGCAGTGGCGTCATAACATGTGAAGCAAAAATGATTAAGTTGACGCTTATTTCGGTGCAAAATTTCTGAACCTTCCTCTTTTGCTCTCAACTGCTAAATATGTTTAACGTTCATTTCTAATTGCATCTTACAACAAAATAACGGGTGGATTGCAATGTTTTAAAAGCTGTTTGACGAAAAATCGTAAAACATTTTTACTTATGTGTTGTATCGTTGATCTCCACAAAAGTTCGCATTAGGCATTCCTGAGTTCGTATCTATTTTTGTATACTGTTAGCGGAACGTCGTGATTTTGGTTGTTGAGTAGAGTATCTGGTTCATTTGTCATTAAACACATTAATTTATTTACTGTCAGTTACAGCTTGTTAATTTTGACTCCAGGGACATAACGATGACTCAGGCGAACTACAGCAAATAAATTCACAAATGAGCTGATACTAAAACTCGACACAGCTACCCACCAAAAATAGAACGCTCATCAGAGATAATAAATTTTACATCGAATGTCTAAACATCAATCTTTTTTCAAATAATTAATTCACAAGTTAAGTTTCTGTATATTAATGATATGTGTTCAGATGTACATAAATAAAACTGAAATAACTTTTTTAGACGTTATAAATACTGAGATCAGAAAAGTTCGACAGAAACACACGCACAATAGTTATTTACAAAACTGTTATTTCAAGAAGAAATTTAAAATGACATAACTGAACAGCAAGAACCAAAATAACAAAATGAGTATATGGGTATCATATTGGAATAACAAATGAAGAGACCAATATCTGACGGAACGAAGTCCTGTACCGCTGAAATATTTACCGCTCTACTGAATGGTATGTGCTTAATGCTTATGTTTATTTGGAGAATATTTAATTGATCATATTATTCATAAAAAGCACATTTAAATAGGGATAAGACTTCCAAACAACTGTGCCAGTTTCTTATTTTTTTCGTGGGCCAAAACTGAATTTTACTATCATGTGTATAGAATTAGAAATTATACACTTATTTTTTTGCGTTATACAAATAGTTATTGACCTAAAACAGAAAAAATATATACAGTGACTACATTTTCATTATCTTCCAGAAATTACGCAATTATCCATTAAGGACTGCTCAGAAGGTGTTCAAACACACATGAATAAATAAAAATAAATGGTCGCATCTTCGTGAAGGGGAAATTAATTTTTCCTTGCAGGCACAGCAAATAAAATGAGCCACAGTTTTCAAAAGATGATTGTTTCAAGCATTAGAGAGCAGTGAGGTCAAAATCTCCTTCCATCCAACCTGATTTCCATCGTTTCCTTGAATCAAGAAAGAGGAATAACAGTACAGTTCTTTCTGAAAGGACATGGTCAATTTCAATCCCAGCTTTGCCCTACCCGACCTCCTTCTAGACCTCAAACCATATATATCATATATAACCATATACTACCTATACAGCAAGGACGAAAGCAGTCTTTCTTAGAGACGAATATCATACTTTGTCTAACAACAGACGCTAAAATGCACCCTTTGACTGCTGCATCATGGAGAAATCTATCATGAATACAAAGATACAACACGTCTCGTGTATGAACAATACAACAGATAAGATAGTCAAACTGAGACTAGGGTTCAAAAATGGTTCAAATGGCTCTGAGGACTATGGGACTTAACATCTATGGTCATCAATAAGTCCCCTAGAACTGAGAACTACTTAAATCTAACTAGCCTAAGGACATCACACAACACCCAACGAGCACTAGGGCTTTGGATTCTTTTCCCTAGGAGCTGAATCCTTTAGATAGCTGGAAATCACTACTACGGAAGGAGGCCAGGATGCAATAAACTAATAAGATCGGACGGATATACATAATCTGCGCGTATTTTTTAGAACGCCAGTGTGATTTGAACGAAATTCGGCTTGATTTAGTGCCTTAAGCAGCAGGCCACAACACTTGGTATAAAGGTTTGCCATCAATACTATAGCTGTTACAATGTGAACTGCAATAATTGTTTCCACTGTCTATAATAACCTTTTTTATACAATTAATATAATTTATAGAGCCAATACAGTCCATACCGTCACAAACATCATTAGGACCAGTGTTACCACCGTGCTCATCAAAAGCACTAAGACGCTGATGGAACCGATGCCACTTCGGCTCAGTTCCACCAATGGTACTACAGCTGATCATCTACGCATTTTCCCTCTAGTTCTCGACATTTTACTCCTAATGTAAATTGGAAGCATACAGAAAAAAACTGACTAGAAACCTCTGCGATATAACAAAACTGTGGTGTTGTGGCGATTTCCTTCAAACCTATTGCTTTCTTTTTTTATGATGCGTCAAAAGTATTGTGGGCGAAAACGTACGGTGAAATAGTGCCTAGTAAACTGAAGAAGAAATTCAGGTTTCGATTACAAGATTAAACGGTTATTTCGTATGTTCGTCAATTTTAGCTGTGTAATTGTTCGCTATGGAATCCGGAGCGCAATTTCTACTTCACGTGTTGGGAGCAGGGAGGCAGAACTTACCCCTTCCGCTCCCCACAGCCATATCGTGTAGGGTGTAGGAAGAAGCTCCCGCCCGCCGCTTCCTGCTGCATCTCCCTGGATGTGACAGGGGGAAACGACCCTAGTGCTATCGCCTCCACACCGGAGAGTTCTGGCTTCCAACATTGATATCACTGGCTCTCGCTTCGCCCTTGCTGCTGAAGTCACCCTCGTCACCCTCATTGATTCTGCGATCGCCACCAGTGCCGTCGCTGACAGTTATATTGCCATTGACGCAAAAGACTTGCTCGTACTAGCTCTGATAAAACCGTGAAACGTATTGCTTTTGGATAGCATTTGTTGGAGACAAAACAACTTCTATATGATAACCAACACGGATTTTCTAAGAACAAGTCGTGTGGAATGTTTTCCTGTCATAACATTAAAAACATCTAAAAGGCCGTGCGTCGTCGCCATGACATTGATGCACAATTCTTGGATTCCAGAAAAGCTCTGCCACAGTCCCACTCTGAACCTTCTATCAAAATACTGTGAATATCCTGTTTATTCTGGCCTACGAAGCAAAGTAATCAAATACACTCCTGGAAATGGAAAAAAGAACACATTGACACCGGTGTGTCACACCCACCAAACTTGCTCCGGACACTGCGAGAGGGCTGTACAAGCAATGATCACACGCACGGCACAGCGGACACACCAGGAACCGCGGTGTTGGCCGTCGAATGGCGCTAGCTGCGCAGCATTTGTGTACCGCCGCCGTCAGTGTCAGCCAGTTTGCCGTGGCATACGGAGCTCCATCGCAGTCTTTAACACTGGTAGCATGCCGCGACAGCGTGGACGTGAACCGTATGTGCAGTTGACGGACCTTGAGCGAGGGCGTATAGTGGGCAAGCGGGAGGCCGGGTGGACGTACCGCCGAATTGCTCAACGCGTGGGGCGTGAGGTCTCCACAGTACATCGATGTTGTCGCCAGTGGTCGGCGGAAGGTGCACGTGCCCGACGACCTGGGACCGGACCGCAGCGACGCACGGATGCACGCCAAGACCGTAGGATCCTACGCAGTGCCGTAGGGGACCGCACCGCCACTTCCCAGCAAATTAGGGACACTGTTGCTCCTGGGGTATCAGCGAGGACCATTCGCAACCGTCTCCATGAAGCTGGGCTACGGTCCCGCACACCGTTAGGCCGTCTTCCGCTCACGCCCCAACATCGTGCAGCCCGCCTCCAGTGGTGTCGCGACAGGCGTGAATGGAGGGACGAATGGAGACGTGTCGTCTTCAGCGATGAGAGTCGCTTCTGCCTTGGTGCCAATGATGGTCGTATGCGTGTTTGGCGCCGTGCAGGTGAGCGCCACAATCAGGACTGCATACGACCGAGGCACACAGGGCCAACACCCGGCATCATGGTGTGGGGAGCGATCTCCTACACTGGCCGTACACTTCTGGTGATCGTCGAGGGGACACTGAATAGTGCACGGTACATCCAAACAGTCATCGAACCCATCGTTCTACCATTCCTAGACCGGCAAGGGAACTTGCTGTTCCAACAGAACAATGCACGTCCGCATGTATCCCGTGCCACCCAACGTTCTCTAGAAGGTGTAAGTCAACTACCCTGGCCAGCAAGGTCTATGGATATGTCCCCCATTGAGCATGTTTGGGACTGGATGAAGCGTCGTCTCACGCGGTCTGCACGTCCAGCACGAAAGCTGGTCCAACTGAGGCGCCAGGTGGAAATGGCATGGCAAGCCGTTCCACAGGACTACATCCAACATCTCTACGATCGTCTCCATGGGAGAATATCAGCCTGCATTGCTGCGAAAGGTGGATATACACTGCACTAGTGCCGACAATGTGCATGCTCTGTTGCCTGTGTCTATGTGCCTGTGGTTCTGTCAGTGTGATCATGTGATGTATCTGACCCCAGGAATGTGTCAATAAAGTTTCCCCTTCCTGGGACAATGAATTCACGGTGTTCTTATTTCAATTTCCAGGAGTGTACTTATTTTCTATCCGATTTTATTCAAGTTTATTGTTTTCTCAGATTGTAGTAACAAGTTTCCACTGCAGAGCTAAAATGTCATTCTGGAAACGTCCCCCAGGTTGTGGCTAAACCATGTCTCCGCAATATTCTTTCTTCCTGGAGTGCTAGATTTGCAAGGTACACAGGAGAGCTTCTGTTAAGTTTTGGAAGGTAGGAGACGAGGTACTGGTGGTATTAAAGCTGTGAGGAGGGGTCGTCAGTCGTGCGTGGGTAGCTCAGATGCAGCCGGCATGGTAGCTCAGTGTGTTCGGTCAGAGAGCTGGCTGGTCTCTGTAACAACAAAACTTAATGTAGGGGCCAACAGCGAACTTCAACGGATGTCATGTGACGTCCGCCACCATCAAATACAACTAACAATAACGAACAAATTGTAAGAAAAGATGACAGAGCAGTTGCCGGTGAAAGGCAAAGGTGCCGAGTTCGAGTCTTGGTCAGGCACACATTTTTAATCTGCCAGGAAGTTTCATATCAGCGCACTCTCCGCTGCCGAGTGAAAATGTCATCCTTGAACTTTCTTGTAGCTGTCATGCCTCTCTTGTTTAATGGTATTCAACGTCTTTGTGATAAATCGTTTTAGAGTGGTAGTTTTAGCATCATATCAAGCCTTGGCTCGAAATGTATCCATTTACGTCATTTTGGACTATCGACCCATCTTATTCATTAGCGTATCCATATTCGGCAGTTACATTAAGTACTTGCGTGTTCCAGAAAATTCATATTGAGTCCTTTTTCTAATTGTTCACTCACCTTTACTTTTAATTACACCATACTTAGTTACTTCTGATAAGTCCTGTATTTACTTCTTGTCACCTCTATGCAACAAAATAATAATCGGCATACCGTCAATGGTAAACTTTCCTCATTTAGTATGATGAGCTTCTGTTTGAAGAAAATATTCTCCATATCGTTAATTAAATGGGTAGCTTATCTTCCTGCAAGGTTGTTCGTCGTAGCCAACATATCTTGTCATAAAATTTAATGTATTTAAAACAGACAATTTCTCTCGTTTCAAAGAGTATATGACTGTTCTTCAATCACTAGTCTTTCTATGACTCGGCATATTCTTCTTTATTATATCTAACTTTTCAGTTATTGGGATGTTCGTATATGTTGAAAATATTTAGCAGGATACGGCACTTTCAGAATAACTCATAGATCCTTCACAGTGCATCAAAAGGGAAAATGCATTTCAAAAAATGGTTCAAATGGCTCTGAGGACTATGGGGCTTAACATCTGAGGTCATCAGTCCTCTACAACTTAGAACTACTTAAACCTAACTAACCTAAGGACATCACACACATCCATGCCCGAGGCAGGATTCGTAGAGGTCGTGCGGTTCCAGACTGAAGCGCCTAGAACCGCTCGGCCACAGCGGCCGGCAAACTGCATTTACTGAGGTATATAGATAGTTACACTGATTGGAGGAGACACAACTTTTGCTTAACAAGCAGAACAAATTCAACCAACATTTACATTTTGACACGTTTATAAATTTACTTATTAAAGTGTAGCAAAACAACGAAGTGCGAGACGTGGTATGCTATAACGGGCAGCGCTTGAGGCTATGAAAGCTAGTCGCCTGTGACATTGCAAATGCACGCTACGCTTCGGCGAACACTGCAAGTAAACTTGTTATGTAGACGGCGAGGCGCCGCCATCGGGAGCGGGCACAAACTGATTCGTTAGTCATTAGAATAGCTTTAATGTTTTGACCTTGTATTATGTCTCCGTCGTGTATTGATTAAGGACCACGTAACCTGGTGACTGCTAGTTGTCAGACAAATAATCCTTTTGATCTGATTATTTGGCTTTTTAATGATATGATTATGTTTACTATTGAAAGTTACTTTTCGGTTCAGTAGCTTGCAGGATGTTAATTATATAGTCATTTTAATTTGTCGTGTTCAAGTTCATCAACTCATGACGGCTGCTTTAATTACTGCTTCAATGTAAAGTACAATATGAATATACAGGGTACCTCTATAAGTATTGAAAGCTAACTTTCGCGGTTATGAATGTAAGACAGGGTCTCAGGAAAGTAAATACTATGGTACATTCTGAAACGTAAGCAAATATTTTAACGCAAACCTATATTTTTTTAATTGGACACGCCATATTATTTCTTACACACTCAATAACATGAAAAAGTATAAAACGAATGGCGTTGGTTGTATCTCACTACGTCAGATACATCCCGAGATATTGCAAAGCGAAATTGACCCTTGAAAGAAACGAAACGCGCCGCTATTGCACAATCCGAGATGCAAGCGTGAACCCCAAGTTGCTCGTAATTGCGATATGATTGCATGCTACAATACAACAAACGCTGTACTTATAGCTATTAACACTGTTATTAACTGAACTGGCAACACTACAGGCGCCCAGGCAGACACATTGAAAAATAGGGAAAGGATTTACTGGAGTGTGCTTTATTGATCTTCACTAAAGCACTAGAACGGACATAACGATAGCGAAAAACCAAATATCACCGGCGAGGTTAAACATAATTAATGGGTCACCAAAGATCTAACGTGGGGGTAAATGGTAGTTGTGCATAGTAGTGTGACTGAACATCTGTATTGTTTACAGTTTACTTAATAACAGAGTAAATAGCAATAAACACAGCTTTTGTTCATCTACTCTACATCTACATCCATACTCCGCAAGCCACCTGACGGTGTGTGGCGGAGGGTACCTTGAGTACCTCTATCGATTCTCCCTTCTATTCCAGTCTCGTATTGTTCGTGGAAAGAAGGATTGTCGGTATGCTTCTGTGAGGGCTCTAATCTCTCTGATTTTATCCTCATGGTCTCTTGTTGCATCGTAGTATGGAATCACATCGCGATTACGAGCAACGTGGGGTTCACACTAGCATCTCGGTATGTGCAATAGCGTCGCGTTTCGTTTATGTCAAGGGTCAGCTTCGCGTTGCAATACCTCGGGTTGTAACTGACGTATTGCGGTGCAACCAACGCCATTCCTCTTACGATTTTTCGTGTTGTTGATTGCGTAACAAATAATGCTGGGAGTCCGTTGGGTAAAATAAGATTGCGTTGAAAATAATATTCGCTTACGCTTTAGAATGTCTCATAGTATCTGTTGTCGTTCCAGAAATTTTCGCGCTGAAACGTTGAAGTGGACGACCCTGTGTATACGAAAGTATCTGTGTATACGAAAGTATCTGCTCCCGTAGATGACACTAGTGTCAGCCATCAGCAGCAACACACCCAAATAAAAATGGAGAGACATAAACATGACTTTCAAGAGGGGTGTGAAGCTCTAATACTGCAAGGGCACTCCCTTGTGCCTACTCGCATTTTAGCTATTACACTGTGTCGTTTCCATGGTAAGGAGATCGCAACGGGCAATATTCTTCTACGTCACCGAGAAGGTTGCAATCGCAGCCACGGGTGGATCAAGATTTCATTGTGCCATCGGAAGTGGACTTCGCCTATCATCCAGGTCATCTCCTGCTTTTTCAGGAAGAAAGTGAAGAAGCATTTAGAACCCTGGCTGGGCTTCGGTCACCTATCTTTCTCGCCACACTTGTCCGATCACACCTGTTTACACAGCTACATCTATACAGATACACCCATCCGTCTAGCCATTCTACGATTAATCACTCTCATCTCATCTCCCTTCCTACTCTGGTCGCAGAATTTTCAAAGCATTACTTCCATTGTCCATATTGTTCCATCATCTACAACAGAAGGATGTGAAGATGCACTTCGCCGTGCCAGACTGGAAGAACTTTCAGACCTGATTACAGCATTGAGACACATAATAAGAACTAAACAGCCAGAAAGAAAATCCATAACGTATCCCATAATCGATGCTGTAGATTGTGTTCAATTGGGATCGAAGAACCTACCTACTGACCCTCAGCTTCTGGAGTACTTACTGCTTAAAGTTTTCATAGAAGAAATGTAGCATACAATAGTGAAGAGCTGTTTAAGCAGTTCGTCAGTTCGTTATATCACATCGCAGAATAGCATTTTAACCATAGCGCTCGTGGCCAAACTACTTCTTTCACATATACTACCCACAGAGGGACAAAACGTGTTTAAAAATAGTCCTGCTAATTGTATGAATTGCATGGAATTCGCAAAGTAGTTGAGTAAATGAAGTTCGACGTACACGAAAGTCTGAAAAATCCCAGGAATGGCAGTAGCATCTCACGGCCAAAAACCGATGACAGTCATTTTAACATTTAATGGGAAAATCTCAGCTATAAAAATAGTAAAATACTGTAATTGGGGAATCACTTGTGTTGAGATTCTGACAGTCAAGGGAAGTTTGATTTTTGTCTCAATGTATTTCCAGTTTATTAACGCCATAGATCAGTGCGTTAAGATATCAGTCACCTCGGTCAAAGGGAGCAGCTGATCTATATCGTGGACGCAAACGCCAAGTCATCATTGTGGTTTACTTCAACGCAGGATGAAAGAAACATTATGTTACACGAAGCTACAACGAAATTAAATATGAAAGTGACAAATAGAAGTGAAGGGAGGTGTTGTGGGCAGTCTGTTATAGATGTCACAATATTTAACGAAAATGCGGCCAGAAAAGCCAGAACCTGGAAAGCTGAAAGAGTGCTCACCACAAATGACCACAGCGTTATAATCTCTACAATTGACTCCTCCAGAAATGAACTCAGAGATGACACTGCATTAAATAGATTAAAGACAAGGATCTCCTAGCTCCCAAGTACTACAGACAAATTTGCCTTCTCCATACTGTAAGAAAAGTGCTGGAGAAACTGCTATGCAGTATACGACAAGAGAAAAGATTTCTACATTGACCGAACTGGCAACAATATAGATTCAGAAGTGGAAAGTCAACAGGAGACGCTGTAAATGAGGCGATAAGACTTGCAAAAAACGCTTCGCAGAAATGCTTTGTAGCAATAACGGTGGCAACCGCCGGAGCTTTCTCTTACTTATGGTGGCCAGCACTTTTTGACCGACTGTTGGCGAGCTTTATACAACTGTTTTAAAAATTACTGTCAAAATTGAGGAGAGACCATTACAAAAGAAATTTCGAGGGGCTACTCGCAGGGATCTATGTGTGACCCCGTCTTCTGGTATCTGATACTCGACCCGATATTAAGAAAGCTGTAGGGTAACGAAACGGATGTAGTAGTTGTTGCATATGCCGATGACCTGATGGCTCTTGTGATGGAAAGCTCCAGAAGCAACGTGGAAGATGGATGTAAATAGTCCTTAAACAATTACATCAGTTGTGCCAAGAATTTAAATTGTCTGTTGCGCCTGAAAACACCACGTATATGTTGTTAAAAGGGAACCTCTTAAGAGGCCCTGTCATGAAATTAAGCAACAGGTCCATAAAGACAAAGTCCGCCACCAGATACCTCATTGTCTTCCTGGACGAGCGACAAAATGATAGTACACATATTTAAGAAACGAACAAGAGAGACAGGAAGAATGAACAAAATTATTAGCCTAGCCAGCCACAATTATAGACTACCAACACAAACAAAAAGAATATATTACAACGCTAACGTACCAGCGATCGTGGAATACTGCGCAAGTTCCTCGGTTCACGGAATTTTGCTCATAATACCTTCACGGGTTGTTAACAGGGTGCAGAACGGAAAACTTCTTCGGCTGACGGAATCTTCTGGTACTGTGTCAGTTGAGGGGTTGCAGGTAATGCTTGGAAACATGTCCACTCGATTCCCAGATACAAAAAAAAAAGCGATTTATTGACTGAAGAAATAACATTATGAAGTGCATAATTTAATAAGAATTCCGGTACCAAGAAAACTACAAATTCATAGCCAGACCCTCCATCTGTGGCAGAAACAATGGGATGATGCACAAGCAGCAAGGTGCCCATATGATTTTCTCACAGATATAGAACAGAGGCTGGGAATGAGGCACCTGCATCCCTCAGGAGGCCTCAAACACTCCCTGATGGGTCACGATCCGTAGGCCACCTACTGGAATCGAATTGGTCGGAGACAAGCAACCGAATACGCCTGTGGCTTAGAAGACACGCCAGAACACACAATCTGGGAATATCCACTGTTTGCCCATGTTGCTGATTAACAGCATCTGAAACGGCACCCAAAACTCTATGACAAGTAGATACTGCATTGCGAGACAGATTGGCACATCCTCAAAAATAATACCGACGCTGTTACCATCTGGGCAACGGCCTTGCCGCATTGGAAATGACGGTTCCCGTCAGATCACCAAAGTTAAGTGCTGTCGGGCGTGGCCGGCACTTGGATGGGTGACCGTCCAGGCCGCCATGCGCTTTTACCATTTTTCGGGGTGCACTCAGCCTCGTGATGCCAATTGAGGAGCTACTCGACCGAATAGTAGCAGCTCCGATCATGAAAACCATCATAACGACTGGGAGAGCGGTGTCTTGTGACCACACGCCCCTCCTATACACATCCTCAGTGAGGATGACACGGCGGTCGGATGCCCCGATGGGCCACTTGTGGCCTGAAGGCGGAGTGCTATTACTGTGTAAATACACGGTTACATCACATTAATGTGACCACCGCCTATGTTCGACGTCAGCGTGCAATAACCACTCACAGACGGCAGGTGGCATTACTAGCAGTGGAGCGGATATTAATCATGTCGTGGGAACGCGGAAAACAGAGCAGTCGTTGTCGTAATGCAGAAGCGGAGCGATTTATCTGATGTCAAAAAGGGCATGATCGCTGCTTATCGGTCCAAGGATGGAAGCATTTTCGAAGCGGCCAAGCTTTTATACCGTTCGAGTGCCGCCGTGGTTAAAGTATACTGAACACGGCAAAATGGCGCTATCGAAAACCGGCGCTGAGGCAGTTGTGGTGCACCACGGGCCATAGATGACAGGGATGAACGACGGCTCCGGAAATGTGTACGGGCGAGTAGACGTGCAACTGTTGAGTAACTGACCGCCCAGAAGAGCCAATGGGATACCAACAGCGTCTCCTCAACGACCGTTCAACGAACATTGCTGCCTATGGGGCTTTGCAGCAGGCGCCTGGTTCATGCAACCATGCTGATTGCTTTTCATCGGCAGCGAAGGCTGGAATTGGCACGCCAGTACTGCAACTAGACGTCTACTGAGCAAACACACACCAATGACCGTTGGAAGTTTCAAGGCCAGACGTGAGAGTGTTATGATCTGGGGAATTTTTTCGTGGCATTCCCTGAGTGATCTAGTCATTCTGCAAGGCACAGCAAATCAAAAGAAGTATGCATCATTCATTGGGCACCATGTTTAATCGGCCAGATGGCAACGACCAGCAAGATAATGCAAAGTGTCACAGTTCGCAGTGTACGTGCGTGGTTCGATGTGCACCAGGATGAGTTTATCGGTGATTCGCTAGCCCCAAAACTCTCCTAATTTAAACCGAATCGAGAATCTGTGGTATCACCTCGATCGTGCTGTTCGCCGCATGGATATTCTACTGAGAAACCTAGCGCAGCTGACCACGACACGGGAGACTGTATGGCTCCATAGCCCTGTCAAATCAAATGGCTCTAAGCACTATGGGACTTCACATCTGAGGTCATCAGTCCCCTAGACTTAGAACTACTTAAACCTAACTAACCTAAGGACATCGCACACATCCATGCCCGAGGCAGGATTCAAACCTGCGACCGAAGCAGCCGCGTGGTTCCGGACAGAAGCGCCTAGAACCGCTCGACCCCCGCGGCCTGCACAGCCCTGTTGATACCTTCCAGAACCTCACCTAATCTCTTCCTCCACGTCTCGCAGCCGTCCTCTCTGCAAAACGTGGTTATTCGGCTTTTTGATAGGTTGCCACATTAATCTGACCGGACATCGTGTCTTGCACACAGTTGTGAGTATATGAACCGAGATAAATTTTCATCGGGCAGTAACGTTACCTTGTGGAACTTAAATCAGAGATTGTTAGCAAATTTATAGAAACAGAGTGGTGTGAAGAAGGAGGGGACCAACTGCGAGATTTTTCTGACTTATTTACCGAAGGCCGTACACATTTACCGAAGTGTTTGAGTTTGCCTCTGAAACTGAGGATTGCGTGACAGGGAACCCAATGTAAATGTGTTTCCAAAGTGATTTATTGGTTCTTTTTCACAACTTCGCTATCGTAGCTGATACTTGACAATCGAGTCTACGTGACGGAGTTAGGTAGAGACGCCAGGTACCTCGAATATCGGCATCGCTATGGCTCCAAGAAGTCTGCGCAGAATCCACTCCCTTCACTGCCAGGAACAAGAAGACATACAGTACATTCCTTCAATGGTCCGTGTTGTGAAGACAGCAACGAATACAAAACCACCAGTAAGCCAGATGCACAGCAGGCATCCGGGATTCTTTCTAGAAATTGCTGGCCTGGATTCGACGAAATGGCTAAAAGGGATTTGATTGAGCTGCTAAATACAATAGACGGGGTGATGTGATGTGCCGTGTCAACTTGTACTTTGTCGCTACAGACCAGCAGTGGTTTGAGAAGAATGGGGTAAGGCTCAAGATACAGAAATTTTTCCGGCAGACACTAAGAAAACAGTCAGTGACATCTAGCAACTTGTCCGCATAGCGAAAGAACAATTGAGGAACAGAGCTCAACGCCAGAATGGAACTATAAAGTTATGTCTGCAGAGTATTTTGGCGTTCCTTTAAAGTCAGTACCGTCATTGGACTGCTTTTTATTTGCAGTGTTACATTTACACTAACACGATCATGATTTCGGCTTTAAAGTGCCATTATCAAGTGTTTTCTGAAAGCATATTAGACAATAACAGTGAAACACATAACAAGTGATATAACCTTATAAGAATCCATATTTATAATGCTTACTTACAAGTGTTATACAGTGCCTGTTGTATTTAAAATACACTATTAGACACATTGTCTAAGGTCGATATTTCTGTTAAAGCCTACTGCTTTGTTTCATCACTGAGTTTACCATCTTGACTGAATGACAGTTGGCTAAGTGTCAAATTGTCTCGGTCAAAGAAATTCCTGTTCAAAGGAGGTGACTTTTTCTTTTAATCTTTTGACTCAGTGTCCGGTAGGACAGGAAAGGTTAGGAGTAATTTATTTTATTTGGTAGTTGTTACATCTTTGCAGTACCTGTTTATCTTAGTATTAAATAAAGATGTCTGCTCATAAACATAAACAGTAACAAACCTCTCGATAATATTAGCTGCATCCATAAACATAACAGTCCAGCTAACCATTGACGTTGTTTAAAGTACATTTTAGTAGGTAAATATACAGCTTTATCTTGACATTAACACATGGCCAACTCTAAAAAAATGAAAAAATAATTTAAAAAATATTTTGACGTTATTTCTCGCAGTGTGAGTGAAAATGAAGGAAGCGAACAAAATTTCATATCTAATGAAGGGCACAGCAAATTACGTCTGTCGAGCACTCATTTTGAAGGACGTCACCACAATAGAGGGTTTCATCTAATGCGCAGACAATCTGTTGCACATCGAGGTAGTTAACCAGAATACGCCGAAAGACAGTTGACCAATGGCAGCCTTGGGAAACCTCATGACCTCGCGTCGCTAATACGACAAACAGTATAAGAAGAGAAACGTTGAATAATGACATTTGTTAACGTGGATTCAAGGTGGCCGGAAGTACCACCGCTGAAAGTCGAACCCAGCCGGGATTGGGGGACGGAGGGCATCTAGGAGCAGCAGACGTATCTGTTTGTACAAAGTGTTTGCTTTTATTCTCTATATTACGTTCTCCTATGAAGAAGTGAGTAGTATTTGAAATCTCCTGTCGATTAAAACTGTGTGCCAGACCGAAACTAGAACTCGGAACCTTTGCCCTTCGCGCGAGCACGTACTTCACCAACGGAGAGCTTCCCAAGCACGACTGACGAAGCCTCCCCCCCCCCCCCCCCCCCCCAATCCATCCATCACAACTCTACTTCCGCCAGCACGATATCTCCAAACAAACTTCACAGGAACTCTCCTACGGAATTTACAAGACTAGCACCTCTGGAAAAAAGACTACTGGGCAGACATGGCTTAGCCATAGTCTGTGGGATGATTCGATAATGAAATTTTCACTGTGAAGCGGAGTGTGAACTGATATGATTTTTCAAGGCAGATGAAACCTGTGCTACGGATCGAGACTCGAACTCGAGACCTTTGCCTTTAGCTCGCAGTATCCTTTCTTTCAGAAGTGCTAGTCTTTCAAGTTTTGTAAGATAGCTTCTGTGAAGCTTGTAAACTAGGAGATGAAGTACCAGCGGAAATAGAGCTGCGAGGTGTAACCGCTCAATGTCATTCAATACGATCACGACGACAACCCTCGATCGACGTTAACACTCGTGGTGTCACTCGCCTTCATACATGGCAGTGGACGTTTGAAAATTCGTGACGCTAGCTCAATATATTTCCCGGCTGACTCTTAATTCAATTACTGCCACGGGGGTGAGGAGAAAGAACACATCCTGGTTGTACCAGCATTATGCATATTTAGATGTTCGATTAATCTGAATGGTTTGCAATGTTCCAGCGATTATATTCGAACTCTGTGCTGATGTACCGACAAGGACCATTTTCGCAGATAAACATGCAAGTACGTAATGGATGTTCAGTTTCTCAATATAATTCGTCGCACTCTCACATTATACATCCGCTGTGTGAACAATTTCGTGCATTTACATTTTTGGCGTCCCACAAAATTGGTTGGCTAAATATTATGACGATACGTTGCATACAACTTCCATAGATATTGTTTATCATGTAGTCAAGACTACGTAATAAAGCCAAAATCGTGGAAAAATTGAAATGTAGTTTGTTTATTAACACTTCTCTTTTCACTAATTAAATATGAAATATGAAACGAGATTGGAGGTGATGATCCTATCCTTCTTTTTTAGTATTTTAAGTCCTCGTTAATTAATATCTGGTAGTTAATAAGCGAACTATTTTTTTATGCTGGCGCGTTGTTTGTATCAGTTACCCCCGCAACCGTCCAAGGATAAGATTCTATTAATGTTCCGCGCACACGCGTTTTACCATTTTATAAAATGCAGAATTACGTAAACTATAGCTTTCCGTTGCGCACAACTTTCGTGGGTTCCACAACCATAATAGTTTGCCAAGAGTATTTTTCCCAGCTAACACAAAGATCGAATTATGTTGTCGGATTCATTTTTACTCCACCCTACAATAAACGTCTCTGATCACTTCATCACTCGTAATGTATTTTAAATGTGCTTGAAGAGTCCTTAAATAATCTCCTTAGCGAATTTCGCAGTCGCGTACCACTTTTTCATCGACTAGCCCGATCGCGATAACTGAAGGTAGAGAGCTCAATAATGTGTTGCATGTTCTTTTATATGTATTAAAATACAAACGCGCCCTATATCTTTATGTCCCGCTTGGTCTTTGCTACTTTGCTTTTTATTACTTTTCATTATATTGTTTCTTAGTAATAATGAGCAGTTATTAAAGTTTCGTATTACTTTCCCCTTTTTGATTTTTCCAGAATAAAGTCTATTTATCCCCCATTTTAATTAATATGATGCTAATTGACATACCTGCCCGCAAAGTACCGTTATAGAGGATGGGTCGTGAGTCGTGCTTGGATAGCTCAGTCATTCTGATTAGTATTTGCTTATTTATCTGTGCTGTAGAGTGTTTCTTATAAGTTCATGCTCATTTGTTTTCGGGAGTTAACGATTTCGTGAGCTAATTTACTAGCGCAGCTTAACGCCACCATAAACGCTGCTATCTCTCGGTTCACTTTGATTTTTGCGACCGCTACAGAAAGTAGCTTGAAAGGACTAAGTTCATGGCTAGGAACTGGGGGCGTTGCGCGATCGTGATGGAGTTGCTTGCTGTTTGCGAACAGCATTAAGCTGCGTTGGCCAGTGTCGACCGGTTTCATATGGCTGCCGTGAGTTGCGCTGGTGGTAGAGTAGCAGGGCCGCCTCCCGTTGCGAAGGCGGCGGGGAGCTTGCCAAATACTCTTTTTGTCTGCCTGGTGCGCAGGCAACACCGGTCGGACACCAAGCAGTCATCAGATGGTGACTAGCGGGACGTTCCCAGAGAGGGAGGTGAGTCACGAGGAAGGTTGTAAGCGGGTAATGTACCGGAAGCTTGCCACATCGCTCTAATGCATAGCTTTGTGCCTTTGCTTTCCGCTGATAATGTGAGCGGACTTTACCTCTTCTGCTCGTGCTGCTGTCTCCTCTCTCTCACGGTTAGGGCGTCTGCAGAGGGGAAGGAAGGGGCTGTTTTTTAGCACGCAGTAATAATATTAGGTGGGTGATCGCCCCACTTGGAAGGGGGCGGAGGGCATTTAACACTGGTTTGCACTGCCATTTCGCAAAAAAAAGAGTTTATTGAATGTCGGACCAGATTTGAGACTGACTTCAAGACATGCTTTTAGATACAGATCAACACGTTGCTCTTAACAGTAAAAAATCGACAGATGTAATTTTCGGATGTTAATGTTTGGTTTGTGTGGTGCTTAACTGTGCAGTTATCACATAATGAGGACAACACAAACACCCAGTCATCTCGAGGCAGGTGAAAATTCCGGTCCGCGCCGGGAATCGAACCCGGGACCCCGTGCTCTGCAAGCGAGAACGCGACCGCGAGACCACGAGCTGCGGACGTAATTTCCATCGTACCCCAAGGAATTGTGATAGACCGTTATTGTTTACTGTGCATATAAATGATATAGTAAAAAGCATCGGATACTCCTTAAGATTGTTCACAGAAGATGTGGTTGTCTATAATAAAGTAGCAACCCCCAGAAGACAGCATCGATTTGCAGAACGCTCTGCAGACGATTGATGACTCTGCAGACTCTGACGGTTGATCCTGAATGTAAATAAATGTGGTATTTTGCGCATACAGAGGACCAGAAACCCCTACTGTACGCCTACACTGTTAATGAGGAACTGGAGCGATCTTAAGTGGGTTGGCCACATAACATAAATATTAGGAAAAGCAGATGTCAGATTGAGATTCTTAAGAAGAATCCTAAGGAAATGTAACTCGTCCGTGAAGGAAGTGGCTTATAAACCAATTCTTCGACCGTATTTTTTATCAATATGATATCCTTACCAAGAAGGACTGATAGAAAAGATAGAGCGGAGCGTTTCGTCCGTAATTGTCTAGTCTGCGCGAGAGCGTTACAGAGACGCTCAACGAACTCCAGTGGCAGACACATTACAAGGAAGGCATGCACATTGTGCATCACGAGGGAGCGCTTTCCGTGAAAAGAAAAAAAAAAAGAAAAAAAAACCCTGAGGTCATCAGTTCAAAAATAAAAATGGCTCTGAGCGCTATGGGACTCAACATCTTAGGTCATCAGTTCCCTAGACTTATAACTACTTAAACCTAACCAACCTAAGGACATCACACTTATCCATTCCCGAAGCAGGAGTCGAACCTGCGACCGTAGCAGCCAACGGCGCGGTTCCGGACTGAAGTGCCTAGAACCGCTCGGCCACAACGGCCGGCCGGGAATAGTCAGACGATTTGTTACCTCCACCCATATGCATCTCGCGTAAGGACCACAACGAGAACATTCGAGAAATTAGAGCCAATACAAAGGCTTAACGACCATCATTCTTCCCACGCGCCATTCGCGAGTGGAACAGAGAAGGTGGGGGCAGTTAGTGGTGGCAGAAGTACCCTTCGCGACACACCATTAGGTGACTTGAGGCGTATTAGGTAGATGTAGAAATAGCTCCACGGGAGTGAGCTGATCCAAATGCGCTTTCGGTGTGTATCTCGGGAGGAATTGTCGCCAGGTAGAAGAGGTCACCGCAGGAACAACTGAGAGCACAGGCAGCAATGAGCTGCAGACCGTCGCTCGCGCTAGTGCTGACGTCTGTCTTCTGAAATCATTCTCTGTTCTTTCCGGAGATTGGCGGTAATGGTGAAGACAGTTTGTCTCATTCCTGAGGTCTCTGCACAGCTGTCGATACGACGCATCGTCCCGAGGGCTGATGGAGGTTTCTCTTGTCTGGCATCGAGTGGATATTGTAACCCAGAAGTTTCTCCGCTTCTGTGACGAGGTTGCCCGTAGTGGAGACTTGTAAAGATTGGTGTACGCTATACACCGGGAACCGCCACTCGAATAGATTGCATATTTTCTTCTGAAGATCTGACGATACTCCGAAACCTCCAGTAGCAAAAATTAGAAACCCCCTCCCCCCATGAACCATGGACCTTGCCGTTGGTGGGGAGGCATGCATGCCTCAGCGATACAGATAGCCTTACCGTAGCTGCAACCACAACGGAGGAGTATCTGTTGAGAGGCCAGACAAACGTGTGGTTCCTGAAGAGGGGCAGCAGCCTTTTCAGTAGTTGCAGGGGCAACAGTCTGGATGATTCACTGATCTGGCCTTGTAACACTAACCAAAACGGCCTTGCTGTGCTGGTACTGCGAACGGCTGAAAGCAAGGGGAAACTACGGCCGTAATTTTTCCCGAGGGCATGCAGCTTTACTGTATGATTAAATGATGATGGCGTCCTCTTGGATAAAATATTCCGGGGGTAAAATAGTCCCCCATTCGGATCTCCGGGCGTGGACTACTCAAGAGGACGTCGTTATCAGGAGAAAGAAAACTGGCATTCTACGGATAGGAGCGTGGAATGTCAGATCCCTTAATCGGGCATGTAGATTAGAAAATTTAAAAAGGAAAGTGGATAGGTTAAAGTTAGATATAGTGGGAATTAGTGAAGTTCGGTGGCAGCAGGAACAAGACTTTTGGTCATGTGAATACAGGCATATAAATACAAAAACAAATGGAGGTAATGCAGGAGTAGGTTTAATAATGAATAAAAAATAGGAGTGCGGGTAAGCTACTACAAACAACGTAGTGAACGCATTATTGTGGCCAAGATCGACACGAAGCGCAAGCCTACTGCAGTAGTACAAGTTTATATGCCAACTAGCTAAGCAGATGACAAAGATATTGATGAAATGTATGATGAGATAAAAGAGATTAATCAGATAGTGAAGGGAGACGAAAATTTAACAGTCATGGGTGACTGGAATTCGATAGTAGGAAAAGGAAGAGAAGGAAACGTAGTAGGTGAATATGGATTGGGGGTAAGAAATGAAAGAAGAAGCCGCCTGGTAGAATTTTGCACAGAGCATAACTTAATCATAGCTAACACTTGGTTCAAGAATCATGAAAGAAGGTTGTATACATGGAAGAAGCCTGGAGATACTGGAAGGTCTCAGACTATATAATGGTAAGACAAAGATTCAGGAAGCAGGTTTTAAATTGTAAGACATTTCCAGGAGCAGATGTGGACTCTGACCACAATCTATTGGTTATGAACTTTAGATTAAAACTGAAGAAAGTGCAAAAAGGTGGGAAATTGAGGAGATGGGACCTGGATAAACTGAAAGAACCAGAGGTTGTAGAGAGCTTCAGAGAGAGCATTAAGGAACGATTGACAAGAATGGGGGAAATAAATACAGTAGAACAAGAATGGGTAGATTTGAGAGACGAATTAGTGAAGGTAGCAGAGGATCAAGTAGGTAAAAAGACGATGGCTAATAGAAACCCTTGGGTAACAGAAGAAATATTGAATTTAATTGATGAAAGGAGAAAATATAAAAATGCAGTAAATGAAGCAGGCAAAAAGGAATACAAACGTCTCAAAAATGAGACCGACAGGATGCGAAAAATGGCTAAGCAGGGATGGATAGAGGACAGATGTAAGGATGTAGAGGCATATATCACTAGGGGTAAGATAGATATTGCCTACTGGAAAATTAAAGACATCTTTGGAGAAAAGGGAACCACTTGTATGATATCAAGAGCTCGGATGGAAACCCAGTTCTAAGCAAAGAAGGGAAAGCAGAAAGGTGGATGGAGTAAATAGAGGGTCTATACAAGGGCGATGTACTTGAGGACAATATTATGGAAATGGAAGAGGATGTAGATGAAGATGAAATGGGAGATATGATACTGGCTCTGAGCACTATGGGACTCAACATCTGAGGTCATCAGTCCCATAGAACTTAGCTAACTAACCTAAGGACATCACACATCCATGGCCGAGGCAGGATTCCAACCTGCGAGCGTAGCGGTCGCGCGGTTCCAAACTGAAGCGCCTAGAACCACACGGCCACACCGCCGGCAAGATATGATGCTGCGTGAAGAGTTTGACAGATCTCTGAAAGACATAAGTCGAAACAAGGCCCCGGGAGTAGACAACATTCCATGAGAATTACTGACAGCCTTGGGAGAGCCAGGACTGACAAAAACGTACCATCTGGTGAGCAAGATATATGAGACAGGCGAAATACCCTCAGACTTCAAGAAGAATATAATAATTCCAATTCCAAAGAAAGCAGGTGTTGACAGATGTGAAAACTACCGAACTATCAGTTTAATGAGTCACGGATGCAAAATACTAACTCGAATTATTTACAGACGAATGGAAAAACTGGTTGAAGCGGACCTCGCGGAAGATCAGTTTGGTTTCCGTAGAAATGCTGGAACACGGGAGGCAATACTGACCCTACAACGTATTTTTGAAAAGAGATTAAGGAAAGGCAAACCCTCGTTTCTAGCATCTGCAGACTTAGAGAAAGCTTTTGGCAATGTTGCCTGGAATACTCTCTTTCAAATTCTGAAGTTGGCGGAGGTAAAATACAGGGAGCGAAAGGCTATTTTCAATTTGTACAGAAACCAGATTGCAGTTATAAGAGTCGAGGGACATGAAAGGGAAGCAGCGATTGGGATGGGAGTGAGACAGGTTAGTAGCCTCTCCCCGATGTTATTCAATCTGTATATTGAGCAAGCACTAAAGGAAACAAAAGAAATTAGGTATTAAAATCCATGGAAAAGAAATAAAAGCTTTGAGGTTCGCCGATGACATTGTAAGTCTGTCAGAGACAGCAAACGACTTGGAAAAGCAGTTGAACGGAATGGACAGTGACTTGAAAGGAGGATATAAGATGAACATCAAGGAAAGTAGAACGAGGATAATGGAATGTAGTCGAGTTAACTCGGGTGATGCTGAGGAAATTAGATTAGGAAATGAGACACTTAAAGTAGTAAAGGTGTTTGGTATTTGGATAGCAAAATAACTGATGACGGTCGAAGTAGAGAGGATATAAAATGTAGACTGGCAATGGCAAGGAAAGCGTTTCTGAAGAAGAGAAATTTGTTAACATCGAGTATAGATTTAAGTGTCAGGAAGTCGTTTCTGGAAGTATTTGTTTGGAGTGTAGCCATGTACGGAAGTGAAACTTGGACGATGAATAGTCTGGACAAGAACAGGATAGAAACTTTCGAAATGTGGTGCTATAGAAGAATGCTGCAGATTAGGTGGGTAGAACAGATAACTAATGAGGAGGTATTAAATAGATTTGAGGAGAAGAGGAGTTTGTGGCACAACTTGACTAGAAGAAGGTATGGTTTGGTAGGACATCTTCTGAGGCATCAAGGGATCACCAATTTAGAATTGGAGGACGGCGTGGAGGGTACAAATCGTAGAGGGAGGCCAAGAGATGAATATACTAAGCAGATTCAGAAGGATGTAGGTTGCAGTAGGTACTGGGAGATGAAGAAGCTTGCACAGGATAGAGTAGCATGGAGAGCTACATCAAACCAGTCTCAGGACTGAAGACCACAACAGCAACAACAACTATTAGAATATTCATACTGTAGTCCTAAAACTTACATCCCTCTTAAAGAGCAATTGCTCCGACATCTTCTGCGAACTGAGTGTTGGTTGAAACCCAAAGTCGAGATCAAGGAATCTTTTGGACAACACCTGGAACGTACGTTGAAACGATGGATTAAACTCTCCAGGAAGAATGTTTATAGCAACAAGCAGATCCAAAGTGAGTGTGACTGCGAACTAATATGGACTTATATTAATAATCGCTTGATTCTAGCAACCAGCTAATTCAGACACATGGGTCGTAGAATCATTGAAAGATAGCCTAAACTCAATGCCACGGAAATAACTAGAGCATACGATAGTAGTAGATGGTGACTGTATCGACTGAGCAAACTATGTCTACGTTATCGGCTTTAAGGACAAACAATCTTGCGAAAAAATACTGAAAATATTTACTGAGAACTGCCTCGAACAACTTTTCTGAAAATCCACAAGGGAAAGAACTACTTTAGACTTCCTAGTTACAAGTAGACCAGGTTTTTTGAGAGTCTTACCAAAGAGGGAGGGTTAGCGGCCATGACGCTATTACAGGAACAACAGTCATCAAACGAAAAAAAGTCATCAAGATAGGGAGGATAGTATTTGTATTCAATCGAACTGATAGGATCAGTGTATACTTATTTAAAGGGAAATGAATGAACATGTGGCATTGTTGACCGGGAGGCCCCATCCTGGGAAGTTCGGCCGCCGAATGTAAGTCTTATTTCAGTCGACGCCACATCGGGCTACTTGCATGTCGGTGATGAGGATAACACAACACCCAGTAGTCCACGAGAAAATCTCCGACTCCGCCGGGAATCGAACGCGGGCCCGCTACAGGGTAGTCAAGCACGTTACCACCCTGCTAATCAGGAGGAGATTTAAAGGGAGAAATGAGAACACTTCCTTCAGATCTGACAAGCGCGGAAAATTGTGATTAAAGCTGAAAGAAATTGTAAGTCGCGGTCTTGATAAGTATGTTCCAAGCGAAGTAATAAAAGACGGCATAGACCGACCTTGATTTAATGGTACCTGTCTGAGAATGCTGCGAAAACAGAAGTACGGTGGTTTTGCCGATTTTGACCCACTCTCAGCTTAAATCCTGACACGTAAACAGATCTAGAGAGAATTAAGAGTTTCATATATGCAGTCTGCAATTCCTACAACAATCGATATGTCACTTAACGACATTTTATTACAACAAAACATATCGTTCTCATCATAATGATAAGTTTGTGTGTGGTGCAAGTCAAATGCAGAGGTAAGACATTGTAGCAGAAGACTTGGATTGGAATATCTACAGCAAATAATTGAGGATGTAGAGTGTAAGTACTAGTTGAAATTTTTGAAAATTTGTGGTAAGTTAGTTCTATGGGACCGAACTGCTGAGGTCATCGGTCCCTGAGCTTACACACTACTTAATCTAACTTAAAGTAACTTATGCTAATGACGACACTCACACCCATGCTCGAGGGAGGACTCGAACCTCCGACGGGGGGAGCCGTCACACAAGGCGCCCTACACCGAGCGGCTACCCCGCGCTGAAGTTGAAATGTAGAGAACTGCACAGGTACGGAAGTCGGACGGCAACAGATTACAGGTCTCATGAAAAAAAAAAAGCATAGCCTTAGTTCCTGTCTTAACTGACGAAATGAAACGGGATGTCTTAAAGGCCTGAATATCGCGATTTATAAGTAATGGTTCAAATGGCTCTGAGCACTATGGGACTCAACTGCTGTGGTCATTAGTCCCCTAGAACTTAGAACTACTTAAAACTAACCATCCTAAGGACATCACACACATCCATGCCCGAGGCAGGATTCGAACCTGCGACCGTAGCAGTCGCACGGTTCCGGACTGTGCGCCTAGAACCGCGAGACCACCGCGGCCGGTTATAAGTAATGCATGAACGATACAGTGATTTCCGAAGTATGTGTTATGTAGATGTAGTATGAGGAATCGAATCGGAAACCTCTGGCTTATGCTGTAGCCTTAACTATGAAGGTTCTTAAGGATAAAGGTTCAACTGGCTCCCTTACCAATTCCATAGCCACGCAGAAAAACGAATGGAACGGAGTACAGTACGCCGGTACGTTTCCATTGTGAGTGTCCTGATCACAGACATCGATTTTAACACGTCACAAAAGTAGCGCCAGCTGCACAAATTACAGTCTAAACGACGCAGAGGTGATAGTATTTTGTGCACTATGGCTTCCCGTATTATAACACCAAGTGCTGGGTCCGATTGACAGTGACGAATGCAATTTGTGCACTATGGCTTCCCGTATTATAACACCAAGTGCTGGGTCCGTGTGACAGTGACGAATGCAATCTGGCAACGTTCATTCCCCTGCTCCTCACACGGACACGCCCAACGTGTTGTTATACGCAGCACTGGGACTCATCGGAAACGACTTTGTGGTTATGGAGTTGCTGCCAGTGGCAGACGCTTTAAAAGATGGGTTATGCGTTACAGAGAGGTTTACCACTGAAATTCCCGGAGAGTACGTTCCTCGAAAAGCCGGGTAACGTATTATTTCCTTCCTCATACGACCATGACGTGAAAATCAGAGAAATTAGAGTTCTTATGGAGCCTTACCGACAGTCATTCTTCCCATCTGCCATTTGTGAATGGAACAGAAAAATAGGCTGTTGTGTTGCTCGTCGGCAACCGTCATGCCGTCATTATTAACGGCAAATATGTGGAAGATGGCCAAACGATCTTTCGCCGTAGGAATCTGGACAGGTAAGCAAAAGATTAGTTGGCGCAGATGCAATCCGAATAAATGTATTGTACTCAACCTATTGCAGAAGAACTGCTACATGTTGACAAATTATGGGTGATCGTTGCTAGCTATAAGCAGGGGCCTGACACTGCGGTGCGTCTAGATACAATAGACGTTTGCCGGTAGGGCTGACTATCAACAACTTGGAGTAACGTTCAGCATGAGCTAGCGACACGGAACTTTCACTAGAAGTTCGGAACTACAAGTAGAAGTGTTGTGTACTGAGATACCACCCAACAAGAATTTGTGACAGTTCGTACCAGAAGTACCGTGGACGTCCCTCCGCAGCCCGCTAGAATCACGGCCCTTGAAGCGGCAACGCCACCAGGAGGAGAAACGTGCGCTTAAGTAGTCGTGCACGAGCAGGATTTGCAAGTCATAAAACAGTCCGAGTCTTCATAGGGAGATCCTGCAGAACGTTCGTGGTGTCTTCAAGTCGCCGAGTGAGAGAGAAATGCTGGCCGATAGATAGAGAGTGGTTAGTTTTCAGGAGAAACAGAACAGTGAATACAATTATCATGTATGGACAGAGACCGCCTTCCAAGAGATTTAACTGAGTACTGTCAGTTTGAAACTGTTCTTTATATTTTCGCGGCGCTAAGACTGATCCATAAAATTTTGGGCGTGCAGCCGCATAAATTCCACTTCTTCTTCTAATATTGCGGCTGAAACCGTCCAGCCATCTTCAGCGTGAGCCGAGGTGACTGACGCTCCAGCACTTGCCCATTCTTTTAAACCCGCGGACCGCACCACTGAGCATGCTGCCACAGATATACAAGGCGCCAGAGACGTTGATCGGCGGCAAAGAGGTATAACATATGCATAGAATTAGATTTATGGCTGCGCAGTCGATCCACACGGTGATATCGATATATAACTGCGAGCTGCGTCGTCTCGACGTCTTTGTGATTTTATTACAGATATTGCCGGATTCCTTTTTTGTTCAAGCTGAAGCCGCTATTTCTATTCATTAAATTCGTCTCCAACCGAATTTCAGTTGCTGCCTTCACCAGAAAGATGAAGTCGAGGCTAAAATTTCGACGTTGTTGTACACCATAGAGTGCCCAGCGTCAATACAGTGTTCTGTCACCGCAGATTTATTAGGTTGTAAGAGCCGGGTGTACCTGCGGTGCTCTGTGCATCTCTCATGGACAGTACGTATCGTCTGTCTGATGTATGAATGGCCGCATTCACAGGGGATCTTGTAAACCGCAGGCTTCCGAAGCAGCAAATCATTTTCAACGGAACCCGATGTTACTCACTATCGGACGCAGAGGAACACCGTTCTCGTGGATCTTTTAGTAACATGGGCTCTCGAACCTATGATTGTGCCAAACACTTAGTGTCAATATTAAGGACTCTGATGGGAAAATGCGCTCATCACATACGTAACTCTGTGGACTTCATTGGCAAACTGAAATCACTAAAACTGAGCAAATCTGATATGTTAGTCAGTTTCGATCTAGTGTCGTTGCTGACAAAGCTTCCTCTTTCGGAATCATTGTTTATCTTTGGAAAAACTTTCGACTAAGAGATTTTGTACATGTCTTGACCTCGACATTTTTTAAAGTTTATTTTATGAAAAAACTGACGGTGTCGCCATGAGTAGAACTTTGTCGCCTTTTGTGGCCAACTTTTTTATTGGGGACGTCGAGGACAAGACTCTGGAATCTGCTAGCTTGAAGCCTACAGTGTTTTGGAGGTATGTTGATGTCACGCTTGTAGTGTTGCCCCATAGTGAAGACAAGTTAAAAGAATTTTTAAATCATCTAAATTCCATCCACAGACAAATTCAGTTCACGATGGAAATCGAAAAAATGGATGTCTTCCATTTTTGGATGTGCTGTTACGGCGCAAAGATGATGGCACTTTGGGACACGCAGTATATCTACAACTGACCCATACGGATTTATATTTACGTGCAAATAGCTGCCACCATTCTTCGCAGACGATGAGTTTACTCAGAACTCTGGTGCACAGAGTACACGTGATTGCTGACGAGAGCAATCTGGAGGACGAGCTTCTATACCTGAGAAGAGTGTTTGAAGCCAACGGGTACTCTCCACACCAGATACATAAGGCACTACAAATGAAACCAACTGTGGGTATAAGAAAAGCAGAAGAAGACACGGAAAGTTTTAAATCCATGGCTTTTCTGCCATACGTGGGAAGCCTATCGTCAAAAATAGGATGGATTCTCAGTGAGCACAAAGTGAAAATGATTTTTCGCCCTTCACCAAAGACAGCAGCACTCCTGGGTTCCGTTGAAGATGATTTGTTGCTTCGGAAGCCTGCGGTTTACAAGATCCCCTGTGAATGCAGCCGTTCATACATCGTAAAGACGACACATACTGTCCAGGAGAGATGCACAGACAACCGCTGGTACTCCCGGCTCTTACAACCTAATAAGTTTGCGGTAGCAGAACACTGTATTGAGACTGGTCACTCTATGGTATACGACAACGTTGAAATTTTAGCCTCGATTTCACATTTCTGGGACACAATAGTGAAGGGAGCAATTGAAATTCGGTTGGCGATGAATTTAATTAATGGAGATAGCGGCTTCAGCTTGGACAAAAAAGGAATCCGCCAATTTCTGTAATAAAATCACAAAAACGTCGCGACGGTTCAGCTCGTAGTGATACATCGATATCACCGTGTGGATCGACTGCGCAGCCATAGATCTAATTCCATGCATATGTTATACCTCTTTGCCACTGATCAACGTCTCTGGCACCTTGTATATCTGTGACCGCATGCTCAGTGGTGCGGTCCGCGGGTTTGAAAGAACGGGCAAGTGCTGGAGCGTCAGTCACCTCGGCTCACTCTGAAGATGGCTGAACGGTTTCAGCCGCAATATTAGAAGAGGAAGTGGAATTTATGCGGCTGCATGCGCAAAATTTTATGGGCTGTTCTTTGAATAGGTTATCAACACTGAAAATTAGTTTTCTTCCAACTTGAGTTCAGAGAACATTATTTAAGTTGTGTTCTTGGAACTGTAGGCAACGCATAACAGAGAGGCTAAACATGCGTAGTACAGTTGATGTAACCAGCATTACCGGTGCTGAGTAGTACAGTTTACTATTTGCTATTCTGTGTTATTTTCATTGTGCGCGTGTGTGTGTTTTGCTCTAGAATCCACGCATCCGTCCTACCAGGACACCTTTATTAGACCTGTCCAGCGGCAGCGAGATTTCCATCAAAGTGGACACCCCCAGTTCACAATAAGAAGCAGAAGACTGATGCTCATGTAGCCGCCGTTTTTAACACCGTCCTGGCGGTCTCCATTGGTCGGTGGCGGCCTCTGGTAGTATCCATAACCTACGATGCTGCACTCCTTTCCCGCGAACCTCATCAACGTCGTTGTGTGGTGACGATTGCTGCAATGCTGGGGGGGAGTGGTGGGGGCAGAAGTGTGGATGCAAGAAGCGATAACGAGAAATGAACCGAAGATGTGGCCTTGCGACCGACTCGGAACGCCAGCCGAGAAACGAGACAGAGGGAGCACCCCTGTGACGAGCAATGCGAGGTCTTCCAGTGTTCGAACACAGCGGCGTCTTGAATTGGTGGGTCGGCTCCTGGTGATGTACGGGTGTTTCATCGGTTTAATGTTAAGTGCTGGCGATGCAGGGCCCCAAGCAGTCGGATGGGATGCAGGCTCCATCATGCTGGCAGGTCATGAATCTGGGGACAAAGAAATAGCGACAGAATCACGAAAATTACGGGTGCGAAGTTGATTCAGGTGTCGCGCTGCAATCCGCCAGGTTCCTGTATCAAAAACATACAACTTCCATGCAGCTTTACGACGTTGGCCGTTCCCAAAGCTTCCGACCGCTGTAAGATCTGGAAAAAACGGGGTCATTACATTTATACGTTGCCTGAGTGGGCGGAGTTGGCGCCGGCCGCCACGGTTGGCGCAGCAACTGGCGCAAAGGTGCAGTGGCGCCGTCTGTGAAGCAACTGCGCCGGCGACGAGCCGTTGCGAGGCTGGGAGCGCCAAACGACCAGAAGAGCAGCAAAGCTCGGTCCCGCGTGTAGTGGGTACTTAGTGTATCCATCTGCTGCTTAAAAGTGCGAACGAAGTGTTCATCTTCTCCGTTTGACTGTGGACGAAAAGGGGCGCTTGTGATGTGGCGAATCCCATTGGCTGGGCAGAAGTCTTTGAATTGTGCAGACAGAAACAGTTCTCTGTTGTCAGTCACAAGCAACTATGGTAGGTCCTCAAGGCGAAATATGGATTTCAAGGGTTGGAGAGAACAACGTGTCGTCGTAGAATACATGGGAATCACAGAAGGAAACTTGCTATACGCGTCGATGACAATCAGCCTGCGAATGTTCCCATAGAGTACAGTAAAATCCAAATGCAAGAGCTACCAAGGGGCTTCAGGCCATGGCGAATTAAAGAACCATTGAGAAGGGGCTGCCTGGAGTTCCGCACAAGCAGAGTACTGAGCCGTCATATGCTCTGTTTGCGAGTCCATGTCAAACCATGTGCGATGTCGGCGAGCTAATTGTTTGGTGCGGATCACACTCCAGTGACCTTGATGAAGCAAACGAAGAACATATCCTGGAGAATCTTTGGAATCACCATATGCGATTGTTCAGATTCAGTGACACCTAGTAACACAGACAAGTCATGTCGATGTGCTAAGTAACGACGAACAGCCGGGCTAACAATTTGTATCACAGTGGCAAGCCATCCAGTGCGGACGTAGCGCAACAGCATCTGGAGGTCCGGATCCGCTACAATTATCTGGGAAATTTTCCGCTGATGTGATGGAAACTGGTCCAGCACGTCTGAGTCCTGAGCATCATTGTGGCAACAAGGTGCTTCTGATGCGTCTGCAGGGAAAACGCGAAAGCGTATCTGCATAGGCATGGTTGGATGTGGGCCTGTACATTAACTGGTAGTGCGATAAGATGAGAGCCCGATGTTGCAATTTCTGCGCAGTGCGATTCGGAATGGGTTTGGGTTAAAAAGTGCGTGCAAAGAGACTAAGTGACTAAGTAGACCTTTCGTCCATACAAATATTGATGAAATTTAGTCGCACTATAGATGATAGCAAAAGCCTCCTCTGTTTGCGACTAGCTGATCTGAGTTTTGTTAAGCAATTTGGAGGCAAAGTCTATTGGTCTGTCAGCACGACCAATACTGTGCGAGAGTACAACAGCAGTGCAGTACGAAACGCATGCACCGCCAAGACCACAGATTTCGAAGGATCAAAATGAACTACCCAACGATCACTGAGCAAAGCGTCTTTGAGTCGTCGAAAAGCAATGTTACATTCCTGGAAACACACATAACGTACAGTCTTGAGCCTAAGACAGTGCAGTGGTACCACAATCTGACTTGTGAGCTGCATTCTGAAAGAAGCGGATGTAATACGTCAGTTTCCATGGTATGACTGTAATTCAGTAGCATTCCTTGTGGGTTTGAGGTCATGAATGGCTTGAAAGTGACACTGCGTCAGATGAACATCCTGAGAGTTAATTACGTGCCCCAAGTACTCAATCTCAGTTTGAAGGAGCACACATGTGTCTCTGTTACATTTAAGAGCTGCCTCTGATAACACTTGGAACAGAGTGAGGTAATTACTAAGGTGCGTGTCTGCTGAGCAACATGATACCATTATATCATCTAAATAAGCCACAGATTCAGTTAATTGTTCCTAATAGCGCTGGAAAATTGCTGGCGCGGATGCACTATCGAAAAGCAAACGAATATATTTGAATAATCTTCTGTGTGCATTAATGACAAACACTTGCTGTGAATGTTAATCTAAAATGATGTGGAGGTAGGCATCGTGTAAATCAATCTTAGAGAAGTATCGACCAGCTACCAAATGGTCCTTAAGTTCATAGCGTCGAGGTAGAGGAAATGATTCAGTCACTGTTTGGGGGTTCACTGATGCCTTAAAGCCTGCACAGAAATGTAATTTGCCTAAAGGCTTCTTGACGAGTACAAACGGAGACGTCCACTGACTGGTTGTGATGGGCGCAATAAGGCCATTGTCCTGCCACTGTGACAGGGCAAACCCTGAGGAAATGAGGCTCATCATGGACCTTCATGGTCACATGCACAACAAAATTAGAAGCTTTACCTAAGACACTAGCAAATTCAGCACGCAACTGAGCAACACTTTCCTTCGAATCAAAATGAGTAGCTAACATCACATTGTCTACCACACGCAACCAAAACGAATCAGACAAATCAATATCAACTAAATTTGCACTGTTCCGTGAACACGAAACCAGAAATGTTACAGTCTTTGCAGATTTTGTCACTTTTATGTTTTTGCAGCTTGAGCTTGCCAAGAAGATAATAAGTATTGCAATTGAGCAAAGAAACTAAGGCACCCGTATCTAACTGCAACTGCATAGTTTGCCCAACTATTACATGGTCCACAAATAGCTTTTTAGAGTGGCGTTGCACCGAAGAAGAGGCCACAGGTTTCTTGAATCATGAACTACCACATTTCTGTTCCACACTAGAAGCTCTGTTTGGTTCAGAATGCACAAAAGTACAGAAAAGCTTGATTTCTGTCACCGTAAATTAGAAGACGGAGTTTATATACACCATCCTGGTGGTCTTCATTGGGCGGCAGACTGGAGGTTCTTCATTGGTGGCGATGTTCAAAGCTACGCCCGCGGCGCCCGCAGTAACCTTCGAGGCACGAGCTGTGGCAGATAGTGGTACCAAGACTGCCCTCCGCCACACACCGTAAAGTGGCCCTCGGAGGATAGATGTAGATTCATATGTAGATGTAGATTCATGTGTGGTGTCACTCCTCTGCCCTCTGTTGTCGATGCCTGCACCTCTCTGCTGCCGCGTGAAGGAAAGCCTCAACAATGTATAGACTAATCATGTACGAGCCGTGACCATCGGCAATTGCTGACTGCTATTGTGAGTGACAACGCCGGTTTTCCAGTGTCCATAGCACTGCGGCTATTCCTCACCCTGAGTTCCATTAATCCAGCCAAAGAGTGGTGGCCATGCCACACTGGATGGTCGTTAAAAAAGAGGGTTATTTGGAATAATTTATACTGCTGCAGTCACTTTTTACTAATATTTTATTAGCACAATGCACTTCGGCAGCATGATGCCATCATCAGGTGCATTATACAGTTACTTATACATCAGCTGATATGTTATGTACATTAGCTGTGTGCGCCAATTGGGTTAAGAATAGAAAAATAAACCTGTTTGGAAGGATAAATCTGTTACAGTGTGTACATTATGTGAATAGCATGATTAGGTAATATATTAATTCGTTTACTTAAATTTCTGATGGCGATTTCATTTTCTGCTACACAGAGGGGTTGGGGTTGGGTTGTTTGGGGGAAGAGACCAAACTGTCATCGGTCTCATCGGATTAGGGAAGGACGGGGAAGGAAGTGGGCCGTGCCCTTTCAAAGGAACCATCCCGACATTTGCCTGGAGCGATTTAGGGAAATCACGAAAAATCTAAATCAGGATGGCCGGACGCGGGATTGAACCGTCGTCCTCCCGAATGCGAGTCCAGTGTGCTAACCACTGCGCCACCTCCCGCGGTGCCACACAGAGCACAGCAACAGGTAAATCACAACTTAGCATTTTCACAACCGTTTGTCTACATCTTTCTAAAGAGTTTGAAAATCTAAGATAAACTACTTACAATTTCAAAGCGTGTTAACATCTTTCTAGAGAGTTATAAAATCTAAGCTAAACTAGTTACAATTTCGAACACCGTAATATATACCTGTAGTGAAGATGAGGACTTTTATTTAGATGTATTGTCAATATGGAGAATGTTACATGAATACTTAATGAAAACTATTCGGTCAATGAAATAAACATTTAATGTTGGAGAAGTTATTGAAGAAGTTAACATTATTACTTTCAAGCTTATCATTTAATAACACATCTCCATGTGCTGTGTCATCAATGCACACTTCCAGTTCTTCATATAAGTCCATTTGGTGTCCCTTATTCTTTTTATGTGTATATATAAACATCATTCGCAGTATGATGGAATTGGTGGCCTATGTCTTTTATGTGGGTGGTTATTGCTGATCTATCGTAATTTTTAGTGTGGTAAGCATATAGACCAAACTGGGGGAGACTTCCAAATAATACACTCCTGGAAATTGAAATAAGAACACTGTGAATTCATTGTCCCAGGAAGGGGAAACTTTATTGACACATTCCTGTGGTCAGATACATCACATGATCACACTGACAGAACCACAGGCACATAGACACAGGCAACAGAGCATGCACAATGTCGGCACTAGTACAGTGTATATCCACCTTTCGCAGCAATGCAGGCTGCTATTCTCCCATGGAGACGATCGTAGAGATGCTGGATGTAGTCCTGTGGAACGGCTTGCCATGCAATTTCCACCTGGCGCCTCAGTTGAACCAGCGTTCGTGCTGGACGTGCAGACCACGTGAGACGACGCTTCATCTAGTCCCAAACATGCTCAATGGGGGACAGATCCGGAGATCTTGCTGGCCAGGGTAGTTGACTTACACCTTCTAGAGCACGTTGGGTGGCACGGGATACATGCGGACGTGCATTGTCCTGTTGGAACAGCAAGTTCCCTTGCCGGTCTAGGAATGGTAGAACGATGGGTTCGATGACGGTTTGGATGTACCGTGCACTATTCAGTGTCCCCTCGACGATCACCAGAGGTGTACGGCCAGTGTAGGAGATCGCTCCCCACACCATGATGCCGGGTGTTGGCTCTGTGTGCCTCGGTCGTATGCAGTCCTGAATGTGGCGCTCACCTGCACGGCACCAAACACGTATACGACCATCATTGGCACGAAGGCAGAAGCGACTCTCATCGCTGAAGACGACACGTCTCCATTCGTCCCTCCATTCACGCCTGTCGCGACACCACTGGAGGCGGGCTGCAGGATGTTGGGGCGTGAGCTTCATGGAGACGGTTGCGAATGGTCCTCGCCGATACCCCAGGAGTAACAGTGTCCCTAATTTACTGGGAAGTGGCGGTGCGGTCCCCTACGGCACTGCGTAGGACGCTACCTACGATCTTGGCGTGCATCCGTGCGTCGCTGCGGTCCGGTCCCAGGTCGACGGGCACGTGCACCTTCCGCCGACCACTGGCGACAACATCGATGTACTGTGGAGACCTCACGCCCCACGTGTTGAGCAATTCGGCGGTACGTCCACCCGGCCTCCCGCATGCCCACTATACGCCCTCGCTCAAAGTCCGTCAACTGCACATACGGTTCACGTCCACGCTGTCGCGGCATGCTACCAGTGTTAAAGACTGCGATGGAGCTCCGTATGCCACTGCAAACTGAATGACACTGACGGCGGCGGTGCACAAATGCTGCGCAGCTAGCGCCATTCGACGGCCAACACCGCGGTTCATGGTGTGTCCGCTGTGCCGTGCGTGTGATCATTGCTTGTACAGCCCTCTCGCAGTGTCCGGAGCAAGTATGGTGGATCTGACACACCGGTGTCAATGTGTTCTTTTTTCCATTTCCAGGAGTGTATATAATGAACACATAATGAACAAAAGTACATCTACATCTATACTCTGCATGTCACCATACCGAATTTGGAGGAGTGAACTTTGTGTATCACTGCCACTTGCCCCTTTTACTGTTCCAGTCGCAAATGGTTCGCAAGGAGAAAGATTGTTGATGAGCATCCATGTGAGCTCGAATCTCTCATAATTTTATCTTCATAGTCTTTTCACGAGATGAACTTATCACGAAGAAATACATCAGCTGGTTCTTTTAGGAACGTAGGGTAAGGCATATTATAAGTTACATCTGTTCTATAATCCAGCACTTATAAATTATGAGTACATTCGTTGGTGAGAATTACCGGCTGGTTATAATTAAACTGGCGTTGTTCCTGGTGTTGCTGTGGGACTGAAACAGCGTAGATATATTCGTTAATCAACACGCTCGTGGAGTATTCTGCAAAGCAAAATAGTTCCACTTTGTGCCACTAGGTGAAAATATGACGCTGTAAGCGGTGTGAATGAGCTGGTCATCGAGGATCAGTTCGAAGCAGGACTCATCAGTGAAGACTGTTCTACTCCAGTGAATGAAGTTATAGACCAAATACGTGTTTGGAGACGACAGCGATGGTATACCAGCCTTGACTGTCGCTGGCCATACAGCCCGAGTATCAGAGCGATGGTCTGGGGTGCCATTTCGTTTCGCATCAGGACCCCTTTGGTTGTCATCCGCGGGGCCCTTAGAGCATAGCGGTACGTCGACGATATTCTACGCCCAGTTTTGTTGCCCTCCATGGAAAGCCATCTTGGGCATACATTTCAACAAGATAATGCCCGTCCGCACACGGCGAGAGTTTCTACTGCTTGTCTTCGTCCTTGTTAAACCCTGCTTTGGCCACCAAGGTCTCCGGATCTCTCTCTAACTGAGAACACTTGGAGCATAATGAGCAGGGCCCTCCAAACATCATGGGATTTTGACGAACTAACGCGCCAATTGGACAGATTTGGCACGATATCCCTCAGGAGTATATCAATCAATGCCATGTCGAATAACTGGTTGCATGAGGGCCGGAGATGAACCAACGCCTTATTGACTTGCTCAATTTGTGAAAGACTTTCTTCTTGCGTAAATTATCCAATTTTATGAAATTGTAATCCCTTGTTTTTCTGTACATGTACATCACATCTACCAATTTCCGTCCCATTCCGATAATTCCTTCGTCGTGGGTCTTTTTTTCTTTTTGTTTATCGTAGAGTGTACAAATCTGAATGCAAAGTTGATTCAGTGCTTCACAACGACATACACAACATAATATGTAGTAAACGAGTGCTCATTTCTTAGTGTTGTGCTAGTAAAAATTCGAATAACAGGAAGCGGAGCAGCTCTAAAACCAGAACAGGAACAAGAATACATGTAGAGCAGCATCTAAAAGTATTGCAAATAGAAATTTGAACTATTACTTCATTATAGATGATGATGATGATGATGATGTTTCGTTTGTGGTGCTCTCGGCTGCGCGGTCATCAGCGCCCGTACAAAGTCCCAATCTTAAAACAGTCCAATCTAGCCACGAACGATGATGAAATTATGAGGACAACACAAACACCCAGTCCCCGGGCAGAGTACTTCGTTATAAAAAATCAGAATGTGCCAGTGCTGTTTCTAACCTTAATGTAGAATGTCTAATACGTAAAACAAAATAGTACACACAAAAAAAACGGCGAAACGTGCAACATGCATTGCTGAGAAAGTTTCGTTTCATTTAAATGTATATAGAGGAAACTAGCTTGAAAATCATCGTAAGATTACACGCAACTGAGGACGATAGGATAACAAACAATAAAGGTGTCTAGATATATGTTTCTAACAATATTGCATTTGACATTTTTTATTCTGAGAGTTGGTATCTGCACTGGCTGATTAGGTTCGCAAATTTTTCTCGCATAAGATCTCAGAACTTATTACTTTGAGAGTATCAGCTGTGAACAGATTGCATTATCTTTCCAAACATCGATTTTGTTCTTACGTTCTCTCAATTGTACGTTTAAAATTGTTGGTACTGATGTTTATGTTTAAACACTTCCGAATCTACATAAATATCAACTTATGACGCATCTACTGAATCGATGTAGCATTTCCGCAATTCTCTGGCTGCTGTTGTTGCTGCAAACTGTCAGGCGGTACATGATATTTGAGACGGTTATATTTTGGATTCGATATATGTCTGGAGTCCTTGCAAAATACCCTACAGTTAGTTTTATGTGTTTATTCCACTTTAAGTCGCTCCGATGGTAACTCCTAGGAATTCTGCGGTAGTTACTGTTTCCAGCGATTTATAACTAATACCGTAACCGAACAGTAGTGCAACTGGTGGCAACTGGAAGTGCTGTGACACTCCAGATATTTCGCCACCGTCCACAAATGACTCATTTTGCCTACAGGCGTCAGTTATGAACGACAGTACAAATTCACCGACGCCATAATCCACGAAGAAAGTGGGCAAGTGAATGCCTGAAATGGAAAATTAATTAATTGGGTCGAGTTCTCTTCGACGAGTGCAGATATGTTCTGACATCTGATGATTGTCGTAGAAGAGTGTGTAGGTGGCTCTGGCATGACGTCCCACCGATTCGGCGTAGAGTGGCTCAGCCATCTTGTCGGACGCCTGTCACTGCTGTGAAGGGTAATTTGAGGGCTGTACAGTATCAAGACATTTCAGTGATAGGTTCGTCTTCCGAACGATAATCGACGAGCACATTTTCCCACCTCGAGACACCAATCTTCAGATGGCAGGAACGCAATAAATTGAATAACTTGCGGTATGTGCCGTCGTGAACTTAACTGTGCATACTTGGAACCAGTTGTAACTTGCAGAGAATTGTTGCAGGAACTTCCTCAAGCACTGTATGACCTCAGGAGTGAATTCGCGGAAGAGTGGCACAGAAATGAGCAGCAGAGTCTTTACCACTTTGTGGACAGCGTGGTAAGGAGAAGTCAAAAAACATATCAAGCATGTTACAATGCACATTGAAGATGGGACAACAAATCGGTACTGAATGTTACCTAATAGCGGATTTTTAATTTAGAGATGTGCGCTTTAGAACAGATTGCCTTTTTTTAGTATAGCTTCATTTTTATTTCAACTTTTTCAGTGTCATAAAAGTTGTTCTTTTATTACCTGCTCCTCTTGAATCGAAATCCACGCACATTCACACATGATGCAAAACAGTTTTCGAGTAGTTTAAATAGCTGCTTCAAACTCTCCGTTTGACATTAAAAACCTGAGAGTTACTTTTTGTATTCATCTACATCTACATCTACATGATTACTCTGCAATTCACATTTAAATGCTTGGCAGAGGGTTCATCGAACCACAATCATGCTATCTCTCTACCATTCCACTCCCGAACAGCGCGCGGGAAAAACGAACACCTAAACCTTTCTGTTCGAGCTCTGATTTCTCTTATTTTATTTTGATGATCATTCCTACCTATGTAGGTTGGTCTCAACAAAATATTTTCGCATTCGGAAGATAAAGTTGGTGACTGAAATTTCGTAAATAGATCTCGCCACGACGAAAAACGTCTTTGCTTTAATGACTTCCATCCCAAATCGCGTATCATATCTACCACACTCTCTCCCCTATTACGTGATAATATAAAACGAGCTGCCCTTTTTTGCACCCTTTTGATGTCCTCCGTCAATACCACCTGGTAAGGATCCCACACCCCGCAGCAATATACTAACAGAGGATGAACGAGTGTAGTGTAAGCTGTCTCTTTAGTGGACTTGTTGCATCTTCTAAGTGTCCTGGCAATGAAACGCAACCTTTGTCTCGCCTTCCCCACAATATTATTTATATGGTATTTCCAACTGAAGTTGTTCGTAATTTTAACACCCAGATACTTAGTTGAATTGACAGCCTTGGGAATTGTATTATTTATCGAGTAATCGAATTCCAACGGATTTCTTTTGGAACTCATGTGGATCACCTCACAATTTTCGTTATTTAGCAACGACTGCCAACTGCCACACCGTACAGCAATCTTTTCTAAATCGCTTTGCAACTGATACTGGTCTTCGGATGACCTTACTAGACGGTAAATTACAGCATCATCTGCGAACAACCTAAGAGAACTGCTCAGATTATCACCCAGGTCATTTATATAGATCAGGAACAGCAGAGGTCCCAGGACGCTTTCTCATTTTCCAGTTTCTCGTGCTTTATGCGTCTGCAAGCTACCGAGCAATTTTGCTGTGATTATTGCGCTCACCAGTTGATATCTGTGTTGTTGTCAGTAGTTGCTCAGGTATAACGGTTTTGTCAACAACGCTCTTTGGTGAGTAGTAGAGCGCGGCCAGTTGTAATTCAGTGTGGCCAGTGTAGGAGCAGCAAGGTCTGTGTTTGAGTACGGAACTAATGGCTGTGTTCTACTCTGTTCTGTAGTGTGTTCGACACATCGTGGGAAATGTGGCTACTCTGAGGTATGTACAGAGTCAAAACGGTTGGTTGGTGGTTAGGCAACGGGTTTGTCTCTGGAACCTTATAATGAGAATTGTGATTGTCATTATTTCATCACGAGCTATGAATAATAAGTTAATATATGCTACAATGTGGTGCCTGGAGTACCATGTTGATGCAAGGTACTCTCGTCTGCAATGAGCAGTTACGGGTGATATTATGGGATATTCAGTTAATATTAATGTGGGCCAGGATTCGTTTCCTGCGTGCTATTCTTGTGATTTTTAGGCGAGCTATATAAAGCCTTTCTTTATTCTTCCAACTATTTCTGTAATTTTTGTCGGTTTTACGAGAGCTTCGCGAGCGAACTATTTCTTTTGCAATGGTATAGATGCCATGTGATTGATGTGACTTTAACTATGTCCTTCATGCGAAGTGACTTTGTCTTTGGATTGCAATAACTAACAATTTATGTAATATCTTTCAAATTTATTCACGCGCCTTTCCATCATTAAAATGAGAGCATTTATTTTCTCTTCAAGAAGCCATGTGGTCATGGACTTACAAGTTATCGAGTAATGGTGATCCTAATGCAATCATTTGCCTTCAGCAAGACTATTTATTCAGTGAGGGTTGCTTTCCATGTATTGCATGCATTTGGTTAGAATAAGATTCTTAGCAGAATAAGATTCTTCGCACAATTCTTCCATGCTCCAGAACGGAAGTTTTCGTCTAGATCTTCGGAGCAGCAAATAATACATAAAGTTTGATATAGTGTCTCTCTGTTATTAAATGTTTTCAGTTCCTTTGTAGATAAATGTTTAACTTACAATTACTAGCAAAATATTCTCAATGCACATGTTTTGCCTACAGGGTGGAGCGTATTAAACATTTCTTAAGGAAACTCGAAAATTTAAATGAATTTAAACATTCTTTAAGCCCAAATTAACCGTTGCGTCAGTTAAGTGTTAGCTGCCTTAACTTATTCTTGAAAAGAAGCCAGAACGCTTTACAATAATACCTTCATAAGCCAATACTCACGGATAAAAAGGGACATTTTAATCATGACACTTTTCTGTAGAGCATTCACTTTTAACAAAACATGGACCGCTTACAAGCTTCCTGATGCGATGTCTCCCACACAGATGTCAATGTGTTACTGACTGTCAGTCAGGAAGTGGGATACGTTGACTTGCTTGTAGAATGTTGCTGTTGTCCATGTGAAGTCTTACGGAAGGTAAGATTACCAGCTTTAGAGATAGTGGAAAAACTGAGGTAATCTTGCTGTATATAGTTCTCAAATTATGGAAATACTTTACGATGAAGAGTGTCAGTTTTCGTTGAATATAGGCCAAAATATCTGATGGACACTTACATCGCGGTTGATCTAGCAACTGTAACCTGGGGTGATAATATGTCTGCGAGGGGACATGCACGCGGTGGAAACTACGCGCGGCTGACGGCTAGGTGTGTTCGGTGCAAGTTTGACGGCCTAAACTCCTCTCTCTGCAGCGCTTGGTTCGCCGACGGCAGAGCACTATCTTGCTGACGACTGAGATTCTAAAGATGCAGTGCGTACCGTAAGATCTTGAAAGAGAAAAGCGATGGTGATGTGTCTACAGTAATATATACAAAAACCCTGATATTCCTTGTCATTCTGGTAACGTTCTTGTATTCAAAGTGCTACTGTAATCAGTTCGTGGCCTTATGTTCGAATATGTGTGAAATCTTATGGGACTTAACTGCTAAGGTCATCATTCCTAAGCTTACACACTACTTAACCTAAATTATCCTAAGGACAAACACACACACACCCATGCCCAAGGGAGGACTCGAACCTCCGCCGGGACCAGCCGCACAGTCCATGAGTGCAGCGCCTGAGACCGCTCGGCTAAGCCCGCGCGGCTCGTGGCCTTAGATTGCCCAAAATTATAGACAACACGTCCCCATTAGTTATATGCTAACTAATGCGTCCCATCCCATCTTGATGAGTTCAGTTCCACAATCTCATTATCAACATGTCTACCTATTCATCTATGAAGAAGCTCGCTCATGAACACCAATAAAATTTAGTAATGCGCTATTCTTTAGCATTTTTAAGTACACCAAAATATGCTGATGCCTCATTGGGTAACGTTTTAAGGAGGATTTTTTTACTCACTTGGTCGAGAAATAAACTCAGTCGCCATTGATAGGGTTTCACATATAAACCTATGCCGTGAGTTGCTAAACATTCTGTTACGCCCCAGGACAGTATCGCAGGCGGCCACAAAAGATTCGTCCAAGTTACAGTTTGGCAGCTCCCAGAAGCCGAACCGCTTGTACAGGGTGTTTCAAAAATGACCGGTATATTTGAAACGGCAATAAAAACTAAACGAGCAGCGATAGAAATACACCGTTTGTTGCAATATGCTTGGGACAACAGTACATTTTCAGGCGGACAAACTTTCGAAATTACAGTAGTTACAATTTTCAACAACAGATGGCGCTGCGGTCTGGGAAACTCTATAGTACGATATTTTCCACATATCCACCATGCGTAGCAATAATATGGCGTAGTCTCTGAATGAAATTACCCGAAACCTTTGACAACGTGTCTGGCGGAATGGCTTCACATGCAGATGAGATGTACTGCTTCAGCTGTTCAATTGTTTATGGATTCTGGCGGTACACCTGGTCTTTCAAGTGTCCCCACAGAAAGAAGTCACAGGGGTTCATGTCTGGCGAATAGGGAGGCCAATCCACGCCGCCTCCTGTATGTTTCGGATAGCCCAAAGCAATCACACGATCATCGAAACATTCATTCAGGAAATTAAAGACGTCGGTCGTGCGATGTGGCCGGGCACCATCTTGCATAAACCACGAGGTGTTCACAGTGTCGTCTAAGGCAGTTTGTACCGCCACAAATTCACAAAGAATGTCCAGATAGCGTGATGCAGTAATCGTTTCGGATCTGAAAAATGGGCCAATGATTCCTTTGGAAGAAATGGCGGCCCAGACCAGTACTTTTTGAGGATGCAAGGACGATGGGACTGCAACATGGGGCTTTTCGGTTCGCCATATGCGCCAGTTCTGTTTATTGACGAAGCCGTCCAGGTAAAATGCTGCGCTGAGGGGTTGCCGCGTTTGAATTTTGTATGGATAGAGGTGTAAACTCTGGCGCATGAGACGATACGTGGACGTTGGCGTCATTTGGACCGCAGCTGCAACACGGCGAACGGGAACCCGAGGCCGCTGTTGGATCACCTGCTGCACTAGCTGCGCGTTGCCCTCTGTGGTTGCCGTACGCGGTCGCCCTACCTTTCCAGCACGTTCATCCGTCACGTTACCAGTCCGTAGAAATTTTTCAAACAGATCCTTTATTGTATCGCTTTTCGGTCCTTTGGTTACATTAAACCTCCGTTGAAAACTTCGTCTTGTTGCAACAACACTGTGTTCTAGGCGGTGGAATTCCAACACCAGAAAAATCCTCTGTTCTAAGGAATAAACTATGTTGTCCACAGCACACTTGCACGTTGTGAACAGCACACGCTTACAGCAGAACGACGTGCAGAATGGCGCACCCACAGACTGCGTTGTCTTGCAGCGCCATCTGTTGTTGAAAATTGTAACTACTGTAATTTCGAAAGTTTGTCCGCCTGAAAATGTACTGTTGTCCCAAGCATATAGCAACAAACGGTGTATTTCTATCGCTGCTCGTTTAGTTTTTATTGCCGTTTCAAATATACCGGTCATTTTTGAAACACCCTCTATCAATGACCAGTAGGCTGCCAGCTAGGGGGAAATGTCGTGCGAGTTGTGGCAAACACGGAAGCTATCGCAACATGGGGCAACGACCGAGTGCCAAAGTCTGCAAGCAAATCATAATGTGATCATGGAAGCTGAGAGATACCTTCATACTAGTGACAAAACAAAGTTTCGTGAGGAAGGCTAGAATTCAGGAGTCGAGTCAGCAGAAAAGAGCCTCTGAAAGATGAAGTTGCGAAAGTCTAAAGTTACTAGGAGAGCTGACAGCGAGTAAGAACCAGGGCACATGCTGTTATAGCCATTCCCCGCCGCAAGCCGCAGGGGAGGCGCCAATATAAATACCCCACCCTTCTTAACAAATTGCTGATTGCTGGCGGCTCACCTCCAACTACACAACGCTAAGCGCTGTTCACATCCAACTGTCCAACACTACAGTAGCGAATATTCCAACAATGAGTCCAACCAGCCACAGACTGCCCGCAGCACAGTTAGTGATTTTCATTCAGAGCACTACGTGGCGTTACCAACAGAAAAACCTAAACAGCCTACTTACATATGGAACTACTAGATATGCTGGAAGGACGCTGTTGCTACCAGCTGCAGTGCCAACTTCCGGGGCCACACTGATGGAGTGCGGAGGCCGCCATCACCCTACATCCTGCTGGAGTCTCCACCTGCGTGACCTGGACTCTGTCATCTGTCTTCGAGTGGATGGACATCGCTGCAACTCATCCCGTATTGCTGATGCTACTGGCCCCTGTTTCCTAAACGGGGGCTGAAAGCCGACTCCTGCGAAGCTCAGTTGAGATTACTGAGTGAATGCTTCGACATCCACGAGAGCACTTTGGGTATCGCTACACAGAGATGGAGAGCGCCGGATTCCGTAGGTCGACGGCCGCCCTTGACGTAGCCACCACACCCGACGCTTCGTTGTGCTGCTGATACTGCAAGACGAGGGCAGCCCGCCTTCCGCCGCTGACGAGGCGCTACTCCGCCCGGCTCGCTAAGGCGCGGCGCTTTGGAAGACAATCCTGTAATATTGCCTAATAAGTGTATTTCTAACAATGATATTTTCTTGGCACTTCGACCGTAATTTGGACCTCACCACTGTATATCTGGTGTCAGAAAGTGGTTTCCAGTGGCAGAGTCACTGGTGTCACACCCCCACATTTAGGTGCTTCAGTCCGGAACCGCGCAGCTGCTACGGTCGCAGGTTCGAATCCTGCCTCGGGCATGGATGTGTGTGATGTCCTTAGGTTAGTTAGGTTTAAGTAGTTCTAAGTCTAGGGGACTGATGGCCTCTGATGTTAAGTCCCATAGTGCTTAGAGCCATTTGAACCATTTGAACCTCACACCTAGGACAACATCAGCCGACCATCTACGCAGCTCCGACGTGAGGTTAACAGCTACGAGCTAAAGTTCTTAACAACTCGGTGTGGTGATTGAGTGATATTTGTTTGCTTTCTTGGTCTGTATTGTCTTATGGTGATGTTGAACCACAGGGTCCTTCACAGTAAGTTAGAAGTATCGTTTGTTAGACCGCAGGAGGATACAGACTTGTCTCAGTCCCGAGGGAGCACTAGATAAATTTTCTTGCAGACAGTGAGATATCCGTACTGTAATTTATCTGGTCATGACTTGCCTTGGGTCCAAACAGTGTCAGCTACCGATAGTACATGTTGAAGGATTGACCACGAAGCACACCAGTCCGCAGAATCTCGTTGGCCTATGATCCGGCGTAAAGATTAAATTTAGTTTAATTCCTATTTTGCGTATTATATGCGCAGTTCCCCCAGATGGCGTTTGCACAAATCCGAGAAACACGAGCAGCGACTCTGAGTGAAACGGTGGAAGCTTCGATGGGGAACACAGCCACATTGTTACAAACTACAGCCCTACAGCGGCAAAACAATGAAGCATTACATAGGGGACTAGAGCAATGGGAAGCCGTCGAGGGCCAACGACTCCCTGATTCCTGATTCAGAAGAAAATAAAACCGTGTTGAGTGCACCCGCCTGTTCCATCGATCCCGCAGCAGTTAACCTCATAGCGCCATTTTCGGGGAAAGCAACTGAGGATGCATCTATTTTTATTAGTGATGTAAAGGCTGCCGCCAAATTGGGAAAATGGTAGGAAGAAAAGTCTTTTGAATATGCTTGTGGAGTAGACGATTTTCGGGATTTCTGGAGGTCCTCCCGCAAGACAGCCTAAAACAGTCGGTCATGCTTAGTTAGGTCTCAAAAACATTATTTCACTTCTAATGATAACGATACCATGCTTTACATACTTCTCTTCTCCTTCTTAGTTAGTGGCAAAAGACATTGTTTTCCTGTACCTGTTCTGAGTTTCCCAAGGACACTCTTATTACCAAAAACAGCAGAAAAACATTACATGATTATTAAATACTTGTTTTTAGTTAGTAACTTGCTTATAAAACATCTTCTGGCAACAATGTGTTTCTGTCACATATTCGAAGCTCTATATACACATTCCCATCACTCGTATTACGACAGAAAAACTAACAATCGTTTACATTTACGTTTAGGCCTGACGCTGCAAGACAATTACGTAGTGACGTGACTGTGGTCTCATGTCTGAAGTTAATTTTGTTAAGTACATTTATTAGTTAAGAAATAATTGCAATATTCGCAAATAATACATAACTAACAGTAGTAACCATCACCTAGACTTATGCCGTGTTCCTTGATTTCCGAAAGTCGTTTGATACAGTTCCTCACTGTCACTTAACGAACAGAATACGAGCGTATGGAATATCAGGTCAGCTGCGTGACTGAATTCAGGAATACTCAGTAAATTGAACGCAGCATTTCATTCTTAACGGAGAGAAATCTTCAGACCTAAAAGTCCCTTTGGGCGTTCCCAGAAGTAGTGTTGTGGAACCTTTGCTAATCAGAATATACAGCGTGTCTCTAAAATGAATGTAGAAAATGAGAGGGCTGATAGAGTGGGTCATAACAATCACATTTCACACAGCAACCCAGGTCCGCATGCCTTAGCGTAAGGCGCCAGGCGTCGTTGCACAATGTCGTCCGCCGCCAACAGGGTAAGCACACAACATGCCATCCGAGCCGTCATGGTAGCAGGTTTGCAGGGCAATGATTTTAATTTATTAGGGACATCAAGGTAAAAGAGAAGTCGGGTTGCAGTTTTATGACCTTTATTTGCAAACGCTGTAGTCGACATAGTTGCGAATATTCTAGACGGACCAATACTGCGTGTTTTCCGCCTCCTATTGGGACGGGAATGAGTTGCTCTTGGCTGTGCGAATGCCTGTTTGATAGGTGTTGTATAGAGGGCAGCACCTGCACACTGCGGAGTCTGGTTTGCCCTGCGTCAATTTGCCATCAAAAGGGGACACACTTGTATTTGTTATTGTGTGGAGTGGACAGGAAATGGAGGCTATTCGTGGGAGGAAAGGGCAGAAATTCACTGTACTTATTGGCGGCGGATGGAAATTCTCATACTGCCCAACGTTTGTACGTTCGGTGGTTCCCGAATCGTCGAGTGCAAGCCCCACCCACATTTACTGCCATCCATAGGCTCCTACGAGAGAGAGGTTTACTTGAGGTACGTTTTCCACTGACACGTTGTCGTAAAGGCACTTGTGCATTTAAGGTCTACTTGGAACCTCAATGTATCCATTTTGTGTTAAAGGCGCGAAGGCCTGACGGACGCGATCGCCAACACACAGTGTGTACACCAGGGCTTTAAGAGTAGGCGTTAGCACTGTTGGATAACACACCCCCAGCAAGTTCGCGGGTTGTTCCACGGGAAATGGGTGTAAGCCAATGCACAATTTGGCGTGTGTGGTCTAAAGATGATTTGCACCCCTACCGCCTTCAGAAGGTCTACGCCTTTAACCCAGACTATTTTCCACGTCTAATTGAATTCTGCCAGTGGTTTTTTCAAAGGTGTACAATTAAACCGGACTTTACGGATGAGGCACTCCTTACGCGGAAGGGTTTATTCAACAGCCACAGTCAACACTTATGGGCAAAGGATAATTCTTTCGCCGCCTTTGTTCGTGGTCATCAAGATCGCTTCGCTCTCACCATTTGGGCCGACTTGGTAAGTGATAATCTCACCCACTGAAATTAATAGAGCTCTTCTTCAGCTCCGATGCAGTTTCTACTTTGCCAGGAGGGTTTGAAAGTGTGTGATTCTCACTCCAGCGTCGTTGCACGCCGTGCATTCAAGCAGGAGGGCGTAATTTCGAGATTTTTTTTAACTGTTTTAAAATAAAGGTTATAAAACTTCAACCCGACTTGTCTTTTACCTTGATTCCAAAAATACATTGAAAGTGTTGCCCCGCAGATCTGCTACCATGACGGCTCGGATGGCATTTTGTGTGTCTACCCTCTTGGCGGCGGGCGCGGCTGCTCAACGACGCCCAACGCCGTACGCGAAGGGATGCGGACATGGGTCGCTGTGTGAAATGTGCTTGTTATGACCCACACTACCAGCTCTCTCATTTTCTACATTCACTTCAGATACGCCCCGTATATACAAACGACCTAGCGAAAAATTTCGTGGCCGGCCGCGGTGGTCTCGCGGTTCTAGGCGCGCAGTCCGGAACCGTGCGACTGCTACGGTCGCAGGTTCGAATCCTGCCTCGGGCATGTTTGTGTGTGATGTCCTTAGGTTAGTTAGGTTTAAGTAGTTCTAAGTTCTAGGGGACTAATGACCATAGCAGTTGAGTCCTATAGTGCTCAGAGCCATTTTTGAAAAATTTCGTAAGCTCCATGCGGCTGTTCACAGATGCTGCTGTTATACATAGAAAAGTCACAATATTAGAAAATTGTTGCGAAATGCAGGAAGACTGGCAGTATAGAGACACTTGGAGCAGAGATTGACAGTTGACCCTCAACATAAACAAATGCAACGCAATAGGGAAATCCTCGTTATTGTACGATTACAATATTGTTGAACAATTTCTGAAAGCACTGAAATTCATTAAATATCTTGGAGAATTCATACGAAACTATTTACATTGGAATGTCTACATAAAACTAATCGTAGGAAAGAAATGCTAGGCTGAAATTCGCTGCAAGAACTCTCAGAAAGTGTAGTCACTCACGAAGAATGTAATGTACAAAACATTTGATTGCTTGATACGTGAATATTGCTCTTCAGTCCTTTTTCCATACCGGACAGTATTACTGGAGAACATAGAGAATATCCAAAGAAGAGCAATGCGTGTCGTCACGGATTAATTTAGTAAACATGAAAGCGTCACGTAGGTGCTCAGCCAACTCTAGTGGTAGACGTCACAAAAGTACAATTGTGCGTACGTTCCTGGAAGATTAAACAATTATGTTGCTTCCTCTTACGTGTATTACGCGGAAAGTCGACGATCGTGAAATTAGAGACATTGGTGTTAACTCACTGTTATTTCCGCGCATCATTGGTGAAGGAAACAGGACACCGATGAAATGACAGTGGCACTGAAAGTATCCCCCGCCGCAGAACATAACGTGGCCTGCGGATTACAGGTGTAGGTGCAGATAAGATATGCCAGCTGCAAGAAGCAAATACAATACATTAGATTTGTTTTTACTTTCTCACTATATTTTATATTGCGACCGTTGTTACTCCATTTCAGATACCATTTACGAAACAAAGGTATAAAACAATTAATTGTTGGCCAGCCGGGGTGGCCGAGTGGTTCTAGTTGCTTCAGTGTGGAACCGCGCTACCGATACGGTCACAGGTTCGAATCCTGCCTCGGGCATGGATGTGTGTGATGTCCTTAGGTTAGTTAGGTTTAAGTAGTTGTAAGTTCTAGGAGACTGATGACCTCAGATGTTAAGTCCCATAGTGCTCAGAGACATTTGAATCATCTGAATTAATTGTTGTTGTTGTGATATTAGTCCAAAGACTGGTTTGATGCTGCCGTCTATTCTACTCTACCCCGTGCAAGCCTTGTCATCTCTACATACTTCTGAATGTGCTTACTGTATTCATCTCTTGGTCTTCCTCTATGATTTTTACCCCGCCCCCCCCCTCCTCCCAGCGCTTCCCTCCAATACTAAATTAGTGATCCCTTGATGTCTCAGACTGTGTCCTATCAAGAGATCCCTTCTTCTAGTCCAGTTGTGGCAAAAATTCATGTTTCCTCAATTCTGTTCCATACCTCCTCATTGGTAACGTGATCTACTCATCAAATCTTCAGCATTCTTCTGTGGCATCACATCTCAAAAGCTTCTATTCTCTTCTTATCTAAACTATTTATCGTCCATGTTTTACTTCCACACACTGCTACACTCCATGCAAATACTTTCAGAAAAGACTTCCTAACACTCAAATCTATATTCGATGTTAACGAATTTCTCTTCTTCATAAACGATTTTCTTGCCATTGCCAATATACATTTTATAAATTCTCTACTTTGACCATCATCAGCTTTTTTGCTGCCCAAATAACAAAATTCATGTACACTTCAAGTGTCTCGTTTCCTTGTCTAATTAAAAAAAATGGTTCAAATGGCTCTGAGCACTATGCGACTTAACTTATGATGTCATCAGTCTCCTAGAACTTAGAACTAATTAAACCCAACTAACCTAAGGACATCACACATATCCATGCCCGTGGCAGGATTCGAACCTGCGACCGTAGCGCTCGTTCGGCTCCAGACTGTAGCGCCTAGAACCGCACGGCCACTCCGACCGCCTTGTTTAATTCCCTCAGTATCACTTGATTTACTTCGACTACATTCCATTACACTTGTTTTATTTTTGTTGATGTTCATCTCATATCTTCCTTTCGAGACACAGTTGATTCCGCTCAACTACTCTTTCAGGACCTTCGCTGTCTCTGACAGAATTGCAGTATCATCAACAAACCTTAAAGTTTTTATTTATTATCCCTGACCTTTAATTCCCACTCCAAATTCTTCTTGGTTTCCTTTACAGCTTGCTCAATGTACAGGTTGAATAGCATCAAGGATAGACTACAACCCTGTTTCACTTCCTTCTCAACCATTGCTTGCCTCTCACGTGTCTCGACTCTTATAACTTCTATCTATCTGGTTTCTGTAAACGTTGTAAATAGCCTTTCACTCCCTGTCTTTTATCCCTGCTACCTTTATAATTTCAAAGAGAATATTCCAGTCAACAATGTCAAAATCTTCCCCTAGGTCTACAAACAGTTTATAGTTAATTATTATCATTACTATTAATGATAATAAAACGGAACACGATATACACCTCTTGTATTAATAATTATGTAAAGTTTGTTTTCCTTTGTTTTGGTTATTACTGCGAGATAAATATTACATTGGGAGACGGGCAGTTACTAGAGTGATGTAGTGCATTTAAACCAGACTATGCACACAGTGTGCTGGCAATGCCGCCATTGTGTAACGTCCACACTGTGTCCCGAAACTGTTTGTATGAACCCTCTGTCCATCACTTAATTGTGAATCGGAGAGTGATCATACAGATGTTGCAAGCTTTTCATGGTGGTCGTAATTGGCACTCACGATCAGACATTGGATAATAGGATTATTTGTTGGCATCAACTGTTGATGTAAGGTAATGTCCCCTGTGGGATCCTTACCAGGTGGGATTGACGGAGGACATCGAGAGGGTGCAAAGAAGGGCAGCTCGTTTTGTATTATCGCGTTATAGGGGAGAGAGTGTGGCAGATATGATACACGAGTTGGGATGGAAGTCATTACAGCATAGACGTTTTTCGTCGCGGCGAGACCTTTTTACGAAATTTCAGTCACCAACTTTCTCTTCCGAATGCGAAAATATTTTGTGGAGCCCAACCTACATAGGTAGGAATGATCATCAAAATAAAATAAGAGAAATCAGAGCTCGAACAGAAAGGTTTAGGTGTTCGTTTTTCCCGCTCGCTGTTCGGGAGTGGAATAGTAGAGAGATAGTATGATAGTGGTTCGATGAACCCTCTGCCAAGCACTTAAATGTGAATTGCAGAGTAGTCATGTAGATGTAGATGTAGATGTCCATATTTAGAAACACGCACACTCGCTGAAGAAGTTCCTTTCTAAAAGTATTTCTGTATTATCATGACTCACATACCTGCAAAACTCTATGTCCTTTCTAGCGCCAATTTGTCTGCTGTCTTCTACAGTTACCATTGTATTGCTATCGCCGACAAAACAACAATATGTCTTGGATCGGGTGCCTAGGACTGTCTTTTATTGTGCATCTCTTTGTAAGTGAATGCACGCGCCGGGTGCCTTCTGTTCCGTCTGAACAATATAAAGGCGCTTGATATCTCTCCTGTACGGTTTACCCGTTCTCTGAGTCTGTGGCTCTAGGCATTCTCACGTCCCGTCTGCCTGACACAAAACACGCTTCTGTCATTGAAACGGATTAAACAGTTCCACATGGCATGTGGCCAACACGTCACCTGTTCTTGAATAGGCAGTGTTATAAAAGGCTCTCACAAGACTGGCGCGATGCGAGATGTCAAGCAGATTTCATCACCACCAGATCACCAGGCCAGACAGATGAGTGAGGGAGTTCGTGCAGGAATTAGGTCCTTAACTGGAAAACATATCAAGGTTTCAACACGAGAACTTTCATTCGGATAAAACCACCACTCATAGTATAGCTGCCCTGGTTAGCAAAGTGTTAATAATGGGTGTCTCAGTGGACTTCCGAACAGGCTGGTGGAGTGAGGAGCAAATCTCTGTTCGGCTATCCATATTTAGAAAGCATTCAATTTACACATCTTCCTGTCGTCTACTTGCCTATTGACTCCAGCTAGTGTATTATTGTATCTAATTTGAGCAAAGCTTCGGGAGCAATTTTCTTGAAAAACGCATACGTCCGTGATAACGATGTGACACATGAGGAGGCTAAAGCTCGGCTCTGATACGTCTGTCAGACATGTGCTAAGCTATCGCTAGAGTGTTAAATATTATTCTTCAGAACTGATGATGCGTGTTAAGTAGCTCTGCATGGGAATAACATTTTTACTCTGCTAATCTCAACCAAATCAGCTAACAAAAGATTGTTAGTTCTCGCACAAATGACCTTACGTGTCAATATTAAGGCTTGTCGTGCGCAAGAGCTCGAGCGATCGCATGAAAGGCGTCTGCGTGCGTAAGAGAATCAACGACAGCTTGCGTCAATCAAAGGGATGTACTGCTGTTCCACGAGATTAGATATGCCGCGACACCGCCACAACCGAACAAGGTACAGGTTCCCAGAATCTGACATGTCCTCACGAATGTTCGCGATGACACAGTTCTTTCCGCAGCCGCAGTTGGCTAGATAACACAAACACTTCAGCTACGATACCTGTCAATACCTATCCGTTTACGTGCACTATGAAGGTAATCTCTGCCTACCAAATATTTATCGATTAATAAATAAACCTAGTTTGTTCATAAAATGATACAGATACACTACCATCAACATTTGTATATTACTGTATCAATACCACAACTGTTTTTGACACACATTTTGACTTCCTGGAAGCGGTTAACAATAGAGAGAAGTTTGTGGAAGTGAGCCACACCAACTCTACTTGGAGGTTAATTACCTCTTCAACAAACTACAGGGTTTCTGAGCAGTCAACATGACACATTCACCTCTGAGGACGAAGAATTGAAATACAAGTAGATAAAACTCTAAAACATAGTAAAATGTGGCTTAGATAGGAACGTGCCGACCAAGTTTTTGTGTGGAACAGTCGTGATAGAAAGTTGACAGTTGCTACAAAAGCAAAAGGAACTTCATCTCCGATTTAAGCGCAGTCAAACCCTAGATGAATACTGAAGGAAATTAACATGAGAGCAAGGAGAACAATGCAAAGTGTTTTCAATGAATTCGAAAGTAAATTTTTGCCAACAGATCTGAGTAAAAGCAAAAAGACGTTGTGATCTGACGTAAAGCGAATAGGAGAATCGAAATCATTGCGCTCATTCGCAATACGGTTCGTCCTCTGAATCATCGCATGAACGTCTAAATGAGAGATACTGAAGTGAGCGATTGTGGAAAAGAAAATCATCTAAAAATGCTCAGCAGTCGACATACAAGTGGACCGGATGAGGTTCTTGTGAAGTTCTGTAGATCTTATGCCAAAAATTTGCAGTTTAGATACTCAGCAAACTCTGTTCATCCGTGAGATCCAGAGCTCCATGGACAAAGACACCAAGATGAAGTGGAGTTGCTTGACTTACGGAAAGCATTTGATGCAGTTCCGCACAGTCGTTCAGCGAAAGAAATACGAGCGCACCGAGTATCGGACCAGATTTGAGATTTGATTAAGGTTCTTTTTTTGCTGGTAGAACTCATCAAGCCGTTCTTAACGGAAAAAAGCTCTTAACAGAAATTTCAGAAGTACGTCAATGGAGTGTTGTAGGGCCGTTACCGGTTCTAAGTTATGTTAATGGTAGTCGTTAACACTGGAGGCTCAGTGAGACCACTTGCGGACGATGCTATTGTCTATAGGAAGGTAGCAACGCAACAAGACTGCAGCGAATTGCAGGAAGACTTGTTCCATTATACTAATCACGACAAATCACTAAAAATAGTTACTACTGTATAATACGTAACTGCCGAGAGCGACCTGTGGTTGAATGACCACATAAAACAAACAATAGAACAAACAAATGCCAGTCTCAGATTAATTGGGCGAATCTGAAGCAATTGTAATTCTACCACGAAAGAAGTGGCTTAAAAAAACACTTGTTCGACCTATTCTTGACAATTTTTCATCTGTGTGGGAGTCTTACCATGTTGGATTAAGGGAGGAGATAAGTAGGCTAAATGCATTTGAATAATACACTGCCTGATAAAGTAGTTAAGCCCCTAGAACACATGGTCGGATTTCAATGTAACATTGCAGATGTAGACACCCTCAGTGGATATGTAAATGAATAGAGCTGCAATTTTCTGTGGCGACTAGAACTACCACGAAGTTGCATTAATGTTATTCGTGTTTGGTGTTGTTGCCAGGCCTTGTGCGACATATAAGACGCGTGAACGGTTTCAGATGTTGAGTGATCACTGTGAAGAGTTCTGAGATGTCACATAATTGTGTCAGGCAGCGTTGTTAGCAACTGATTGAGTGTGAAAGGGTTCTCATTGAGAGTCACCATTTGGCTGTTTGGTCGAATCGTGCAACATTCAGATTTGTGGGGCATTTGAATGCGACAATAGCGCTACAGTGGACAACGCAGGAACGTAGGGGCAGGCATACTCATCCTCAAGGTTCCGGTCAACCTCGTTTCATCAACACAAGGTAGGATCACTGTATTGCTCACCTAGTAGCAGCTGGAGTAGGGAATTGCCGTCTCATGTGTATGATTCCGTTAACACCACATGACAAGGAACTAATGAATAATGAACACAATTTTAATCACAAACTATTTTATATTCCGGGCATCCGCAACTGTTGGAAGGCATGATGTTAGGAAGAATTGCGCTAGCAGCTGCAAAATTTAGTTTATTATAACAGAACCGGTTTCGCGACCTAAAGCCGCATCATCAAGTGCAACCTACATGGTAAAAAGCGAAGTATCATCACATTTTGTGGATATAAAAATTAATAAAAGAATGTTAAATATATACTCACAACGTTAAAAGATCATAGGCATACCAATTACTCCTAGTCAAAATTTACTATACGGATTTAGATATAAAAACAAAAAGGGGCAATTCACGTTGAATAACCAATTAGAATTAAAGCATCATAGCATTCTGGCTAATTTTTATTGTTTAGGCATTAGTACGCAATAGAGTTCGTTATTATTCTCCCTTTTAAAGGTAGCTACCAAGCGCCTCTTGTCATGAGTATATGATGTCACACTTTCCAAATGGACAGCTTCCGTTCCGGCAGCCAGTAAATCTCTCTTTGTCGTTCGTGATCATTCCTTTAAAAACTTTTAGCGTCCGCTCGCAATAAACTATTTTCCTTTTTTGTTGTAGTAAGGTATTAAAACATGGTTCTGTAACCGTTGTTTTCACTTAACACCTATTTTTACCAAGTGAATGGTGCACGTCTTTGTTATCTTTCGCTCACTATAGTATTGAGGCCAAGATAGATACGAAGCTCACGCCTACCACAGTAGTAAAAGTTTATACGCCAACTAGCTCCGCAGATGACAAAGAGACTGATGAAATGTATGATGAGATAAAAGAAATTATTCAGATAGTGAAGGGAGACGAAAATTTAATAGTCATGGGTGACTGGAATTCGACAGTAGGAAAAGGAGAGAAGGAAACGTAGCAGGTGAATATGGAATGGGAGTGAGGAATGAAAGAGGAAGCCGCCTGGTAGAACTTTGCACGGATAATAACTTAATCATAGCTAACACTTGGTTCAAGAATCATGAAAGAAGGTTGTATACATGGAAGAAGCCTGGAGATACTGGAAGGTCTCAGATAGAGTACATAATGGTAAGACAGAGATATAGGAACCAGGTTTTAAATTGTAAGTCATTTCCAGGAGCAGATGTGGACTCTGACCACGATCTATTGGTTATGAACTGTAGATTAAAACTGAAGAAACTGCAAAAAGGTGGGAAATTGAGGAGATGGGACCTGGATAAACTGAAAGAACCAGAGGTTGTAGAGAGCTTCAGAGAGCATTAAGGAACGATTGACAAGAATCGGGGAAATAAATACAGTAGAAGAAGAATGGGTAGATTGGAAAAGGTGAAGGTAGCAGAGGATCAAGTAGGTAAAAAGACGATGGCTAATAGAAATCCTTGGGTAACAGAAGAAATATTGAATTTAATTGGTGAAAGGAGAAAATATAAAAATGCAGTAAATGAAGCAGGCAAAAAGGAATACAAACGTCTCAAAAATGAGATCGACAGGAAGCGAAAAATGGCTAAGCAGGGATGGGTAGAGGACAGATGTAAGGATGTAGAGGCATATCTAACTAGGGGTAAGATAGATACTGCCTACTGGAAAATTAAAGACATCTTTGGAGAAAAGGGAACCACTTGTATGAATATCAAGAGCTCAGATGGGAACCCAGTTCTAAGCAAAGAAGGGAAAGCAGAAAGGTGGATGGAGTAAATAGAGGGTCTATATAAGGGCGATGTACTTGAGGACAATATTATGGAAATGGAAGAGGATGTAGATGAAGATGAAATGGGAGATATGATATTGCGTGAAGATTTGACAGAGTACTGAAAGACCTAAGTCGAAACAAGGCCCCGGGAGTAGACGACATTCCATTAGAGCTACTGACAGCCTTGGGAGAGCCAGCCCTGACAAAACTTTACCATCTGGTGAGCAAGATGTATGAGACAGGCGAAATATCCTCAGACTTCAAGAAGAATATAATAATTCCAATCCCAAAGAAAGCAGGTACGTGCCGAGTAAAACTGTGAGGGACGGGAAAAACCCACCGTGGTTCAATAACAAAGTTAGGAAACTACTGCGAAAGCAAAGAGAGCTTCACTGCAAGTTTAAACGCAGCCAAAACCTCTCAGACAAACAGAAGCTAAACAATGTCAAAGTTAGCGTAAGGAGGGCTATGCGTGAAGCGTTCAGTGAATTCGAAAGTAAAATTCTATGTACCGACTTGACAGAAAATCCTAGGAAGTTCTGGTCTTACGTTAAATCAGTAAGTGGCTCGAAACAGCGTATCCAGACATTCCGGGATGATGATGGCTTTGAAACAGAGGATGACACGCGTAAAACTGAAATACTAAATAACTTTTTCCAAAGCTGTTTCACAGAGGAAGACCGCACTGCAGTTCCTTCTCTAAATCCTCGCACAAATGAAAAAAATGACTGACATCGAAATAAGTGTCCAAGGAATAGAAAAGCAACTGAAATCACTTAACAGAGGAAAATCCTCTGGACCTGACGGAATACCAATTCGATTCTACACAGAGTACGCGAAAGAACTTGCCTCCCATCTAACAGCCGTGTACCGCAAGTCTCTAGAGGAACGGAAGGTTCCAAATGATTGTAAAAGAGCATAGGTAGTCCCAGTCTTCAAGAAGGGTCGTCGAGCAGATGCGCAAAACTATAGACCTATATCTCTGACGTCGATCTGTTGTAGAATTTTAGAACATGTTTTTTGCTCGAGTATCATGTCGTTTTTGGAAACCCAGAATCTACTCTGTAGGAATAAACATGGATTCCGGAAACTGCGATCGTGTGAGACCCAACTCGCTTTATTTGTTCATGAGACCCAAAAAATTATTAGATACAGGCTCCCAGGTAGATGCTATTTTCCTAGACTTCCGGAAGGCGTTCGATACAGTGCCGCACTGTCGCCTGATAAGCAAAGTAAGAGCCTACGGAATATCAGACCAGCGGTGTGGCTGGATTGAAGAGTTTTTAGCAAACAGAACACACCATGTTATCAATGGAGAGACGTCTACAGACGTTAAAGTAACCTCTGGCGTGCCACAGGGGAGTGTTATGGGACCATTGCTTTTCACAATATATATAAATGACCTAGTAGATAGTGTCGGAAGTTCCATGCGGCTTTTCGCGGATGATGCTGTAGTATACAGAGAAGTTGCAGCATTAGAAAATTGTAGCGAAATTCAGGAAGATCTGCAGCGGATAGGCACTTGGTGTAGGGAGTGGCAACTGACCCTTAACATATACAAATGTAATGTATTGCGAATACACAGAAAGAAGGATCCTTTATTGTATGATTATATGATAGCGGAACAAACACTGGTAGCAGTTACTTCTGTAAAATATCTGGGAGTATGCGTGCGGAACGATTTGAAGTGGAATGATCATATAAAATTAATTGTTGGTAAGGCGGGTACCAGGTTGAGATTCATTGGGAGAGTCCTTAGAAAACGTAGTCCATCAACAAAGGAGGTGGCTTACAAGACACTTGTTCGACCTATACTTGAGTATTGCTCATCAGTGTGGGATCCGTACCAGATCGGGTTGACGGAGGAGACAGAGAAGATCCAAAGAAGAGCGGCGCGTTTCGTCACAGGGTTATTTGGTAACCAAGATAGCGTTACGGAGATGTTTAGCAAACTCAAGTGGCAGACTCTGCAAGAGAGGTGCTCTGCATCGCGGTGTAGCTTGTTGTCCAGGTTTCGAGAGGGTGCGTTCCTGGATGAGGTATCGAGTTTATTGCTTCCTCCTACTCATACCTCCCGAGGAGATCACGAATGTAAAATTAGAGAGATTCGAGCGCGCACGGAGGCTTTCAGACAGTCGTTCTTCCCGCGGACCATACGCGACTGGAACAGGAAAGGGAGGTAATGACAGTTGGGTGGCTTGCGGAGTATAAATGTAGATGCAGATTTAGATGTGAAAATTACCGAACTATCAGCTTAATAAACCACGGCTGCAAAATACTAACACGAATTCTTTACAGACGAATGAAAAAACTGGTAGAAGCCGACCTCGGGGAAGATCAGTTTGGATTCCGTAGAAATGTTGGAACACGTGAGGCAATACGGACCTTACGACTTATCTTAGAAAATAGATTAAGGAAAGGCAAACCTACGTTTCTAGCATTTGTAAACTTAGAGAAAGCTTTTGACAATGTTGACTGGAATACTCTCTTTCAAATTCTGAAGGTGGCAGGGGTAAAATACTGGGAGCGAAGGGCTATTTACAATTTGTACAGAAACCAAACGGCAGTTATAAGAGCCGAGGAGCATGAAAGGGAAGCAGTGGTTGGGAAGGGAGTGAGACAGGGTTGTAGCCTCTCCCCAATGTTACTCAATCTGTATATTGAGCAAGCAGTAAAGGAAACAAAAGAAAAACTCGGAGTAGGTATTAAAATCCATGGACAAGAAATAAAACCTTTGAGGTTCGCCGATGACACTGTAATTCTGTCAGAGACAGCAAAGGGATTGGAAGAGCAGCTGAACGGAATGGACAATGTCTTGAAAGGAGGATATAAGATGGACATCAACAAAAGCAAAACGAGGATAATGAAATGTAGTCGAATTAAATCGGCTGATGCTGAGGGAATTAGATTAGGAAATGAGAGGCTTAAAGTAGTAAAGGAGTTTTGCTATTTGGGGAGCAAAATAACTGATGATGGTCGAAGTAGAGAGGATATAAAATGTAGACTGACAATGGCAAGGAAAGCGTTTCTGAAGAAGAGAAATTTGTTAACATTGAGTATAGGTTTAAGTGTCAGGAAGTCGTTTCTGAAAGTACACTCCTGGAAATTGAAATAAGAACACCGTGAATTCATTGTCCCAGGAAGGTGAAACTTTATTGACACATTCCAGGGGTCAGATACATCACATGATCACACTGACAGAACCACACGGACATAGACACAGGCAACAGAGCATGCACAATGTCGGCACTAGTACAGTGTATATCCACCTTTCGCAGCAATGCAGGCTGCTATTCTCCCATGGAGACGATCATAGAGATGCTGGATGTAGTCCTGTGGAACGGCTTGCCATGCCATTTCCACCTGGAGCCTCAGTTGGACCAGCGTTCGTGCTGGACGTGCAGACCGCGTGAGACGACGCTTCATCCAGTCCCAAACATGCTCAATGGGGGACAGATCCGGAGATCTTGCTGGCCAGGGTAGTTGACTTACACCTTCTAGAGCACGTTGGGTGGCACGGGATACATGCGGACGTGCATTGTCCTGTTGGAACAGCAAGTTCACTTGCCGGTCTAGGAATGGTAGAACGATGGGTTCGATGACAGTTTGGATGTACCGTGCACTATTCAGTGTCCCCTCGACGATCACCAGAGGTGTACGGCCAGTGTAGGAGATCGCTCCCCACACCATGATGCCGGGTGTTGGTCCTGTGTGCCTCGGTTGTATGCAGTCCTGATTGTGGCGCTCACCTTCACGGCGCCAAACACGCATACGACCATCATTGGCACCAAGGCAGAAGCGACTCTCATCGCTGAAGACGACACGTCTCCATTCGTCCCTCCATTCACGCCTGTCGCGACACCACTGGAGGCGGGCTGCAGGATGTTGGGGCGTGAGCGGAAGACGGCCTAACGGTGTGCGGGACCGTAGCCCAGCTTCATGGAGACGGTTGCGAATGGTCCTCGCCGATACCCCAGGAGCAACAGTGTCCCTAATTTGTTGGGAAGTGGCGGTGCGGTCCCCTACGGCACTGCGTAGAATCCTACGGTCTTGGCGTGCATCCGTGCGTCGCTGCGGTCCGGTCCCAGGTCGACGGGCACGTGCACCTTCCGCCGACCACTGGGAACAACATCGATATACTGTGGAGACCTCACGCTCCACGTGTTGAGCAATTCGGCGGTACGTCCACCCGGCCTCCCGCATGCCCACTATACGCCCTCGCTCAAAGTCCGTCAACTGCACATACGGTTCACGTCCACGCTGTCGCGGCATGCTACCAGTGTTAAAGACTGCGATGGAGCTCCGTATGCCACGGCAAACTGGCTGACACTGACGGCGGCGGTGCACAAATGCTGCGCAGCTAGCGCCATTCGACGGCCAACACCGCGGTTCCTGGTGTGTCCGCTGTGCCGTGCGTGTGATCATTGGTTGTACAGCCCTCTCGCAGTGTCCGGAGCAAGTATGGTGGGTCTGACACACCGGTGTCAGTGTGTTCTTTTTTCCATTTCCAGGAGTGTATTTGTATGGAGTGTAGCCATGAGTGGAAGTGAAACATGGACGATAAATAGTTTATACAAGAAGAGAATAGAAGCTTTCGAAATGTGGTGCCCTAGAAGAATGCTGAAGATTAGATGGGTAGATCACATAACTAATGAGGAGGTATTGAATAGAATTGGAGAGAAGAGAAATTTGTGGCACAAATTGACTAGAAGAAGGGATCGATTGGTAGGGCATATTGTGAGGCATCAAGTGATCACCAATTTAGCATTGGAGGGCAGCGTAGAGGGTAAAACTCGTAGAGGGAGACCAAGAGATGAATACACTTAACAGATTCAGAAGGATGTACGTAGGTTGCAGTAGGTACTGGGCGATGAAGAAGCTTGCACAGGATAGAGTAGCATGGAGAGCTGCATCAAACCAGTCTCTGGACTGAAGACCACGACAACAACAGTATTGAAATATTCACTGATCAGTAAATTTTGACTATGCGATTTAACGTTGTGAGTACATTTTAGACATTCCTTTATTAATTTTAATATCCACAAAATGTGATGACACTATACTTTGCTTTTTACCGTGTAGGATGCCCGCGAAACCGGTTGTGTTGTAATAAACAGTTTTAAGAGCTGTTAGCGGAATTCTTGCTAAAATCATGCAATTTTAATCATAACAGTAGCCCTCTAAATTGCCTCACAACAAATATTTCCATTCATATATATTATTCATGATGTTATGCAAGTCTTCGCTGGCAGTCCTCTCGTGGCTGCATTCGTACATTTAAGGTCTGAGTGTATAGTGTGGGAAGACAGGCTGTAACTCCCCCCCCCCCCTTTCTCCCCACACACAAATGTCATCCCTCGCTTTATTTCCGTCCAGAATGATTGCACACAGACAGTTTATATGATACTATAAATAAATCACTTTTATTTCATTCTCATAAATGCTTCCAAGACACGCGATGCTTCCGCTCAATATGCCGCTTGCCACGACACGACACACGTCTCCTAGCCGCAGCGCCTCGAAGCTGCCTGACCTCCCTGAACAAAGGAACCAGATGCGCGAAATAGACATACAAAATATCTAAAGATCTCTGTAATTGATAATGACCAAAAGGAAACTTGCACTATGTAGCAAGACAAATGTAAAAATAGTTTAAAAATAAATTGTATAAACCCATGGCTGAAAAGGGCAAATAGCAAGCCCTAAAATAGCCCGCTCTGTCCCTTCAGGGCAGAGAATCAAAAAAAAAACCCCAACGCAGTGACAAAGTTCATAACAGGAAAAGGTTATGCTGGACAGGCTGACTACTCCAGTTACAAAATACAAAAACATTTTTTTCTTTTATTTCAATGCGTCGCCGTCTATTTTATGAGAGTTCTTTCCAGTTTGTTTCTTGTGACTGATATTTAGGGAGTTTTCACCAGTGAGCAACATTATCAAACTCCAGAATGAGATTTTCACTCTGCAACCGAGTGTGAGCTGATATGAAACTTCCTGGCTGATTAAAACTGCGTGCCGGACTGAGACTCGAAGTGGGGACCTTTGCCTTTCGCGGGCAAGTGCTCTACCAACTGAGCTACCCAAGCACGACTCAGGCCCCGTCCTCACAGGAGACGAGTTACTGGCAGAAGTAAGGCTGTGAGGACGGGGTGCTTGGGTATCTCAGTTGGTAGAGCACTTGCCCGCGGAAGGCAAAGGTCCCGAGTTCGAGTCTGGGTCGGGCACACAGTTTTAATCTGCCAGTAAGTTTCATTATCAAACTCATAAATCCGCTAATCATGTTTTGAATACCATAAAAAATAAACTTCTTGTTTTTAAATTATCGACACTTATACACTGACGGAAAAATCTGCAACACCAAAAGATAATGAACCTAGAGTAATGAAATTTCGGGAATACATTTGTCTAGGTAACATATTTAAGTGATTAACAATGCAAGTTTAACGTAAGCGCTAGATAAGTCATTGCATCGGCGAAATACTGGAACAGTAATAACCAGTGTGACCGCCAGAATGTTGAATGCAAGCATGCAAACGTGCATGTATTGTGTTGCACATGTGCCAGATGTCAGTTTGTTGGATAGAGTTCCATGCCTGTTGCACTTGGTCGTAAATACAGGGACAGCTAATGCTGTTTGTGGATGGCGCTGGAGTTGTCGGCCGATGATGTGTCTTATTGCTCGACTGGGGACAGATATGGTGATCGAGCAAGTCAAGGCAACATATCGACACTCTGTAGAACACGTTGCGCAACAACAGTGGTTTGTGGGCGAGCGTTACCTTGTTACAGAGCGCCCCCCCCCCCCCCCCCCTTGCAAAGTATGTTCATTCGTGCAAGGGGAAGAGTTAGACAAGTAATGCAGATTGTTATCTGTTGGCTAGGGGACATCTAAAATGACTACTTGAAGAAAGCATTATCGTTCATCGACTCAAAATATGTCGTTGGATTTTTGTTTAGAAACACCAGTCCTAACTCTCTATGTATTGCATTGTGTGTATTGAACCGGGGACCTAGAAACGACGGGGAGGCTTCGTTCCGCCGTAGCCCTCAGTGGTTCACAACCCCACAACAGTCCACAGTAGTCCACCCACCGCCATCACCGATATAACAATTTATGGAGGAGGAAGACTGCGCCAGCTAAGCACACTGGGAAATGAAGAAAATGTGGTTGGAAAGAAGGATGTAAGAGCTAATGAATGTGTACAGGGGCAGTGGTAGTAATAACGGTTGCTTCTGAAACTGGAGATGACTATTCAGTCCTCTAATATAAAGAGGGAGATTATTCCAGAATCGAGTTCTTGCTATTGAAAAGGACTGAGAGATAAAGTCGGACAGAAAGTATTTTGCTCTGATGGGTACGTCTGTTTGTGCCATGTTGTTCGGACAAGAGCGTTGAGGTCGAGGAGAGGTAAGAGGGACAGTGTACGTTGATAAGGCAATAGAGGAAACAAAATGTATGGAAATCTCTGTGCAAGTATGCACGTAGCCAGGATAGTTGTACATATGATAGTGAAAGATGATCAAAGAGTCTCTAGTTACAGATATATCAAACACATGCATTCATAACCAGTTCCAGGCAACATGAGCTTTCCTGAGAAAGTCCTTGCAGGATAACATCGCTGTAATCAATAACTGGAAGTATAAGTGTTTGTACAAGTTTGTTCTTCAGATCAAGAGAGAAGAGCTTTTTATATTTCTGAAGAGCGTGAAGAGATGCCGATGCCTTGTTGCACATGGCATTTACGTGCTCACTCCAGTTCAGTCAGATGCACTGAGCTGACAAAGTCATAGGACAGCGATATGCGCATATACAGATAGCGGTAGTATCGCGTACAGAAAAAAAATGGTTCAAATGGCTCTGAGCACTATGGGACTTAACTTCTGAGGTCATCAGTCCCCTAGAAATTAGAACTACTTAAACCTAACTAACCTAAGGACATCACACACATCCATGCCCGAGGCAGGGTTCGAACCTGCGACCGTAGCGGTTCTGCGGTTCCAGACTGTAGCGCCTATAACCGCAAGGCCACCCCGGCCGGTTCGCGTACAGAAGGCATAAAAGAGCAGTGGATTGGTGGAGCTGTCATTTGTACACAAGCGATTCATGTGAAAAAGTTTTCGTGGTGATTATGGCCTCACGACGGGAATTACCAGACTTTGAGCGCGGGGTGGTGGTTGGAGCTAGACGCATGGGACATTATGTTTCGGATATTGTTAGAGAATTCAAAAGTCCGAGATTGACAGTGTCAAGAGTGTGCCGAGAATGCCAAATTTCAGGCATTATCTCTCACCACGGACAATCCAGTGGCCGACGACCTTCACTTAACGACCGAGAGCAGGAGAATTTGCGTAGAGTTGTCAGTGCTAAAAGACAAGCAACACTGCGTGAAATAACCGCAGAAATCATTGTGGGACGTATGAAGAAGATATCCGTTAGGAGAGTGCGACGAAATTTGGCGTCAATGGGCTATCGCAGCAGACGAATATCGATTGGACCCGAGACGACTGGAAACCCATGGCCCGGTCAGATGCAACCCGATTTTAGTTGGTAAGAGCTGATGGTAGGGTTCGAGTGTGGCTCAGACCCCTACGAAGGTATGTAGGCAAGTTGTCAACAAGGCACTGTGCTATCTTGTGGTGGCTCCATAATAATGTGGGCTATGTTTACATGGAATAAGCCTGATCCTCTGGTCCAACTGAACCGATCGTGACTAGGAATGTTTATGTTCGGTTACTCGGAGACCACTTGCAACCATTCATGGACTTGATGACAATGCGCCATGTTACTAATAGTTCGCGATTGGTTTGAAGAACATTCTGGCCAACTAGGTCGCCCCGCATGAATCCCACCGGGGACATAATCGAGAGGTCAGTTCGGGCACAGAATCCAGCATCGGCAACAGTCCGCAGTTATGGACGACTATTGAGGCAACATGGCTCAATATTTCTTCAAGAGACTGCCGACGACTTGTGAAGTCCATGCAACTTCGAGTTACTGCACGACACCAGGCAAAAGAAGGTTCGACACGATATTATAAGGTATCCCACGATTTTTGTCTCCTCAGTGCGTGTGTTCAAACATGCAGTTGTCGCTGTGTTTCCGCTTTTTTGTCTAACCTCTGTAGGTACAATGTGTCTGATGGCTGGTCTACAGATAAAAAATCTGACAGCACATAAAGGGGATAACATGGCTACTAGCTACAACATACCCTTAGGAAAATTCTGATACAAGTCTCACCGTCAAATGTTTTTTACACGCAGGTACATGAACAAGTGTTATCGATGGCAGCCAAGGGATGTTTACTAGGTTACTTTATCCCAGAGTGTGGTAAACCTTTTGGCGGGGTAAATCTTTTGGTTGTTCCTCCCATCTTCGTGTTATTCTTTGTTTCACTTTATGCAAGTGTGTCAGTTTGTGCCAGCGCTGGTTTGAGGCCGTCCTGCACGTGCATGAAGACCAGGAAGCTAGTTACGACGCATTGTAGGAAGTGTAATTCAGGCAGAGGTCCAGCAGATACTACAACACGCACACTATTTATTAGTAATTTCTTACAATTTGTGCGTGTCAAATAGCTAAGTTTGTATACTGTCGCTACCGATTATAAAATTTTAGCACTTCATTGCAGTATAATGGTTTCACATCAGGGTTGAGTTCTTTGATATAAAGTTCTGTTCTATCCTAACGCAGCAGGATCTGTACTGCGGCGAACTTTTGCCATAAGTCATGATTACAAATTATCGCTGATTACGTAGAGAGCGGGCTGATCGGCACTGCGCACGGACGTAAATAACTTTCCGGCTGCGGCAGCGCAAGGAAACACTAGGGGGCTTGTCTACGTCGTTGTCTCCAGTTCGTTGCTGTGATTGGAAGCGACTGTCTGTACTTGTGGTACCGTCTTGTGTTATCAACTTTTGCATGAGACCTCGTTCTGCGGACGACACGAGACTGATGATGAGGTAACGAGATCATTGATTCAGCATTTTAAAATAGGATATTCATTGTCATTAAATTAAATGGTTTCACATGGTTAAAGTGTATATCTAATAGTAAACTATAAGATATAATATGTAGCAAAAACAACCAACTTAAAAACGAAATAAAACGTGCAACAGCGGTATATAAGATACTTACAGAAAACCTTTTAGCATCACAATCTAAACATCTACATCTACATGGATACTCAGCAAATCACTTTTAAGGGCCTGGCAGAGGGTTCATCGAACCATCTTCACAATTACCTATTATTCTAATCTCGTATAGCGAGCGGAAAAACCGAACACCTACATCTTTCCGTACAAGCTCTGATTTCTCTTATTTTATCATGGTGATCGTTTCTCCCTATGTAGGTCGGCGTCAACAAAATATTTTCGCATTCGGAGGAGAATGTTGGTGATTGGAATTTCATGAGAAGATTAATCCGCAATGATAAACGCCTTTGTTTTAATGATGTCCATCACAAATCCTGTATCATTTCAGTGACACTCTGTCCCCTCTTTCGCGGGAACTGTGGCTGTTGGATATTAAATTAACACGCAGAAATTCAAGAAACTAAGCTATTAAAGCACACAGATGATATTATAAAATTCGCCCCTGGTTAGGAACTCGTGCAAGTAACAAAATCGGTTACTTCCCTGTGCCTGCGTCTGCTTCGAGCGGTCGTAGAGTGAAAAGTGATTAAATGGAACAGTAACTACCCTATCAGATCAAAGGTATCTTGACACCACTACGCAATACGTAATTGACCTCTAGATGTAATGAGAGATGGATCAGCCAGTATACATTGAGGCGGTGAGTAATGTGTTGCCAGATGGATCAGCCAGTATACATTGAGGCGGTGAGTAATGTGTTGCCAGTACCGAGGTAGTAACAGCAGAATGCTCAGTCAGGAGAGCTCGAAGACTTCGAACGTGAACTTGTTATTGGGTGTCACCTAAGCAACAAATCCATAATGGACATTTTAACTCTTCTAAAGCTGCCCAAGTCGACTGTTAATGATATGATTGTGAAATGGAAACGTGAAAGAAGCGTCACAGATAAACTAAGGCTAGACAGACCTCACGTACTGATGGACAGTAACCTTCGAGCATTGTGGAGACTGCTTGTAAAAAATTGCATGAAATTAACTCGTGAGTTTTAAAGTGGTACCAGCAGTCCAGCTAGCGCAGTGACTGTGCATAGGGAGTTAATAAGAATGGGGTACAATGCTCGAGTAGCTCGTCAGGGGCCACATATTCCCGTAATCAGTGCCATGCGACACTCGATGTGGTGTGAAGATCGACGCCAATACACAGTGAATGAATGGAAGTAAACGATTAGGACTTTCCGGGAAGGAAGGAGCGCCTGGTCCGCGGCACGAATCCGCCCGGCGGATTTGTGTCGAGGTCTGGTGAGCCGGCCAGTCTGTGGATGTATTTTAGGCGGTTTTCCATCTGCCTCGGCGAATCCGGGCTGGTTCCCCTTATTCCCCCTCAGTTACACTATGTCGGCGATTGCTGCGCAAACAAGTTCTCCACGTACGCGTACACCACCATTACTCTACCACGCAAACATAGTGGTTACACTCATCTGGTGTGAGACGTTCCCTGGGGGGAGACCACCATGGGCCGAACCGCACAATAACCCTGGGTTCGGTGTGGGACGGCGGAGGGGTGAAGTGGACTGCGGTAGTCGTCGTGGGGTTGTGGACCACTGCGGCTGCGGCGGGGACGGAGTCTCTCCGTCGTTTCTAGGTCCCCGGTTACCATACAACACACAGCAAATGACTCGGAGGGATTAACCATGCTACATCCTGCGGCAATCCGTAGAAGGATTTGGGTTTTGTGAATAGCTGGTGAACGTAGCCTACCATCATGTGTAGTGCCATCAGTGAAGTACGGAGGAGCTGGTGTTCTTCATGGTCAGGGTGTGATCCTCTAATTGCTCTCCAGAAAACGCTAAATGCAAAAGATATAAACACATTTGACAGCATTATGAACTGCATACTTCAGAGAAACACCTGGGATATATTGGTTATTTGTATCAACATGACAAGGCACTCTCACATAAATCACAAACTGTAAGGAAGTGGTTTGCGGGCAATATCATTCCTGAACTGCACTGTCCTGCCCAGGGTCACGACCTGAATCCAATGGAACGCGTTTTGGATGGGTTAGATTGCCGACCTCGCTCCTGACACCAGCGTCTAACATCTCTACTTCCTGTGGTTTCCGCTCTTAAGAAAGTATGAGTGCCTATTCTTCCACAGAGATTCAGACATCTCATTGAAAATATCGTCAAGAGAGTTCAAGCCATCATAAAGGCGAAGGGTGGAAAGATCTCATATTTATGTCCACTAATGGGAGTCCATATACTTTTCATCAAATAGTTTATTAAAGTAAACGTTTCTGTGATCGATAGTGCGTTCAGTGGACAGCCCAGCCGACGCCGTCTCACCGTCCCTCTGTGTGATGTTTTCCTGTAGCCGTGCTTGCAGGAAGAAGCCCACTCTCGACGTCACTTGCTTCCAGTGTGTGGTGTCTCATGTCGAGCTGCCGCGGCCCTCGACGCTGTTCACGCTAATAAGTTCCTTAATACATCGAAACGGATATTAAACTCACAGCGCGCTGAACAGTAACTCTGGTTTTCGTTTTGCATGTACGTAAATCTCCATTCATGCAGTAGGTGTAATGACTGTCCTCTCGATGCTCTATGCAACATGTTTTATCCTGTCGAAATGCATACCGAGTATACTTTTATTTTCCAAAGTTTCGAGGTAGCAGTTAACAATAAATGATCCGAAACTGCAACGGCAATAAATAAAGACGTTCAGAATAAAATGCAGAGCAGTGAATTACGTAATGAAGTAGCAGATTCTGTTGCCAAGTCAACTGACAATAAACAGCATAGTGAAGTAAACATTCACATCAAAGAAATTAATGACGGCAAGCTGGACTTGTGTATTATGAATCAAGAAAGTAGTGGTAATAATTTTGGGGTTGAAATTTCCACACTGAATGTGAATGCAGCCAAATTTGTGCCTTCATTCAGGCATCAAAAAACAGAACCTCTTTCGAATGAAGAATATCCAGATACAGTGAACGTACAGGTTCCACTAGAGGATGATAATGAACCGTTTGACTTCGGTGGGGATGAGCCACTTGAGGATGGTGCACATCCAATTACTGCTGATAGCTGGGAGGAAGCTGCAGATGATAATGTCGAGCCTTTATTAACAACGAATAATGCGAAGGACGATATAGTAGATGAGAGGACTGAATCGTTCCACAGGAAACTGGATGATGTAATAAGTTGGGGTAAAATTTTTCTGTGCGATACATTTCGTAACACATGCATTTCTGTGGAAAGAAAATGAAGCGAATCAGATAAGAAACAATTAATAACGATAAAGATGCAGAAGAACAATGTGGTAATAAACTTGAGGAGAATAAGGCATTTAACCGCAAACAGATTCACGTTGAAAATAGTGAGTATGAAAATCAATGAAAACACAACACACTTAATATACATAATGAACTGAAAGTGACATCGAAAGAGAATGTAGGCAATTTTGAAGCAACAACGAGTCAGGTGCACAATAACAGAGCAACAGTACCAATAACAGATCAGTATCCAGTCATGACAAAGTAGACAGTGTCAGTCAATGAAGTTGAAACAGTAGTAAACGATAGGGAATGGATAATGCAACTCAGTCAAATGTATGACGGATTGGAACAACGGAAAATAGAAACGAAAGTAAGTTTTGGTGGGAAAATAAGTCAGAATATAAAGAGAAGTAATAGTTATGAAGTGTGTGAAACGAAAGGGGCGAGCAATCCGCTGTGCCATGCAGATGAGCTAAGTGAAAATAAGAAGGAGGATGGGGCACGTGAAGTGAAATTAATGCCATTCCCGAGTGTAACGAAGTCGATGGAATTGTACAAACAGATGAAAACTGTGATACGGGCAAGAATTTGTAATTTTTGATAACTGCATAAAGTTGATAAATGAGTCAAACTAGACAAGTTAAGTTCAGATGTGAGTAGAGATGAAAACGAAACTGTTGCTGCATTAAATACTTTAAAACTGGAACATATGTGATATCAAAAGGAAGAAATAAACGAACAGAAGTAGGAGAAGCCAATGTGTGGAAGCAAGCAGGCGCTAGCGTGGCGAGAAGTACTGATTTTTTCGTCACTTGGCCACAGAGCATAGCGCACCATGAGCCTCTAACAAAGAGATTGCACAATATTAATTATGTAAAATTAAATATTTAAATACTTATTCAAGGCGTGTTAAGGTTATGTAAGACTGTGAAAGGCCTAAATATTGTGAAGCTCAACATGATACGCTAATTAGTTACTTTTTTTGTAGTATTCTAAGAGGACTGTAATATTATAGCTAGAAAGCTTTATTTTTCGAATTAGATGCAGTTCATCATAAAAACACATGGTAGAAGTTTACATGAAGCTATCTGCTTTATTTTTTGAATTATTCCACTTCTTTAGAAATTTTATAAGCATGTGATATTAAAGTTCGAGCGTTCCATTTCTGAAATTAGCTTCATTTTATCGTAAAAACAGGTGGTCGAAATTTTCATCAAGCAACCTCATATACTTTTTCAAATATTAAGAAAAAACTATTTTCGCACCTAAGTTTCGTAGGACGTGTTGGATTAAGTAAAATTTGTTATTAAGTTACAAAATCAAGATGACCGAACTATATTTATTGTATGTAATTATGAAGCTGTATAAGTTTTCAAGATACTATTGTAATTTTACAAAAGTACAGAAATTAAAACAGACAGTGTTCAACCTATACTTGATTGTGTGTGTAAAATTCTAGAGTTCAAAATTTAAGACTTATCAGTCGAAATTTTATAGAACATAAATTCAGTACAGACTGACTTAGAGAAAAATTGAAATCGTTGTTGGTCTTCAACTAATAAAGATATAAATAATTTTGTAGTCATAAACGGTGCTGACTGGGAGCTGCGACCTGGCTGCCAAAGTAGGAAGCGATTCTGGAGCGAGTGCTTCGTTGGCCGTCCACATTGAGCATGTATAAATAACGAGATGTCTGCACTTAGAAGTTATTAGATTGTTGTCACTCATACAGAAAGGTGCTACACTCTGCTACGGAATGTGCTGTTATTTTGTTTGAAGGTGAGTGGCATTATTCAGTTTCGGTCGAATGATATATCTCTTATATCTTGCGAAACTGTGTGAAAATAAACTTAACTTGATTAATAATTCGTCTGGAAAGCCATCAGACTATATTGTTCTCTACTTCCAGTCTGCTCAGCATAATTCTCAGAGAGTTACAATATATGTGTAATTCTAAGACAGTTAGGACATTTTATTTTAGTTTCGACGACCTGAATTGTGGGCCAGTGGACTGAAGAGTATCGAACAAAAAATGTGTATGAAATCTTATGGGACTTAACTGCTAAGGTCATCAGTCCCTACGTTTCCACACTACTTAACCTAAATTATCCTAAGGACAAACACAAACATCCATGATCTAGGGAGGACTCGAACCTCCGCCGGGACCAGCCGCACAGTCCATGACTACAGCGCCTAAGACCGCTCCGCTAATCCCGCGCGGCTATTATCGAACAACAAGTTCTCCATCGTTTTGTGGCTCTTCGAACTAACAGTTTTCAGGCCCTAGTAAAAAGCTGTGGTATCTATGATTGCACAAGACTACCGAACATTTTAACGTTCAAAATTAAAGAACAAACATAAAAATTTTTACCCACCGTCCTACGCCTACAAATAAAATATCTGAAAAGAATAGCGTTTCATGGAATGATCTGAAAGTGGAACCAAACTTGTTATGTAGGTTCAAAATGGTTCAAATGGCTCTGAGCACTATGGGACTTAACATCTGTGGTCATCAGTCCCCTAGAACTTAGAACTACTTAAACCTAACTAACCTAAGTACATCACACACATCCATGCCCGAGGCAGCATTTGAACCTGCGACCGTGGCAGTCACGCGGTTCCGGACTGAGCGCCTAGAACCGCTAGATGTGGGGATAAGAGTAATGAAAGAGAGCAAGGTGTGCAATTCATGACTCCTATAGAAGTGTATGGAACAGAAACTCAAATTTCAGCAAAGAGTAATGGTCAAAAAAGTGTTCTATCTCAGTCGATTTACGTACACATTAAAACAGAATCAGATGTAGTTGAGATGAATGTTGTGGATGTGAAGTTGATAGGTGCTACCTGTGTTTGTAGTAAACCTATTAAGGATCAAATTATTATGCGGGTCTCGATCAAGGATATTACATTCGAACATAATTTGTTGACGATACATTGATTGAGTGAGGAAATGACTGGAGAAACGAATAAGTTGTAGGTACCAGCATATAAAGATAGAGGCGATAGCGTGTTTGGAAGGCACATTCAGCATTGATTGAAGAGTACGAAAAATCTAAAGGAAAAGAGGCTGAAAACCCCGCAGACAAACATATATCCGCTCATAATGCCGCCATAAGGACAGAGCACAGGAGAACTATGTGCACAAAGTTACTAAATTTTGGAACTCAAATTTGGTTATAAGGATTTTATTAGTTTGGACGTGTTCCTCATCCTAACGCTTTCTTTCCGATGTACCTTCAACCACGTAAAAGATTAACTGTGTGTAACATCAATATTCTGAAGCATTACCAGAGTAGAAGTGATTAGTGTTTGTATTGTAAGGAAATAACAGTAAATAAGTGCAAGATTTAGTCTTGCGTTTATAAACATATAGTACTAATTTCGTTTAAAGATATTTGCGTACTAAGTGGGCCATGAAAAAGTGAAAGCAGTTAAATTCTCGTTATAATATTAATAACGTTATGTTTAAAGTCAAAATATTTTCTGTTTCCTTACCTATTGCAACCGAGGAACTTAATAGTGGTACACAAACAGACATTGATAGAAGCAGTACTTTAATTATAGTGTGTTCAAAAGTAAATAATAAAGTTCTAAAACTTTTGTTTAAGTTGCAGGTAAAATGAAATTAATGGACGGTTGTTAAAGCAGAAAAGATGTTTTTTACCTTGTAAAGAGAACAGAAAGAGGACGGTCTTGAGTATGGATAAGTTGTGAAAAAGAACATGGATAGCGCGCAAGCACAAAAATTGAAGCTGTTGGAAGAGTGCACCAGACGCTGTCAAAATAATCACCTTTTCTTACAGGAAAAAGGAGTTTAGTTGAAAAGTAAATTCTGTGTAAGGTAATATTTTATAAAAGGACATGTGATCTAAAGTCTGACCAATTGATATGAGAAATGAAATAATGCTTGTACCATTTTATATGAATACTAATAATTTCATTATTATTCAATTAACGCTGTGATGTTGTAATGACAAATAATAATAATTTCTGATGTTTGAATTTACTAATAAAACGTTAGGAAGCTAGTTAAAAGGGCAATGATTTTATCTATGTATTTACACAAGAAGATATTCACTACTTAACAGAATGCTACACTAGTAAGTAATTTATGTATCAACTACACTTTATGTGTTAGATTAATGATGACTGACAAATTTTGATTTCTGTATGTATCTATGTAAATAACTAATTATTGAATGTTTTGCATTATACAGGACACAAATATATCTCATATTACAATAATTTTATCTTGGAACTCTTCCATGTGGTCTGTGTTTCCTTAGAAAAAGAAGAATATCAGAATTGAGTCCGCCTTGATGCAAAACACCTTGTTATTCGTTTATTTGCCAACAGAAAAAAGCGCACAGAAAATATGTCGCAGACAGCGACATTAATTCTCAAAACCATGCTGTAACATTCAATAAATAAGGTAGTATGAAGGTATTTATAGAAAACTATATTTCAAAAAAACGAATAGTAAAAATGCTTTGGATTTAAAAACCCACTGATGATGGTGATATTTGTCGCCGAAACTAGTTTGGGAAAGTAAACAAATAAAAGAATGACACGGTGTTTTGCATCAAGGCAACGTGGCTCATGCTGACAACTGTGTTGCATGCTTGGACATACCATTGAATCTCAATACAAACCAATGAAACGTGGGGCACGTGTAACACTACAACATAGTGCCTCACATATTTTACAGTTACTAGATTCTCTTATGTTAAAACAGTTTTTTTTATTATATGCCCTTAACAGTTTTGTCAATAATTAGTGTTTATGAAACTATAATGTGATGTTACAAGAACCAATAAGAAATAATTATGTTAAAACCTAAAGATAAAAATGCTGTTTGTGTCAGAGAAATTCATACTGTATTTAGCCCAAAGAATAACTTTTAATGTAACAATAACATCGTTGGTGCAAGCACGCGCATTCATAGTAACGGAACGAGCAAGCGAGCATGTGTGGGCACAGTACATGGTCATAAGAACATTTGGTAATGAAGGAATATTACTGTATGGACCAAAGTTATTCAGGCTGCTCGCTGACAAAGAAGAGCTTGTTGCCAATAGTGGATACCACAGAAAGCATTACGTGGCACCACAAGCAACTCGTCGCAAAGTAAGACTACGCCAGTAATTTTGTAGCTGTTTACAAGGTTTTGCAGTGTAGTAGTTGTTTTTTAACATTATACTGTTGTTTAGTCAAATCATTAACTTGGTAAGTGAAGCTCATTGACCCAAGTCATTAACCATCTTCAGAGTCCCATTATTTCACCAACAGTTTCGAGAAAGTCACATGTGAAGGAAATAATTAAAAGAAGATAAATCCAAATAATTTTGCTGTTAACTTTAATACAAATAATTATTGCAGCCAGAAGAAAGAGTAATTACAGTTCGTCATATAGTGTTGCACTACTACTACAGACAATCAGTCAAACGAAAAAGCATTTAAAAGAAGTTATTTCAGTGACAAAAGTATGTTGACGCTTTTGCAGCAAAATTAATTTTATAATTTTGTATTGTATTTTACAAATAATTTCATGTGCTTATGTCCTCGTCAGACTGGCGTCGCAAAATGGTTGGTGCTATAAATGAAATCATTTACGACCTTAATTTGAGAAGTTATCTAATGTTGCTCATGTGAGTTACGCAGATTAGCACAGCTTCCATTTAGTGTTGCTGTTCACTATCTATTATTAGTGTTCGTAACTAGAAATAATACCGCGGTATGCCAAATTAACACCATTTTGTTTATGTTACACGTATCTTTAATATATAAGCCCGCTTAAGCGCATTTTGTTCAGTTGCTGCATTATTATTCTTTACCAGAAATTACGTTATTTGAGTCACGTCAGTCATTAAAAAACTGTAAATTTTGCTCGTTTTTGGACTAGTACCAGTTATTATTCTGCAGTTTAAATTTATTCAACCATTTAACTATTCAAAATGACTACTGTCTACTGTAAATCATTAACTTACTATCATTTTTATATTTCTATCGTTGTTATACATGACAAAACCCCAAGCAGTAGCGATCAGGATATAAATACCTGTATCCTTTCGTTGAACATTGTTCTTCTGAACTGAAACCTTGTTTCAGTTAATTGCAGAACATTTGCTACACATGTCGCAAAACCTTTTGTACACCGGGGAGTATAGGCACGTTAGCACCCTTCACTGCCTTGAATGACATTCAAATTACGTCGAACGGATTTTAACGGTCGCTAGGCATTCCATCCTGGACACCAGAGCAAAAACTGCGGACGCACTGCACACCAAAGGGGTTCGATCTTGTTCAGTGGTGTTACTGGCCCACGAGGTCCTTAGAGATGAGCTCAATCGCCTGGGGGGAAGGGAAGGGGGGATGGGTGTAGAAATGGCTCTGAGCACTATGGGACTTAACATCTGAGGTCATCAGTCCCCTAGACTTAGAACTACTTAAACCTAACTAACCTAAGGACATCACTCACATCCATGCCCGAGGCAGGATTCGAACCTGTGATCTAGATGCAGTGCGGTTCCGGACTGAAGCCCTAGAACCGCTCGGCCACTCCGGCCGGCTGCAATAAGGCATCGGCATCTCTCTCTTCACGCTCTTCAGAAATATAAAAAGCTCTTCTCTCTTGACTTGAAGAACAAACTTGTTCAAACACTTATACTTCCAGTTATTGATTACAGCGATGTTATCCTGCAAGGACTTCCTCAGGAAAGCTCATGGTGCCAGGAACTGGTTGTGAACGCATGTGTTTGATATATCCGTACCTAGAGACTCTTTGATCATCTTTCACTGTCATATGCACAACTATCCTGGCTACGTGCAGACTTGCACAGAGATTTCCATACACTTTGTTTCCTCTATTGTCTTATCAACGTATGCTGTCCCTCTTATCTCTCTTCGACCTTAATGCTTGTCTCCGAACAACGTGGCAGAAACACACGTACCCATCAGAGCAAAATCCTTCCTGTTCCACTTCATCGCTCAGTCCTTTTCAGTAGCAAGAACTCGATTCTAGAATAACCTCCCTCATTATATTAGAGGACTGAACAGCCATCTCCAGTTTCAAAAGCAACAGTTATTACTACCACTGCCCCAGTACACACTCATTACCACTTACATCCTTGTTTCCAACCATATTTTCCTCATTTCCCAGTGTTCTTAGCTGGCGCAGTCTTCCTTCTCCAGAACTCGCTATATCAGGAAATATCTGTTTTGTACACCTATAAAGTATTTTATATCTGCCACTATTATTATTATTATTATTATTATTATTATTATTATTATTATTGTTCGAAGCAGCAGTATTAGAAGTACTGTCAGTATTAACTTTACTAGATCTTAGTACTATTTATTCACATTGACCCTACAGGCACTAAATATTTTTTAAAGTTATTGTTATTTCTTAGACAACTAAGATCTAAAAAAAGGTACAGTATGTGTGAAACCCTGGTTCGATGAAAGGGAGGGACTGAGGGCTCTAAACTGACCAGGTTAAATAATTAAATAAAGAAATAAATGCAAATGCTAGCCAAGCCTGGTGGTTATGTTGTTGCGTTTGACAGAGAACGGCATTTGCGCAGTGTCTTCAATACTATGCAAGTGTCAGTTGTAATCAGAACATGGGTTCTGAGTAGTTATGAGTGCATTATGTCGGAGCTAAATGAATTCGAAAGTGGGAAAATTGTTGGTGCTAGTATGGTGGTTGCTTCCGTAACCAAGAGGACGAAGTGATTGGTATTTCAAGAGGCGCCGTATCGAAGATTTATACCGCCTGCAGGGAATAAAAAAAATAAATAAAAAAATAAAAACATCCTCCGCTAAGTCACAAAACGGACGAAAGTGTGTTACGCTTCGTGAGGAGAAATAAGAGGACGACATCTGAAGAAGTAACTGATTACTGTATGTCACACCTGCGAAACATGTCAGCCCTAAAACAACGCCAACGGAGTTCCATAAGCAGAGAACTGCAGAGCGAGCTGGAATTTGAAAACAACATATCAGTGATCCAAATGCACGTAATAGGAAAACACGGTGCCGAAGCCATGGAGCAATGGAAGAAAGTAATTTGGTCGGGTGAGTCTTGTTTCACACTGCTTATAACTCCTGGTCCCAAGAGTGAAACGTGGAGGGGATTTGGTGATGATTTGGATAGCTATATCGTGGTAATCCATGGACCCCATTGCTATTCTGCTAGGCGCATTACCGCCAAGGATTATGTGACCGTTTTTACTGATGTGGACAGTATCATGGCACAATGTTTTTTCTCCGTTGGTGATGCTGCGTTTCAAGACGACAGGACCCCTGTTCACAGAGCTTGCATTATTCAGAACTGGGTTTGTGAGCACAAGGATGAAATATCGAATCTCACCAGGCCATTCCAGTTACCATATCCCAGTATTATTGAACTTTTGTGGTCTACTTTGGAGAGAACGGTGCGTGATCCCTAAGCAACTTCATCATATTTATCTGAACTTGCCACTATTATGATCATCGCGGAGTGGCCGTGCGGTTAGAGGCGCCATGCACTAATCGTGTTGCCCCTCCCGCCAGAGGTTCGAGTCCTCCCTCAGGCATGGGTCTGAGTGTTGTCCTTAGCGTTAAGTTAGTTGAAGTAGTGTGTAAGTCTAGGGACCGATGACCTCAGCAGTTTGGTCCTTTAGGAATTCTCACACATTTGAATATTTGCCACTATTATGTAGGAAGAATGACATAAGACTTCCTTGAAAACCAAACAGGGCCTGTATTTCTCCATTTCGCGACGACCGGAAGGTCTTTTGAGTGCCAACGGTTTTCCAACACCGTATTAGGCATGTTAATGTGCTGTATTTGTGGTGTTTCCACATTTTTGTCCACCCCTTGTATTATTGTTACATTAGTGTTTTCCGTTTTGTGTCAACAGACCTGACGTTGGCAAAAAGCCGAAACCGATAATATTATGAATTATGTAACAAAGTGACTCACTGACTCGTACACAGAGTGCCTTCAAGTCAATCAGTGAAAATATTTTTCTTCTCTCTA